>NW_027269268.1:7520000-8120000 GCF_023055355.1 Agelaius tricolor | reverse complement strand
CTGCCTTTTTGCTTCCATCCATTTTTCCTCCTTGTGCTAGCAAACGTCTGTGTAACTGCAAGGGCAGCCCAGATGAATGAGCCAGGCAGGAGCAAAGCCATCCAAAACCAACTGTAGGTTGTCACAAACCATTTACTCCATGCCACTGACACTGGTGTCCAACCCAGGAAGAAAACCAATCCACAAAGTAGTAAACAAATTCTGGTGAGTCAGTGTGCTGAGACAGCTCTGTTCAAAGTCTGTGAGCACCAGAGCAGCACCAAGGGATCACACCTGAAAGACTTTTCACAGGAACAATAGTTTCACCCAAGGAAGACTGACTGCTTGAGTCTGTACCAGAAACTGCTCTTACTCCAAAGGAACAGAAACCCCAAAACAGTCACTCCCTAGAGATGGGGATTCAGTATGTACCAGGAACTCACACAACAGATCAAAGCAGAGCCCAACACTCAGGGCATATCCCTCATGTGGGCAGCAACACATCCAATAGCAGAAGGATGCTTCTGAAGGGGAGTGATGCCCAAATTAAGGAGCTACCAACCTACATCCAGATCTGGAACATGGGAATCTCTCACTTCATGTAGCTTTGCACCTCATGACTAATCAAGGGATTATTCTGTTAGTCTCCCTCTTTCTTGTACAAGAACATTCTTTTCCAGACTTCTAATGTCGTCAGGTGAGCAAGCCTAGTCACAGGCTGTACTGAAAGCCACATGCTGCTTATCAGCTTTCTGAGCAACTGAGGAAACCAAGCTATTCAAATATAAGGCCTGGCAAAATACAAACCTTCGAAACAAGAATTCAAGAAACATTTTCCATTTCTCTTTGGAAGCTCTTGAAACTACGAATAATAATTAAAAACCTGAAGAATCCTGAGTTTATCTACTAGGTACTTGCTATGAAGGTGCCCACCACACCCTGGCACTGCTGTGGTGCACAACCTCTGCAGGACATCAGGATGTGCTTCTCACAGCAGGTGAGCACTACCTCTACAGCACCTATAGAGAACAAAAGCACAGTCACACCAAGTGACAGATAAGGAACCACACTTTGTTGCTGAAGCAGAAACCAAAACACAAACACAACCCCCCCAATCTACCTTAGTTCCCCCTCAAAACATTTTTCAAACAAGTGTAAGGGAAAATAACCTGAGGGGGGTCTGATAGTTTTTCCAAATCTAAAATGAAAGATACTGTAGTGTATGAGATAACAACATCTCATAACATCTCTTATCTAAGGTTGAATTCTGACATCACTCTTCTTATGCACCTGTGGTTAGCAGCTACTCCACCTGAAAGCATTTAAAACTTCTCAAGAATTCTGACAGAACTGTTCAGAGCATTCAGTTACAAACGATCTGAGTGTGGACATCAAAGTATAAGCAAACCAAATATCAGCAGATAGTTCTTGATATGTAAACTGAACAAGCAGCCTTGCATAACAAACTGCTGAAGCCTAGCCCATCACAACGAGCATGAAGTACTTGTTTTATCCCATTATGGAGGCTGAGCTGGGTTTTCAAACACATTCTCCAAGCCAGCCTACAAGATGGTTTGGCCTACAGAGCAATACAAGCACACCTCTCTCTCTCTAGGTTGGTGCAACTCAGTACAAGGCATGCAGCTCAGTGACAGATATCTAAACTGGATGTCTTGACAAATAATAGTGTAAAGAGAAAAAAAGAAAGACAAGTCTAACACAATTTATTTTACAAAAAGATTCCACTGCCAGAAGAAATACATTCAGCTGATAACTCACTATTCTTCTTGCCTCCAAAAAGCCAAAAGCTATTGTGAAGATGATAAGCACACACTCAATGATTCAATAACCTGCTATTGCCAGCTTCATGTAAACATTGCAAAGAACACTCCAAATTATTTCTCTATATTCAGTATTTCCTAGAGTAACTGCAATAAATTTCAAGGAACTGTTCAGAAGGATGAAACTAATGAAAGGTGATTTAAGTATCTATCCTTTCCTCACCTGACATCTTAAGTCTTAGAGCTTTCCTCCTGATTACAGTATATTCCAGTAGACAGTTTCATGTGCTCTCAATGCCACAGGGCTTTCCAGAACCCAAATCCTCAATATCAAGCATTACATAATTAGTACATTACCTACTTCAAAGTTAAGGCCACAAACAATTAAAACATTCTGATATACCTCATAAAAGCAAGATGGTGACAAGAAAAGCTGGGACTGTCCCAAAAGATGGTCTGGCTACATTCACAGAATTGTTAAGTTGGAAAGGCACCCCTGGAAATGATCCAGTCCTACTTCCCTGACAAGACAAGGCCACTTGGAGCAGGTGACAGAGGACTGCGGTCAGGTGGGGTTCAAATGTCTCCAGAGAGGGAGACTCCACAACCTCCCAGGGCAGCCTGTTCCAGTGCTCTGCCACCCTCAACATAAAGCTCTTCCTCAAGCTGAGGTGAAACTTCTTGTATTTTTGCTTATGGCCATTTATCCATATCCTGTTGCTCAGCACAACCAAAAACTCTGCTACCATCCTCTTGGCACCCATTTCTGAGATATTGATATGCATTAATGACAGCAGTCTTCTATTCTCTAGACTAAACAAGCCCAGCTCCCACAGTCTCTCTTCGTACAAGAGATGCTCCAAACCCCTCATCATCTTCGTGGCCTCCACTGGACCCTCTCCAGGAGCTCCGTGTTTTTCTCGTACCGCAGAGGCCAGAAGCGAACATTCCCTGGGAGCTGGGGGCTGTCCCCAGCCGGGCAGCGCCCGCTCAGGCCACAGGTGTGCCATGGCACGGGCTGAGCTGAGCAAGCACCGCACCCGCTCCGCGGGCACAGCCGGAGCGAGCATCCCGCTGACACCGCCGCGGCCGTGCCCGCCGGCTCCCCGGGAGCGACCCGCTCTTCCCGACCGGCGCATGCCGCCGAGCAGCCCGGGCCCCGGAGCCGCCCGACTCGCTGTCCCCGGGCCCGCCAGCCGGGCCCCGCCAGCCGCGGGCCCGGCGCGCCGAGCCCCGGCAGCCGCCAGCCCGGCGCGGTGCGGCCAACGCGGCCGCTCCCCCCGCGCCCCCGGGGCCGACTCTCACCTGGCGGGGGCGGCCCGGGCCCGTCAGCGCCGCCGGCCGCCACCGTATTTCGAAAGATCCGCCATTTTCAGCCCGTCACCGCCGCTCCCGCCCCCGCCGCACCTGCCCCCGCCGCCCCGCCCCGGCGCCGCCCCCGAGCCGCGAACCCCAACCCCTTCCGCACCGGCGGCTCCCGCGCAGACCCCGCTCCGAGGGGGAGCCTGGCTACGCCGCAGGGCCGCCGTGACCCCGCCGCTCCGCCGCGGCTCCGGGCGCAGCTGACCCCGGCGAGCGGCGGGGCGGGGAGGGGACGCGCCGGGCGGGCACCCCCGCGGCGGAGGGGCGGCCGGGACCGACTGTCCGCGCTATCCCGGGGAGGCCGGCGGGGCCAGCCAGGAGCCCGGCCCGCCACGGGGTGAGCGCCCGGCGAGGCCGGGCCTGTTCTTTCCCGGCGGGAGGCGGCTGTCAGCAGTGCCCGCGCCTCGTTCCCTGTCCTCCCGCCGCCGCTTTCCCGCCCCTCGCACTCACCGGGCGGGCGGGCGCTCTTCTCCTTCCTCCGCTAGCAATGCCTCTGGCCGGTGCCGGCGCCCCCCGGTGCCGCTCCCGGCGGCCGCGGCGGCGGCGGCCGCGCCCGCGCCGATCCCGCCGCCGCGTTTGTTCAAAATCACGCGCCCCGCGCCATTCCCCCGCCGCATCCCATAATACCGCGCCGCCCTGGCAACCGCCGGCGCAGCGCCCCACGCTTCCGGGACCGCCCCGCCCCGCCGTCCGCTTCCGGGGCCGCGCGCGGGCACCACCCGCGGAGGAGGTGGTGGCGGCCCGGCCGTGTCCCACTCGCGGTGTAATTCCCGTGGGATAAGCCCGTGGGATATCTCCCCCCACCTCCCCAAACCGCGCGCGGCGCGGGCTCGCCCGCGCTCCCCCCCCCCCCCCACTCCGCGGCCTGCCCGCGCTCCCTGTCACGTGACACGCACGCCCCCCCCTCCCGCCGGCGCGCGCGGCTCCATGGTGGGAGGAGGTGGCTCCCAAGATGGCGGCGGGCGCGGTGAGGCAGGACCTGGCGCAGCTGATGAACTCCAGCGGCTCCCACAAGGACCTGGCCGGAAAGTGAGTTTCTGGGCGGCGCCGCCGCCACCTCCCCGCGTTGGGGCGAGGGGTGCGAGCCGCCCGAGGGGTGGGGGGGCGCCGTGCGCTGCGCGGGTGGGTCGTGCCCAGCGGCCGCGTTTGTTCGAATAAAAAGGAGACAGAAAGGTTTCGCCTCATGGCTGTGTAGTTTTTTCATTCACGGGCAGGTCTGCTCAGCCCCCTCAGGGCTCGGCTGCTGCCCCTGGGTGTGCTACAGCGAGAGGCCGGGGGTTTGTTTTCCTCTGCTGCCATGGATGTACCAGCGACTCTCTTGTTATTGTTGACAGTTATTGCCATTTTATTATTGCCATTTTATTATTGCCATTTTATTATTGCCATTTTATTACTGCCATTTTATTACTGCCTTTGTCATTAGGTGTGTGTTTTGGGCGGCAGCCCTTAGGGGTTGAGCTTCTCGTGGCGCGATGTGTCACAGAGGTTTTCACTCGAGAGAGTCGAGGCAGGTGCGGATCTGTCGCCTGGAATTCTTTGGCTCCCTGTCCAGTTGCCTGTGTTCTAGCGGGGCGGTGTCACTTTTAGGGTTTTCGTGTGAAACCCTGGAAATTTTCCCTTCAAAATGTGCCTTCCACGTGGATGTAATACTTCATCAGTGTCAAACACACTGAGGAAAATTTCATTGGCTTGCTGAAACAAGAAAAGAGAACTTGGTATTTTTTTTGCAGGAATAAACACTTGAAAACACATGGAGTACACCTGTGTTGCTGTCAAGTGGCTGTAACAGAATATTTATCACAACACTATTTCTCGCTCACATTGAATGTGGCATTTTGAATGTTTGACTGCCTTGATTAATCTGAATCTATGAGAAATACAGTTTTCATTACTTTTTCTATGTGCTATCCTAGGCATTTGATTATTTTTAAAAATTATTATTTAATTATTATTTTATTATTTTAAACTTCCAAAATTGCACATATGTTCTTAGATAACAAAATAATTGAGCTCTGTTATCTGAGAATCTAGTCCTGGGATTTAAGAAGAGGCAGGTACCAATTCCAGGAGAATGTTTATGACACTTGGGAACAAACTGGAGAATTGCCACCTCAAGGTATAGAAAATATGAGCAAAAATAGGGCTCTGACACAGAAAGTATACAAAGAGGCAGAAGTTCTTTGGGAAAAAATGTGTGATTTTCAACCTTTTTAAAATCTATTTATGGACAGGTACCGTCAAATATTGGAAAAGGCCATTCAGCTGTCGGGTGTGGAACAGCTTGAAGCTCTCAAAGCTTTTGTAGAAGCAAGTAAGTGCATAAGTGGTGTAAGTGGTTGTACAGTGAGTGAAGGCCAGAGGTCTGTGGGGTTGTGTATTTGTTAGCTCTATGTGAGACTGTGTAAATGCAATATGTTTTTGTCCTGTTGGAGCTCAGACACAACAGGAAGAGGAGCCCTCATCAGCACATTCAGAAGTGAAGAGGGAATGGATTTGTAAGCTTTGTGGTTATTACAGCTTTCCAACCTGTCAGCAGTGGAAGGTGAAAACAAAGCTGTCTCTGTTGAGTGCTGAAGTTGGTACTGGATGCCAAGTGGTATTTAAACTGACAGCCTCCTTCTTCACCCATTTGTGAAATTGCCAAGAAATTGTTAGGGTTTTTTTTTTTGTGTGTGTGTGTTGCACTGGGTGTTTGGAACATCTCTGTAAATTATATTTCCTATAATGTTTTTAAAGTTGAGAGTAAGCTTAGTGAGATTTAGCCCAAACAGGTACTTTGTCCAAGATATTTCAGCAACTGAGAACTATAAATCAAGGTGAAAAATTCATTTATCTGACAGGGGTTAGAACTCTGGTGACCTCTAGTGTAAACAGTTTCTGAAAGAATTGGAAAACCCACCTTTATAAAAAAAGGAAAAAAAAAACCCTTCATTTGCATAGTTTAAAAAAAATTAAATATTCAAATTTAGTGTAAAAGCAAATTATCACCTGTAGTGAAGGCACTGAAAAATACTGCATCCATTCTGTGTTTTTCTTCTGTGCACCTCTGAACCAGTGGTGAATGAGAATGTCAGTCTGGTGATCTCACGGCAGCTGCTGACAGATTTCTGTACACATCTTCCAAGTCTCCCTGACAGCACAGCCAAAGAAATTTACCACTTCACCTTGGAAAAGATACAGCCCAGAGTTATTTCATTTGAAGAACAGGTGAGAGATCAATGGTGAGACAGATTTTGGCTTGTGGCTTTGGCTTTAGTTTTTCCCCTCCTTGTCTGCTGACTATTTCAAACCTTTCAAAAAGCTGCTCAAAACAAATATTTCTACTTAGAGTCCAGTTTTTCAGTCCTGTACATGGAAAACCTGAGCTAAATGCAGAGAGCACTTAGGACTGTGCAAAGATTACAGACTGTCACTTCATCATGATGATGGACATGTAATTCCTCTGCTTCCAGTAATTGGCTTGTTCCAGTGAAACAATCCTTGAGCTGCTGGAGGTGTCTGGAGAGATAGGCTGCTACTCACTGTATTGCCTTTTAGCCAAGTAGTAAAACAGGTGGTGTGAAGGGCATGCACCTTGAAAAATAGCTTTGTTTCAAATGAAATAAATTTTCTCTGTGTGTTTATTTTAGCCATAATAATTTTACCAGGAAAAAATATTTTTTTGTTACTCTGCTTAACTACTAAATATGCTGCTCTGCTTTTTCAGTTCAATTCTGTGTTTTGTTGTACAAATGCACAGTATCATCTGAGAGTTCTTAGAGAAGCTGTTTATATAAAAATCCCTTAGGATCTAGTATTGCAGTAGAAAGTCAAGGCGGTTTCTGCCATGATTTTTATTTGCTTCTCTTTATTTTTTTAACAGCTTTTACTCTGAGCTAAACAGGCTTGCATGTATGTCATCATGATTATGCATAAATTAAATCAAATACATCAGATGATTTCTTTTTTTTACCCACACTTTCAGTTAAAAACCCAGGTTGTAAGCACTGATACTTTACCTGCTGACAACTGCTCTCCAAAGCAGGAGTTTCTCATGAGGATCTAATCACAGATCACCTCATTCCTACCTCACAGGCATGATTTGAGATGTAACTGCAAGAAATGGCTTGTGACTCTTGGTGCTCCAGTTCTTGCAAGATTTGTTTCATCTTTTTAAAAGCTCTATAAATGATGGCTACTTTTGCTGTTGATTTTATTGTCCTTCAGGTGGCTTCAATAAGGCAACATCTTGCATCAATCTATGAGAAAGAAGAAGACTGGAGAAACGCAGCGCAAGTGTTGGTGGGGATCCCTTTGGAAACAGGGCAAAAGTATGTGACACCCAGTTCTGTGGTATTAGCTGTACCTGCTCTCTCTGTACTGAACTAGACCAGCAAGTGAGAATTTTGGGGTTTGCTGCACCAGAAGTTACCCACTATTAATTAGTCTAATTGATAAACTAGTCTTTTTAATAGTATTTTGCAGAATTGTTTCTAAGGTTATTGGAAGGTGGCAGTTTTTCAATGTGTCCACCTTCTCAGTTTAAAATGAAGACATAGTTTGTAACTGGATTTGGATATTAACAAGTGCAGTTGGGGATTTTTTTGTGTGCTTGTGAGGTGGGTTTGTTTTAGTTTGGTTTGTTTGGGTTTTTTAGGTGTAGAACCCTTGCAGTTAGTTTTCTCTGGCAGTCCTTCCCCCTTTCTCATTGTGCACATAGAAGGAATTGCTGTAGGTTTTGCTTACTTAGCACCTATTTGTTGCATTGCAAGGTTGATTCTTAAGTGGCTCACCACTGGTGGCAAACTTCCAGTCCACAAAAAACAGATTATGAGAGTGTACATTTGTGTCTTGTGGGCAGCATTATTTCAGCTGGTGTTTGCAGGAGCCAATTCTGTATTGGCATTTATCTCAAATTTCCTTACTCTGTACAGAAAGCACTAATTTGGCAGTAGGGAAGAAGAAAGCAGGGTAAAGCAAATGATGCCAAGTGCTTAAGAATCATAACAAATGTTAAAGCAGCTAAGAGCAAAGGTAGTTCTGGAACAACTCTGAGCACTTGCTTTTTTCTTTCCTCTACAGGCAGTACAATGTAGATTATAAACTTGAGACCTACCTGAAAATTGCCAGGCTGTATCTGGAGGATGATGACCCAGTTCAAGCAGAAGCTTACATCAACCGAGCTTCCCTGCTTCAGAATGAATCAACTAATGAACAGTTGCAAATCCATTATAAGGTTGTCTAACCTGCTTTATTACTTTCTCTTTCTAAAGAGAGACATTTCTAAAGGGAGACATTTCCACATTAAGATGCTTTAATGCAGTGCCATTAAAACTTTCATCATGAGAAAAAAAACAAAGGGAAAAGCTACATGGTTTTGGGAGCTTGAGAGACACATCTCAGCAGTTATTAAACAAGTCATTCCTTACCATTTGGAGATAAGTGTGTAATGGTTCCTTAAATGCCAGCTTTACTGATGGAAAATAAATGTAGGCTAAAAAGCATCTGAAATATTGTTGGAAATATTGCCTCCACCTTTGTCTATACATCTAAGCAAGGGAAAAAATTGCATCCAATATTAGAGACAGTAGTAGTCCTCCCACGCCCCAGTAATTCAAGAAGTTCCATACATAAAAGTAGCTTAAAGTCTTAAGTAGTAAATTAACTGCTGACATTCCTGCTTTTTTGTGGGTTTACTGTGTACATAGTTCATACACAAATTTCTCAAACCATTGTAGTAAGTGATGAGCAGTGATGACTAAGTGCAACAGAATTGGTCAAGCGTGGTGGTGGTGTTTAAAATTCTGTGACAGAAGCAGATATGCCACAAGTAGTAACTCAGCATCTGGTGGTTTTTGTTTGTTGGGTTTCCCTTTCCTTTTTTCCTCATCCCATGTTACATTTTGAAGTGTGCCCTCGGTTGAAAGTGTAAATATTTTCTGTGAATCTTAGAAAAGCACAAAGAAAGGAAGAAATATCAGGTGGTGTTCCCGTGCTGAAAGGGAAAAGCAAATACTTGAAACATAAATTGCTATCTAAGTGGTAGCTGTCAGTGCCAGTAGTGAAGGGGAAACTCAGACAAGTGCAGTATCAGCTGTACAATATTTCAATTACTTAGGCTCAATACTTGGCTTTTCAATATTTGCAGTGTTTAACATGTGAGCAGTGGTAGGAAATGTCCTTTCAATTGATTTCCCTGATACTTTAGCAAGGACCTGTCAAGTCAAGCTAATTCTTTGAAGGCACAGATTTCCCTAGGAAGCAGAAGAGCAATGTTTATGGAAGCTATCACTTGACAGTGTGCAGTTTTTACACACCTTTATTCTGCAGCCACCTCTGCTGCTTTTCTTTTGCTGAGCTATGCTTCCTTTCTAGGTTTGCTATGCTCGGGTGCTGGACTACAGAAGGAAGTTCATTGAGGCTGCCCAGAGGTACAACGAGCTGTCCTACAAGAGCATAGTCCATGAGACTGAGCGCCTGGAGGCACTGAAACACGCACTGCATTGTACTATTTTGGCATCAGCAGGTAAAATACACCTTACCTTTCTGTGTAAAAACTATTTCCCCTGGGGCAAGTCAGCCTGTGTATTACTGAGATTTGATGAGGAATCCAAAGTTGTAAACATGATGTCAGAATTAAGTGTTGGCAGACTGTTAGCTCTGAGTTGGATTAGTTCAGTGTCTTTGCCTTTGAACTGGACACAACCAAATTCCTTCTTCAGTAGAGCTTTGTTGGCTGTTATTTGCATGCATTGGGGAAAAAAAGGTGACTTCCTGCTGTTTAACTCTAAGTACTCAGTGTTTTGGTGGTCAGTTATGAGAATTCCTCTTGACTTTCTAGGCCAACAGCGTTCCCGCATGCTTGCTACTCTCTTCAAGGATGAAAGATGCCAGCAGCTTGCAGCCTATGGGATCTTGGAGAAAATGTATCTGGACAGAATTATCCGTGGAAATCAACTGCAAGAGTTTGCAGCCATGCTAATGCCTCACCAGAAAGCGACTACAGCTGATGGTACGCACTTCTCTAAAACCTTGTAATGCTAGGTGTTCATCCATGGGAGTTAGACCTCCCAAATCAGTCAAGAAGGGTCATGGAAAAGAATTTATTGCTGTTATATCATCATTTAAGAAATCTTTTTCAGCATGTATAGTTAGATAGTAAAACTTCTTAGATATAGTTCATCTTTCTGATTTGCCATTAAGGTTTTGAAATACTTGTCTGGAAGATAACTTGTCACATTTTCTTTCCATGTCCATGTACAGTCCTCTTCACTGAAAACTTCCCAGTGTTTCTAATGGAGTCTCTGTCCTCCTGAGATTCTCAGGCACTGTTAAGAGTAGGGTGCCTAGAAACCCATGACAGGCATGCAGCCATAAATGGTCTGTACTGATGATACACTTATTGGAACTGCTTCCTGACATAGTCAGGGGATGGGTTGGACCTCACACACCTCTCCACTGACGTGACACTAAGTCCTGAACCTCTGAACAGTCAGAAAAAATGTCAAGTAATGACTTAACTGGTATCCTAAACACACTGGTCTCAGTTTTCTAGACTGGAAGAATATAAAAATGGAAAAATACATAAGCATGAAATACCTCTGAATCAGGAAAACCTTCCTAGTGAAAAATAATTGTTGATTAAGGAAAAATAAGTAACCATGTACTTGCAGAAGTGAAAACTGGGTTAAAGGTACTTGCTAGCAATATGCTGCATTCCTTCCCTTGGTGACTTTGTTGTTTATTTATAACCTGTACTGTTTGTCCTTAAAGAATGCAGGTTAGCTGGTATTTAATAATGTGTTTATCTTCAGCTCGAGGTTAAGGGGCAAATGAGTTTTATTGTTGAAAACTGTTCAGTCAAGGGGAGAGACATCAGATAAGGATTTATCACAAGCAGAGTAAGAGAGAGGTTAATTGTACCCCTAAGAGCCATAATGAACAATAAGAAAACCCCCAATGGTCTTCCCACTTGTCAGGCTAGGATCACAGGAGGTCAAACTCCCTCAATTCAGACAGTAAGTCTTACAGCATGGGCTCCACTTGCTTACTCTAGAAATGAAATAAAGGGTTTATCTGTTTTAAAATCAGCCATGTGCCATCCATTTGTTTCTGTCTGCTGTCTCTGCACAGCTTAACAGGGATGTAAGGAAGATGCATCTGGACCTTCTGCACATGTAACACTTCAGGAAAAAAAAGCATTTTTTCATTTGCTCTACTGTATAAACTCATCTTACAGTAATGTTTTGGGGTTTTTTCCCTCATCTAACCCTAAAGGTTCCAGTATTCTGGACAGAGCTGTTATTGAACACAACTTACTATCTGCAAGCAAACTTTACAACAACATTACCTTTGAAGAGCTTGGAGCATTACTAGAGATCCCTGCAGCCAAGGTATCCATTGCCTACCTTTTTATTTCTTTTTTTAAACAAGGAGTAAGAATGGCATGAGAAAATATCTGTGATAAATATTAGGAAAATCAGTTAAATATTAGGGAATAATTAAACATTCCATGTTACGAGGAAGGTTAAGTGTCCAGCACATCTTATGAGAGTGGGAGTTGCACAATGTGGAATGAACAACAGTGGAGTTAGATGCCACTGACAGTTTGTCTAATCATTTAATGAGTGCTGTCTGTAGGTTCCTTCCCCCCTGTGTGTGGACCTGGTTAAAAACCCATAAGACTGTTAAGTGTGAATAATTTGGAACTCCTCTGAGAATGGACTACGTTTCTGACATCTTTCCTTGTTCTAGGCAGAGAAGATCGCTTCTCAGATGATAACTGAAGGTCGCATGAACGGATTCATTGATCAGATTGATGGAATTGTTCACTTTGAGAGTAAGTGCAGCCACAGTATAATTTATTTTTTAGCACCTCTCAGAGTGAGCTTTTTGAGGTGGTCCCTGCCAGGGTAAGGAAATGAACTTTCTTAATAATCCCTTCTGCCTGAAGTGAGCTTGCTCATCCTGCTACAGCCAGGAGGTGGCAGAGTTGGCCATAAAGGACAACCTTGATACTTCACCCACTCCCTGCAGAGGGCTTTGCATGGCCCCTTACCCACAGGAAAGAGTGAATTTATTCCATCGGTCTCTTTCTATGAACTTTTTCCTTTGGGAAGTTCTCAGTTCCAGTCTCCTTCAACACAAGATTTAGCCTTGTAACAGGCAGCCAAATAATTGCAGCCTTTGAGTACAGAAGTGATCCTGGTGTCACTGCAAGGAAGGCTTCCTCTGTGAGCTAGGTGAGGGCAGTGGCAAAAGGAAAGGTTGCAGTTGACAAGGCAAGGGAATTGCTAAGATTTACTTTGTTGAGTATTAGTTGTTTTTTCTTTTCTTTTCAGCCCGTGAAGCTTTGCCAACTTGGGACAAGCAGATTCAGTCCCTGTGTTTCCAGGTGAACAACCTGCTGGAGAAGATCAGTCAGACAGCCCCGGAGTGGACAGCACAGGCCATGGAGGCACAGATGGCTCAGTGACCGTGCCCCGCTGTCACTTGCCTGCTGTGCCGGCAGGGGGAGCTGAGCAGGACTGGGAAACAAACACAACGCTGTCCTCACTTCCCCATCTTGTGCTTTCACTATGGCTTAGGACACAGCTAGCTGATCCCATGTTTGGTGTGACAGGCTCCCAGTTCTCTGAGCTTAGCTCGATGCTCTTGCTGCCTCTGCCTTGCACTCTGCTCTGTGGTTTTCATTTAAAGAAGCTGTAATGTCTGCAGCAAGCTTTGGGTTTGGTTTATTTAATTTTATTTTTTTTCCACTGTATTGCTATAGCTTTGTAGCCCATTACTTCCTATGGTGCGTGTTCTGCTGTGAAAATAGAAGCACCATGTTTCTTTTAGTTGTAATTATTCTAATAAAGGCTGAGATAAGCCACTTGGTTTAAGTGTTGTAAGGACTTGTGGTTTTGGTTTTTTGGTTTTGTTTTCATATTTTTCTTAAACAGTAACTTGAAATAAAATAGATTTTTGTAATTGCATTTTCAGCTCCTGAAAATGTTAAATGAAAACCTTTTTTTTTTCCTTTCTTTGCTTATGAAATGCAAGTCAAGGTGTCATGTCAAAAGCAGGACTAACTTGAAATGCTTATGCACAGCAATGAAGCATGAAAGTGCCCCTTCTGATGTTTATCAGTCTGGAGTCAGGCACTCTTTAGCCATCCTTGTGCTTTGCCAGGTACACACATTTAAGAAACATGACAAATATTAGGGTCTTCAGAGGCTTCTACCCTTGGTTATCTCCAATCTGTTGGAAACTCCATCCACTCAATTATCCACTCAGTTGCATATTAGCTCCATACCTTAGATCCATCATATTTTTCATTTCTTTAACAGCTTAGAGAAACAAAACCAAGTTGGCTGACGAGGCAAACATCCCTGAAGAAAGGAATTAATAAGTTTCAGGGTGTCAAGCACAGCAGAAACTAATTGCTATCAAAATCTTTAAACAGGAATGAGCAGCATGCACACTTGCTATACTTGCACTTGTTGCTGTTTGTGAAGAAGTGCCTCTTTTTGAGGTGTGTTGACACTACTACTCAGTAATAAACTGTCTGGTGAGTGTAGACCCAATTATGTTCTTTGCTGTGCAAGTGCTGCACATCTTAGTACAGCAGCATCATAAAAGTAAGAGCAAAGTGATGACATAAGTGGTGAGAATAGGCTGAAGGGGGTATTTTGACCACCAATTTCCAAGGGAAATTACTTGTAACTTGTTTGAAGTGGTAATGGCTGAGAATTTTCTCTCCCTTCAAGAGAAATGCTGACACAGTCACTATTAGTTTGGAGCCTGTTGTTTTTCTTTTAGCTTGTGCTCTGACTTCTGTACAGAGCTCTTCTCCTGGAGCATGCCCTTTGCAGATGGGGGTGTGCCATGTATGCCATTCATGTACATTCCCATTTAGGTTATTTGTGTCTGCAGTCTGGTACTTAAGGGAGAATCCAGTCCTAAAAAGCTGTACCAGTGTGTGTTCACAGCTGTCTTGTGGACCTTTTCTCCCTGTGGGCCAGGACTGACTTCTGGAGAGCAGTAAACAGTTCTACTGAACCATTTCTGAAAGGACAGACATGAAGTGGCCAACTCAAGCCTCAAAACCAACATGACCTTGGGTGATGCATATTTCAGGCCACAGACTGATTTATCTGATGGCCTCAACATGGGCCAGGTCTAGCCTGGGAATGCTGTGGTGAGCCAGGGACAGGTGAGGGAAGCAGAGCCACTTCCAGCAAGGATGAACACACAAGGGACAGAACCTGTAGCCTTGACACATGCAGCATTTGAGGTATGTCATGCAACAGGAATGCTGTGGAAAGAGAGTGTAATTTTCACATCAGCAGGGAAGATCTAATTATTAAAGTACAGCTACCTGCAGATACTGCTGTAGTCCATTGCCCAGGCCACACTAGAGGCATCCCAGAAACCTGTAAAGGGAATGGCTTGGAACACCTGGTCCAACATGTTATACATATGCACAGAGCTTGAAGAATGGAAAAAGTATTCTCAGTGCTATCAGTCCAGCCACCAGAGATACGGGTACATGATATACAACCTGACATGGGAGTGTTAATGAACATTTCCTCACAAAAATCCAAATAGGAACATAAATGGGAGGGGCTATGCACTCTCTTACTCTGTTCTTATTCTGCAGTTAACAGTTTTAGGTAAGGAAAACTGGATCCACCATTGTCACATTAGATGAGTACTTAAATGATCTACCAGTTGATCAACAAGTGACTTTCGAGAATCCTTCATGATTTTGTATTGATAATCATTACCACTCCATGGCAAACTTGTTTGCCTTAATTCTGTTATGTTTATTGCTTGTAAGGGCAGTGGTTCAGTACCTTTAAAGTTTTCTTTTTATTTCTTTTTCCTGAGAGTAAAATGCTGATTAAAACAGAAGTAGATGCTCAATTAAAACAGAGTAATGATGAGGAATACACATAGTGCTGGTGGCTACAGGCTGTGCCCTGGGTGGGGGGAATGCCAGGGGCCCCCAGCAAGGGGCTGTGACCGTGCCAAGGAGTGACTGGTCACCCTGAGACTCAGCAGGAGCTGATGAACAGCAAAAAGATCCCAGACTAAATACCACCACTGGAACGGGCACACAGACTGTGAAAGTGTAAATCTCTGTGAAAGTATGTCTATTTTATATATATATATATATATATATATATATATATATATATATATATATATATATATATATATATATATATACACTGAGAAAGTATAATCCTTTGTTCAAGTTTGTTTGTTGGAAGCACAACTCCAGCTGTTAATGGTGTTGCTGCACCAACATTAAATTAAAAATAAAGTATAATACTGTATATTATAATATTATAATACTATATATTATAATATTATAATATAAAAATTGTAATTAATATTATAATAATATATAATTACAATATTATAATACTGTATATTATAATATTATAGTTTATATACTATACAATACTGTATTAATAAAAGTATATGTATATATTAATTAAAGTATAATAGATAAAGTATAATAAAGTATAATACTGTGATTATACTTTCACAGTATATATATAGTATATATATAGTATATATATCAATATAGTATATATATAGTATAGTATAGTGTATATATATATATAGTAGAGTATAGTATATATATATATATAGTATAGTATAGTATATATATATATATATATATATATATATATAGTATATATATCAATATATAGATCAGATGTTCTTTGAGGATCCAGAGGAGTGGGAAATGGCTATGGGGGAGCTGGGGTCCCGCTAGTGGGGGAACCTGGCACCTGAGTGCCGGGAGCCGAGCGGGCACCCCCGGCTCACTGGAACAGCGAAAGGGCTTCGCTCCCGGCGGTGACAGCCCGGGACCAGAGCCGGTCAGACACGGATATTTCCTTACCAAACGTGTGTACAGAGCAGTGCCAACCCCCCGAGCCCATTCCGCCCCACTGGCCGGGATGCTCCTGCTCCGGGCGGGATCCGAAGGCGGCAGCTCCCCGCTAGATGGAGAGCCAAGCGCACAGAACCCACGGGGAGACCCCGCGCTCGGAACTGCAGCACGGACATTGCCGGGTTTGTTCTATGATTAAACTCCGCTCATCCGTAGCGAGCGCAGGAGAGCAAATAAATTGTCCTCTAGATCTGTGAGCCTTTAGCTGCATTCAGAGCAGGCTACAAAGCTTGTTTCCACATGCAGGGCTGAGGTTATACTTCTTGACTTCAACTAACTGTCCCCTGGTACCAGAAGGTTTTCCTTTCACCCAAATTTCAAATGACAAAAAGAGATCTTTTCTGAGAGTAAGGGAGAAAAAAATTACCACAGGGCCTCTCAGAATGATCGAAACAATACATAGTATGTTTTTAAGTATAATGTGGGACTGAATTTGGGATTAATAAGGTCTTAGTATTATAACAATTTTTTTTTTTTAATCTTAGTACAATGAGCTACATTTATCTAGAAATATTTTGGTTTTTTTCTATGAAGAAACCTGAAAACAATGTAAGTAATCTGTCATGGGGACAACACCCATGCAAATCCATTTCCTTTTTTTTGTTTAAGGCTTAGGGACTTCACTTTACAGATGATAAATGACTTCTCTATAAAATGATGTTTTTATTCTTTGGGGTAGTCACTGTTCTAACTTTGTTATTCATTGCAAAAGATAATCCAAAAGCAAAGTGAAGGATTTTACCAGACTAAGAACATTAGACTGAAAAGCAGGGGGTCAGCCTAGGTTCATAATGAGTGCACAGCATTCATTTTGTTGCAACAATCTAAACTGGAAATTCTGACTTTTTTGGGAAGGGATGCCACCCAGAGGCACCTTGACAGGCTTCAGAGGTGGGGCTGGGTGAGCTGTAAACCTCAAGTTCAACAAGGCCTGGGCAAGACCCTGCAGGTGGGCTGAGGCAGTCCCCAGCACAAGCACAGGCTGGGCAGAGAATGCACTGACAGCAGCCCTGAGGATAAGAATTTGGGGGTGTTCATGGATAAACAGCTCAATATGAGCTGACAACGTGTGCCCACAGCCCAGAAAGCCAAATGTGTCCTGGGCTGCATCCAGAGCAGCGTGGGCAGCAGGGAGAGGGAGGGGATTCTGCCCCTCTGATCCGCTCTGGTGGGACCGCACTCAGAATGCTGTGTCCAGACCTGGGGTACCCCAGGGCTCATGGCTTTAAATTGAAAGAGAACACGCTTAGATTGAATATTAGGAAGAAGTTCCTTACTGTGAGGGTGGTGAGACACTGGCATAGGTTGCCCAGAGAAGTTGTGAATGTCCCATCCTTAGAAGTGTTCAAGTCCAGCTTAGAAGGGGCTTTGAGCAGCCTGTTGTAGGAGCAGGTGCTCCTGCCCATGGCAGCAGGGTTGGAACTAGATCAGTTACCAATTGCAATTGGTGTATTTTCACAGCATAGCATGAGGGGATTGTTTGGGGCAAGGATTGAGGAAAACACGTGTTATCAGTTACCTCACAGCTTTGGGTGAGTCCCAGCACAATTATATTTTTGTTGGCTTTCAAATGCTGCAATCATCGTTGTAACTTCCATATTTCAGGGTATATGATGCTCCCACTATTGCCTGTATGATGCTTTGTTTCTGGGTGCAAAACAATTCCCAGCTGCTGTGACTTTGCTTTCAAAACAGGCACTGTCATTGCACACCTGATCACCATTAAAGCCTCATGTAACAATTGGCACTGATTGTTTCAGAGGGTTTTTAAGGACCAGGAAGGCTAGAGCCTCCTTCTTCCAGCATGGTCTGTCTAGCTGGTCTCTACTAGGTATGAAGAGTCCCAAGGTACTGCACTGACTGTAAAATTAGAGGAAAATAGTAAGGTATGTGAAGTGTTTTATAACTATTTTGCATGGTCGAGGTCCATGAGCAGCTATAATATTTTATTCTGAGGAATGAGGAATAGTCACTTTCTCCAGTTTCTACTGCCTTGCCTTGTACATTTTTGTTGGATGTGGTGTTTTGTTGTGACTCCATATAGCTTGTGGCATTATAGACAGCATTATGACTTTGTGCCCTTTGAATTAGCATGCTTATTATCTGAAATTAGATAATTGTTGTGATGTATTCCTACTTTTCAGTAAAGGACAAAACCAGAGAGGAGTAGTCAGAAAATTTCAAATTCTCATCCTGTTTGTAAGATGTCTTGTTACTTGAATGTGCTCCCAGCCTGTGCTATTTCCATTGTTGTCATCTTTTTGAAGGGCTGGAAATCCAGATCTGCCTTTGTAAGCCTGCTTTCCCAGCAGCTTGTCAATAGCTTTGATCTGTGGGGTTTTGCTAATGGAGCTCAATACCTGCTCCCCTCACCTGAGGGCATCTTCTCTGATCAGATGCCTTTTCCCTCCATGCAGAATAAAGATTACCAGCCAGGGGAGGATTAGCAGAGACGGCAAGATTATGAATTCCCTGGAGGCTGTTGGGGAATTCAGGATGCACACCCAGCCAGTGGGGCTAGTACAGAATGCACGACCTGAGAGGGTGTATTTGTACTGTAGGGGGAACTGAAGACCCAAGACAGGATCATAAGGATTTTTTGTTGTTGCTTGCAAAAGTTGCTGCAATTTTCACAGTGAAAAAATATCAACTCCAGATTTACATTGAATTTTTATGTGTGGTTTTCAGCTGGAATTTGCCTTTGTATTGTAAGTGCTGCTTCTCCTCTTTGTGGCAGGTGTGAAGAGATAAACAGATGGGAGTTGATCACTGGACTAGGAGCCCACATTAGTTTAGGGCTCATCCATAGGCTGGCTATTCTGTCAGTATTCCCAGGGAAAATATGTCAAAACAGAAATGTGATTCACTCAATAGAGAACTACAGGATGGGAATGCATTAGTGTAGGTCAATGTGGCTTAAAGGGGAACAGATGCTGCCAAAGAAGCTAAGTAGGGTTGAAAAAAGCAATTGTGCAGGGGACAAGAGGTACCCAACTTCCCAGGTGCTTGTGATTTGCAAGAATTAACTGTTCAGAGCTGATAGGATAAGAGTTAACAAACTGATGTCGTTCTGGCTGTTGATTAAGGAATCCTTATCAGCTGGGAGTTTTTGTTAGTGGCAGCCTCAATGAAGCATTTTTTGTTTGCACTCTGCAAGCAAATAGCTGATAGAATGATTTTTTGGGTTTGTGGGTTTTGTGCTACAGTGAAGGCAGTCAGAGTGCAGGGGAGTCATTAATGCAAAATAGAAATGGCTGCATGCAAATTAGACACAGGTGTGTTAGTTTTCATTGCTTTTTGTGTTGCATTTTGGTACTGGATTAAGCCATTAAGAGAAATAAGCCTGAAATATTTGTGTGTGTTTTAAAAGCTGTGTTAAAGCATATGGACAATACAGTAAAGTGTGATCAGACTGATTTTAAAAAAGGTGAATTTTTTTAGGGAGGACCTGAGGAATTCAGGCTGTTGAGTTTTCTCAGGAGTCCCTGGAGTGGCCAACTATCCATTTTCTTCCATGGAAAGCATATTCACAGAACTAGGGTAAGAGATGCAGTAGCAAATGGGAAAGAAAGGAAAATATGCAGCTGTAATGAGAAAACAAAGCGGCAGTTCCTCAGAGCAGGAATTAAGCTCTGGAAATAACTGTCCAAAGGCAAGGGTAGGTTTCCACTGTTTTGCTGTCTTGAAATCCAGAATGGCTGCCTGGCTGGAAAGTGGCTTAGGCAGCTCATACTGGCTGAGTTTAGTCCAAAGGCAACAGTGCAATTTAAGGGTCTGTCTGACCTACAGGGGGTCCGTTCAAGCCTTAAGATTTTTTCAATCTGAGAAGTGATTTGAAGGTGAAAAGACTTGTACCTTACCCAATCGTGCACAGCAGCCATGCCGTAGCCTTTAATTGTTTTTGTTCTGTGATGCTTGTATTTGAGGCAGAACTGCATCAGAAATTTATGGCCAGACAGCAAAGCAATCAAATGCCTCAAATAATAACTGCACCAACTTCTGGGTCTGAGTGGAAAGTTACATTCTGTTTTCCAATAAGGTAATCACATTTCATCTGACAGCTTGACTTTAACTCATGAAATAAATATTTAAATTCCTTGATCAGAAAGCTAGATGCTAGAGGATATATTGCCAGGTGTGAGGCACTCTGTTGTTTCTGTTGCTTGCCTTAGTCAAGTCAGGAAAACATTTTCCAGGGAGTTATCAAACATGGGTGAAAAGCTGATAACAGCTGTGCCTTGCCCTCTCGTGAGAGACATTAGGGCTGATGAGAGACCCAGCTGGATCCCTGGGGAGAATCTAAGGGCAGGTGGGTGATTTTCAAATCTGTCTGCCCTACCTTGCAGGTGGGTACCTTGCTCTCTCTGTGAGCAGAGTGGTGGGGTTGTTCAGAAATGCCTTCTGCTGTCAGCTGGAACCTGTGCATTTGGCTTTTTGAGTATGATTTATAGACAGGCTGGTCATGAAATCCCAGCAGCACACTGCCTCTTGGCATCAATGTGGACAGCCTTTGGGAGACAGATGGGTAAAACACCTCTAAAGGACACAGATTGGATTATCAGTTGTAGTACTTCATCACACACTGGACTCTTGCATAATTTTTAATTGAAGAAAGATGATTGACAATTCAATTACATGTCCTGTTGTGCAGGCATTCAATTTCATAGCCAGTTGTTCCTCTTTTCTCTGCCCAAGGACAGGTCTGGTTTTACCCTGATCTCAGTTTTGCTGCCTTGTGACCATTAATCTCATTGCCAAGCTGTTGCATGCCCCAGCCCGTGCAGAGGAATCCAGCTGGAAGCTGCAGCTGGTAGGAAGAGGAGGTAGGGTAGAAAACCCCCTTGTTCTTACAAGCCCACCTGTGCTGACAGCAGGCATTGGGGATGTCTAGGTGTGTTTATGCATCTTGTGGGAGCTGGGAGCAAAGCAATGTGCTCATTACTGATGACTTATTTTTGCTCCAGTGTCCCAGAGAGTGATGCCAGCCAGCTGCTACCTGCTCCTGAGGGCCTAAACCAGTTCTGGTAGTTAAGAGAAGATGGTTCAAGATATTCCATGTGCTTGTTGTTTCCTTCACTTGTAGAGCTGTCAGGCATTTTCTTCCATTGTGGACATTCTGCAATTGCTTCTGGCTGCTGATTGTGATATTAACTTGTACTAAAATAGGTGAGAATCTGGGCAAATGGTTGGCTTTTCTTTCTCACCCGTACCTGGCAATCAATTCTTAGGCTGCTGAGCCTAGAACAGATCACTGCATCCTCACAAAATGAAATATGTTCCATCTTGGTGGGAAGCCCTTTGCACTTAGCTGGATTGATTTTCCCAAGAGCACCACGGAGCCAGCTTAGGATTTCTACGAGTTAGATACAGCTCAGGGAAGGGAATCTGTTGTCTCACATTTTAAGGGCTTCAGGAATGAAACACTGATTCTACCTCACAGCAAGTGTAACTAGGTTGTTAGTTAGGGGTGTTCAGCAGCTGGTTTGTGTGCTAGGTGTGGATATAAACCTGTCCTGTGTCTTTCATGTGGCTGGGACATGGCCCTGGGTGGGTTAGAGTTACAACCCTGGCAGTCCAGTGTGCCCCATTCTCCAGTGTAACATCTGTAAAGGTGTCCCAAAGTGCTACAGATGTGCAAGATTAACAGTGATTGCTAATCAATCATTAATAGTGACTGTTTCTAGTGGGGAGTCCCTGAGAAGGAGACCCCAGCTTGGGTTAGCAGAACTGTACTTCTGAAAGCTGGTGTTGCATGGCAAGGGGGCACATTTTGACAGGACTTCCACAGCAATAAGCTGACATGGGTCTGATTCTGAGCAGGTGAGGAATCCCTGACTGAAACTGGCTCACAAGGCTAATGGATGTGCAGCAGAAGGGAGTTAAGAAACCCAAGGGAAAATATCCTGTCAGGATACCTGATAGCACAAATGGGCACTGTGAAAATGGCACCAGTTTTAGTACCAAAAATATTTTCCAAGCTATACCCCATTAAAAAGTTACCCTTTAAACAGTTTATTTGTTTTTGGGGGCATGTCTTGAAGAATCAGTGGTGTGTTATTGTTTCAGCTTGTGATAAGGGCTTTTCTTTATTGCCTCAGATGGGCTATGTTTTATTCATGTTTTCCACACAGTTGGTTTTTTGTTTGCTGGAAATGGCTGCTGTGCATGGTGACCTGGAGGGCTGCTGCATCTCCACACCTGTGAGGGTGAAATGGCTGGGTGGTTTCCCTTGATGAGCAGCTGAGTCCCACAGTGGAAGTTTCCACTGCAAGGACCCAGCAAGCTGCCCTGGCCCTTGCTCAGTCCATCACACAGTGGCTCCTGTGGCACTTGGGAGGGAAGGACAAGAGAGGAAGCTGTGCCAGTCCCTGCTACTGTGGGTTTTGCCTTGTGACAGTCAGGTGGCAAAAAGCAGATTTCAGTTTCAGACTGATGTTTTCCCACAGTATCTGTGCCATAGACAAATCCCAGCTATGCACTGAGGACAAGCTGGGTAAAACAGGCTGTGCTGGATTCTGGGGTTTGTACCTAACCTGTCATGGCCTTCTGGCTCACCTCAGTTCAGCTTTGCTCTCATCTCTCTTAACTATCCTATGCCATAATTAGGTTTTGTGTGTGGCTAATTAGGGGCTTTGGTTTCTCTGAAATGTTCAATGTGCTGTCTCCATGTGTGCTCTGAAATGTGCTGGCTTTGGCTGGGGTAGAGTTAATTTTCTCCACAGTAGCAGGCGTGGGGCTGTGTTTTGGATTTGTGCTGAACACAGTGTTGATAACACAGGGATGTTTTGGTTACTGCTGAGCAGGGCTTGTACAGCATCAAGGCCTTTTCTGCTTCTTGTACTGCCCTGCCAGTGAGGATGCTGGGGGTGTGCAAGGATTTGGGAGAGGACACACAGCCAGGAAAACTGACCCCAGCTGACCCAGGGGGTATTCCAGACCATGTGGTATCATGCTTAGCACAACAATCTGGGGGAAGATGAAGGAATCTTCTCCTGGACATCGCTCCTCTTGAACCCTTTCTTTGTGTTCTACAATACTGAACAAGCAGTTTGCTGCCATGAAACCTGAGTACTAGCAGCAGAACATTTCATAGAACATTCTCAGACACTTGCTGCTTTGTCACATGGATCATTCTTGGTGTGCTCTGCAGCTTGTCTCCTTTGCTGCTCCCAATCTGTGCTGAACCATTTTAAGCTCCTAAGGACACCCAGTGATTCAAAGTGGTGTCATAGTTTATTTCCAGTATTAACACAAAGAGAGCATCATTTCACTGAACACAGCAGCCTCCTGTCTAGTGCATTAGGGACTATCAGTAAAAGCCATGGGGCTGTTGTGCTGGGACTACAAGATCCTTTCTTAAACACAGTAATAAAGAATTTTTCTTGAAAACCTCTATCAGAGGTCTTGATGGTGGTTTGTTTAAAAAAATAAAGGCTACCTCACCTGAATTAGGGTTGCCAAGCACCAGAGAGGAAAGCCAGATGTGAGGTGTCCTAAATGAGCTTAGTGTGGCCTGCAATGTGGTCAGGCAGCAAGGATGCTTCTCACAGAGCATTGCTTGTTGCTCTGTGCCCATAACTAATCTTCCAGTCTCCTCAAGCTGAGAAACACATAACATGTGAGCCAGGGTTTATCTCTGTTAGATCAAAATGCCCTGCAGGGATTTCCCCACCACTGGAGGGCAAACTGTTGAATTTTGTCCATGGTGGTACCTTCTGCTACCACCTTAGAGGAAGGCTTGAGAGAAGGCTCAGCCTGAGTGGTTTTGTTCCAGTACCTGGAGGTGGGAATTAGTCTTTGCTCTTCACTGATTTCCCTTTAGGAAAGAACAAGTAGCAGTGTATTACTAAGATCTGGAGAAATTGCAAAGGACAGGAGAAATTGCAAAATGCAGTTAAGATTATGTAAAAGTTTAGGATCCCTTGGAGGCTGAATTTTTCAGGCTCACTGGGTCTGGAGACAATTCTTGGGAGCAGTAGCCCAAAGCTGTGATGGGAGGCCACACAAAGCCTTTGCCAGTCCAGGCAAATGAGTGCCACAGTATTTCTCAAAGGGAAAATGCCCCCTGATCCAACAGTCCCCTGATGTCAGTGCTTCAGATAAGGGAGGACATGGACCAGTGCCCTGTACCTTTAATTTACAAACCAGCTAATAGGAGCCCACCTGAATCGGGGTTTTGAGAAGCAGAGAGGACAGCCAAATGTGAGTTGTCCCAAACCACCTCAGTGTGGCCTGCAGGGTGGTCAGGGAGCGAGGATGCTTCTCATACAGCATTACCCATGGCAGTGGGTGGGTAATTAATCATCCAATCTCCTAAAGGTAAGGAAGTGTTCACCTTTTGGGGTGTGTGGGACACCTTTTGCCCAGGAGAGTGTTGGTTATCCTGCTTGCCTGTGGAGGAGGGAACCATCCTGCCTGGGATGCTGTGTGCTTACACCACCTTCAAACAGCATTCATTGGACTGGAGAGATGATATTCAGAGCACTGTCCCTCGTACCAGGACAGCCACCCAAGGGTTAACCCTTCCTCTGACAGTGATTGAGGCCATGCCAATGGTATAACCTCTGGTTTGGAGATTGAAATGAGCCACAAATTGCTCACATGAATGGAAAATGTGGTGTTGATGGTAACAGATCCAGTGTAGCTAACATGTGACAGTATAAAAGGGCAAAAAAGATAGTTTATATGTGTCAGGACAGGGCTAATGGGACAAAAAAAAAGAAGTTATTTATTCTTGTATATGTTTCTGGGTATGATTGTCTGGGGTTGCCCTAGGCTCCTGTCTGCAGTAAACACTCTACTGAGAAAGCACAGCCACTGGTACTCGGTGATTCCCAAGATTGTGATTTAATGCAAATAAGTTTTGTAAGGACAATTGATCTTTCCTTATCATTTAAATATCCTTCCTCCCCTTCCATTTTAAGTGATATAATTCATCAGCAGCACTGACAGTGTCAGAATTCCTGGGAAGTCCTGGTTTGCAAGGAGGTCTTTGAGGCAGCAATACAGAAAATGTACAAAACTTAGCCTGAAGCAAGGGCTTGTTTTCAGCTGAAGCCTTCCCAGCAGCTCCTTGTCAAAGGCCAGGTGGAAGACACAGAGCAGACTCTGGTGCCTGGCTGTGAACTGAGCTCCCCTGGGATTGTGGCACAGCAGTAACACCAAGATTGTCACACAGGAACCATAGGAAATCATCTTCTCTATCTGGTGTAATACAGACTTTCCTGCAGTCATGGAGAAGCAAGTAACAAACAGGGCTGAGGGCTGTTGGAAAGAAGATGGTGATTGCTTATCTTGGGATTAAGTTATGTTTTCCTTGCAGAAACTATCTCAAAGCTTGTAGCTGGAGAAACTGTTGTGTTACCTGTACAAAATGTGCCACAGTTAGCATTGCTTATGACTGAGGCAAGTAGGATGCAGTTGTTCTGTCTGTGATGGAGTGGGAGCCACAAAAAAGGGGATAAGGACATGCAGAGATCATTCCCTTTTCTCTTGCATTTTCCATCAAGTGCACAGGCTTAATCATGTAGCTATTGGAAATGTATGGAATTGGAACTCCAGCTAAGGATGTACAGAATGATCCAGTGAGCTCTCAACGTCTATGCTGCAAAAATAGGGTGGCTGGAGCAGGGAAGTGAACTGAGGAGAGTAGGAAATGAGCCAGATATTAGGGATTTGTCTGAAATTCTGTGAGTTTGAGGGTAGAATTTGTGTTGGCAGGGTGCATTCTTGAGACACACACGAGCAGCTTTGCCTGGATTTCCCACCCAGTACAAAGCATTGTGTTTAGAGTGGTGCTGGGGCTATCATTGGGATTTTAACTGTGAAATTTGTGCTGTTAGTACCTCACTGGTTCTGAGCACAGGGATCCTGCAGACACGGGTTGGAATGAAGGAATCCAAACAAGGTAAAGGCTATTTCTCAATGAAGTGGTACTTATGAAGTGTCCTGCTGGTCTCTGCTGTTCTTCTATTTACCCAAATGCCATTTATTACCATGTTTTCCCAACTTGCCTGTGTGAAAGCTGAGTAGGGACTGTCTCTGCTCCTTAAAACTGCTACAAATCTGTTAGACTGTACACATCATGGATCTAAATATACATTTAGGTAAAATATATAACACAGCTGCTAGGCAGTTTATTTTCACCAGTGGAAAGACTATATTTCAAGAGAGTGGTGAAATGTCAAGTGAATTATGGGGTTTGTCTTCTTACTTGTAAAAATAAATTGTATATTCTATAATCTGAACCAGACTAGGTTTTAATTATGCACTGTTTTGCTTTGATTTACTAGGCAGGTTATCTAGAGGCCAAAACACTAGCAGATATATTGTAGTAAGTCTGGAATGACTTAAAGGGCAAACATTAGACTGAGTAATTCATTTTGAACAAGCTACCATAGGATTTTTTGCTAGGCTTTCTTTCATCTTTTGCCTCCAAGCTTAACTCTTTCGTGGATTACTGTAACTTAACTTCTGCTTTGTAATTTGGTTGTTAATTATCAACCCTGTTGGTCCTGCATATGGTTTATCCCCATAGGGGTCTGGAGAAATAGATGTAATTGAACTTGTCTATGCAGGACTTTTAGCTAATTGACTGCTTTTTCTTGTGGAGAGCTGAGTCTGGAAAGATAAGCCACAGGCACTGGTGTTTCAGTGAAATGTGTGCAGCACACCATGGGAAATGCTCACTGAAATCTCACGTTACTGGTAGCAACACTGATGTCTAATCTTCCTAGATATATGATACTCCAGCCAGGCTCCAGAGATTTTACCCTCTGGTTTTTGTATCATGCTTGAATTTTGTGTTCAAACCAAATGCCAGAAGTTTCTGCAGAGTGGGATGGGTTTTGAGCTGGGCAAGCATTTCTTATCAGTGAATTGAGTGCTTGTGATGAACAATTGGGTTTGACATTCTCCTGCATGCTGGTCATGGATTCTGACAGCACACTGAGAGATGCTGTCAGTAGGATTGCAATGTTACAGTAACAACTAAGCCCTTAAAATGGCAATGGAAATGGTTAGTCTGGATTAGTAAAGATAAGAGCTGAGAAATGCTGAATGTAAAAATCACCTGTTAACTTCCCCAAGCTGGACATCAAATCTACCAGATTTGATGAAATCCATTCAGTAAAAGGGCTTAAAAACTGATATTAGACCAGAATCTCTGTATAAAGAATCCTGTAAACTTACCTAGTGTAAAGTAAAACAACAGCAGCATGGGGATGGTCTGGGCTGATGTCCTGGAAGGGTTTTTGACAGCAGATGTTTCAAACAAAAGCAAGGAGCTGCTAACCTTCACTAGAAAGCATTTTAGGGAAAATGTTACATCAATAACTGGGCAGCAGTGGATCAAACTGCAGACAGAACAACTGTTCCAAGTTAGTGAGCATGGATACTGTGCTGGAAGGATGACTGCTGTTTTCATATCAAATGGTGCTCTAGCCTGGCCCTGCTTCCTTCTGGGATCTTAAGTATTTTTAGCCTGTTTGATGCCTCAGATAACTCAGCTGTAAAATGGACATATGGGCATTCAACTTGTGTGCTGGAAAGTGGTTTCTTGACTGGTGATCAGGTGCTGCAAAGCAAACTGGTATTTGTCAGTGAGCAGTGGGACTGGGTTTGTTCGCTTGGATTTGTAAGATTAGTTACCTAAATTGGATTTTTGAGTTGCTTTTTGACTGCTCTTAGATCAGTACAAAGTTTATAAAAAGGCATCAGATCTATCTGAAGAATTATGTAAGTAGAGAGCAAATTACTCAGGAGTAGTGCTCTGTACTCTAAGTGCCAAAGTATTTAGTGCCCATTGCTAGATGTTTGCAGTACTGGAACAGAACAGATCTGCCTCACACCAGACCCATGGCTGTGGTTTCTAAATTACACCAGAGAAGAAAATTTGGCCCTACTCCTCAAATAGCCTTTTTCTATGTCACAGTCAAATATCCCCTTTTTAAAGAAATTCTATAGCCAGCAAAACTGGGTGAAACTCTTTGTTCACCCCCTTTGCCCAACAGTAAGTGCTGAATGTCTGTACTGACCCTGCTATAAACCCTACCAGAGCCTACCCTGACCAGCCCAAAACAAAGGCCATGCTTTTTTCATGTATTCCTGTAGTTAGCATGCACGGGCTAGGTTGTGGAGAGGTAGACAAATTGCTAAAATTCTTTGCAGAGCTAGAGCTGAACTTGATTATTTTTTAGCAGTAAGATTTTAATTACCTTGTCACTTACACCAAATTTGCCAACAGCCTTCTGTGAGCCTGTGCATTGCAGTGCAGCTACTGAATGTAGCACAACATGGTTGGTGTGTTTTATCTTGCAGGTCTGTCAGAGGGGGTTTTATTCTTTCTATTAATATCAAGTTCTTGCATGTGAAACCTTAGAAGCATGCATTTAAAGATTCTTTTCCTCTTGTTAAAAAGTAATCTGTTAGAACTCTACTGCTTGAGAAACACCTCTTACCATCAAGAAGCAATGCTGTGTTCACTGCCTCTTAATGTCACAGGAGCTACCTAGAATTTTTTTTTGTGTGTTTTTTTTTTTTGGTTTGGGGTTTTTTTAATTTTTTTTCTTTCTTTTTTTTTTTTTTTTTTGCTGTTGTGGTGGATGCTTGCTGTTAGAACCATGTGATCACCTGCTGTTTAGGCAAATTATAGGTATAGGAGGAATGGTTGCTCTCCTCAGAAAAGGAGGAAATAGCAACAGGGCAGCTACTTAAAGTGATGATGTCAAATAAAAGGGAGGGCTGAGGAAAGATACTGAAAGCTGAATTATAGAGAAATATTTATGGAACTAGGAGGAGAGAAATACAGCCTTGTGCTCCATTTGCCCTCTGCCTGATGACTAAAAAATTATCTTTGGTATTTTCTGGGTCCCCTGTTGGAGGAGGAAGGAATAAATCTGACTCTGTGTTCTTAGAAGGATAATTTATTATTTTATGCTATATATTATATTAAAGAATGCGATACTAAAAACTATACTAAAGACTAGAGAAAGGATACTTACAGAAGGCTAAAAGATACTACTGAAAAACTTGTGACTCTCTCCAGAGCCCTGACACAGCTGGACCATGATTGGTCATTAAGTCAAAACAGTTCACATGAAACCAATGAAATATGCACCTGTTGGTAAACAGTGTCCAAATCACATTCCAAAGCAGCAAAACACAGGAGAAGCAAATGACATAAGAATTGTTTTCCTTCTTCTCTGAGACTTCTCAGATCCCCAGGAGAAGAATCCTGGGCAAGGGGATTTTTCCAGAAAATTTGACTGTGACAAGTATCTGCTGTTGTCTGTGTAGTACTACCCTGGCTGTGGCCTGACAATCACCATTTGTTACTTGGCAATCTATTTCTCACAGAATTTCTTCTCCTGAAGTAAAACTGAGTGAATATTTATATCTATCTGCATCATACATTTATTTTCTTGCTGTGAACAAGTATCTAAGGCAAACCTGTAACCTGTGTCCAAGCACAACAATTAAACAGGAAGAAGTAGAAAGTCACTCTGTGGAGAGAGCCATCTTGGAAAGAAGCAGTGGATTCTTAACTTGTGAATGCTTCAGCAGTGCATAGGAGGCTGCAATTTGCGCTTCCTTTTTTTGTTTCACATGACTGTACCCACTCTCTTTTCCTGGGCATAATTGGAAACAGTAAAAAAATGGCATAAGGTTTTCACAGTAAAGGGCATTACTTGACTGAGGTTTTACACTTGCTTAACTTTAAAGGTCAGTAAAGTTTCTCTGGGTCACAGCAAAATCAGATGCTCCACAGTACCCAGCCTGGGTTTGCTCTTTGCTTGACACTAAATATGAGAGAGTAAAGCAGGCAGTGAGCACAAGGGCTAATTCTGTGCTTCTGGAGAAACTCTGTGTGTTGCAGGAATTTGGGAGGTCAGGTGGCATGATGGCATCTCTTTCTTTTAGATTTGAAATCAAGGAATCCGTAAGTTGGAGGAAACGAAAGTATTCTGCCCGCTCATCAAGAGTGACATTTCACATTTGCATATTCAAATTTAGCCATTGAAATTCTCTGTTTTGTGGTCATGATTTCAGAGACTGAAATATTTAACATCTGTTAACATGAATGCAGCTTAAGCATTTGCACAGCTGGGGATCATGCCATATATGAAACTTGGGTGTAACCTTGAAGAAAAGAAAGCTGATAATTTCCACTTAGCCACATTAAAAACAAGTCCTGTTTTCAAGACTTGTAGTGTTTTTCTAAATAAATGCTGCTGGGTTGTTGGATGTGTGGCTGCTCTTTGTACCCTTTTATAAATGACTCACATGCCACCAAATACACCTATTAACCTGCATTTGATGGAATAACCAAATAAAGTTTAAAAAGCTGTATTACAGAGATTGATATCTATGTAGGCTTGATTCATGTTCTGGTTTACTTGAACACTGTTGGATACTATAAATGTGGTGTTACTTGTGGCTTATCTGAATAGGATTATCAGGGCTTTATGGCAATTACTTCCAGCTGTTTGAAAGATAAGTGTGAGAAATTGAAAGCTGTGGAGAAGGGCTGGATGCAGATATGCAAACTCTTCAGCCCCTGTGTAATAAATACAAAGTGTGAATGTAAACTGTGCTGCTTTGAGGGTGTGTAACAAGCATTTTGGGGATGGTGCTGTGTGATAAATATACTGAGTGCAGGCAGGGAGAAGATTAATTATATCTCTAAAAGCAGTAATTGCAGTATCAGGAAAAAAGTAGTTCTAGCACTTCCTATTAGTGAGGTTTCCTGGGTCTGTTAATGTATGGTAGAATGACACAAAGAGTCCAATTTCTCATTTGCTGCTACAATTCCTGAGGGTAGAAAAACTTGTTTGGTTTTTTGCAAGTAATACTTTCCTATCTAAAGGAATACATTGAGCTGGGTCCTTCAGTGCCCTGTTTCGGTAGATGGGAGACAAAACACAGAAACTACCAGAAATGAAATCAACTGAAAATGAGCACCACTTAAACAACCAGGCACTGCATCTTAAACTGTGGAGGGGTGTCCAAGGATTGTGCAGCCTCCTGTGTCCATGGTTTTATGCTATGCAAGAGTTAGAGGTGTGAAATTCCGACTTGACTGCTGCTGGGGCCCCTAGAGGCAGGGAGCAGAGTTATTCTAGCTGAGCATCTGCTACATAGCTGAAAGAGCAAAGAAAAAAGTGCTGTTCATGCATTTGCTGGTATTGATTATTATTGATTTAGCAGCATCCAGTGCCTCAATAACTCAGTGGCATGAAACAGGTAAATTAATGACACCTTATTTATGGGCACATCTTGCTGTGATGCCTTTGCCAGTGGCCAAATGCAAATCACCCCTGGTCTTTTAGCCCCTTCAAAAGCTGGGCAAGTAATTCTCTCAATCTTCTGATTATCTCAGGAAATTTTCCAGAGCTGCCCAAGTTGCAGTAGAAGCTGCTTCCAATCTTTCCTTACCTGGAAAGAAGGCAGGTGCAAGGACACATAATCCAAGATCAGCTGATGTTCAGCAGGCAGGAGTCGGGCTCATCTCACCTTCCATAGGCTTTTTCTTGTGTCTAACTGTATGTGAATATTCCTGTCAATATTCTTAATCTTAAGGATATCTTTTTTTAAATTGGTAAACAGGACAACATTCATCAAGGTTTTTACAAGAGGATAACAGTTTGGTCTGAAACTTAGCCCCATTAGTTGGTGTTTTCAGTTCTGGAAAGAGTTCTAGGACAGAACAAAAATGGTTGTAGTACAAGTTGCAAATTTCCTTTGAAAGGGAATAAATGTTCTATAAAAATGGTTCTTTCACAATAGATTAAAACTCAAACCAACAAAACCCAGAAAGTTCATATTATTGATACACTAATATCTAAGTTTTACCTCCTGTATGCTCATGTGCTAAATTACAAATGCTTTCACAAATTACTTAGCAGCAGAGACTTGAAATACCTCCTCTGCAGTCAGTCAAGTTCATAAAATGTGGTAAGCAGAGAAAGTCCTTAGTTCTTGGTGAAATTAAATGAAAAACATTTGATGTCTAACAGGGTCATGGCTAGAGTCTGTGCTTCAAATTATTTTTTTTAGCTTGTTTGTTCTGCTTGACTGAGATGCCTCAAGCCCAATTATGGTTTCCCACATTAAAGTGAAAGCTCTGAGCAGCCTTTTCTAGTGGTGATTTTCTGTGGGATGCTATAGTATAACAAAAATATGCCCCAGTCTGTAATATCATCTGCAGTTCTGCTGCAACTTCAGCTGTAAGCTATGGGTTCTAACTTGCCATGGCTTTAATGTCCACTTTACTGATTCTAGGAAATACTGATCAGTATTTTCCCCTTCCCTTCCCTAACGAGGCACCCAAACAAATATTTGTGCTTCCCTTTCCTCTCCTAGAACACAAGGTAATTTCTGAGGTTTAAATGTTTGTGAGGGCAGGTTTGAGTACATGGATTTTCCATCAGAATGATATATGTGCTTCCACTGGAGTGGTCAGGTGGCCTAATAAATTTTCATCTCTGCAAGGAGAGAGGTAGAAAGCCACTACATTATTGCCTCATTTTGAAAAGCAGTTGAGGAACAGCAAATGACATAGTGTTTTCATACTCTTTCATAAAATGATTTGGGTTGAAAGGGACCATTAAAGATCTCATTCCTGCACATTTAGTGGTGGATGAAATGAATGCTAAAACATTAATATAATGGGCAGTCCCCAAGGATGTGCATGATTTCTTCTGCAGGATCCATGGATCCTGTGCCAGTAGCTCTGCTGAACTACAGTCAGAAGGGAAAGGAGAAAGTGATATTCATGAGAAGGACTTAGGGCTGCTCACTGCTGGGGGCAGGTGAGTCAGATGATTTTGGCAATTCAAGGTGTTTGCAAAGAGAACAGACAAGAAGGAATATATTTTAGAAGGGAACAGTCAGAGTTCAAGTTCCTGCTAGGACAAGTTTGTATTGTTCTGTTAATATAAATCATTCCTTAAGAGGTCTTGGGAATGCAGGCAGACAAAAATGTTGACACCTTAGGATATTTGCCCAGGGTTTTTTCCTCAGAGGCTCTACCTTATGATACTGATCCTGATAAGGGAAAATCTTTCACAGTGGAAAATGACCTTGCAGTTAAACCAACTTTGACTTTTGTTACTCAGTTCTGTGTTGCAGGGTTTAGTATTTTAGAAAATTCTTTGGAAAGATCAACTGTACTACTTATGTAAGCTTTCTTTTGTCCTGTTAGCTATTCCTTCTGCTTGGAGGAACGTGTCATTTTCTCACCAAGTGCTGTCAGGGATACACTTCAAGGGCTGCATTGTTCTTAAAGGAGTTTAATCAGTTTGGAACAAGACATCAATGAGGCAGGATTATATCCAACAGGAAGAGTAGCAAAAGAAGTGTCTTGTGTGTGTGCTCACAGCAATGCTCTGTGTGTGTCAGTTTTGCTGTTGGCATAACTGTGTGTGGGACAGGGCTCCAGAGATGTGAGTTAATTTGACACACTCATAGTTTAGGACAGATTATTTTTCATGGAAATAATGCTTCAAACCTTAGGTTTCTCCTTTCAGCATGATCAGGAAAGGAACCTTCTCAGGTGGTTGATACATATGAAGCATTTCTCTGAGATTGTGTGGTCTGGTGACAGTGCCAGCTCTGCTACTGCCCAGCTATGTCACACACACATTTTATGAAAAATCCTTGCCTTAGGATTCTTTCTCTTGGGAAGCTGAGAGGCCTCAGGAACAAAATGTAATCAATAATTATCTGCTGCTGTGGAATGCAACAGGTGGATCTGTGATTGGTCTCATGTGGTTGTTTCTAATTAATGGCCAATCACAGTCAGCTGGCTCAGACTCTGTCTGAGGCACAAGCTTTTGTTATCATTCCTTCCTTTTCTATTCTTAGCTAGCCTTCTGATGAAATCCTTTCTTCTATTCTTTTAGTACAGTTTTAATATAAATATATATAATAAAATAATAAATCAAGCCTTCTGAAACATGGAGTCAGATCCTCATCTCTTCCCTCATCCTCAGACCCCTGTGAACACCATCACACAGCCACACCACCCAAAGGAAGCTGTGGGCCAGGCCTGTCTCAGCTCTGCTACCTGGAAAATGGGGAGAGGCACTGCCCCACTGCCTGCCTTCTCTAATCCTTTCTGCCCTGGTCCCCCCATGCTGGGAGGAGGAGGAGGAGAGGGTCTCCAGCCCCTCTGGGAATGCTAGGGGAGTTAGAGAGCAGCTGTGTCCTACTCAGCTGCCAGCTTGGGGAAAGCCACAACACTTCCACATCTGTGGGGGAGAACATGGCATAAATAGGAGCAAGAAAAAGAATTTTTTCTTCAGCCCCACAAATGTTGTCACAATCCTCACCTGAAAGTGCCATCGGTGGAAATATGCAGATCTGTGCTTAGGTTAAGTTTCTGGCCCATGTAAAGTAAAGGTTATCACTAATTCTGTTTTGTCCTGATGAGAAGCTTTCTCCTGGAAACAGGAGAATACACATTTTTCTGTACAGCAGGCTACATTCACTTGTGGAGACAATAAAGGCTTTGCTGTGGTGCTAAAGCAAATCTGAAGTTTCAAATTATTTCCTTTCAGAGTTGGTATCTATTATTCATCTGAGTGTAGCAGTTCTGAAATCAGAGATCTGCTCAGGGAGCTCCTGGCTTTGACTCAAGAAATAATAAAAGAGTGGAAGAATAAAAAGAATGGTTTCTACAATATATGGAGCAATGGCACTTTGAGATGCTTCAGTAGACTTCTGTATCTTGAGTGCAGCCTTTTATGTTACCTCTGGCTGCACTCACTTATCTGCAGCCTCTCCCTCTTTGTCCTGGTTTGCTATTCTTCCCTTTGAAAGGACTTATATATATATTATTTTTTTTCCCCTGTATGAGTTGTCTGGAATCCACTTCAAGGGCTTATTGATCTTGATGGAGTTTACTTGCTTTGGAACAAGCCTCTGATGAGGCATGATCTTAAGATGCTTCCTACACTTTATGGTCTATAGATCATGTTCTTTAATCTGTTTCCTCTGTAAACTTGCTGTGGCCAGGTTTTCCCCAGTCTCAGCTTGCTCCTACACCCCCAGTGAAGTGTGAGGATGCAGTGAACCCCATGTCTGCAAAGGTGACAGGAGAGCAAGGCTTGTTTTAAAAGGAGTCATGCCAAGTTCCCCAAGATGTGTGAGTTTTGGAAACTATGCAAAAATGCCTCTTGCTTCTCAGTACTGTGCCAGTAATGAGCTCAAGTTTAAGCTTTTTTTTTTTCTGCTAAAGAATATAGAAAGACAAGTTCCTTCTCATCTGTTGCTTCTTACTGAATTTTCCAGGGATTCCTCTAACTTCACAATTAAGAGAAAGCTATCAAAGATTTAAAGAAATGTGACATGCAGTGGCAGATCCCAAACTTTGAGTCATGCCATTTCTTGTTAGAAGGAAAACAGGTTTTGCAGTAAATATTCAGAGGCCAGAACATCCCAAATGGAAACCTCAGTGCTGCAGTTCAAAATGGAGCTCTGGGTGGGCTGTGGCAGGACCTTTGTGACATGGGGTGGGCAGAGAGGGGTGATGGCAATGAAGCAGCTGAAGACAATTTCTCAGCACAGAGCTAAATGAGGACAGTGTGGCTCCTTGGGAAGAGTTCTGTGGCTGCTTTGCTCACAGTGAGCATGCATTTTGTATGTTCAATGCTGGTATTAAACTTCTTTTGGAAGATAGAATCAAAGAGTAGATGTGCATGAGAAACAGGTAGTTTACAGGTAGCTAAGCAGGAGATAATAACAATATTATCCTCTGTCAGTATTTCCATGGCCTTGCTGTTTCTGGTGTTGATGAGCAGTCTGCTAAGCTGTGTCCAATTTCAATTTTACAATTGAGGAAGCAGTTACTTGGGATATTTTAATTAATCAGCATTTCCTTACACCAATACATAAGATGCATGTATAGGAGTGAAGCACAGCTAACTGTGGACATGCTGACTAACCTTGCAGCAATTCCATCAGCTGAAGATCCTACTTACACTTTTGTTCTTTGGAAGTAACAAAGTTTGCCTCTTGGAGGTGGAAACAACCAGTTCTCTGTGGTTTGCAGTGGATGACTCATTTGGTGACAAGTGAAGAAGGCATGTGCCAATGTGTGCTCTGCTGTGATCTTATCTGACATGTGATGTGCCCAAGTGGCACATGCTGGATGGAAAAAGCTGGTGCTGTTAGAGATGAGCTCATCCTTTTCTTTCACATCTTGTTGTTGAGAGAGAATATTTGGTGTTTTTTCTCATCTGCAGCTTTTCTTTTCTTCCATCACTTTAGAAATTAAAGAAGACTAGGAGATACTGGAAAAATGTCTTTTCAATATTTCTGCTTCCTAATTACTTGAGTTTTTATTGTTTACTTTTTCACTGGTACTGAGCCTGTTCAGTTGGAATTCAAGAATTTCTACACCATTTTTAAAATTCAGTTTCTCTGGTTAAGCAGAACTGAGCTTTGAGGAGGAACTTTGATGTTAGCCTACAACTCCCTGAAAGGAGGCTGCAGCAAGGAGGGACTCAGTTCATTTCTCCCAGGTAACAGGTGACAGGATGAGAGGATGTGGCCTCAGGCTGCACCAGAGGGGGTTTAGATCAGATATTGGGAAAAATGTCTTTGCTGAAAGGGTGGTCAGGCATTGGAACAGGCTGCCCTGGGAAGTGGTGGAGTTTTAGGCGTTTATGTTGATGTTGTAGCTAGAAAGATGCAAGTTATTAACTGTGCTTTTTACAGTAAACACAGCTGACTTCATAGTTAAATTATAGATTATTTCATAGATGAAAAATGCAGCTATTGTCTAGTTTGCATAGCAAGGGGCAAGTGTTTAGTGCCTTCTTGTTTTTCACACAGCAGGATGTCAAGTTACATGAAAGATGGCCAGTGAGAGGCTGCAAGTCCCATTGAGCTCTGAGAGGTTTCATGTGTGCCTTTTTCATGAATGGCAGTGAGAGATCCAGCATAATGCTGCAATTCCACATGTGGTGGTGCTCACAGGGGTCCCAGGACAAGGGAAGAGATGAGAATCTTGACTCCACGTTTCAGAATGCTGATTTTATTATTTTATGGTATATATTATATTAAAATAAAATGATATATTAAAACTGTACTAAAAGAATAGAAGAAAGGCTTTCATCAGAAGGCTTGAAAGGAATAGAAAGGAATGATAATAAAATCTTGTGACTGCTCACAGCCTCAACACAGGTGGCTGTCATTGGTCATCAAGTAAAAACAACTCACATGGACCAGTCAAAGATGCACCTGTTGCATTCCACAGCAGCAGATAATGATTGTTTTTCTTTTCCTCTGAAGATAATTATTGTTTTTCTTTTCTGCTGAGAAGCTTCTCAGGAGAAAAAAATCCTAGCAAAGGACTTTTCAGAAAATGTCTGTGACATTTTACCCTTTCTATTTTTAATTAAATTAAAAAGAAATGTGTTTGTAAATTCTTCTGCTGGACCCATGCAGAAGAGAGAACAAACAGTTCTCAAGAGGTTTATCTGTTGCCATCAAAAACATCCATCAAGTGCTGATGTGGAATGATCAAGGAAATTCTTCACTAAAACAAGCTTACAATATAAGAAAATGCAAAAACAATGCAAAGAAAGTTCATTGCTTCAAGTCCAAACAGCTGAGTTGCAGGAGAAAGTCCATGGACTGCAGATGTTCCTCTTTGACATCTCTGGAAGTCCCTTTTGGTCCTGAAACAGGCTTGCAGAATCCTGAAACCAAGAATTGCTAAAGAAAATCCATCAACAGTTATCAAAAATCCATCGACAGTTATCAAACAAATTTGAGAAAATTTGTGGAATCAAGTGCTCTGGCCACAGCCCTTAATGGAACCACTTGGGCTGAGGCTAATTTTTGGCTTTTCAATGCTTTTGAGCTGTTACCTCTTCCAACTCTTCTTTTTTTCCCCCCCCCCAGAAAATGTCTGTGACATACACCTTTCTTGCAGTGGGCAAGTCGGCGGGGGGAGGACTGTTCTGTTTTGCTGATAATCAGTTCTTAGGTTTTTACAAATGCATCAAGTATGAGAAAAGTGTGGATTTAGTGTGGTAGGTACTTGGCTGCACTTGAACCTCCTTAGTTCCTGTGCAATGGTCACATCAGCAGGAGGAAATCCCAAGAAGCAGAACTCCATGACATCTAGAATGTCCTCAAAGCCCCAGCTTGGCCAGAGGGTCTCTGTTGAGTCTTTCACCTACGTGGAAAATGAATTATCATAGCAATCAGGTGTTAGAAGTGCAGAATCACAACTGAGCTGTGTTCAGGGGAAGTACAATTGTTGTGTGCCTGACATTTATTCAGACTTCCCCAGTATAAACCTTTATTCATCCTCTAATGAATCATGTGTTCAAGTAGACGTGGAATTTGAGGGACCTTTGTGCTAAGGCATCAGAACTGGACATTTGCTTTGCACAAAGCAGTGCATTCATTTAACACAGCTTTAAATTCTCACTGGGAGGATTTTTGCCACATGTTAATATTTATTCAATACTCTTGTCAGAAAGTGATCATAGCTTTGGGGGGCCAGGGTCTTTGTACTTAAATACTTTGTACTTAAATACTTATGCTCTTCTGTCACACAGAGGAGCAAAGGATGTAGATTGAGAAGTGAAAGATTTAGTTCTAGAGAACAGTATGTGAAATAATATCTTTAAATATATTTTAAGAGTACATGAGAAGCAAGAGCAAACCTTCTGTACATGCAGGGAGCAAATGGAGCTGGTTATGACCTTCTGCTCTAATATTTGGACTGGTAAGAAGGAATTATAATCAAGTGAATATTTTTAGATTAAGAGTTTGAAGTACTTTTAGAATTGCAAGAAATCGTTTAAATTCAAGTCTTTGCATATGAACTGCCATATTTGACTGGTTTGAAGGGTGAGGACTGCTGAAATGCAAGAGTGTCATAAAGTTCAAGTGTGGAATTTTTGTGAGGACAGAAGCCTTTCTCTTCATAGTTAGAAAACAGGTTAAAAAACCCTGCTCCAAAGTATAAAGACAAAAATGAATTTGGAGCATACCTACAGCTAAAAATGCAGTTTTACTCAGTACAGCATTTTCTGAAATTATTAGGTGACAATTTTATTCTCCTTGATGCTTTGAAAATTATCTTAACATTTTAATATTACTAAACTTGTTTGCTAGAAGAAATGAATTTTAATTGGAAAAGACCCAGCTGTATCCTGTGGGCCTTCTCCCTGGTGGAGACTTTGTGGATTGTTGTGTGTAGCTGCAGAGTGACACATGAGTTATTAACCTCTGAGAAATGGGGGTTAGGATAAGGGAAAGGCTGGCATGTTGTCTTTAGGGCCACAAGGAGTGCTACTGAAATAACAAGATCTTGCTTTGCTCTGTGAATATTGTGAAAAGAGACCTTCAGCTGCTCTGCTCCTTTTGAAAAACAAATTAAATTTATCATGAGAGGAACTTTGGGACAGACAGCCCTTGAAGTGAAATACTGGGTTTATTCATAGGAGAGCTGTAATGTGGATAATAGAGGTGTGAGTTTCTTAAGACCAATAAGTAAAAGCTGTGATTTCTTTTAAGGCTAGTTCCAGAGTATCATAGAACCACTTAGACTGGGGAAGACCTTGTAGATCATAGCTCACATCATGCCATTGTTAAAAAAGAAATATCTTGGTTTTAAACAAAAATTTTTCTATTTTCAATTAAAATGCAATGCAGCTTCTCACCAGAAATTATGCTTATGATCTGGTGCTGCAGATGTTAAGTGAAAAACGAGAAGATAAATTGATGACAAAACAAAATAAGGTTATATAATGTAAGGGAGGACTGCAAAACCAGAAAGGAGTGTGGTACACTAAAATGCAACATAAACAAGTTTAGCTTCAGTTTTTGCTGGTAATTGAACTTTCTTTTTTTGGGAATGATCAGTCTCCTTAAGGTATACTTACCATGGAAATTCCATGATTGCTTTTAATAGCACAAAATTCATATGGATGTATAAAAGAGTCTATTGCTAATACCAAGCAAACCTTTCCATTTAGCCTGACTCTATTAAGTTTTTGTCATCATAGGGGAGCAGTAAATGCCTTCTGAACCTGAACAAAAGACTTTTGTCTCCTGCTCTGAACAAGGTTGGAGTGAGCATGTTCTGGCAATCCCTTTGAATTTCTCCTCTAAAAAGAGGAGAGAGGGTGGAGTAGCTGTATTTATAAAAGTTCACTAGATACAGAGTGTGTGTGTGTCTGTTAGTGCCACAAAACTGTCTTGTGATAGTTCTAGCTGAGATGTCTCTCCATGTTTTAAATGACTTTCATGGAATGTTTCTGTGATAAATGCAGCTTTTCAGTGCATCTTCTTTTCCTACCATTTTTTTTCCCTGCTGGATCAAAAGTAGATCAAAGGGAAGATTTCTGGGGAGAAATAACATGGAAATTTAAGACAGTAGAGCAAGGATCAGAAAAAAAGAGGAGGGCTGGGAACTGCCTTGGGGATGATGTCTGGACAGCAGGCTGTAGCAAATAGTTTGGGGTTGGAAGTGAATGTGAAGAATGGGACCATGGTATTTTTGTCTTCCAGCTACTCCAGCCTGCAGAAGAGGAGGGATTTAGGGTGCACAGTACAGCAAGCCCAAGCAGCAATCAAAGTGGCTCCAGGCAGAAGCAGGACTGGAGATGGAAAAGCTGCCTCTCCATGGGCTCCCCTTGCTGATACTGCTGTGGGTGAGAGCTTGGCGCAGAGCAGCAAGGGGAGTCACATCCCTGAGGTTCTGTGTGTCTGACAGCCAATATTCCTCACAGCAGAGAACAGAGCTTGGGTTGTCCTTGGGGAAAAATGAGAGACAGCTTCAGATTCCTTGCAGCTCATTTGTGCAATGAGTGGGAGCCAGACAACCAAGCTTTCTGCTACACTGGAGACCTGGATATTAAGCTGATGAAGTCAATTCTACAGCTAAAGCTTTAGCAAATTAGCAGTCTGAAATATTTTTATGCACCTAAAGGTGGAATATAATTTTCCTGCTGGAAGTGGGGAACAAGAGGGGGAAAAAAAAGGCTTGCAAGATTATCAGCAATACAGTAATTGCTTCAGTTGTCTGCTTTGGGGGTGCAGGACACTGACAAGTGAATTGCAGGTATCCTCTGAAGTGTGCAGATTCTGATTCAGTCTGAAAGAACTTGTCACTTTAACAGTTTGTGCTGGTAATGGTTATCAGCATAAATGGCATGGATTAGTTTAAATGCACTGTTTAAATGAGAGTCTGGCCTAAGGAAGGTGATCTTCTATGAAGTTTTAAATAATATCTGAACATTTTTAGCGGCAATGTTAAGGGTAAATTGCATTTCAGTCAAGTGCATGTGATAATTTTCACCTTGCTCTCTGGCATGATGTTTTGGTGTTGGGCTGAGGGTCCAAACTATGAGACTCAAAATCTGGATTTCATATCCTGCATTTCAGGGGTGCCGAAATCTGAGACTTGGCTGTTCAGCAAAAAGCAGACACCAACTTCTCCTTTAATCATTCTTGAAATGAAATTCATATTTCTGTCCAGTTTAATTTTTTGGCCCTGACTTTTCCTTCACATTGATACTTTTGATGGCTCTGTTAAAGTCATATGTGAACCATCTAAGAGTGAGGACCAAGGGCACGGTCTTACAAGGCTGTCTGGACTGAAGGGAAGTCATTTAAAATCCCAGTGGGCACGTGGTCTCAGTTCAGTGGTTCCACCCAGCTGTTCACATGTGGAAGCTGGTCTTACTTGCTTTAAAGTGGAGGGACAGAGTAGGGAAGAAGGAAATAAATGTGTTATTTAAAAAATAGCTTGGCTTTTAAACTTTTAATCTTCAAGCTGTACTGTGGCAAAGGCAGAATCTCCAGTAATGAATTTTGCAAGTACTTGAGTTCAGTTCATCCTTCAGTCTCAGTTACATGATTGGCTTTGACTGACTTGATTCCTGAGTCCTTGCTGGCTGGCTGCTGCTCTGAAATCTATGGAAATGTCCATTCTTTCCAAGTCAGATTCAGGGTAAAAGTTTAGATAAAGGCAGAACTTTTAATGCAGGTAGGTCCTGTAGGCTGTATTTGATCTGTATTCAAGCAAGTGTACTGTTAAAATCCTAGATTTGCTGAAATAAAGAACCAATTTTTGGTATTATAGGTACCAAATTAAGGAAATATGAAAAGTATTTATTGTATTTGCTGGGAATGTCCCAACAAAGGCAGGAAGGATGAATCTGACTCCATGTTCTCAGAAGGCTAATTTATTATTTTATAGTACTATATTATATTAAAGAGTACTATACTAACTAAAGAATACAGAAAGTACACTTAGTAAATGCTAAAAGGATAATAATGAAAACTGGTGACTCTTTCCTGAGTACTGACAGAGCTTGGCCCCAATTGGCCAAAGAGTCAAAACAACTCACACCAGAGTCCAATCAGGCAATCACCTGTGGGTAAACAATCTCCAAACACATTCCACATGTGAGCGCAACACAGGAGAAGCAAATGAGATAAGATTTGTTTTCCTTTTCTCTGAGGCTTCTCCGCTTCCCAGGAAAAAATCCTGGGTGAAGGGATTTTTTTCAGACAATGTGAATGCCACAAGTATTAAAGGGGTATGAGCAAGGGAGTAATCTTTTCTTTGAAAATGTGAAAATAGATAAAGAAATGTTCTCTCCAGTAGGGACTAGTAATTATCTTAGAGAGAAGCAGAAACTACTCAGCTCCGCAGGGCAGAGAGAAGGAAGTTTGTTAGGAGTTGCTAAGAACATCAAGCTTAAGCTTATTTAGGTAGCTACCTGTCCTACACTGTCATAACATCTGCAGAAAACCACTAACATAGTTAGGTGCTTTAATGGAGCTGATATCTAATCCTTTGATCCTATCATGTCCTTTCCTTTGCCAGAGCAGAAATGAGTATTAGTCAATGTGTTCTTGAGCTTATTGAGTCTCATTTTAAACACTCAAGGTGCAGGATTCTGTGTGAACTTAGCTGCAGGTAGCATCTGCTAAGTGTGTGAGAAGATGCTGTGAGTGTTTTACTCTTGCCATTTCATTAGAAAAACAATGCTTATTTTGTACTTCTCTGTATTATGTCCTTCATCTTTTTTTTTAGTGGTATGGTAAAATAATTGGCTTAAACTGTTGGAATATGCCCATTTTAGTTTTGTGTTTTTTTTTTTTTTTTAAGCTTTTACTGTCTTTTTTGAGGGAAGGATTTGGATTTAGCAGTAGAGTAGGGAAGCTGCTAATTGAGCACAGCCATCTCAAGTTTATTCTGTCTCCAGATCAGAGTAGTGGTTAGCTTTGGTAGTGTCTAACTAAAGGCTGTTCAAGTTCATAGTACAAGAAAGTTTGAAAAAAAGAAACAAACAACCAATTCTGTGTTGCCTGGATAGCCTGTGGGGCAGACTGCTCTCCCCTGTGAATTCACTAACCTCACATTTGTTTCAAGGCTGAATCAGAATTTTGGAGCTTCAGGCTGTTTTCATACCTGCTGCTCAGTCTGTGCCTGTTCCTAGCAATTGTACATCCCTTTATCTTTGTACCAACTGAGTCAATTGAGCAGGTCTTGGAAATAGGCTGGAAGTGCTGCTTGCTCACTCTCCTGTGCAAAGACTGTGGGAGCTGAGACTTTCAGAGGTTGAATAATCTCTGTTATTCAGATGGATTTGTAATCGAAGAGGTTCCTTACCAAGCTTTACTTCGAATTTAAGAGTAACTGGCTTTTATTTAGGTAATTCAACTTAGGTTTTATGGGAGGTCTTCTGAGTAAAAGAAAACATCATCATTTACAGGCACTAAAGGTGACAGAGCTAAATTGCTCTGCTTTACACCAGTGAAAGGGCAAAAGGCAACAGATAAGAAATCTTTCTCCTGTGAAAGTGGTCAAGAAGGATCAGAGGTTTCTCAAAGAGACTGTGAAATCTCCATTCTTGGGCTATTCAAACCCCAAATGAACCTGGTCCCAGACAGTCTGTTGTAGATAACCTATGTGAAATAGGTGCCTTGGAACAAGATTATCTCTAGAGGTCTCTTCCAGCTCAGTTCTCTGCTGTTTGGAGCAGTCACTAACCATTCCCTCTGTAAGCATCTATGTGAAATTGAAAGCTCGTAATTTTGCTACAGTTAAAAGAAAAGGTTTTTGTTCAGGTGTGCAAAAAAAAAAAAAAAACTCACAAAAACTCAGAAATGCTGAGTAGAAACTCATAATAATTAATTTCCTGTTCTGGGTTATAAAATGATTCTGTGTCTGCATGAGAGGCCATTAAGTAAGCACTATTGTGATTTGCCACAGCCTGATTCATGACACATTCAACTGGTCTTCAGTTTTAAACTTGCATGTTTTCAGTATCTTCTTCACTGACAGTCCTGTTAGAATATGTGCATAAAAGCAGGTGCAACACTTGATTTGATAAAAGTGGCTTTTTCTATGTATGACTTTTAAATGGCAACCTCTACTAAAACCATACCAGCAAATCCTTCTGTGGAGTTGATGCCTTTTTAACCTGAAAATTCCTCTCGTGGACTTAAAATTCCCTTAATACTGGCTTGCAGCTTGCTTAACTTGATCTTTCACTAGGCTTTAACTCCAGAGTTTAAAATTAGAGATGGGTCTTTTGCTTCACTTGCAACATGTATAGGTATTAGAGATAGTTTAAATTGTTTGAGTGCTGGCTGGAGATGGTGTGTTGTAACAATGATTTTTGTCCTGAAGAGGATGTCTTGAGGAGCCTCAGTTTAGTTTACAGAAGCATCAAGTATACACAAGCTTGCTGTGGTGTTGAATTTAAAATACATTGGAATTCCAATAACCTCAAAATACAAGCCACTCTGTCACCTGCTATGTGCCACTATTACTGGATGAGTACAACAGGGATGTTCCCATATCCTATAGATAGTTTTTCTTCTGTTCTGCCCAGGTTTGAGAACAGTACAGGCAGAGAAATGAATGCTTTTCAGAGTTTGCAATTGTGTGCCTACAGCATGTGATGCTGAGTGCAAGTCAGGGGGCTTGGTGTTGTTTTTAAATAACTGAGAAGGACAAGGTGATGCTTGTACATCTCTAATGCTTCTCTGAGTGAGGTAGGGTGGAGGTTAAGATTTGTGTTTTTAACAGACTTGGTAAAATAATGCAATAAAGAAGTGTAAATAATTAATTGAATATTCTTTCTGTTAAGGGACCAAGCTATTTGTAAGAATGTCAGTGTTGAGGGTTGAATTTGATTCTTGGCTTGGCAAAAGAAAGCACTTAACTTTACAGAACACAGAGCAGGGCTGTCCATTTCTACATCAATGCCTCTTGCTATGAGCTCTGCTTTGGCAGATAACTTTTAATTAACATCATGTTAATTGCAATTAATATAAACAATGTCTGGCCGTGGCAGGGTTCAGTTAAAGCTGCTCTGGCAGCACTGACACACAATTATCTGTTTCTCTTAGTTCATGTTGTGACTTCATTGAATCATTAAGGCTGGAAAAGACCTCCAGGATCAAGCACAACCTTTGACCAAAGACCACAGCACTGAGTGCCATATTCAGTTGTTTCTCAAAACACTCCACCACTCCCTGGGCAGCCCATTCCAATGCTCAATCACCCTTTCAGTGAAAAAATTCTTCCTGATTTCCAACCTGAACATCCCCTGGCCCAGCTTCAGACCATTTCCTCTCATCCTGCTGCTGGTTCTCTTGGAGAAGATACCACCCCCCACCTTCTACAACCTCCTTTCAGGTAGTTGTACAGAGTGATAAGGTGTCCCCTGAGCCTCCTCTTCTCCAGGCTAAACAACCCCAGCCCCCCGAGCTTCTCCTCCCAGGACTTGTCCTTTAGACCTTCCCCAGGTCCATTGCCCTTCTCTGTATTTGCTCTGTGATTCCTTCAAAAATCTCTGTCTTCAAAATGTTATTTTTAAGCTTGTTGCCTTTGGTATTAAATTGCTATCTTAAAGCTGAGTATTCGGGAACATTTTTTAGTAACCAGCTGCCAGATAATGCATGAAGTCAAAAGTGCTCTTCAGCTACTTTGCTTTTAGAAGTCAATGGACAGCTTTTTTTGGGAATTAGATGAGCTATACTTTTCTTAGGAAAGCAGCAAAAAGCTGTCACAAACCTTGCTATAAACAGTGGGAGAGGTATGTGTACACAGCCAAGTTATCATGATTTCCAAAAAAAACCCTTGTGGAATGATTTATAAACATTTTTAAGAGGAACTCAGGACATGCAGAATTTTATTTTGACATAAACAGGAGTTAATATCTTCAGAAAAATGTAATTCCTAATTGTGAGCAACTTCTGCATTGACTCCAAATTATAAACAGAAAGTGTGTATGCAAGGAAGCTGACTTTATGGCATGAGAGAGGTGGAGGAAAATGCAAGTTAGGTAGGGGTAAGAGGAGAACTGGAACCAGCTGAGCATATTTACTGCTGTTTTGTTTGTTATAGCTACCTCATTCTGTTATTAATAGTTTTCAAGGTATCTGGTCCGATGTTTGCAGTGCCACAGATGTTGGGAGGAAACATGCAGCTGATGGAGGCCTGGACTTGTGCAGAAGTTCCCCACAAAAGCAAACTGCAGAAAGCATCATGCTGTACTTCAAAGGGTGTGGTCTGGATTGATTTTCTGAAGTTTGACATTAAGTGTTTGTAGATCCATAAGATAAGACAGAAAGTGAAACTGGATCCCAGCTGTTGCAGCTGGTCCATGTATTCCTAGGGCCTGCATAACAAAACCCACAAGGACTGGCAGTTGAAGGAGCTGGAAGAATGGTTCAAATGAAATTTAGAATTACAAAATTCCCCAGTAAGCAGAAACATGACACTTTTTTCACTAAATGCAAGTGATAGTTGTACTTAATGGGGTATAGAGGTATGTGTCTCTATAGGATAACTTCTGGTTTACTGGTCTTTTGTTTCAGTGGAAGCTTAATTTTGATGGATACAGAAGTTTTTGTCATTGGCTGAAATGAATTATCCTTTTAGCTTTCTCAATTACCTATTGGTTTTTGATACAGAAGATCAAGTGTCTTTTGAGCTGATTATTAAAAAAAAAAAGGCACTGAGAAAATTGATAAATGTCTCTTTGGTGTCCTTAATCCATGATTGCAGAGTTGGTATTTGCCATTATATTGCATCATTAGGTAGAACATGGAATAACGCTGAGGTGGAAAGAAAACTTTGCAGGTGTTTTTAGATGTGGTATTTACCCATAATCTTTTAGGTCAGTAATGATTGAGAAGCAATCCTTCATAACAATGATTTTCATGTTATGAAGGCTTGTTTAGCAGCTTGTGCCAGGCACAGGAGAAGATGTCAGAGGTGGTGTCTTTCAATGTTTTGTGGACAAAATAACCAGAGGTTGTCTGAAGTGATACAACAAAGCAGACAGGAATTTGCTCCTTCTCTCAAATAACTCTTCCCAAGCTGCTGCTATGGAACATGTTTGTATTTCCACACCTTGCTTTAGAAGATAAGGTATCTTGATAAGGTATCTTTAGAAGATAAAGTATCTTGCACATCAGCCCTCTTCTGGGATTAAAGTGGGAGAGTTAAGGACACAGGGAGCCAGGGCTCACTGGTGCAGAGTGTGTGAGCAGCTGCCTGCTCTGAGTGACAGAAAATAAACAGGGCTTGTGTTAACAAACCAAACACATGCAGGTGCTCCAGAATTCATGGTGCCATGGGTGATGGATTTCAAGGGGATGGGGAGGACTCTTAGACCATATATTTCTATTTTTATTTTTTGAGATATTAAAAATACAACTTGAGAAATGAGACCTGTGTACTGTTTAATGTGATGTACTCTCCCAGGAACATATTTCTCATTTTAGGAAGCTGTACTAATATACAAGTTTGTCATCTGTAGTTCTAGATTGATTTTGAGGCTGTAAAATTCACAAACACAACTTAATCCAGGCCCAGCTCTTAATCAGTTTCTGTTGGTTTAAGTTCCCTTGCATAAAATTCAGCCAATTGAATGCCCAGGAAAACCAACAGTTCTGGCTACAGTTATTTGCTCATTAAATGTACTACTTAGTGGCCAGAGTTTTGTTGTCTCCTTTTTGGGCTGATATTTTAGTCCTGATGTACCGTAAGGAAGAAAAAGTCAGGCTCCAGTAGTTCTAGCAGAGGACTTGTAGCAAGGCCTGCTTCGTTCTGGGCTGCAGTGCAGATGTTACCATGGTGACTTCTTAAATACCAAAGTACTGTGTGGGTGTGATGCCTATTGATTTTTGCCTTTTTTTGTTTTATGTATTGTCTGCATTCTTTACACAAATATTTGTAACTCTGTAGTCTATATGTTTTTAATTTTTTTTCCCCAGGACCCCCCAAAATCCCTCCAGGACCCCCTGACTCCCCCCTCGTGTGGTCACCAATTGTTGTGGTGTAATTGTGATGGTCCCCAGGATGAGGTGAGAGATGAGAATTGACTCCAAGTTCTCAGAAGGTTGATTTATAATATTATTATATTATGTTAAAAGAAAAGATCTACTAAAACTATGCTAAAGAAAGAGAAAGGAGACATCAGAAGGGTAGACAAGAATGATAATAAAAACTCGTGACTGATCAGAGAGCCTGACACAGCTGGACTGGGATTGGTCATTAAGCAAAAACAATTCACATGGAACCAATCAAAGATGCACCTGTTGGTAAGCAACCTCCAAACCACATTCCAAGCAATCAGATAATTATTGTTTACATTTTGTAAGCTTCTCAGGAGAAAAATCCTAGTGAAGGGATTTTTCGTAAAATATCATGGTGACACCCTCAATCCCCCCCAGATGCTTCAACCACAAATTCCAATATTTATAACAAGTTTGGGAAAGTGACATTGGGGTGGAATCCTTGGGAATTTGGGGGTCACAGGGTGGGATTTGGGGATCTCAGTGGGATTGGGGGAATGGGGATCCCATTTTTGTTCCCCTTCACCTTGACAAACTTGGCCAGGCTGGAGAAATAGTTCTGGTTGGCCTCAACCACTTTCTTCCTGGCTGCCTGCAGGTTCACCATCTCCAACCCCTGCAGGGCGGTGAAGGCCATGCTCGAGGCCATCCCTGAGCTGCGGCCCTGGATTATGGATTTTCTGCTGTGGATGACACTCTGCTTCTGCAGGGTCTTCTGCAGAGCTTTCCTGATCCAGGCCTTGGTGGCCTTGTTGACCTGGGTCTGGCACACATGGCCGCTGCTGGCCTTGCCCAGGTGACCCAGGCTAAACCTGAGCTCCTCCTGGTAGATGTCCTCCTCCATCTCCCCAGAGCTCATCCTGTTGGCCTGCTTCCAGGTCTCTGTTAGCCCCAAGTGTTCCTTCAGCTTCCTCCATCCTGCCCAGCTCCTCCTCCGACAGCTGCTGCCCCCCTTGCCACCACACTGACCACCATGATGGTGGTGTTGATCAAGATCTGCTGCGTGCTCTCATTCTTGCAGTTATCCAGGGAATTCTACAATTCCTTGATGGTTCAAATGTAATCCAGGGCATTGGGCACCAGCAACTGCAGCTCCAGGGACTGTTGGGAATATTTATCTGGGCTATGTGTGGATGAAATTATTTCTGTTGCCAGAAAAAGTAATGCCTTGATTCTCTAACACTAAAAATATTGTTGGAGGCTTTTGATTTTCCTGCAGTTTCAGTGACACTAGGAAGGTACAGCCTTCCTGAACAGCCGACCCCATGTTCCCTCCTTGAACTTGTTACTTTACCCCAAAGTTTAGGCTTGTATAAACTCTTGTATGTTTTTCTTGTCTGAACCTGGAGCCAAGGTCTCTGGGCTATGCAACAAACCTGCTGCCCAAAGTTAGTAGAGACTTTAAGACTCTTTTCAAAGGTGTTAACGCCCATACCTTCACCCATCAAATTGTTTGTAAAGACATTAACTTTCCTCTCGCTTCTGACTGCATCACCCCTTGTGCTCCTAATTGGTGGGTTTTGACTATTATGCTAATTTACTAAACTTGTAAAACTGTGTGCACCCCTGTGAGGGGTGGACTTCCATGGACATTTCTCCATAACTGCCTCTGGAGGCTTCCAACAAAGACCAGGTTCTATATTACCTCCTACACTAATATTACCTTGAAAGTGTGTGTTGTTTCATTTCTAGGTTGTAAAAGGCATCAGGTGCACAAACTTCCCCAGGAGAGATCAGGGAGACACTAGGTTCTGTCCATTTGAGATACAGGCTCTGAGATGTATGACAGCTGGGCATCTTACTGAAAGCTGGTGGAATTAGGAGCTAAATGAGCTTTTGGAAAGTCAATTCATTAATAACACATTTTCTGAGTAGTTAATGCAAGTGAATTGAATAGTATGTGTAAGGGTGGCATGACTGGCCCTTAACTAAAATAGCAGTGGGGAAAGGCAGTATTTATAGCCATGATCTGAGGGTTTCATTGTCCAATTGCCTCTGTATCCCAAATTATTCCTTGAAGACCTTCTGAAGACAGCTGTTGAGGGAAGGATGAATGTTTCCAGACCTGTGCTATGCAAGAGATACTCAGGCTGCCTCAGCTGACTTCCAGTTAGTTCTCTCTGTGGTCTCAAGCAGACTTGGCACAGGCTATGGGTGGCTGATGGGAAAAGGCAGCACATCTGTCTTCTGCTGGCTTTAACCCTTGAAGCTGTTTGTTTTTGGTGGAATATGAGACCCCTGGCACATCAAATCTGTGTTTGCTTTCCCAGAACACAGGAAAGCTGGCTCCCTGGCAATTGTTACGGTTTCATTAACATCTGAGATTTTCATGGGGCAGAACATTTTGTGCCGTTTTTGCTGCCACTTGATATCCTGGTGATGGGACTGAAAAAACCCTGATCTGTCTGTGTGTACACATGTCCTGTCCTAAATGGGGATTGCAAGGATTATTTCCTTCAATATGGTAACTGGCTACCAAGAAACACCTATCAGAAGGGGCACTGTTGTAAATGCTCCCACCCTCTCAAATGCTCTCTGTGCAGCTCTCTGGGGGTTCTCTCACAAGCAGGCAGAGCTGGTGTTGGAATAACACCCAGGCTCCTCCCTGATCCTTCAAGAGGATTCACTGTAGTCTCTCCTAAACAGAGGTCAGACCAAGTGAAATCCACTACAGGGTTATTAATGACACCTGCCAGGACAGAGCAGAAGAAAAGAACAGAGGAGACAAAAGGCCACAAAATCCCCTCACATGAACTTGTCAGGCCCATGAATGAAACAGCTCAGCCTCCTGACACTTCTCTGCCCAAGTGTAATGTTTTCAGTTGTTCCAGCTTCCTGGAATAGCTGCACGACACAGTGACCATAGAGATGACCTCTGTCTGGACTCCCAGGGGGCCCATAAAAAATGCAGACCTAGTGGGAGATGGTTTATAGGACTTTTGGCTGGTGAGCTCATCAGGTGGAGAGCTGAAGGACTGGACGTGGCTGCCACCCACTGTTTGCTGGTCATTCTCCCACCCTTCATCTTCTTCTGCCTGAAGACTTCCACATCAGATGCATGGGAGCACTCTAAAGCTCAGAGCTTTTTTTTGGCTGTGCTAATGCAGAGTAGCTTGACCACTGTATGTTGTGTATTGAAAACTGCTGTATACCATTTCAGGGACTTGTTTTTTTGGCTTGAGTTTCAGATCTGTTTGCTTGCAAGGGATACAAATTCTGAAACAAAGAATATGAACTGATGCATATTGCTCTTCAGGTACAGATACCTTTTTACTGTAGGTAAGAGCAGGTTATAGAAGGGAAGGAGATTTAAGGCTAGGGTATTTCAGGTTACATAACCAGCTCTAGGTTGAATGTCTTATGCACATTTTGGCAAAAAAAAATCAAGCATTGCTGCTCCTTTTGTTAATTAGTATCTGAGTTCTCTATACCAGTTATGTGTATATTATTTCAAGTGTAAGTTCACAGATAGGGTTTGTTTGCATTCATTCTCATGCTTGCTCTGTGTCATAATTTTCCTACAGTTATAGGAATGAACTTGTTTGAACATTCCTAGTTGTGTGTAAAAAAAATATTTTCCCATGAGTATCATCTTTTTGGCAAACACTTATGTGAAAAGGAACTGATGTAGAGACTGTTCTATGTGCTTGGGAAGATTTTACTTTGAGATCCCTTTATAATGCAGAAAAAAAAATTCAGTATCAGTTGTGACACAGAAGGTCTGTGGAAATAGAAACTTCACCCAGCTGTCTGGGGTACTGATAACCAGCACTATATTTTCCAAGATTCTTGGGAGTGAAGCTGAAGTTAAGGGCCATCTTTTAAAGCAATATCTGAGCCAACCTCGTGACCTATTCGAACAACCAGGATGTGCTTCTTGGTTTTGTATGGGCCAATCACATCTTGTTTTGTGATGATTAAGTAACAGGGAAAATCTGATGCTGGTTTCTTGGGATGGGAAGAGTTCTGCCAGGTTCAATTGTTATATGCTAATTTTACTAATGTAAGCACTGTCTTAATGACACTGTCATTGTGTGATACTTACTGTGACAGTAGCTGAACTCTGGAGTGCTTCTGGTTTTGGTTTGTCAGGTACCATCATACTGAGGGAAAGCTGCATTTTGTCTGGGATCCTGGCCGCAGTTTCCCCCACTTTGTTTTTGATCTGAGGTCTGTAGGAGGTCAGTGGGGGGATGATGGCTGGGAACAAATGAAAGTGTGCCAGCACAGAAGGCTGCAGTGCTGTAATGGAGCATCTGTTGCTGTGATGTGTGAATGCCTGGCATTCTGAGAGCTGGGACACAGATTGTTGCTAGCTCCTTCCCAAGGTTATTTCGGAAGTGCACAGAGCAGCTGGTGAGGTCTGGGGCAGGTTTAACTCTCTCATGGCTTCCCAAGTGCATGCTGCATTAAAAATTAACTACACATCAAGAAGCAATTTTCCTCAGCATAAGATTTTTTTTTTCTTCTGTAACTTATGTTTGACCTCAACACTACATCCCTTGGTCACCATCTGAGTAAATTACATAATGTGAGACATACAAAACCAGAAAATAGAAAACTGGATAAGTTTTGATGGCGTTGGGTGATTGTTTTTGAAAGGGGATTGTTGAACAGAACTGAGCAAAGTAATGAGATGTTTATTGGGAGCTAACACTACAGCCAGACATTAACTGTCCTGGAAACAGCCTGTAGGATGCAAGGAGAAAAGCTTTCATCAGCCATCACTATGCTATCCAACTAGAGAACTGAGAATATAGCTTGCCATTCTTCCTACAAAATGCTTACTCCACAACTGCATGCTGTCTGCTAATAAAATGTAGACTATAATGTCTTTTTCCCTAATTTGATCTGAACTTTTTAGCTGTTTGGTAGACAGACTTGGTGTAATGAAATATTAATAGGCAGGAGAAAGTATCATTTGTATGGGAAACCAAGTGCCATTGCTATTTAATAGGCTGTTAGACCTATCCTGCTCCTCTAATTCAAATGTGGTTGTAGGATTAGTTGTCGAAGCTACAGTATGAAGTTATGGAGTCAGATTGAGTGAGTCAAGTGAAACACAAAAATGAATAGTGACAGCATTTTTCATGGCCTCTTAACACTTGGCACCTTTGAAACTTGAAATTTCCTGTTTTAGTGGTAGGTTTTTATTCAGGTAGAGAAAAATGGATGAGTGTGGTGAGTCACTATGGGCATTTGCTGTGCTTAACAAAGTTGCTCATGGATGTCCCCCCTTTGCTGCACTTTCAAATGGCTTGAGATGATCATTATGTCATAAAAAATCTAGAGAGATGAGCAAATCAAGGTGTCTAGGTGTATATAGAAGCCAAGAGTCACTGCATAAAAGAGGTGAGGCAATCTTTCAGCACTCATGTGCTGGGTGCTTTTTATTAGTTGCTTATTACACAGCATTTTCTGCTGCCCAGTTTGCTTGCAGGCACAGTTGCAGTGTGCCATCTAATCCACAAAAGGCTGTTCATGCTGTTCATTATTTAATGTTGAATAGGATCTTATTTGCAATGTGATTTTTTTTTTTCTAATCCTTAGCTAAGTTTCCTGTCTGAACTGTTGCTTGAGGGAAGGGAAGGCATCTTGGCTGGTAATTACAGTAACCAAAACCGATTTTCCCTGTAGGTGTTACATAAACACAATGCTGGCCACAGCAGATCTCAGTTTCCCCATGACCTGCTCCTGTGGGTGCTCCTGTATCTGATGGAAGTTCTTACATCCCACTGTTCTCCATTTCCCTGGTGTCTCCATTGAGATCTGTGCTGACTGATAAGCATGAGAATAGTGTGGTCCTGCAAATACTTTTGCAGTAGAACTGTTTATTTTTCACTTTTTCTGTGCCTAGGAGAGAAAGTTCCTTTCAGTACTGTCTATAGAAACATCATATGTTCATTTTATGCCAAGGGTTTATTCTCTCCTAGGTACTCATGTTTAGCTTGAGATATGAGAACTGGATCCCCACATGAGGAATAAGTTGAAAGTATAAACCAAATTGTTCAGTCAGTGCAGGCTATGGTTTCTAAACCAAACTGAAACATGGTGGTGGTTCTCTGGTGGTTGATGGAGCTTTTTTCACTGCATTTAATTTTTTTTTTTTTAGTTTTTGTTTTTTGCTGCTTTAGGCTGTATTTCTCCCTGCTCTCCCTGTTCTGAAACCTTACAGATTGCCTGCAAGTGTTTTCCTATGAATAAATTGTAGGTTTTGGAAAAAGAAAAAAGATGAAGCAGTTTGTTATTTTTCTGCCTGCCTCTGCTGTAAGGGAAATATAAGCAAAATACACATTTTCAGATCACACAGTAATTGTCAGCATGTGTTGTCCAGCACCACCTACAATGAGCAACTCTTTGTCCTTTCATTTCTTCTCAGGGAGTCTCAGGTCTACCTTGCCAGACTGAACACATTAGGAACATGTGGGATATATGAACATTTTGTATTGATATTCTTCTGTAAACTTGGAACTAAAAGAAATGCTGAGGTATTGACAAGTCTCAGAAGAAATTCTTGTGTTGACTTAATGCCATGCTCAGTGATACAAGAAATGTTCCCAGTGTACTTTCCATGAAATTGTGTACTGGATTTCTTTCTGTATGAACATGACAGAAAAGAAGAGGTTTTGTTTGCTAAAGGTCAGAGTATGTAAAAAAAGATGCAATGTTTTTGGGGGATTCTTCTTGCACATGTGCACTTTTACTGGGTCAGATGTGGGTGGCCTGCGCCGATAAAATCAAATATCTGAGTAGGCTGCTTGTGGACTGCTCAGTAAACAGCTCAAGTACTGTGTCTAGAAGTGTCTTAAAACACAGTCATGTAATATTTTTGGCTCAGTATATTGCAAAATCTTTGGTAGTTTCTTTACTGTTTGTCCTAACCATACTGTTAGATTGCTGTAGCATTATTGGAAAAAAGTCTCTCTGGTAACACTGAAAGTAATTTATTCTCTCTTGATCAACTTTTCCTTTCATCTTGTGTATCAAAACCCCTTAAAGGGCCATCATGAGCAGATTATTAGCATTTAATGCAGTGCTCTCCTTCCTAATAGCCTTCATTTTATTTGCTGTACTTATGTTTTTCTACTCTCCCCATTCCCTATATGTACACAGGATGTTGCAAACAACAGGCAGCTCTACTTTAAGACACAGAAAAGTTTCACAGTTTACACATTTTTTTTCATGATTAATTTGATGATAACTTGATGGTTTCGGGATAGGTCAAATACAGATAAGTTGATAAGCACCTTTCTTTGTGAGGGAGGAAAGTACAAAAATGATGTTTCAGGAAACTCTGAGAACACCTGGAATTACTTTTATATGTATTGGTCACGTCTCTTCTAGTTTTTGTTTTGGCTTTGTGGGTTGTTCATTGTTTGGAGGGTTTTTGTGGTTTTATTTGTTGTGGTTGCTTGTCTGATTTCAGGCACATGGATTTTATAAAACAGGCTGGAATTTGACTTTGAGCTCTGTATTTGACCAGCTGCTCCTCCATAGTGATATTACACATTGGTGATGAAAGGAAGCATAAATTTTCCTTCCTTGTATATCAACCCAGCACATGGGCTACCAAGTTAAATATTTAAAAAATGAACTTGACAGCTCACCTACTTTTACTCCTACCTACAGCTGAGATGTTCTACATCTCAAGTGTTTCCACAAAGCTGAACTAAAATATTCATGCATTATCAGTGAAGAATAATCTTGCAGGGTCTTTCACTGCTTGCTTCCTTGCCACAATGTTTTTGGGGGGATATTCTGTCTGGCACAGTAGTAGAAGCAGAAAGTCAAGACTGCAAACTAAGTTTGGTATTCCAGTACTGAGAACCATGTGACAGAAGAAAACAGGCACACTTTGTGTCTACTGAGTGGCACCAGCTGGAATTGGTTTGAAACTGATGCAGTTTAAACCAATCCTAAGTGGATTTAGGCACACTGATCTTAAGTGAAGATCAAAACTCCCTGTGTCACACAATGGTAAAGCTGGAACAGTTTATCTAGGTTCTTGTTTGTTTTGTCAGCATGGTGTTTGCAGCTGTTCTTGGTTTTCTTGATTTTATAATAGAGCTCACATTCAGCTGTAACAAACTTGATTCAGTGTGCTTGCTGTCTTTCAATTTTTCTTCCACTCACACCCATCCTTAGGCTGCCTCAGCAGCCTGGGTTAACTGGGGCTGTCTGCAAGGAAGGTGCTGTGAGCTTGAACAGGCAGGGAGAGCCTCCAAGAGGCAGGTGAAAAACATCAACTGAGTTTAAAAAGCTCACACAAGGCAAAAGTTTGGGCTGAGCCAGTATAAAGCTCTGTCTGGACCAGGATCACATCACAAGAGTTCTGGACACATTTTAGCTTGTAATTTAATGAAAACTCAGAGGAAAAAGAAGTTTTTTTTAAATCTTTGTATTAATAAAATTGTTTTGGAAGAATGTACCCTGGAGGTAGCAGCCACCAAGAATTAAAGAATTAAATTAAAAACAAACAAACAAAAACTCCAATCAATTTACCAGTACTTTTAGAATAAAAATGAAACTAACCCAAAACCCATTATTTTTGATACAAAGTTGTCCAAGCCTTAGGTATGACATGGCTTAGTGTCATCCATGGAAATAAATAGGAAGTATACCTGTTTTCATAATTTGGGAAATGGATGTTATCAGCTCTGATTTTTGATTTTTTGTTTATCAAACACTGAGGCAGGATGAAAATTTAACTCCCTAGTTAAAGCAGCAATAACCCTCCTCATTGCTGCAATAATAAAGTTCTTTTCTGATTTAAAAGAATAGTCTGTTGAAGCATTAAATTTTCCAGATGAAGAAAAGACATTAAAATAAATGAAATTACCTTAGAGGCTTCTGATTTATAGTACCAATGGATACAAAGCTTTAGAAGAATGTCTTGTTCAGAAGCTTAGAATTAGAGTATCAGTTTTATTGTGGGAAACTGTTTCTTTGCAAAACTGAAAAGACAAATTCCTTACTAGTTTTATCATCTATTTATTTTTCCTGTTGTGATTCGGACAAATCAAAGGTTAAAAAGCCAGCATTTTATATTTGGCAATCTGTGACTCGGCTCAATTAAAAAAAAAATCATACATTCAATGAGAAACAGCACTCTAGACTGCCTTTGTTACAGAGAATTCTTGAGAATTGCTGGTTCTTTTTACACAGACACATGAAAATGTATCAGCTGGTAATTACTGTGCTTTCCTTCCAGGGCTTAGTGCCCTTCTTGTGGGTGCCAAGCAAGATTAACTTTTCCCACAAAAAAAAGTTGTGGGGGCAGTAAGGTCAGCTGAACTGCTTGGTAGGAGGGGGGTCATCAGTCTTTTACTAAGTAAATGTGTCCTTAAACTTTACCACCTTCACAAAGAGCTCCATAGGAAATGTACAGCACCAATCTATGGTATTTAGCAACTATTGCTCTCTGAAGAAATTTCCTGATTTGTCTTCCTGTGCAATCAGTTTCTCCATTGTACTTTTTAGTGGCATTTCTGATTGGTTGGAATGAAACAGTAATCATGTTTTCTTCCATTTACTATACAGAGTTGAGAGAATTTTATAAACATGTAACTTATTATTTCCCTGTCCCTTTAGTAATGTGTATGTGCTACAATAAGAAAACCCAACAAAAATGATATATATTAAATTCAAATATATTTTGTGTGCTGGATTCCCTGGCATACAAATATCTGTGTAATGGAAATAGGGTTAAGTATTTCCTTTAGTAAAGGACATCTGCATAGTTGCATGTGTTTTACAAGCAAACCTATTCAGTTCTACTGATGTAGAGATTATCCTGCTGCAGCAGAATTTTACAGTGTTAAACATTGCTGGCATTTAGCCTGTAGAGGTTTTAATGGGATTTCAGATGCTACTTAAAGGTATTTTTTTTAGAATGTCAAAATAATGTGCAATTTTAAAATCTAAAAACTGTAGTTAGAACACAAAACACCAGTTTTCATTTCTAAAAGGACTTACATCTCTGAGGTGTTTTAGTCATTTCTTATATTCCATTTTTACAGGTAAAATGACTGCATTAAAAGTCTAATGAAAAAACCTTGATACATTTCTGTTGTGTAAAGTGACTCCGCTATTTGGAAAACAGAAAAGAAATATTCTACCTAGTTTGTGATGAGCCCAAGTGTACACCTTAACTGTTTAAAACTCAGCTACTTGGTGACAGTGATGTATATTTGCAAAGTCTGCCTTCCTATTAGAAATAATGTAGAAATAATTAGAAATAATGCTCTTCGTATCCTTTCTGAGATGTTTCAGAAACTGAGAAAACTCTAGGATCACAGTATAACAAAAGTTGCAGATTAGTATCTAGTATATCTATTAGTATCTAACTATAGCTCAAAGTTTATAGTTTATTTAGTTTTCCTGGATTAAGTAGAGCATGAATATTGTCCCATATTGGCACACCCAGAGAACATTCCTGAGTTCTGTGCTCTAGCACCTGAGGGCTGCTTGGTTAGGAGATGCAGGAGAAATTTTTCAGGAGTAGAAATGCAAATTTTCAGCCTGTTGCCAGCTTCATTTGTGACCCTTTGTCTTCTGCACTCTGCTCTTTCTGTTCTTTTATACCTGGAGAGTATTTGGATGTCTGACTTGGTGCAGGTGCTTCACGCCTGGAAGGCCATTTTGTGGAAGAGTTTAACTGAGCAAAAGGCTAAGGAGAGGCTGCTTGAGTTTATGCCTGATTTAGGTGAGCTGTCCCACAAATGGGAGCACAAGCACCAGCCAAGGGGAGCCTGCTGTGTGCAGTTAAGTCTTTTTTTTGCTACCTTCCTATTCTGATAAACTGAAGTAGCTCTGGTTGCTTGCTCATATGCCTCTGCAGTTTGGCTCAGTCAAGTCTGCCCTTTCTATAACAGTTCATGATTTAAGCTCCAGATACTGCAGTAAAAAGAAAAACAACTGAACAAGCGAGTGATGGATCCTGAGATGAGATCATTGGGCAAGATAATGAACAACTCCTTTCAGAGATGAAATACTACTGTAATTCCAGCAATGTTCTGGCTATCAGAATTGAGTTACTATTGCCTTGGAGGTTTTGCAATCAGCCTGCTGGAGTGCAGCCTCCTGCCTGCTAAAACACTCCAGTTAAGTGACTGTCTTGGTGCAGTTATGCTCCCTTGTCAGACACTTGCATTCACTGTAGGCAGAGGCATGAGGGCCATGTTCTGTGAGGGGATAATCACAACTGAGCAGGCAAGCCAGCACTCCTAGAGAAGACCAGCAAGTGTGGAAGGGTGAAAAAGACTCTCATGAATCTGGCTGAGTGGCTGCTTTGTTGCCTATCTCTGGACCTGCTCCAGAACCTCAGTTTTCCTTCCAGAACTGAGAGGCACAGAACTGGACACAGCACTCTGGGTTTGGCCTCACCAGTGCCCAGCACAGGGGGACAATCAGTGCCCTGCTCCCGATGGCCACACTGTTTCTGAAACAGGCCAGGGTGCTGTGTCTCATCTTGGCCACCTGGGCACAGCAGGCTCATGTTCAGCTGCTGTCACCCAGCACCCCCAGGTCCTGTTCCATTCATCTCTGACTGTGGTGCTGCCTGGAGTTGTTGTGACTCAGCTGCAACCTGGCACTTGGTCTTGTGTAACCTCATGCTGTTGGCCTCAGCCCATGGATCCGGCTTGTCCAGGTCCCTCTGCAAAGCCTTCCTACCCTCCAGCAGATAGGCACTCCCACCCAGCCTGGTGCCATCTGCAAATTTGCTAATAGTTGACTCAATCCCCTCACCCAGATCATCTTTAAAGATATTGAACAGGACAAGAAACCCTGGACACAAGAACAGTGAAAACTGTGCAAGACGAGACAGAAGAAGCTCTCTGGTCTTGTGCAATCTGTTGAACCTGCAGGTTCATCAGTGAAAAATCTGTGCTTGAAATGCTCATTTTTCCTCACCTAAAGAACCTAGTGCTTTACATACCTTATCTTTTGTGCTTGTACTTTGGTGCTGGGGGATGCTGTAACTGGAGCTCTCATCAACTCTAATGGAGCAACCATTTTCTGTGGAAGTGGTGAAGTAAGATTGAAAAAGTCAGACTACTAATCTGGACAAGGTCGAGGAAAAAAGGTTATTCTCAAATTGTTCTAACTAATGAAGCTGCTGCATTTTGTCTGTATGCTTTGGATGAAGGACAGACAGTAGTTGGTGGGGCCAGGCCTGTAACAGAGTCGTGGAATATCTCACGTTGGAAGGGTCCCATAAGGATCATCAAGTCCAATTCCTTGCTCCTCACAGGACTCTTTAAAACTAAACCATATGACTAAGAGCATCATCCAGACACTCCTTGGACTCTGTCAGGCTTGGTGCCATGATCACTTCTCTGGAGAGCCTGTTCCAGTGACCACTCACTTTCTCACTGGACCACTCTCTGAGAATCTTTTCCTGATGTCCAGTCTGAACTCCCAGGATGCAGGCTCAGCAAATGTTTGAGCAAAACAACTGCTAAGACACACATCTGACCTAATTTAAAACACTCCTGTGGGTAGCAGACACACCTGCTGGGTCTCAGAAATGTGTCTAGCTATACTTGTTCATGTCTGTCTTGTCTTCACCAAGTATTGCCAGCTGCTGTATTTTCTTTTAGAACAAGTGTATTGGTCAATATTTCCTCTCTGATGAAATAGTTTAGTGATGAATGGATGTTGCTTAGTTTTTCTTCTCAGTATGCCTTACCAAATGTTTCAGCTCTGTGTTGTTTCCACTGTATTTTACTGTTAATATAGCTCTTGTGCAAGATGGTATTTTTTCCACCAGTAGTTTGCTGACCCTTTTTCCAGTATCTCCTAATTTTTCTCATGGACTATACTTCAGAGACTGCAGGAAATTCCTAATTATGGTTAGATATAGCATTGAGTAGTTCCTTAGAAGTTTCCAGGGTCAACTCAGATGATTTTCAACCATGCTCTGAAACATTTTTTACATTTTCAGGCTTCAAATTTTCAGCCAGTTATGCTTGCTTTATTTATGTAGATTAAAGATTAGCATGGATGCAAGAGCACTGATGATTTCTGTAATAGGGATGGGGCAAGTAATTTTGAAAACAAAATGAAGTGAGCAGTTCAGGTATCCATGATGCAGGTCTCCCTAAAGCCACTTGTGTGAATGCCAGTCTTAGTGTGGCACTTTGTAAAGGATGAATCAGAAGAAAACAATTCCACATACTTCAGTGAATTCTAGATCTGTGTTTTTCTACATCTTTTCAGAACTGTGGAGGATCTGGCCTTCAGCTTGCTGAGGCACAAAGGTACTACTAATTACTGAGGACAACAAATGTCAGTGTGTTGTGAGCTAGCAAGGCTTTCTAGAAGTCATGTTTGAACTGCAGGTTCTTTTTAAAAGATTTGGTTTGCCCTTTTCTTTCTTTAAAGCTGAGGGAAACCTTTACCTCTTTGGAGACACTGATATGAAGCAGATTCAGGCTGTGGCTCTGATGTTGTTTTGTCAGTTTTCTTACAGTGAAAATTGCAGTAGAGTTAATACTCACTACACACTAAAAAAATTCCAAAATTTTACAGATGATCATTGAATGCTGCTTTTGCAGAGCACAGCTTAAGCTGTGTTCTGTAGTCCTGCTCTCTTTGTGTGAGTTTCCTGGTCTGTCTGACCCTTCTGAAGTCACTCAGCTCAGAATGGCCAGTGGATGGATTCTATTGGTGAAGCCAAGCAGATGACTGGCATCATTACATTCATGAATGTGCCAGCAGCTCAGCTGAACTACCAGGCATCAGTATCAGCCCTTAAAAGCAGAGCTCTGGAGGTGCTCTGTGTGATGGAGGTGCTGATGGAGGGAGGCTTTTGTGCTGGAAAAGAAGTGGATCATAAAAATTACATGTGACAGCCAGTAGGGAAACTCAGCTATTGCAGAGGCCCTGTGCAAGGCTGAGTAATGCTGAATAACACTGGTGAAATATTGCTCTGATACAAACAGGAGGCCTGGAGGCTGATCTTGCAGATACTTGTCTGTATATTCTTTTTAATACAAAGAGGTAATTTATCAACAGGAGTAGCTTCAAATGTAGCTAGGAGAGCTCTGCAACAAATGGCCCAGAATCAGAATACGATGATGTGAATGTGTGCATGGAGTTTAGTCTAATTAGCAAACACAAAGTGCAGCATGTTAGTGCAATTATTGCCTGTAAAAGAAACCATGGCCATTGAATTTTTTTGGTTTTTTTTTGTTTTTTTTTTTACCATCTGGAAGGTGGGGACATAGCTTTCACAGGTATTAGCAAAACAATAGCTCAAGTTAAGACAGGGCACATAATAAATAAAAATGATTTTGTGGGAATCTTGCCAATGTTGTCTGTTTCTTGGAAAATAGTAAAGGAGTATGTTTACTTTTTTTCGTAAGGGACTTTGGGCTGGGAGGAAAATTAGCTGTAATTTTCCAGTAAACATTGCTTGAAATTGGAAGAGGAAAAAGAAAATGGAGAGTCCTAACATCAAGGAATGGCTGGATTGTATCATGCGGATTGCAAAGTTCTTAGGTTATTTTAGGTCATAAAGGGTTTTTAAAGCTACATAAAATTATGCTCTAAGTAAACCCCTTAAAATCAGCTATTGGAACAGGCTTACTGCTGTGTTCCCACTGATTTCCATTGTAGGAATCTGCACTTATTAAAGGTGAAAGGTACTTTGCTTTTAGGGGAGCTTAAATGTGGTAGAGATCCCTTACAGAAGAGCTCCAAATAAGATGGTAATGATGGATCTAGAAAAACAGAGATGAAGAATAGGTGGAAACACTTTTGGGTTGGGTGCCTGAAATATTAGATCATTGTTTTAAGGAAAAAAAAGTGGGGAGGAGTATCTGTGGAAGAAAGATTTTTCTGCATTTAACAAATAACAATTTGTATGGCACTCTGAGTATGGGATTTTCATCCTAGCTAAGGCCAACTTTTAAATTACTGTCAATGCTATCAGAAATATGAATTTTTGGCTCCTGAGTGAAAAGCTGTGTCAAATGTTCTTCCTGACCACGACAGCCATACTTTGGTGTTTGGCAGAGCAGAGCCTGCCTACTGTTCCAGTCGCACAGCAGCCCTGGAGTCCAAGATCCTGTTTTCATTTTCTTCAAGCTCTGAACTAGATGTTCAGAGTGAACAGGATGATGAACTCATTGCCATTGAACAAATGGACAACCAAATTATGTCCAGAACACAATTACATTGCTATAACATATGTTTTTATTTTATTTTAAGAATGGTCTTTTACATGTACTGCTGCTGTCATGACACAGAAGAGACCTTATCTAAAAGTCTGCATGATGCACTGAATTGTTTATTCCATTTTAGAATGAGGGCACAACTGCTGTGCAGAGCAGTGTTTTAGCATGGAATGTAGCACAAAATGTATGTATTGTTTTCACAGTTGCTGTTGTAAGCATTTTGCTTGTTTGTACATCGTCCCAGGGTGGCACATGGCTAAGAGAGCAATATACCTGTCTAGGAAATAACCGTTTCCTATTTCCCAAAGCCCAAAAGCAGAAAAATGAAGTTTTTACCGAAGAATCATAGCTGCACTCGTATTGGCTTTTAGAGCTGACTTTCCTGTGTGTCTGTAGCAAAAGAATACACTGCCTGTGTTGACAGGGTGGCTATAGCATTCAGGAGGAATGCTGAGCTGTTAGGTTGTATTAATGAGTAATGTCTTGCAACAGTTGGCCTTGACAGCCTTACACTTTCTTAAGCGGATTTACAATCATCTAATATTTGCACACCTCCTTTCAACACTTAAAGCATCAGCTTCTCTTTAGTCACTGTAAATCTAGGGCTATTCTTTCAGGAGGAAGTTCCCTCCAAGTGATTTCAATGACCTGAAATGCTAAGTGAGATGGCTGCACCTTTAATGAGAGGGACGTTTCTTTGTTCATCACCAGCTCTGTCATAAGAGAACATTTGCATTCTTATTTGGCCAACAAGAGTCTCATAATAGCAATTTCCAGATAGAAAAGAACTGAGTGCTGAAGCTCAGCTTTAATTAAGTGTGCTACATCTAGCTTAGCTTCACTAACAGGCTTAGATGAAGAAATACCAAATAATTAAAGGGATAAAGTAGAGTAATGACTAGGAGTTATAACAAAGAACCAAGCCTGGTTTCTTTTAATCATGACATGTTTTTCTTTTTTTATGTGTGGACTAGAACATTTCAGCCCTTGTGGCTCAGCTCACTCAGCTGAAGAGGAAAAAGAATTCTTATAATGCTTTTGGAGAAGTGAAAAATAGTTGACAGAAACCTTACAAGACCTTTTATCTTTGGGTTTTTTGGATGTTGCCACAGAGGAAAACATGATATGGTGATGGGTATGGGTGAATTTTTGAAAGGTTAGCACTTATATGGCTGCTGTAAGGACAATTACAGTTGCTATGGGTTTGATCACAAAGAAATCTGGAAATTTGTTATGGTTCTGTGACAATGAAAATTGTGATAATCTGTTACCAGAACTCTCTCATGCTGTATAGTTTTCACATTTTTTCCTTCATAGTGCAGTTGAAAATCACAAAAAAAAAGGTCAAAACTCCTCCACATAAATATCAGTTGTAGCTAAAATAATCATTGAAATGCTACAATTCCCAAGAATTTAGAGACCATGGAGCAACACCATGATTTGATTCAGACATTTCCAGACTCTGGACGGTGGATTGATTCCAATCTTTCATTTTGTTATCCAAATTTTAATTTCAGGCTTTGTAAGGTTGCTATGAGATGCTAATTATTACCTTGTGCTCAGCTTTGGACCAGCTCTGATGGTGCTGTGGTCCCAATGGTTTGCAGGAGAATAAAACATACTCCAGTATGTTTTCCAACTACTTTTTTCCAACAAACTGAGTTCTTGCAAGAAACACGTCTGCATGCTAGTGCTCCCACTGTATTACTGTATTCTAAGCAAAAAATTCCCAAAGGAAAGCCGCACTTCAAAGAAGTTGAGCAAGGGGAGATGAAACACAGATGCTATTGTAGAGTAAGGTTCCATTTAAAAAGAACACCACCATCAAGAGAAGTTCAGCAGCATGGATTCAGCCTTTCTCTTATTTTTCCATCCTCCTGGTAGTGAAATAATTGCAGTAGCTATTTAAGTATGTATTATGTCTTTCTATTATGTCCTGAGGAGATTCTAGAAGGGTAAGAAACAGAGAGGGGATAGTCCAGAGGAAAATGAACAATGGAACAGCACAGAGGGAAGTCACCGTCTACTTAATTTCACTCTGCTGCAAACTGTTGAGGGCTTTATAGTTTGACAACAATGACAGAGCTGTCATCAGTCCCCACTGTCAAACCTTAGACTTGTGCTTTAACTAGTTCACTGCTGGCAGCATAAACAGGAGATTGTGATCAAGTAATGTGTTATGTCTTGTGACAAAGCTGAGCTACACAAAACACTCTGCAATTGCACAAAGAATCATGAAAATATAAAGAAAAGGATCCCAAATGAAAATGAGGACGTGTTTTTTATTTGCTTAGGAGTTAATTGTAGTTTTTTACTTTGACTTGTGTGTGGCTGAATTTAAATGCCCTTGCACACCAGTAATTTGCTCAATTGATGGATCTGAAAAACTTGGTCATGTGTGGAGCTGGGAGCAGCCTCTTTCTAGTGATAGAAAGGGAAACTTTGGTGTGAGGTTTTTCAGCACCTCAGGCTGTATTTGTCACCAGTGTGTGTTCTCATTTGATGAGGCATTCTGTACTCTATCACAGAAATAGGATATTTGTGTACAGTTTGTACCACTGAAATCACTGTCAGACGTGTTCTTGCTTGGCAGCTGAGTGTTAACTAGTGCTGACCTGTGCTGATGAAGCAAACAGCTGGCTTTGCTTGACATGCTGGAAAAGAATATGTTTTTGTTGCAGGTTCAGAGATATCAATTAAGTGTTGTAAATGTGCTTGAGGCTATGAAATGGACACTTTGATCCAGCATTCCTTGTTGTTTGGACTTGTTCAAGTAGTCAAGTTTGGTGAAGTTTCTATTCAGGCTCCTTGTGGGGATAGCCTGAATAGAAATAACTGTGTTTTAGACAACAAGTATTATTTTCATCAATACACCTGATTATTGAGGCATAGGTTTTCACTTAGGTCCATTTCAGTGCTCTTGTCCTTTTTGCTTGATCACTGGATTTATTTCACAAGGCAGAAATGGTAAAATACTTAGAGAATTGATGTTGCATGCTAGCATGAGTTGTGTGGAAAAAGGCAGGAACCAACTGCCCTGAACATCTCAGATTGGCCTGGCAATCTTGGGTTCGATGAAAGGAGGGTGAGAAGAATTGGGAAATCTTGAGTCTTAGAAAAAATGGTGTGTGATGGAGATTTTGAGAGGCTGTAGGTACGTAAGTTGTATCAGTGACTTACGTGGTTTCCTGGGATTGCTGCTTTAATGCTGGAAATCTGTAGCTTTAGGAAAGAAAAATGGAATCTACAGAGAAAAGACGTGAAGAGAGGTGTGAAGGAAAAAACCAAACACTGAAAGGGTCCAGGTGACATTGTAAGCCACCAGACCATGTCTGAATGCTTTATCATGTCACTAAAAACTCCCCATTTCTAGTTTAGTTTATACGCTTCATGGAAATTGAAAATCTAGCCTTGAAATATATTTAGAAATCTCTCAGGATTTATTGTCTGGTATTACAGTAATGTTTTTTCCCTGGGCTTGACAAACACCTCCAAAAAACCCCAACCCCTCAACCGCTTCAAATCACTGGAGTCTTTCCATCCTGTTCTTGTCAGTGAAATAAAACCTTTTTATTTGACAGGAAAGCTGCTAAGCAAAAGTACCCAAAGCAAATCAATCCTTCCTAAAAAATATAGAAACAAAACAGGATTGGATATTGAATTGTGGCTGTCCTGGCCATATTAGGAAATTACAGCTTTTCAGAAGCTGATCTATTTAAAAGTCAATTAAATTGTTCCCTTTTCTATCCAGGTCACCTCTTTCCTGTCCATTGCATTCTGTCACAGTTATCACTGGCTGCATCGCACTCCATGTTCATAACAAAATGTGTCATACATCATTTCATACACAAAATGTTTGGATTTTCCATTAAAACTGAACAGCCAATACAAAATGCATGCTTGCTTTCAGACTGCGAAGAATATAAATAATAATGCCAATAATATTCACAAAAGCAACTCACAGAATTAATGACATCTCAGCCTGTACCATCAAGAAGCACCCACAAAATACTTGTAAGATGAGACTGTGGACTAAAATTATCTAACATATATATATGTATATTACAAGGTAAAGATCTGGTGAGTTTGCCTTATGATCTGGTGAAGTTTTCCTGTGGACTGTTCCTGGTAATGTGAATGCTAATGGCTCTTTTCAGCTTTGAGTAACAAAGGTAAAGCAAGGACAAAAAGCTCTTCCCTCATTCTGCTAAAAAGATTTTCATGCTCTGTGATGTCACTGTAGTTTGGTTTGCTTTTTCTTCCCCAGGAAATGTCTGATTAATGTAATTACATTTCACTAAAATCAACTGTGATTCACTTGTATTAGATTTTTGCTTTGCTTCTTCATCATATGAAGCCAAAGCTTATAATTCACCCACTCAGTTATTCTCTTCTCAGTCCTGTATTTTTTATCCTTATAATGACACATCTTCAGTGTAATTAATAGAAACATTTCCTGCTACAGAGGAAGGTCTGCAGGTGGTGTGCGAGAGCACTTAACCTTTGAGTTCATTTGAGACAGGGTGATGGATAAAGTGATTTAAAACATTTCTAAAGTAGTATTAAAGCAGCAACAGTGCAGTGCATTTTGGCAGGAGATAGTAGGCCTATCTAGCAGTGCATATCTGACTGAGCAGTAGTACAATCATTCTGCTTTCTCTTCTAAACCCTGATCTGTGCTGTGGATATCCATTTCCTCTTTGGGAGCCCCTTCCTATGTCCCTTTTGCCAGTAATCATTTTAATAATCAGGGTGATGCTGCAGGTAGATGCCCACAGATAGACAGGTCAGTGAAGCACTGGTGCATTTCAGTAGGGTTTTTATTGCCCTCCTGCAGCATTTAGTTGATTCATAGGCTTTGAAGGAGTTTAGTTACTGAGTCCACTTCTCGTTTGCGCTTTAGAGACTGTTTACCCCACAAAGTGGGACCAATACTGCGTTATTTTTTACTTCTCTTTTCCAGGCCATCTACATACCACCAAATATGGAAAAAAAGAGTTGTCTCCGATTTTTATGGTCTGGGTAAAAGTTGGCAAGACATTATTTACTTGTGCTCTATACAGTTACTTGAAGATGCGTTGCCTGATCTGTTGAGATGGGATTCACAGTCCAAATTCCTCTTTACTTTGCTTCCAGTGCAATGAGTGGGTGACTTCATCCTGTTTCCCTGCAGCAGAAAATACAGAAAATAAAATCCTGTGCCAGAATCTTTGAGAACTAAGACTGGGTATCCTATAGTCATGTTATGCATATAAGGTTTTTGTTGCTTCCTAATGGAAGCACGACATGACGGGCATTGTAGCAACAGAGAGTCATTGTCCTGGAGAGCTTAAGTTGAAACAGATGTTTTAGAAGTGGGGGAGGAAGAAGAAAGACATAGAATAGCAGCATGGGTTTCCCAGATCTGCTTGGCTGGCAGAAACTTGGACTAGAACTCAAATCTCAAGGCCCCTAGCTCATTGCTTTTTTTGGGCTGGATCCTGCTCTCTGTTTATACCCCTCATGACATCTGTCTCATTTTTGAGACTTGCCAGGTAGGCTGAAGAAAAGAAATTAACGGGACATTACCACTGCAGTATCCCTAAGCTCCCAAAACCACAATTACAATTTTTTTTTGAAGGGGGAGAAGTAACAGTGGTTTTTTGTTTGGGGTTTTTTTTTTTTTAACATCTAGTTTTGCTGAAACATTCCAGTTACAGGATCGATTATGCATGACTTGTATGCAAGCATCAGGTAGGAATGGTTTTACAGTCTGGGATGCATTTTCCTACCCTGATTTTTTCAGCTCTGTTACCACGTTAGCAGTGTAGCAATTTGCTGGGAGTGGCAGGGAAGCCAGTCACAAGACTACTGCATTTTCTGTTGCTTCTGGTCCCCAAGGTCTGGCAAGCAGGAAGGCTCGGGTTGCTACAAAGCCCTGGTCTGTGTTTGACAGCTTGGTTCTGGCTGAGAGCTGGCAAGGGTTTTGGCAGCCTCTTGGAAAGGGATTTGAATCCCACTGTGAGCTTAATGGTAGATGCGGTGTGAGCCGGTTCCTCAGCAAGTTTCTTTCCTTGTGTAACCAATTACATTCTCTTCCTACTCCACAGTCTGTATTGTTTGATCACAATTAGATGGGTGATGGGGGCTTGGGTAGGCAAGGGAACTTGAGTGAAACAGGGCTCAGTAAGTATTATCATCCCACAGCTCCTCTGTCACTTACAGGGACTAGTCTGTCATTTATTTGTGGCTGATGGCAAAAGTTTTACCTCAGAGATTCACAAAATACAGCCTTGAGGCCCTTTATTGTGACATCCTAGCCTGGGGCAGGGGGGAAGAGTTACCAGGAAAAAGAGTTAAAAAGAGGAGAAGCCTTTAACTTGCTAGTGCTTGGAATTTCCTGTGAAAGGCTTGGTGTAGGTGAGGCATATGATGCTATTTCCTCTATCAGCCATTGTTTGCATGGCAAACATTTCTTGCAGGTCTCCTTGTACATGAACAATTTCTGTTTGCTGCTGCCTAAAAGTCTTCCAAAACTGCTTCTCCCTAAATGGAGATAAACAGACATCTAGTAGCAAAGATAGAGGATAGGAAGAGACACATGAGGTTGCAGAGGTGGTCAGACAGATAAGGAAAGGAAACCTGAAGGTACTTTCTGAAGTGTAATTTCTGCTTAGTATTATTTATCTGGTTGTTTAGTCTCACTTGCTAGCTGTTGGGATTTAGTATGCATTCTTATCCATTAGTTTCTGTTCCCCCATACCTGATACAGACAGTGATGCACAGTGTGAGGCAGGTGTGAATCACTGGGAGCCTCTGCCAGATCACTCCCCTGTTTTTCAGCTTTTGCTGTAGAGTCTAAATGCTGAAATTGTATATTGGCTTAGAAATCTCCTGTCTTCAAAGAGTGAAAGGCTCAGCTTCCCTCACAATGAGAAAAACTGCGTGACCAAGGCCTTCTGGGAACAGCTGTGAGTTTCTTAATTTTGGAGATACCAGGTGTGATCTCAGTTTTTCCATTTTTGGATCTGGTTGTTTGCCACAGGGGCTTTCTTCCACAGCACTGAAGAAGCCGGGGAGCAGCAAGTGTTGATTGTTGAAGCTTGCTTGTGAGGGGCAAGCAGTAACCTCAGTGCTTGCAGTATGTACTGCAAAGATGAGAGTAAATTAAAAAGAAAAACCCAAGATAACCTGTATGCCAGGTCCTTTATAAATGTATTTAATACAAAATTCACCAGGTTAAATTGCACAATGAAATAGTGGGGCCAAAAAATGAGGTGTCTGTTTGTCATCTGTCCTGGATTATACTGCATGAAGTAGTAATCCCCACTTTTTTTGTGATTTTAAAGCCTTATTCTGAGTAATTAAGGAAGGGAAGCATTTTTTCTTCTAGGAGAAACAGCCTTAATTACCTCATTGTTACAAGAAGTGACCCATTTCATTTCTGTGGCTGCTTGCCTAGAGGAGGAGGTCGTTTGCCATGACACTTTGATAAAATCTCTGGAATTAAAAACTTTGAGTACACAGGTCACTGGGCATACATTAGGTTCTGGAAAATACTCATAAAACTAAATGAGGCATGTGGAGATGAGTGCAGCAGCCTTTATTGCCACGATTAGGTATCCAGTCATGTTGCTTCATTTGATTCTCTGATTTCATGTAGCCTCTGCTCATGGCATCACCTCCACTCACTGCATCTATTTTGTGTCATGTTGAGAAAATTGCAATAGAGACTTGAGGTAGACCTCTGTGGCAAGCAGAACATTCATTTAAAACATTCAAATGCAAAAATCCTTTTCTTCTTGGTAGGGTTATTCGTGGGTAAAAGGCCTTGATGAAGAGGGGAAGAGGATCTCTTCTTTTTCTAAAGGGAAAAAGAATAGATGACAATGGTATTGCAAGAGAAACCCAAGAGCTACTTGAGGGTTTTTTCTTGCTGAAAGGTTTTTATTAAGCACCTGGAAGGCATAAAATAGATCTCAGAAGTACCTGGAGTCAATTGACTGACCTTGAAAACAGCTTGTGTGTGGGAGAAGAATGGACAGTCACTAGAATGGCTTTTATGTATGGGATAGCTGTAAGAGGTTCCTATTTATGCTTGATCCAAAGGGAGTGTGCTGAGTGGCAAATGGGGCTTTTTGACTCTAAAGGTAAAAGCCTTACTTTTTCTATTAAAATCAAATGGCTTAAGAACTCTCTCTAGTAGTTTGAAGTAAATGCCACTGTTTGGGATGGAAGTCTATCTGTCCTGCCTCAGGATGCATCCAAAAGAAAGGGAGAGAAATGACTTTGGGCTGCTGTGCTTTCTGTTAAGGCTTAATCTGTTGCTAGAACTATCTGTCACTTGAATCACCTGTTGGAATTGGAAGGCTTTAATTGGGATCTCCTCAGGCTTTCCTTTCTGTAGTTCCTGTGAAATGCATGATGAGGAATGACAAACACTGCTGCAGCTCTGAGTGCTCAGCTTCCCAGCACTTCAGGGGTAACCAAGCTTACCATGAAAGTGTGATCAAACTAATTGGGATCAGCAATCCAAAAATATGAATGGGATTGTGTCCTATCTTTTCCAGTGAGATAGATCTCACCTTTTGGCTTCACTCTGTAAGTCTCTGCTCAGATCCACAGTACAGCAAAACAATGCAGCACGCATTGAAGATGAAGTGCAGCAAGAACTGCTAGTGAGGCTTAGGAAGCAAACAGCCCACTAGCAAAAGGCATCTCAGCTGTAACCATCAGAACTTTTATTTCAGTTTTTTCTAGTCAGGACCACAGTGGAAGCAAAGCAGTAGATAATCAAGTCCAAGTGATCCATATTTTGGTGAGGCACCGAACAATTCTGAACTGTTTCTTCCCCTGGATGCCTAACTAGATTAATTGCGCAAATATGCCTTAATACATGGTTGAAAGAAGTCCAGACAATTCCTGATATCACCAATAAAATAAAACTTTAAAAAGCAAAATGAAAGAAAGCAACAGCAGCCTTAATAAAAGCATTTTCAGTGCTAGGGAAATAAGAACGCATCATAACACAGAAATGGTGAGTCTTCTGGAAGGATTTTGATGAAATAATTTTGTGCACTGCAGATGCCAATCAGTAATGTTAACACACCATGATATATTAGTCAATGGCACACTGACAGGGTAAGCTGTTTGTAGGGGTAGGACATGATAACTTACCTGGAAACATTAGGTGCAGTACTAAGATTCTGGGTGTTATTCAGCCACTGACACAGCTTACTTGCATCTGGCCTTGAAGGAAGTGCTGATGGATATTCCAGGATCACACTTAAATTATTGCAGAACATAGATATTGCAGGCAACGTCCTCCAAGAAAATAATCTGTGGATTTACCAAAGGACTGAGGTTCCCCTGATATACCATGTGTTGGTGATTGGAGGTCCAGATTTTGTGCAAGTATCATGTATTCAAGACACTCAGGCTGTGACAGCTGGTATCATGATGATGCAGAAAGGATCATCACCTGGTCTAGAAAAGATACTTGCACCTGGAAGAATGTCTGAGAAAATGTGAGATTTCCACAATCTGGGAAATGGTATGCTCCAATTTTAAGGCCTTGTGCAAGTCCTGATAGTAGCAGTCTTGACACAGCAACTTTATTGGATGAATTCAAGATATTTTAGTGCTCCTTTTTGAATCACTCTTCAAAATAATCCCTTGGTAATACATAACAGTAATTTGTTTCCATCACTCTTGCTTTTACTAACAAATGAAAGCTGACCCAAAAAGCTATTTGTGAGTTTTTTTACTGCCTCATCCAAGTTTTCAAGAGCAAGATTTCTAATTTATCCCTGGTGACTAAGCCTGTTGCCTTGTGCAAGAGTGTTTTGTTGGCAAATTGGGTAACAATTGTCTTCAGTTCTTGCTCTCTTGTTTTTTTGTTCTGGTCACGTTCATCTTACCTCTGTTGCCCTTTGCACCTTAAATGATGAAGTTCATGCAGTGGAGCTTGTCACTTGAGAGATTAAGCCCAAGAGGTTGGGACTGACCTCTGGGAATCTGTATTGGGGTTAAACATCGGTTTTGTTAGATCCCCCCTCCTCACATGCCACCAGGGTAAAATATAATGCAATGGTTGTCCTGGTTTTCTCAACTAAAAAAAAATACAGACATTTCCTAGTGCAAATTGTTTCAGACACTGACTTCCTACCCCTCTGTGCTTGTTCTTTACTGATCTAGTGTAGCAGTGACTGACTCAGAGGGTGATGTCTGGCTGCAGCTGTCAGCAGAAGTAATTGCTGTGATATTTATGGACTTGAGCGTTTTTAAACAGACACAAATTGTGCCTTGTGCAATAACTGTACCTTTACATTTTACACAGGCTTTTTGTTATAAGAAAGCGTAGAAATGAGAACATGGTTGCCTGAGGAGGATGTGCTCTGTGGTGTTTTCATATTTCTCCTCAGAGATGAGCCTTGACAGGTTAATGAGTGTCCCCTACACAGGGTGTGCAGACAGCTTGTTAGAAATCATGGGAATTGCAAAGCACAGACCCAGTGGCACATAATTCCATTGTTTAGGGTGTTCTGAATTCTTTACCTGCTGCCTTCACTGTAAAATTCATCACATTTGATGCAGTCATCCCTGTGTGTTATTCTGGGCTCACTGTGGGCTGCTGTTTTTCCCTTGTAAATGTACTGCTGCTTTATGGGGTGGCTGTTTCTGTTTTTCCATCCAGCCTATTGAGAGGCCACATAAACTGGAGCTCCTGTTTACTGTTGATGAGGAATATGCACTTCTCAGTGACTTGAGAAGATGGCTTGGCCAATGGTAAACTCCTCTGAGGACTTTTTTTTTCCCCCTACTGCTTACTTTCTACTGCTTTTTTCCTACTGGTTTGCTACTGCAGCTGTGGCTATGTTGCTTATGAGAGTGAAGATGCTCAGAGTCTGCATCTTTGAGTAGAAGATGAGACTAAGGATTTAAAAATCACATAGCAGCAACATAAGTCTAAATTAAGTTCTGCTTGCATTCTTGTGTATATACATTTTAAATGCATCACCAAAAATTAACCCAGTATTTTTGGGTTTGCTAATTCCATCTTGGCTGCTCTAGCTGCTAAATAGAAAACTGAAGAGTTTTCTGTAATGTATAGCAGAACATAAAGGTAGGTGTTAGTTTTTAAGGGGAAGAAATCTTGTTTTGCAATGTCAGTGTTCCCAAGAGGTATAGGCAAAATCCCCTTTATTTCCATGTGAATTTCAGCTTCTAGGAAGATCCCATTATTTGGGGTTTTTTAACTTGCAAAAATCATGTTGAGTTTTTTTAAAGTATGGCACTAATTACTCTGCAAAATACCCATTGTCAAATTTGGAAGAAAACACACGTTGTATTTGTATATTTGAGGGTTTTGCTCTCTATATAGAAAGGAACAGAAGTTAAACTTTCAGTTCTAAACTATCCTGTGCAAACATGATCCAGAATTTGCTGCTTTGAGCTGTATCCTATTATAGTAAATCGAGATTCACTGATGGAATGACTACATTTTTTTGGGGTTTTTTATTTTTATTTCTTCCTGCAAGGGATGGCAGCAGGTGAGGATATATTTGCTTGTGTTCTGCCCTTCTGCAAAGACACAAGGTCAGTTACCATCTGCCTGTCCTGTGAGTCTAAATGAAATTTGTTTTATAGCTGGGAAAGAATAGTATGTTTATACTAGTAAAGGCTAATTCCAAAGTAATCTTAGAGGAAAAACTGGAAGATGTTTAGGAAATCAAAGCCAAGTGGTGTAATCTAATCTGAGATCCTGGCAACAGCCTTGTGAAAGAGTCAAGTCTTGTAGTGAGTGAGTGCTTTAACAAAAACATTAGTTTTAAAGCCTTGTGTTGATGTTCCTGATCTTGCTTGTCTTATTTCTGCATTTCTTCATCCATTTGCCACCTTTTATCATCACTTTATCTACTGAAGCTCTATTCTGTGCCTTCCAATGCTTTCTCAGTTCTAAGGAAATAGTATAATTTGAAGCCCATATTACATGGGTGAATGTCTTTTCCTCAGTCAGGACACAGGGGAATCAGCTTCCTTCTGTGTCCAGAATAACCTTGCTTTGTTTTTCATAATAATTTTAGTACAACTCTAGACTCAACAATCTGAACATGAAGGAAGTAGACCAGATAAAATTGTTTGGATGCTTATAAGAGGAGGAGAAATTCTCTGCTGAATACTGACATCCAACCTAAACGTGAGGTTACTCTGAGCATTTGCACAGAAAGAGGAGAGAGAAGTGATGAAAAACCTTTTTTTCTTTTTTTTAAAGGAGTATTATCACACGTTCTTAGGATTTGACATATGGCACACACATCTTAAGAGTCCTACATTAGTCCCAGTCATTCAGACTGGAAAACAGAACATGTAGCTAGGACTTATGATACTGAGTGAAACTATTGTTGTATGTGAGGTTCAGTTGCAAAGCACAGGGATGGAGCAAGTTATAAGGCAGGGAAAGCAGAAAAATCTACAATCTGGTAAGGAATAGTTTGCTGCAGCTGGGAGAAGTGGATATGTAAATGGCAGGATGCCCTTGGGTTATTTGAGATAAAATGATTCTCAGCTGGACAGCTAGGTTTTTGATAGATTTGAAGACCCAGAAATTATTCCAACATTCTTGATAACTTTGAGTAGAAGTTGCCTGCATGTGGAAGGAAGAACTTAACACTTGTCAAACCATTTTCAACATGCAAGGTTTTGGCCCTATCTCTGAGGACTTCCATGTCTGTGCTTTATGGCTGTCAGTGTAAGCAGCTTTACTCATTTGTGAAACATCTTGCAGAATCTGTCCCTAGGGAAACAGTAAAGATTTAAGCCACTATTCTGGGTTCTGTCTCTTAATTCTGAGTGTGGCTTGTCCTTTTCTTGCTGAGGACTAAAGATAGAGGAGTATATTTATTCAGTAAGCTGTAGTTGTGTTTTCTACCTTGTGGCCTTAAATTTTGATGACACTTGCTGTTTGAAATTGCAGTTCTTTCCTTATTGTCAGCTCTGCCATTGGATAAACAAAGGAAATAGTGCTAAGCCAGTACTCAAAAATATCCAACAAAAGTTAAAACACTAGTTTTAAAAAAAAATACTGCCTCTTCCAAAATAATCCAGGCACTGGGGAAATATGACAGTTTGTCTCTGAGTGAGTTAATAAGGTGAATTGATTTCTATGAAAATGAGAATAGGAAACGACTGTCCAGCTTCTTCTATTGAAGAACATAACCAGTGAGAATAGGATGAGAAGATATTTCCTGAAATGTAAAGTGAATTTAGTACAGTCTTCTCTGTTGGTATTAGACAACAAGGGCAGCAGATGCCTTCTGGGTTTAGTTCCATTGAAAAAAAAGTGGTGCTTTTTCCTGCTTGCTTAGACTTTTGCCCACTTTGTTCACCAGACTGCACAGATGTCTGCAGAGAAGCTGAGTTCCAAAGACTGTGTATATGTATGTTTATATGGATACTTGCCTTAGGAACATGTTTGCCCAGAGCAGGGGGATTACCTTTGGAACTGCCTGCACTTGGCCAAGGTCATTCCATGCCTGAGCAGGGCCAAACTGTGAGAAATGCAGATTTGCTCCTTCCTGTTTGATTGGTAAAGTGTTTCTAGTTTTTGTCATTAAGTGTTCTGGAAAAAACCAATGTATTGTGCTTCCAGAAGCAAAGATTCAAAATCTTAGCTCCCTGCCATGCAAAGGTCAAGCCTTTGAAGTGCCTCAATCTTAGGTTTGGTATCTAAGGAGTTATATCAAAGCAGTTCTGACATGAGCTGATACCTACTGGCACCAAAACAGGCTTTTCTTTGCCTTAAATTGTGCAGAGTTGGATAAGCTGTTTCCAGTTATAGGCCTGCCCCTACTGTTTTTTTCCTAACATAGCTAATGAAACACTGGATATTGATGATGCACGTGTAAAAAAGACAGCTCAGGCCAAAGAATTTCAATGCCCATATGAACTGGTTTATGCTCTAAACCTCAACTTTAGAAGGGTACCAGCTAGCAAACCATAAACACAGAAGAAAGAACAGGAGCAAGTGAGCACCCATAAGCCAAGTAAGGAAGGAAAGTTGATTACAAAGAGCCTCCTCATTGTTATTGTTTGTAATTTTGTACTGATAGCCAGACTTCACATGTGCAGTTGTTCAAGGACGTGAGTGGCTTTACAGCTCAGCTTTTCAAAGCACCTGCGTTGTGGGCACAAGGCTATGAGCTGCCTGCAGGAGCAGGTCTGGCACAGAACCAGGGGGTTTGCTCACTGCTTACCCAGTGCTGCAGCCAGCAGTTCCAGTTTGCCCTGCAGCTTGCTTCCTGTGTGTCCCTGTGCTTAGGAAGTGCATTGTACCACTCTCCTTTCTCCACGGTAGCTGGAAATTTCCCTGGGGTTACTTCTCTCTTAAGAGAACAGCACAGTAACAGAACAGTAATTTCCTATAATTTGAACAAGAGGTCTTGTGTCTTAATATGGCTGCTGTTGAGATAAAGGCAGAGCTGCAAAGATAAAACTTACAGAAGTGCCTGGGTTAAATTTTTGTATAATGTTGATAAATGTGACTCATAAAGTGAGGCTGCCATACATACAGGCCCCTAATCTGAGCAGGCATGGTCCTTGATGGTGGAAGCCTTTCCAGCCCACTAAAAAATGTTTGTTCTAGTGTGTCATTCTGGCTGTTCTCCCTCTGAGCCTGAATTTGGCAGCCAAGCAAACTGAAGGCCAGCATAGGTGTCCTGCTGTGCATTTATTTAATTCTGTCCTCCTCACCATCTAAAGTTTGTGCACGTTTATTTTCTCTTCCTGAGCAGCCATGTATTGTACACCCTGTTTATTCTTAAAAAATTACATTGGCAGAGAGTCAGCAAGACTCAGTGGTTTTTTCAAACTGCTATGGCTCCTGGGAGAAGCTGAATTTTGGTGGGGTGCAGCATGCTGTTCCAGATGCTGAGGACCTCTGTTAGCCAAATCTCTCCATTTGGCAGGGAGATCACAGGAATGAGCTTGCTCTGCCTCCTCCTTGCTTTGTCTCTGTGGATTTCTTTTCCAGAGCCAGGAGCAGGGACCAGCCCTCATGCTTAATGGCTTGCTTAGCTCTCTTTTCTGGCTGGTTATCTCACGAAAAGCTGGGAAGCTGAGGAAAAGTGTCTTGGGTATTCCCCTCATAAATGTAGCGATACTGACTGCTGCAGGCCCCAGCCCTTCCTCCTTCCTTAGTGACAAGCAGAGGTCAGAGGTTTGATTTAGTATGGATAACTAGGTACCTGAATTATTTTGTTTCTGTTAAAAGTAGAAGCTTCTCCAGTGCAGTGGTATCCCGTTTATCACTGCTGCAAGCTATGACATGTCACCTGCTACACTATGTAAATATTCTTCAGACCTCATCTATTGAAAAACCTGGTAAATCTGAAGACTAAATCAGAAAACAGACAGCTTTCAAAAGGTTGTACCTATTCTTGTGATACTGAGCATTTTTTAGTGCTTTCACTTTGGGTGGAGCTGGAACCAGCACACACACAATTGTGAGAAATGGGTCATAGGAGGGAAGTCAGTGGGAATGTGTCTACATTTGTCCAAGCTGCACTCATCAGATACTGAGATTCTCATGGAAAACAATTTTCTAGCTTCTACAGATCTTCCAGCTCCAGTCATTAGAGGAATGTCATGTGCCTGGTACGTGTAGCTGAAAACGTGCAAGATTTTGTTCTTAGTGTGCAGAGTCAGCTGAACCCTGCTTAGGCTTCAAAATGTGATGTTGTGCCCTCTTCAACTATCATTATTAATAATTTTTTTCTTATGATCTCATGGTGGTATTGCATTAGAAACTGCTTTTTATCTCGTGATGGGGATCTGAAAGAAGAGACCAGGAAACACAGCATCAAGGGTTTTCCGAGAGAGGCTGTTTCCACCGAAACCAATACTGACTGTGGTGTGGCACAAGGGAGGATGGGGGTTCCATGTCATTCACTGCCCTCAGTATGGAGACAAGCAGAGTGCAGCCCCGTGAGTCACCCGGGAGCAGGCATCACTGCTGCCACCCAGGCAGCGGACAGCAGCTCCCGAAACCCAACCAGGGCTGCAGTTTCCATCCTGATTCCCAGATTTCTGCTGTGCACTTGAGTCAGAGCTGGGCCCACGGATGGGTAAAATCCCGAGTCCTTCTTAAAGAGAGCTAAGCCGCGCTAAGTTGCAGAGGTGCTGTTGGAAGTGGATGAGTCGGGGCTGCTCGGACTGTGTTCAGCCGACTAAAGCTGCACCACAGGCACAAAGGAGAAAGGAGAGGGGGCGGCAAAACTCTGCGCAGGATCTCGGGCTGTCCCCTTGGAGCGTGGCAGGGTTAGGGGGACAGCGGGGAGCCCGGACGGCTCCCGGCGGGTGTCCCGGCGCTGGCATTCCCAAAGCGTCTGTGAAGGCAGGCGCGTTCCTCCAGCGGCGCGCCCCGGGGCTGCCAGCTGCCCGTGAAACCCGAACCGCGGGGGCTGGCCCTGCAGGGCCGCCCCGGCCCCTCGGCCGGCGCGCACAGCACATCGCACATTATCCATCACCCTCACACGCCGCCGCCCCGCCCGCCCCGCGGGCTGCCCCCGCCGCGGCTCCCGGGGCACCGCGGCAGCCCCCGTGGGATGGTGCTGGTGGTGCTGGCGGCAGCCCCGCCTGCGCACAGGTCGCCTGAGCGGCGGAGGGAGGGGGCAGGAGGAGAAACTTGTGAGCGCAGCCGGGCTGGAATCAGCTGCCGGCGGTGCCGAGCGTGCCCCGAGCCGGCGCCGCGTGTATGGGGCAGCGGGGCGGCCCTGCGTGAGGGCGGGCAGCGCCGGGTGAGTACCCCCGGTACCGGCACGGAACCGGCTCTGCCGGACCGGGGAGCGGTGGCAGCAGCTGAGCGTGTGTGAGCCGGCTGTTCTTGTCTGCTCTCCGTGTGTGTGTGTGTGGGGGCATCTTTCAGCGTTCTTCTGTGCTGTTGTTTCTTAGCAGTGCTAAATGCCTCGTAACAGGATCCGGTTTTGTTGGTTTCAGGGGTACAGTGTGGGTCATCTGACTACTTGTTGACTTGAATATAAATCAAACCCCTTTGTGCTTTCTGCAGTTTTGGGTTTGTGATGGTTGTGTTAAAATCTTCCTCCTGCGTAAGTATTTGTTGAAGGATTTGATAGATAAGGTCCTCATTGGGACAGACTTTGAAATGAGGACTTTGCCTAACTCTTTAGTGACTACAGTCTTCCATGGATTTTTAGAGCCTCTGAGGGGATTTCTTTTTAACATAAGGGAGTAGTTGTCTTGTCTTTTTCCTTCCCTGGGAAGGCAATTGAAGGTGATATTTGTCTCTATCTTCCTTTGCAGTAATATGCATGTATGTTGTCAGTTTGGGAGTTTTCTTCTTCCAACAGGGTGGAGGGTATTAAATATTTCATGTTGGATGTTAGAAAAAATTCTGCAACAGATGACTGGAAGTAAACAGTGGGTTTTTTAAAGATAGGTACCTTTATCCTGTAGAGGCAGAAATAAGAAATTTACTGTGTAGCACAGTGACTTCATAACACAGAATTTATCTAATGTTAAGCTGAATTCTGTTTGTCCAGTAGCATGGTTGCTGAGAGAGTGTGATGGTAATTCTTAGATCAGCAGGTATTAAGATGCTGTTAAGTTCTTCTGTTGCACAGCAGTTCTGTAGCTAGGAGATGACAGTAACTTCTGTACATTCAGGATTCCTTCTGAGGTAAGAATTATGGGAGTGGGACTGAGCAGTACAAGGAGCACAATATTTTGTCCTAGCTAATAATCATTTAAGTGGAATTTCATAGTCACAGAAGACAGGCAGAGGTAGAGAGAAAGAGGGATTGAGAGTCAAGTGCCTGTTTCCAGTCCCATGAAATTTTCATGTTGTGGCAGGTTTTGTTATTGCAAAAGGCATCTTCTAGTGCGTGATAGAGTGACTTAATGTTAAAAATAAACGTGCTTAAAGCTTGTTTCCTTGTGCATGGTGTCTAAAGTTATCAGACTGCCTCTTCTTTCATTGTTGTCCTGTCTCTCAGCTGCATTTTTCTTCTCCTGTTCTTTACTTTTCAGGCTTTGATGAAACTGACTAGATTTAGTTTGGAATAAATGGGGTGCCCATCCCAAAAATGCCAAATCAAACAAAAAAAATCCCAGCAAACAACATGGTAATGAAGTAAAAAATATAAAGCTATGTAGAAAATTCAACTGAAAACATGATTTTGTGTGGAAGGCATGACTTCTTTTGCATTGTAGGGCGATGTGCTGCTAGGGTCTGGTGAGAGGGAGGCTGTGGTTGTTCCTTTGACATGTGCCTCTCCTGGGTTTGCAGACTGGTTCATAAAGATCCACTTCTATTAGTGGTTCTGTAACTAGGTTCATTTTTCTGAAGATGGAGTTTAGAAAGACAGAAATCAGGATCCCTTTAAGAAATGGACCAGGTAATAGTTTGAAGTTCTGGTAAGGTCATCTCTTCAGAAGCAGCCAGAATCAAAACTCTCTGTGACCTCCATGTGCAGCTGTAGCACACAATCATGTCTTGCTGCTTGATTCAAAATTTTGGTGTTTTTTTTAAGGACGCCAGGTGGAAGGAAAAAAAAGCACCCAACTAGTTGAAATTCATGGTGGGTAGTTTGGAGTGATTTGCATCTGCTAACTTTAACTGTCTTCTGTGTAGAGTTTTGGGTGCTTATTGTGATCTGATGACCTTTGGAAGTGTGTTTCATTCCTGGAGCTATTAACTGGCTTTCTCTATATTGGACAGAGGAAATGCTTGATACAATTTTTATTTTAAAATAATCTGGAACAGGGTGTGATACTTCATCATAATGGGGTGGCATTTGTGTTTTACACTGTTTTGAGGGTGACTGTATGTTAGCTTTCAGCCAGGGAGAAAAACAAAGGTTGTCTTCTCTTGGTGTTGTAAACCAAGAGAAACATGGCAGGAGTGTATCTGGTGCAATTCCAAGTCTGGAACTTGGTGTTCTCTTATGTCCAAGACTCCAGGTAAGGTGAGTGCCTGATGGTGTTGGATGATAAGGAAACAGAGCTTTTAATGACATTTGCTACTCTGCTGCCAGTCTTGGGAGAAACTTAAAAAGTCAAAAGGGGCCAAATTTCCAGTTTAGATTCTCTTCCTTCATGTAAGACTGTAGAAAGTGTGAGTGGTAGGATTTAGTGTGTTGGTTTCTATTACTATGCTAAAGGAAGGATTTCAGGTTAGCATTGTTTTTTATAGTTGTCGTCTGCATTTATTTAGAAAAATCTTAATTAAGTTGTTTTTTTAATTGAAAGCAATCAAAAATACATGAAAATACCAGGCATGTCAAAGATGGATGTACTTCAGTTTAAGCAGCATAGCAGCTTCTTGTATGTTTCCTGACTCTTTCCTTCTGCTTCACTGTTTTGTTAGTTACATTTGGGTGATGAAAGTGGGTATGGTAAGCACTGGAGTGAAGCTGTAAATTGATTTTGTATTTAATTGATTATGGATCCAGAATAAACCGTAATAGGCCTTGATTAGCTTCCATTATAAACTAGATCATATTTAGTTATGAAGAATACCCTGTTTTGCCAACTGTCTTTTGATAGACTGCAATATATTAATTTGGTGTAATTATCATCAGTCATCTTTTCTGTGTGTTTTTGACCACCAGCTTTGTTAGCTCTGGTTCTTATTAGCTCTTTGTACATTTACTAGCCTTCTCTGTCCAAATTTCTGTTTTCTCTAGAGTTACTATTTTATTATTTACCTTCTTTTTTTAAAAGTGGAAAATACGGTTTCTTAATTTCTTGACTTTCTTCTCCCTTTCTCTATTCTAACATTTTTTGAAATGGTTTCCAGAGAAGATGCTCTTGGCTGCTGTCAGTTCTTCCCAACTTGAGCACCTGCTGAACAAGGAGACACAGACTGGTGCACAGACAGACAGACGGCTGGCTGTCAGTGGCCTTTCCTCTTTGTAAATAACAGCTTCTTTGGTATTTTTCACCTGCACAACTTTGCAGTCTTTTTTTTTCTTCATTTTTCTCTGAGTCGTTGGTTACACTGCAAAATAAGATAATTGCTTGGAGACTCGAAGCCACCTGCGGCGTGGTGCTTTTTTTTTGTTTACGGTCATGGTCTTTGACTTATCTGTTAAATGTTTGAATTAATTTTGTCTGCTTGGCTCAGCTCTAGTTTCGTTGGGCTTTTCTAATGAAAGTGTCATGCACCATCAAGCCAAGGGTCTTGCAGGAACACACAAGCTCATTGCTTTTAACTTTAACAAACTTCTATTGTTTACTGTTGTACTTGTTAGTTTGGGGGGGCTCTCATGCTCCATTGCTCAATGAGACAAACCTCAGCACGTGTTGAATTCCTTGGCAAAGTGTATAGTTTCTAGTCATGAAATACCTTTCATTTTCCTATGCTGAGTTTTGTGTAATGGCAATTATGATTAGTAGCTTTTTAGCAAAGACATTTTTCATGTGTGTTACTTCCAAGAAGTAGTTGGTGTGTTCCCATGCTTCTTTTCCCACATTTACCTTTGCTTTTAGAACAGCAATTTGTTAACAAAGAAAACAGAACTTAACTTTCAAATGGACTGGTATTCTTGGCCTGTCAAATTGAACAATCATGAAGCATTAGTAAAACCCAGCAATTTGCCTCCTTGCAAAACAGGGAAATAGCTCAAAATAAGGAAATAGCCAACACATTTTGGCCCAGACCACACTAATCAAAAATAAAGGCATGTTTGGTTCTCCCAGTTAGTGATATCTAGAGGGATCTTACTGCCTCCCAGGTGCAGGCAGGGTGCTCCTGCAGCAGGCAGAGAAAGTGGCCTTCCAGTTAATCCTTGCTTGGTTGACTCGACCTCAGCTCTGGCAACAGCATCCTGGATTTTCCATAAGCTGCCTCTCTGTAGCTGTATGTTTGACCTCCCCCAGCTACCACATGCTGTGCTGTGAGAAGAAAAATGGGAAGGAGGATAGAGGTGACATCAGGGGAGGAAGATTCTAGTAATTGACAGCTGGAGCTGGAAAAGGTCTTGAAAAGAATGAAAAGAATGGTCAAGGGGACTGCAGCTTCTGTGCAAAAAACAGTGCAGCAGGAAGAAACTTTTTAGCCTGAAGATGAGATGACTGAGAAAATGTCACTAACAAGTGGTGAGAAAAGGGTAAACAGAGACTACTTCTTCCCTTATTTTTCAGTAGAGAAGTCCCAGGGTGTGTCCAGGAGTGATGGTGGCAGGCTCAAAACAAATGAAAGGAAGTAATACTGTGCACAAGGTGTAAGTAAGGTGTAATTAATAAGTACTTGCAGTGTAGAGGTTAGTAAAAGGAAAACCCAGTTTTAAGGGGTAGCTAGCCCAAAGTATTGCTGCTTGGTTGTCTTAGCTATCCTGTTTCCCTGAGGTTTTACTTGAGTCACAGTTGGAGATGGGATGCTGGGCTGGATGGACTCTTTCTGTCCCATTGTAGCCATCCATTTGTTCAGTTCTGACCCTCTGTCATTTTAGTATTACTTATATGGGGCGAAAAGAGATCTGATATTCTGTTTGTGGCTTGATGCAAAGGAGCTGAATGACCTCAGCAGATCATGAAGGGCTGCCTTCTTCAGCTAGGAATGTGTGGATATGAGGAAGGATAAGAGCTGCTGGTGCAAAGCAAGTTGTGATCTTTAAAAATCAAAAGCAGAAAGATTCATCACCATTTTGTTTCCAGGCAGTGCTGCAGGAATGTGTAGGCATGGTCTTACAGGATGAGTATTTAGAAAAGGAATAACAATGGATCATATCAATTCAAGTGGAGCAGAGACCCCCTGAAGCTTGCTGGATCCTGGTCAAATAAGGCTTTTTCTGTGTACCCAGCTTGACAGCTGACTGTGTAGAAGTGGAAGATGAGGAAGCTCAAGTCCTGCCATGCTGCAGCAATCCCAGTGTGCTAAATGACTGTTTAGCAAATGGGAGAGTGCTACAGTCAAGGATGACTTAAAGTATGCTTAAGGCCCCTCTTGAGTTTCTTGAGAAAGAAAAATGATGCAGAGGCTGCAGGCAATTAACTTTGCTTCTCATTCTTCAAATCCTGCTCTGTGGATCAGCTGGATGAGGTGACTTCCCTCCAGGGCAATATTGGCTGATTATTTTTTCAGTATTTTGGAGGGGGAAAAAAGTTTCAGTAATCCCTAAACAAACTGTGCATTGTACACTAGCTTCAATATCTTGTTGCTGTCTGTATTTAGAACTAGTGACTTTAATTTAGTTGATTATTAGTGTAATGGAGTTTTAATCATATTTGCCTTACCTACTTGGGCATGGACTGAGAAATAAGAATTGTGCAGTTATCAATAAATAGCACAGAACATGATAAAACTAATTTTTAATCCTTTCTGTTGGAGCAAAACAGATTGCTGCAGTTCAAAGACAAGTATGTGAACACAGACATGTATCTAGGAGATGAAGACAGACTTCTGAGATCTTGTTTATTTAGTGACATCATTGCCTTATTTCAGAGTGTTGTCTTGGAAAGTGTTCTGAGTAATTTGGGGTCCTAGTGTTGTTGTTAAAGGTGAGATAATGATGAAGGGAAAAGCTGTGCTGTACCTTTGCTTATAATTATAAACTAGCTACCATGGAATTTTGCTTGTCCAGAAGCTGGAGCAAGCAGCCTACTTGCTGTATAAGCTTTTTTGTTGTGAACCCTCTAGACAATTCTTTCAAGAGTGTGGGTTTCTGGTTGTTTTTCTCTGTATGTTTGTATGTCTGTGGTGGGCTGGTGTTGAGCTCTTGCCTCTTATCCGTGATTGAGATCAAAATTGTGTGTCACATGCATGGATAGTCACTGTGATTATCCACTACTAAGTATTGCAACACACAAACCCAGAAATCCTGGATGCTAGAAAGAAATAATTCCTCTGGCAGTTGCAATATTTGTGCAGCTGTTCCCACAGATGTTTCTTCTTTCTTGGCTTTTTTTTTCTTTTTTTAATTTCTCTAAGAAGTAAGCAAACTGAGGCAGAAATGTTAAAGGGCCTGCCTGGAGAAAGAGAGAGAAAATGCAATACCTTTTAGTTGGGACATAGTAATTTACGTTCTTTCAAAATGACTGTGAATTCTTAGTTTGTTTGCCAAGTCCAAAGCCTGCTTAGGCTCTGCAGAGCTGAATGGAAGTGTCCTAAAATAGGAGCTTTGCAAATAGACTTTGAGAGTAAGAATCTGCTTGGGGTAATTTGGGATCTTATTAGCATTGCTGGAACCCAAATGGACCCAGCTTCGATGTCTATTTTGCTCATTTCAGAAGTGAATAGGAAACATACTGGTCAGAAAACGTGTTCTGACAGAGCTCTGCCCTGTGGCTAGAAGTGAAATTTTGGAATTAAAACATCATAGCAAACACCCCCCACCCCCCCAGTCAATAACTGATTGCAAGATTGAGGACCAACTCTGTTTGTATGTAAGATGCATTTGTTCAGCTGTTTTGAAAAAAGCAAATACAGTTCTGATGTACAACAGTGAGAAGTCTTGAAGGTGCTATTTTAAGTACAGCTCAAGTAAAAATTCTTTAGAAGTCAATAAATTAATTGAAATGTAAAACATTATTAACATTTGGTGCATGATGCGGTTTCACCAACATGAAGAGGTTTCACCTTCTCCTCATAGGAGAATACAGGGCTCAAATTAGAATCAGTTAACCACATTCCCCCAGAAATGTTTCATAAATGATATTTAGGAAAATGCATATTTTTATAAATAGAAATCTATGTCTTGATGCCAGCAGCTTTCTTAGGTTGGGTTTTTCTTTCGGGGTTCACAACTGAGTAAGCAGGAAGAAGCTCTGAGAAGGCACACGTTGTAAGTAGTGTTTTTGAGTAATGAAAACCTACACAAAACAATAAATATCTGTCTGTAAGTGTATGAGACCTGTTGCTTTTGGGCTGTTTAGTTTTCCACATAACCTGGTATGTGTGTGATGGCTGCTGCCTAGACTTCACCAGCCATGCTCGAGTCATCTTTCTTCAGGGAAACTCAGACCTGGCTTTGTGTATTCTGTGAAAATGAGAAAGCAGCTGTAGCCTCTACACATAAAAATGTCAGGTGTGTAAACATCAGGGACAGAACTGAACTATTTTGGGCTCATATGGAGTAAATTGGTGTAGCCTTTCTATGAGTGTGCTGCAATGAAAGAAAAAAATTCTAACAGGGTAAGGAGTTCCTGAGAAGCCTTGTGACTGCTGCATTGTGGCTGAGGGGAAGTATTAAAATAGCTGTTTTGATCATTTTTTTTTTCTGTCAGAGAGTAACTATGTTGCTGGCTTCCATGGGGTTTTAGAAGTTGGGCTTAGTGAGTAGGGAGATCCTTTCCTGTCCTGCCTGTTTGCCATATGTGGACAGCAGGGAAAAATAAGTCTAGTTCTGAACCATGGGAATATTTTACAAGTATTGTACGATGTGCCAGGATAAAAATAAAATTGACATCAATGTAGGACCCTTATTATTTTTACTGTCATGATTCTGTCCTGCAATGAGTCAACTATTAATTAATTTAACAGAAACATAGAGCTATTTAGGTTGGAACAGACCTCCAGTATAATTGAGTCCAATTTTTGAACACCATCCACTGTGCTGACTAAACCACAGCACTAAGTGCCACATCCAGTCACTACTTGAACGCTTTCAGGGATAGTGACTTCACTTCTTTCTTTCTTAACAGCTCCACTGCTTTTGAAGAATTTCCTAGGTTTTAGCACTGAGGTTACAATTATGGCTCCTTGCCATGGTGATTCAGCTCCCGAGTTGGTCAGCTGGTATTACTGGTAGGATTTACCACATTGGGAAAGGGTTGTTGGCTCTGCCCTCTGCAGTGGTCAGTGACTCTTTGTATGGGAGTAGTTGGTCCCTTGAAGTGCTGCCTTCTGCCAGATGTGAGGGGACAGGGACACTTGTGGGCAGGGACAGCTGTGATGATGATGATGATGATGCTGTGAGCTGGGGAGCTTGGGGGTTTCTCATGCACCCTCTTCAAGTCTCTTGCGTTCGGCTGTTCTCCTGTTCGGTATGTGCTGAATTCCCAGGAGCTGAATTCCCGCCTCTTGCTGTCACAGAGCTCCCAGTGCACTCAGCTGACACCAGGAAAGGACTGAAGCAGCCAGTTGGGCATGCAGCACGTGGCACATTCAGTGACAGGACTGTTTATCACGTAACGAGATTAAGCCTCTGTGCAGCACTGCTGTGCAATGCATGTAGCTCTGACTCCTTTCCTTGGCAACTGGGAACGTGCACAGGGCGAGTTGGGCATAGGCATGATCCTCTGCCAGCATTGGAAATAAAATCCTGAATTCTCTCTGACTCCCTTCAGGTGTTAGTATCATGTTTGATGGTGTCACTTCTGGCACACTGCTTTGGAGATGTTCATCTCCCAGCACCCACAGGAAGGCTCTGAAACGTGAGTTTTACCATTTCTTACTTTTGTAGGGACTGCTAGAAAAAATGGCAGATTAGCCAAAACAACATAACAGATATTGTTAGTCCACATATGACTCCACAGTATTTTGTACATTATTTAGGTGTCCAGTTAGTAATGAAAAAATATTGTGCATTACCTGGTGGAAATACCCAGGAAAGGAAATAATTTCTAGTCTGGCGCAGGCAGGTCTGTGTTGCTGGGCAGTGCACCAAGCCTACAGTGTTTTTGGAGGGGCAAGGAAGGATTCATAGCTCAGAAGAGATATTTTGTAGGAGGTTATGCTGCTCAAATGCACACCTGGGTCAAGCCTCTGGTGTCCCATGAGCTTAGACTTCTGAGGAAAAGTTAGCTCTGGTAACTGAGCTCACCATTGGGGCACTATGATGGTCCATGAAGGAGCTGAATACCCTCCTGTGCCTTGAAGCTGAGTGTCTTAGGCTGGAGGGATTGTACAGAAATCAGCCAAAACTCAGCGACTGAGACCTGTGATACTACTCAGTTATGAACATAAGTTAATTCATACTGAATTTTCTAATACCATAAAATATCCAACAGCTTTCCATACAAGATGACTCTTGGGGGGGGGAAAATATGGTAGCTGTGATAACAGTGTATTCAATTAGTGGTTTGGTTTTGAGCTGCCAGAACATTGCTATTCTTTTTGTACTTGTTGGAGAAAAAGTTTAGAATTTTTCTTCTGAGTCGTGGAGGTGCCTCGTGTTGGCCTGTGTGTGTCTCAAGTTTCCCCCGTGTCATGTACCTGAAAAAGAGAATCAGTAATGTGTGTGCAGTGTCACATTCTGTGCTGACTCATATGGCTCATTCTCCTCTAGCTGAGGATCAGAGGTCCATGGTGAGAGATGGTTTGCAGGTATTTTATGCAAAGCAATCTTGTACTCAGAAAATTCACGTGATGCATCTTGTTAAATCTGCATCTTTCTCTCATGGAACACTTTTTACTGTGTCACTGAGCTTTGTTACGTATTAGGGAGTTTCCTAGAAACTCGAAAATCAAATAGCAGATTTGCATGGGGAGGTTGCTGACAGTTTCAGACAGTATATCTTGAGTATTTTCCATGGCATGACAGTACAGCAATCTTGGATGCCTACTTGGAAAATATTTAGTGTGGCGCTGGTAGGAAAGTCCTCCGTAAATTAATATGAAGTTAGTATCTGTGCTTAAAAAATAGGATGAGAACTTGAACTCAGAAGCAAGCTGTATGTGCTGTTGGAGGTCCAGAAGAAGTAGATTTTAGCTTTTTTGGCATCTGATATATAGATTGCAAGCAATGAAGGATTGAAGTCTTATCACAAAACCAGAAAGATGATTTATTGGAAATGTCAAGAAATCAATCACAGAGCCTAATAGGCCAGTTAAACAAGCTTTTCAGTTTGGGTATGTTTAAAAGCAGGGAGGCTTGAATGGTTCTTGTTGATAAACTTGGATGCCTAGACAGATTGCTTGGAAACTGATAAGAGCAAATAGTTTGTTCTGACACTCAATGAAATTGGAACAAAAAGAAAATGTTTTTTTGGCTAGTCTGTCATTTGCAGATTTTTTTTTTTTAGGCTAATAAGGTAGGAAAAAGTAAAGTAGTGTGGAAATCGGGACACGATCCTGTAATTCTTCCCCCTTTATAATTTGACAGAGCTCTTTGGAGAACGTTTTTAAGCTCTAACTTGTCATATTTTTGGTGATGGTAGTACTGAAACACCTCTACAGATTGTGTTCCATCTCTACAGAACAAATGGGTGGTTAGCTGAAAGCTTTTGTGAAAATCTGTTAGTATTGACCAATTTGGTATGAAAAGGTTACAGAATTCTAATAATTCTAAGATAAAGATATTTTCCATCCTGGGACAAAAGAGCACAGGGTAAAATTGCTGATGACTTGGAGTGGTCTGAGTGCCATTTTTTTGCTGGCACTGTTTAATGTACAGTATGACGTAGCATATATATGTTAATAAAACTGTCAGTTTAATTGGTTTCAATTACCTTTGGAATAATAAAAAAAAAGCTTTACTATTAAGTAGCATCTCTCATTAAGACCTTTGGGTTCCTTTGCAGTGTTAGAATGGTTGTTCATTTTTCATAATAAACCTGAATTTTGTGAATCAGTGAATAAGGGATGGAAAAATTTCTCATAGTAGGTACACTGGAGATGGAGGAATAATACTGAAGTAGTCTCCTTTGAGGTGGGGAATGGGCAAGGAGGTTTTAAACATTTACACAGGACAGGATTGAATAACCTTGATAAAGTGTTCTTGTTCAGATAAGAAGCCCATGGACAAGGTGGCAGGGATTTTTGTTGCATGTTTTGTGTATTTGTAGATGCATCAGAGCTACTTTGGCTTAGAGATTTTCTAAAGATAGTCCTAGATCTGTTGTTGCCCGTTCCTGTTAGTTGCATCTAGGCTAAAGTTTGGCTTTGTGAGTAAATTACAACTTTTTTGTGTGACTTGGCAGAGTTTCATCAGCTAACAAATGACTTTCAGATGTTTGTGATTGATTCTTGTTGCCATATCATTATATTTTTAGCATTAAATATTTTCTTATGTGCTGTCTAAAAGTGCTTAATTTTCTAGTTGTAATGTTTTTCTACCAATTTATCTTTTGTCACCCATTGGTCTGCCATAGGCACTACTAGTTTACTCTGAGAAAATCTTGTGAAATTATCTTGATTTGCAGAGAGATAAGTGAACGTGGTTGTCTGCAAAATTGTGTAAGAATAGGGTTTTACAAAACAGCTGAAAATGAATTGTGGAATCTTGAAAACTTATTACAGGAAAAATAAGACGCTTTGAGTTGCCTCCTCAAAAAGTGTAATTGTTGAACTGTTTTAAAAATTGTTGTTCTGGTTTGTCCATACAGATGAAAAATTTAAATGGAATTATGAACTATGTCATTTTCAGAGCTGAAGGTGGGCAGGAATCTCCTTGGTACTAGAAAATCAGTAGCTCCATGTCTTTCCCAGCTTTTGTGGCACTTGATTTCACCTTACTCAAGCTGGCACGTACTGCATTTGCTGCTTCTTAATTGTCATGCTCAATGTCATTTAATAGTGTGAATGTGTGACTCCACACTGCTGTTAGACTTTTTTAAAGCATTTGTGAAGAGGAAATACTAAATGTGGACAGTTTACAAGCGTTCCCTTGAAAGAAAATGAATTCTCTACAGTCAGCAGACACTGTAATGTAATGTTATTGATCACAAAGAGCAAGCACAACCAAGCAAAATACTGTATTTTGTCTTGCTGTGGAACTTGGGAAAACATGGCATGGGTCAGGGTGGTATTTTACAGAAATGCTTCATTAATTTGAGCATGTTGGATGGAGGAATGGAAAGTTAAATAAAGTTATTACAAATGATCTTAAGTCTTTTAGTGCCTTGAGAATTTTTCTTAAATGTTATGGTGAGCTTGAAACTGCTGCTTTTTTTTGAGCAATGATGAAAATGGGTCCCTCATTGTTTCAATTAACCATCCATACTTTCCTGTTATCAGTTAGGATATGGTGCAAAGTTTTAAAAGCCATATAAATAGACTTAAGCATTAAAGAAATTATCAAGTACATTATGAATGGTTCACGCACTTCTCAATTACTAATAAGATCTTCAGGATAATTTGGACTTATTTGCAGAGTTGTGCCAATTTTGTGGTGGGTTTTTTGCAGCTAAAATGGACAAACTGTGTATCAGGAAAGTTTTAGTTGCTGTCAAAGTACAAAAGACTCTTGTAAGCTGGTGTGATGGCTAAATACAATATACTATAATAGGGGCAGATTTTTATCATTCTTGACTGGCCTGTTTGTGGGTGTGAAGGGCTGGCAAATGAAAAAAAGTCTTCTGCAGATGGCAGAGGACAAACTTCCAAGAGCCTTTTCGTCTGTAAGTACCTGAGAACTGGGTGGAATTGCAGATTCCATGTATAATGGACCAGAAGAAATCATGTTTCATCACTGTGTGTGTTCAGTCAGGTGATGTACTGGGCACAGGTTTAACACAGGAGAGGGCTCTGAGAATTTCATTAGCAGGTTTAGGATATGTTTTCCTGTATGGTGAAATTGTGGGCCTTTTCCACTGAGCACCCCCTGTTCTCTCTCTGTAGCAGGATGTTTTGCAGTTTTGCCACATTTGTTTTCAGACAGGTTCTTAAAAATTGCCAGAGACCTTAGAGAACCCAGTTGCTGTGCAGAAAACTGGGAACAGTTGGGTGTGGGTTTTTTTGTGTCTCCAACACATTTTTGGACTTTTTTGACTGTTGTTCAGCATGTTGATGTGCTGTAGAGGTTGGTGGCAGCAGCTCCATGATCCATGCTATTTTACCATTATATATTGGCACATCTTTCTTTCAAAAAAAAAAAGCTGTCACCATTGGACTAAATATTGATGTTGTTATCTAAAGTGTTGCTGACACTGCCTTGGTGTTCTCTTTGCATGAGGCATCTGGTTCATGCATCTGATCCATTTGCTCTGGGCTTTTGATAGCTCAGATTATTTTTCCCTAAAGAAAGCTTCCATTTATATTGCGTTCAATATCTGAGACCAAGTGAAGAGGCAGAAAAAGTATTGCTGAGAAAAAAAGGCAACACAGAAAAGAAGAATCATGTGAGCAGAGTAAAATAATCTTAGTATGGAGTCAGTAGTGAGTAGGAAAATGTGCAACACAGTTTTATGATAATTCCACTTGTTTGTGACAGTCTGCAGACTGAAAGAGGAAAACTTCCTGCAAATGAAGTCATGCAGTTCATGGAATACAAATTATTTTAATTGTTCACAGGTAAAAATGCTTATCATTACTGCTGTTTTGTCTATTACAATCCACAAGTGTGTTCGTATGCTTGGTTTTTTAGTTTGACCTGTGCAGAGTAGGTGATGTCATAATACAAAACAGTACAAAAATGGGATGATTTCTTTCCATAGAGTGGAATTAATTACTGAGACAGTTTGTAGAATTATTACTGTCAGCTTTGGATTTATGGAATTGTCATCTGGATGAAAAAAATATTTTGAGTGCTATTCAGGGCACCTTTTTATAGTACAAATTTGGATGCAGTTGTAGAGCATGGGCGAGCTCCATTTGTGTTGAATGGTGTACCTGAATTTCTGGCTCTGAAGAAATTAGTTGATTTCAGAGGAGTAGTCCTCACTTGAACTCTTGGAGGCTTTTGCTGTGCAGCAGAAAGGTGGTGCTTGTTTTTGTTCTCTGAGCAAGGGGCTCTCTGCTCACTCAGGCTTGTTGTGGGAAGGAAACTTTGGTTTCTGTTGCTGCCAGTGATACTACTGATGTATTTCTTGAGCCACTGATGTGTGTGCCCTAGTGAGCTGATGTGTGTCACCCCCCCGTCTAAAGTTGTTTTTGCTCCTTGCTGTTTTCACCCTTCCAACATTTGTGGAATGTTTTGTGTTCTTGGCTGTCAGGGTGTCAGTCCAACCAAATGCTCATCTCCATTCCCCTGAATGCCTGCCAAGCCAGCTTTGTTGTTTCCAGTGGTGAAAAATGGAACTTGATAAACAAGATGTTGATGTATTGATATGGCGTATTATTTTTCTTATTGAATTGGAAAGCAAGTCTGCAAATAGCTTGTTATATATTCCACTATTAGGGAACTTAGTGGAAGAAAATATTTATATTTTTTCTGTATTCCTTCCAGGCTATTTTTATCAGAGAAGGTAAATAGTATTTTTCAAATGTGAATTTTGCAAGAAATAGGTCAGAGTTGCAGTGTCTTCTCTGTTTATTCTGTCCTTCAAATATGATTTTTGCAGTTCTCCTGAGGATCAGATTGTGTTATAAATCTTAAAGGCAAGCTGTCTGTCCGAGAGTGATCACCTCACTGCCTTGGGGTAGGAAAGGAAAATTCATGTTAGTTTTGACAAAATCTGAGTTTTGCAAATTGTTCCATCACTTCCAAATTATCACTATCTGAAACTTCTTTATTTTTTTTCTTCAAGGATGCTAGTACAGCTTGTTACGGTTTTGCTTTGCAAATGGGAACTTGAATGGGCTGCTTGAATGGTAGGTTCTTCTGGAAATCTGGACCATGAGGTGAATTATGCCAGGATGCCCCCGGGTCCCAGACTTGGGATATCTTCTGGGAAACCCCAGTTTCCTTGGCAGTCTCTCAGGAAATGTCATGGTGCTGTGAGAGCTACTTATGTCCATCCTTCCTTCCTTACAGGAAAAATAAAGTAAAATTATCCAGTGGACCATAATAAAGATGATAAAACCAGCTTTGTTCTGGAAGGCTGTGTTGAAATCTTACAACTGTTTCTGATTTTTTTAAAATTCAATTGTGTACTGTGCTGCTTATCGTGGGATTTTTCTTCCAGCAGAAAATTTCTCCCCTTCCTTCTTTTTTTCCCCTGTTGGTTGTGTTTTTTTGGTGTGTATTTCTAAACTAATCCAAATAATTTGGGATTAGATTTTAGGACATCTAATGCGTATTTGCCAGAGAGAAGAACTGGAAGTCATGTTAAAAATATTTAGCTTTCATGATATCCAGATGTGTCTGGACGTTCCTTTGTCAATCAGCTGTGGTGACAACATCTGTTTTCTTCTTTTCCTTTCACTTTGTTTTCTTCAGAGTTGAGTAATTCAAAGGATAAATTGTGGCTTAGTCCTCCATATAAACTGTGGCACAGGGACATGGTGAGGTTCCCCTCAGCACTGCTCTGATTGAAGTCGAGTTCTGCCTGCACAGGGGTGCTGCTGTTAAGTGTGTCACTTTTTCATGCTCTTGGGTTCCTATTGGTGCCAACACTGCTCGATTTTGAGAGCATGTTGTAAACTAATGTGATAAATAATGTAGTGTGGGTTCACTTTGAGGATAATAGAATATATCTGAAATGATGAGGTTAAATGAAAAATAGGACTCAGATTCAAGTTCGCGATGAGAAAAGCCTGAGAAAGGTGAGGGGGGTTCTTGACAATTTTCTAAGGCTCAGTAAGAATGCAATAATAATTGCACTTTTAACAGTCTTAAAATGACACTTCTCATCTTCTCAGGAGCTCTTATGTGTACTTGAGCTTGTACCTGGATTTGGCAGTAATTCACATACAGATACTTACTACTGGGTGATGGCCATGACAAATACTTCTTTTTACTATATTACTATATATATTACTATATATTTATTATATTACTACTTCTTTTTATATATTGTTCTTCAGTTTCTGTTGTGCCATTTTCTGCCATAAATGGTGTACCCGTGACTGTGGTAGATACTGTCACTCTTATTACAGGACTAGCCAATGAAAATGGCAGCAGGGACAGCAGGCAGGTTTTTTTTGTTACCAAAATGTGCATTCTTAGCTCATTACCCTTTGTGGAGAAATGAACCACTTAAGAGTGGACAGGAGGATTTTCTTACACCATTCTTTCTGGTGTACAGGTCTGCGAGGAGGTGGGGACAGAAGGTGGACTGGTTTCAGCTTCCCTGGCCCTGCTTGGGAGGGGCAAGTGGAGTTTTAGCCCTCTCTCCCTTACATTTCTGTGCTGTGGAACCAGGTGTGGAGCTGTGAGGGGCTGAGCACAGCTGTGCCACTGTTAGGCTTGGAATCCCCTGCGTGGGTGTTTGTGCAGGAAAAGCTGTGTGGCTGAGCTGCACGAAAGGGCAGTAACCAAATAACTGCCTAGTAAATTCCTGGGAATGTATTTCCCTCGTACAAAAATATTTATAAAGGGAATGTTCATGTGCCAGTTTTGAGCAGGAGAAAATAGATTGAGGTGAAATTACAAGAGAACAGTTTGAACGGGGGGCAAGGCAAAAGGAGATGATTTGAAATCAATCACACACACTCCTCTTGCACCTGCAGTTCCTTGGATAGAGAAAATGAACCTGGGCCTCATTTCCATTCATACTAGTTTTTCAAAATGGTTTTAGAATAACTCAGAAAACCCCTCCCAAAATGAACCTACCAAAACACTCTATAAAACTATTAAGGATAGTTTAAAAAAAGAAGATATTCAAACTTTATAGGTTGTTCAACAAGCTTTAAATAATAGTGTGAATTACTGCAAGTGTAATTTTTCAATTATTTGCTTAGTGAGTAAAATACTTTTTTTTAAAAAATAAAACTGCTTAGTGGATCTTTTCCCATTCTGCCAGAAGAAAACATTGATTAATTTCAAGCGTAGGGATAACTTTGGTGCAGTCTCTACAGAGATCTGATAATGGTGATGGAAATTAAGTGGAAGTACTTAATGGTGATTTAACTCTGTCTTGCACTTAGCTGTGTCTTGCACTTAGCTTTAAAACTGACTATATTTTTCAGTGAGTTTTGGTGAAGGTTCCAGATGAATTTAGTCATATCTGTCTTGTCACTGGAGTTGAGAAGAGGAAGAATTAGCAATGCATAGATAAGTTTTCAAGGATTTTGGAAATAAACTTGTGCAACTTCTTCACTAGCTGTCTGAAATCTGTTTCAGTGTGAACAGGATTATCTGTGTGGCTAAATCAGTAATAGTAGCCATATTAATGTGTTTTGGTCATGTGAATTGTCCTAGTGAAGGGTATATATGTCTGATAAGAAATACTTGATACTCATCAAGCATCAGTGTGAGTGTGTTCTTGAACATGCAGTGGTAATGGTTGAACTTTCAGGCTAGTCACAAGATTTTTGTGCCACTGAAGGCAAAAATAATTGCTCCTATGCAGAAGTTTCAAACATATTCTGTGTAAGGACTAAAGCATCAACTCATAGCACGGATAGACAAAATTCTGAGTCATCAGCAAGGTATCTCATGAAAAATTTATTTCTGCTTCCAAGTGTCAAAACTACTTCCTGCAGAGCTTACAGATAAAACTATTTCCTGTCAAGCTGTGTACCAAAGGATGGAGAAGAAGAATTTGTTCACCATTAAATAACTTCTAATGTGTAGAAATACTTTCAGAATATAGAGGGGAAAAAAAAAAAGCATGGGAAGCTGGGACTTAACTCTGCTTTTAATGTTTTGAATTTGGTCATGGTGGTGACTATTATGTTAATATTTGAGGACAGACTAAACACTGAAAAAGCTAAACATACATCCTGCCTGCAACACCAATTAAAACAAGAAAGCCACTTACAGTGGGTGGAGGGAACTCTTTTCACAGCAATAAGCAGAGGTTACATTAGCAGCTGATGTACAGAAATGTTTTTTGCTATGCTGTAACTACTCAAAAAATAGAATGAACCGAGTTTATGTACTGGTGGCTGAGAGTGAGGACTGCAAATGCTTGTGTTTTTGATTTCTTTCTTGGTTAAACATCTTGTAGGCTTGTCTGTCTTGGGGGTGTTGGGAAAGTGATGGATTTAGTCCTTTGGTCTTGGGTTTCCTGGGGCTTCCAGTACTGAGAGGTGTACATTCTTTCCCCTTTTGTCTAATTTCCTCCCTTTGAAGTGGAGATCAGGCTTCCATTGAAAGCAGAGGTTGTCCAGATACATGGCATATGAACATCTGACTTTATTTGAGAGTACATGAAAGGCTTTTATTAGTTTCTTTTAACATTTCTGTCTCGTAATATCATCTTAAATCACACTCTGAAATGAAATCATAATATTTGCTGCCTAGATTCCTTGTGTGTTGTAGAAAGCTTAATGCCTTATGTACAGGATCTCTCAAGGCCTAGATGAGATTTCAGCTATGCTGCCTTCCATATGTTTGGAAAAAACCCTTCATCATCTGCATCCAATTTAGCAGAGCTGGAATGCTGGAAACATGTTTTGTTCCTGCTGAAATATAACTGCAAGTGCTCTGCGAGTGAAAGCATCACAGTGGAGTTGTTCCTTTGTGTGTGCAAAGCAGAGGTGTCCAAGTTTAGCTGCCTTTATTTATTTGTAAGTTTGGATCCATATCCCTTTGGTGCGGGCTGAGCTGGAGGGCAGCGGTGAGCCCACGACGAAGCCATCGGGTCAGCTGTGGTTCCGCTTAGCTCTTGGTGTGGGGCAGAGGAGCCCTGTGCTGCTTCCCTGCTCCTGCTGCAGGTATTGGTGTGGGGATCTCACGTGTTCTGAAGGAGCTGCTGCTCCTGGAGCTTCCTCCCAGATCTTGGCCAAGGACCCTTGGTGATGGTTGATATCTCAGTAGCTGATACTTAGACTCTTCAGCAGGCCTTGGTGCACAAGGTAGGTAGGTGATGCTGCTCTCTTACAGTACCTAGTCACAAATAGCAACTGGATTAGCAATTTTCTTGTTTGTTTTGCTGAAACACGTGGCAAAGTTCATCATCCTAAGAGGCAAAGTGTGTTGGTGCTGTTTTGTATGTGTTTTGTCCAGATTCCTTTACCAGCCTGTTGCTGTGAAGCTGAATGCCTTCCACAAACAATGTCTGACATCTGTTATCTTTGCTGGATTGTTTTTCTCTGTGTCAACTTGAAAATTGTATGTATAAAGTGATTTTTTTATTTATTTGAATCTTCCAGGGCGTTTGACTGTTTTGTTAGGAAATGCAAGGTCAAATAAATGTTTTTGATGAGTCTTGCTGTTTACACTTAACAGCTCTGAAGCGGCACCAGCAGTATTATGTCTTCGCAAAGACAAAGGCCTTAGGAATAATTGAAAACAAAAAAGTGAAGAATTAGAAAAGCTGTGCCAGAGCTAATATGAGAAGAGAAGTCAGGTCACAAGACAATAATCAGTGCATCTGTTCTGCAATCTCCCAAAGCACAAAGTTCTTTGTGTTTTCTAGAAAACCCAACTGTTGCTACAGTGTTGTCTATTTGCACTGGGGAATCTGTTTTGTTAAGAGATTAATTATCTTTTTCTATTTGTAAAGGTTGAAATATTGTCTTGAGAACCACTGTGTCTGTTGGAAGAGAATCTGAAGAATCCTATTCCATCTTCATCTGTTCTAATTAAACTTGGTTCCTAAATTTGGGTGAATGATGGATCAAGGTGATAAACCACACAACTCCATGTAAAAATAGCTTTCTATGTAGTTGATACCTAGGGATTTTACCTTCCAACTTAGAAGAGCAGAGTTATTTTTCAAATCATTATCTGACCAAGGGAAGATGAAAAAGTAAGGGTGTAGTTAGGATTGCAGATAAAGACGAAGTATGAAGTTACTAGGAGGCTGGATTAATTTAATTGCCTTACATTGGCTTTTCTGCAGTGTCTGTTCTGCAGTTTTCTGCAATATCTGTTTTAGAGGTTGGTTGTGAGTATGATTCCTTGGGAAAAATTGTCCTTAACTGGTAGTTATAAAATAATAAAAGTCACAGCTGTAGCTTTCACCCAGCTCTACTGAACTGGCTTTGCAAATGGAATAAACTGTGGTGCTGATTGTTTTAGCAGTCAACTCATGTAATTCATACTTTCCAGAATGCACCTTATTCTGCAAAAAGAAATCCTCAAACAATCTGTGCTTTGGCCAAGAAGGAGCTGCTTGGGTTTGTGAGACCCTGATTTAAACTTCATTTGGTTTCCTGCACTGATGAAGCATGTTGCTTTTGAAATGCAGGATGGTGTTGGTGCAGGTCACAGATAACCTGAAGGTTACAAGCAAGGCAAAAAAGGTGTCCTTTTCTTCTTTATGAAAATAAAGAACAAAAAATCAAGAAAGCAACAGTGCAGAGCCATGATGGTCATATGGAGGGAGATGGGGCATTTTTGGGGTTTGGATGGCAAGGCTTCTCTGCTGTTTTGACTACAGTAAAGTGAAATAGTAAGGCCTGCCTGACTGGAGGTGATAACCTCCTTTCCCTTGGGCATGCTGATATTTTCCTCTTTAGATAGTGACTTACATAAAACACAGACTCTTCTTACTGCAAAGGGAGTTAATAAGAAAAGGTAGATTTTACTGGTTTGTTCTTGATGCTATTTTATGCTGCTAATGAGCTCTGTCATTCATAGCAGAAGAAATTTATATTCTCAGGATACCTTGCCTCTCTTAAATTAGATAAATTGAGTAAATTGAACTCTGTAAACATGATCATGCTGAGCACAGTCTCAAAGTGGCTACAGATCCAGGAGCCACTATATTTGGATTATTTTTCTTTTGCTTTTATGTCTATTTTTCTGAAGTGTTAGTCCTAGTTAATGTCAATTTCTTTTTTTGTAGCCTGCCTAAAACCTGGAGAGTGCCCAATGTTGTTTGCTACTAGCTAGTGCTTTAAAAAAAAAAATCTAAACATAATGTTTTCCTTAAGTTTTATGTAGGTAAGTAACATATACACATTTGCTGGTTTTGAATCCTTTCAGGTGAATAGCTTAACTTGGTTTTCCCTTTTTCATTTTGGGTGCAGCAATGTCAGCAAAAGATGCTTACATGTTTTTAGCTGACTTTCAGGTCACTGAAGGTAAGCAGTTACTTGCTGAAGTGTTCTTGACTCCAGTTCTGCCTCTCCTTCAGCTCACATGGCACAGTAGTGACCAGAAAGGGACACGTGAGCATAAAGTGCCCTTAGGGAAGGTGTGCTCACCTTTTAGCTGGGGATGGTGGAGTGTGAAGATTGTGGATGCAACACAGCAGGGTTGGCTTTGCTCTTAATGGTTCCTTTAGTACAAGCTGGAAAAGTAGATGTTAGCATCCATGCACAGATTGGCCTTTTAAAGGGTAAGGACCCCAGTAATTTATTCCATTCCCCCATATGAATTCATTCTAGAGTCAAAGGATAGTGTTGGTGCTGATTTAGGAATTCAGGGACGGTATTCACTTTGCTTAGAGCTTTACTGGAAAGGGCAGTACCACAATGGTGTTATTTTTCATTTACTAATATATGATAATATTTCATTTACTAAAACAAATTAAGTTGCATGGCATACATTACTGCCTTCTGAAATACATAGGAAGGATTGTGGACTCTATTTTTCTGATGTAAACTTGGTCTTACAAAAGTGAAATGTTAGTTCTTAAAGTATGAATTAATGCTTTTCCTGGGCAGAAGATGGAAATGTCAACTGCAAAGTAATGGTGCTTATTTAGAGTTGGCTTTTTCAGTGGAAAGACACACATCTGCTTTTTAAAAAATCTGACTATATTGTCTCCAGCATTCTAGTATGGAAATTTATGTCAGTATGGTTAATGTTTTTAAGTGACAGATGCAATTACCATTTACATAAAACATTTCTGAACAGCATTAAAACTATACTGATTCCTGTTTAAAAGTAGGTCTATTTAAAGTTTAGGTCCTGCTGGGGCTGGCACGCAGAGAGGACACAAATCTTGGCTGTGGTACTAAGTTTAGTAGGAATGGAAGCAGATGCACCTCTGAGGTTGCCAAGTTTGAGCCTTTGGTTCTGACTTGCCCGTGTTTATTTGAGTTGGGGCAGTGTCAAGGAACTCCCTGAGGCTGGGTGGGTGCTCACTACCTGTGTACAGTATGTGCCTACCTGCTTAATATCCATGTACTCCTCTGGATGCATGCAGCACAGCTAGGAAATGGGCATGGTACTTCTGGAGGCAGTGTAGGCACTGGCTGTAACTCTGTCAGTTCCTCTGATACACTGGGGCAGGATGCTCCCACATGCATGTCTGTGATGCTGTGATCCTTCTGGGGAGCACATGGAAGTGGGAAAGATTGGCTTCAGAGGAATCTCTTGGCACATCACCAAGGGCTGCTGTTACTTGAACTTCTTTCTACTGACAGGGATAAACATTACATTGTGCAGAGGAAGTAATTTTGCATGGAATGTTCATAGCAAATACATTAAAAATAAGTCCGTGGATTTCTCTTTGTCAAATGTGAACCAATGTAAGACTTTAAAGGTCATTGTGGGCTGAGTTGAGGTGGGTTGAACTGTCCTTTGTTTCCCCTGAGGCTTCTATAGAAGCACCCAGAGATAAGGTTCCTCCTGCTCTGAACATCTGAGTATCCAGAGATGTTGCCAGCCAGTACTTGGCTGTGTTAATCTCTTTCCAAAGTTTGGGACTAAATTTGCTCTGACCAAGAGAGGAGTTTGAAGTGTGGTGCAGGCAGCAAATACTTGTCTTTATTCCTCCCACTCTCCAGCAACTACAAACTCTTTCTGCAAACCTGTGAGCTCCTTTGATTTGCAAGTACTGCAGCAGATCTGAGAGGAGGCTTTTGCTGCCATAGACAAACTGGAATGTGTTTTTGCTGCTTGGCAGCACATTTAGGGAATTTCACTTGTAGCATCTTAATTCTCTTGATCAATTTTATAAGGAATGTGCAAGTCTGAACTGCTGTGAATTGGACAACATGGAAAGTCCTGTTGTGTTGGATTTCCTAAAAAAGCATTCAGCCTTGTTTCATTCTCAGTGATTCACTGTCAGAGGGCTGCTGACATCTGTACTCAGATGTCTTTTGCCACCAGTCTTTGAGAACAAAGAGTAGTGCTAGAGATTATTTTTATACTTTGAGAGATCATCTGTTGGGATCATGCTTGGGCACAACTCTTAATCAATTCTTTTGCAAGTGAAGCCAGTATCTGCTGAAGTATTTGCCACTCACATGTGGGAATTAAGTTACTTTTAAGCCGTCCTTACTACTACTTTCTCCATGTAAAGTATGAAGCTGTAAACAGGGTTTATGTATTTCCAGTGTCAGATATTCAGAGGCAGTGTTACCCTTTGGTTGGAAGAGACATCTGGGACTTGAAATGTCTTTCAGCTGTTCCAGATGCTGCTTTTGACTTGCTCCCTGACCTTTTCACTGCTCAGTATTTCAGCTCCTAAGACTTGTCAGCTGTTCTGCGTTTTTTGTCTATCTTGCATCACTTGACCCTTTCAGCTATCAGAGGCTCTTTATTGCCTTGTCTGTAGTTTTTCAAGCTTCTCCAGATAGTTACAGCTGATCTTCTGCTCTATGCAGCTTACCTCTAGCATTCCCAGTTGTGCAGAATAAGACACTTGAAATGAGAGTCTGGGTAGAAACCTGGCAGGTTAAGGACCACTCCATTCTAATGATAGAATAGTTTTGTGTTGGGAGGGACCTTTTAAAGGTCACCCAGTCCAGCCCCTCTGCAATGAACGGGACACCTTCACTTTTCCAATCACTTTGGTAGCAGCAACCTTGTCTTGCAACTGTGTGCTGCCATGTGAGGAAAAAGCTGGGGGGGTATATACATAATGGGTAGCATGCAAAAAAGCATAACAGAGATACTGTTATCCTTGGAAGTTGTTGCTGAAGTTCTTCAAAACCCTTTCCTGTGCTGTGACATTTTGCAGCCACTCCTGAATCAGGTATGGTGTTTGTGTGTGTACCTGAGAAACAATACCCAGACAGATTGTGTGCAAATGTCTGCCAGTTACACAAGTCTTCTACAGGTGGAGTCCATCTCCACCCAAAAAAGTTAGGGATTAGGAAGTGATGGTGAGGTGTCCTTTCTAGGTGTCAGGAGAGAATCTGTGATCAACAAAGTGCTCTTAGCTTTGCAATTTTGTTATGGCTCCTGCTGCTGCAGCAGTGGTGGGAGGACAAGAAAGGAGAAAGCTGCTGTGTGGATTTTCACAGAATAGGACTGAATGGCAAGGGCAGCAAAAGTTAAAGCTGTGAAAATTAGTCCAAATGCTGATCTGACAGTGTGATGTGATGCTGCAGTAACTGAAAGGCTGCTATTGCTTTGCTTTAACAAAACTGTGCACATGTTTATTAACACTAGTCATTATCATTACAGGAAATAAATATACACATGTAGAAGTGGATGTTTTCAAAAGTGCCTGACCAAATGTGTTAACTAATTCCTGTTATAATTCATAAGAAGTTGAATATCTTCTTATATTCTTTATAAATCCTCAAGTCACATTTTATTTGGGCAGCTGTGTTTGAATTCCTGTAAGAAAACAGTAGGCTTGTAAAGGTTTGGCTGGTCTAAGAATGCGTTAGAAAATTCTGACATGAAAATGCAAATGAAGTACTAAAGACTTGTATTTGACCAAGGCCTCAGTTTTCTAGCAAAATTACAGGGTCTTGATTTTTGGATTGATCCCAAAATGCATTGAAAAAGAAGGGATGTCTTCCCCTCAGCTGCACCAGGCAGTGAATATCACCTGCTGCAATTTGACTGCTGATAATACCTCTTTTTTTTTATTGCCTGAGGAGTAATTATTTAGGCCTTGGAATTAACATTCTTTCAAGCAAAGTATATTCAGGCTGTCCCTGTTAGGACAGAAGTGGAAGTGAGGAATGCAGAGCAGCCAGGTGATCTGTGCCTAGGAACATTACTGCCAGTGCTCCAAGAGGTTTGTTAGATGTCTCAGAAAACCTTTTGGATAAATGTATAATGTCTGTTCTAAAAGTTTGTGGCAGAAAGCTACTGGCAAGTGCACTGCTGCAGGTTTTGGAAGCAAGCAAGAGAGGAATGCTGTAAGATCTCTCCTTGCAGTGACAGAAACTGAGACATGCTCCCTGCAATGTAAAAATGCTAAGCACAAACAGAAAGTTAGCTTAGAAAGTTATTAAGTATGTTTTTACCTCTGACATGCTTTTCCTTCCCTGTGCAATATCTCATTGGCACAAGAGATGAGTAGCAACTGATTTGCAGTATCCTGATGGTGGGAAATAGGCCAGTCTTCTGCTTCCTGCAGCAGTTGCTTACAAGCCCATGCCTTTGTTGCAGCAGAGATTCAGGTGTCTTGGGATGTCCTACCAGCAAGATGAATGCTGACAGTGTTTTCACATACTAAATGATTTTAAGAAGTTGCTACTCAGTAAGACTAAATCAAAAATAAATTGGAAGGAAACTCACTGGTCAAAGGCAGCAATTCTGAATCTGAAAGATACCAATAAACTCAAACACACTCTGGATAACTTGTTATAAATAAGCTGAGGGAACCCAAAACTGGACATCACTTGGAAAGAGATGTAAGTGTTGAAGTATTAATCTAATTTTACATAGCACCATTGTGTCACAGAGACTTTTATGAATTTTGTGTGTGTATATGTATTTGGCAGATATGTTCATCAATAACCAAGCCTATTGTTGCTGCAAAATTTCTGCCTCTTACTGCCTATCTGTCCATGTGTCTGGTGTAGAGAAGTCATGTCTCTGCAGTATTCTGTGTGCCTGCTCTTTTTGTGAGAGCAAGGGGATTAGATGAGGTGGGTTGAAAGAGTATGGATCTGGGACAGGCACTCTGGCAGCTGCCCACTTTTATCCATTTTGTGACAGGCTGACACTGGGCTGCAAAAAACAGCATTTGAGCAGTGGTAAAGATGAAGAGTTACTGGAAGTGAACTCTGCTGATGTTTTGCATGCTTGAAATGTGCTATCTTGGCCATGAGAAATTTCAGTGAGAAGAAAAACATTGACTGCAAACCACCAGGGTTTCTTGCCAAACAGATCATCTTCATGCAGTCCTGTGGCTATTCTTGTAACTGGATCTGGTGCACTTTAATGAGTTTCTCTGACTATTTCCTGGCAAAATGCTGGGATCTGGGGGAGATGCCCAATTTCATAATTAATGTATTGAGTGAGTGGTAGCTGAGGAGAAACACTTCCCTGCTTTCTGTGCCTGCCGCTGGCTCAGACCTTCCACACTGGCAAGGAGAACATAAGTGCAGTTAGTTGCCTTCTAGACAGACCAGTGAGAGAGGCAAGTGGCTTTATGGGAGCAGAAAAAGGTTGGATTGGGGCCAGCAGTGGTGGATGGTGATGGTCTCCATGGGCCAGGAGATGTTGATGCAGAGCCAAAGTGTCAGGGAACATTTCTCATTTTGTTTGCTTTGCACTCCCGATGTCCAGACAAGCCCAGGAGAGTGAGCCCACAGGCAGCCCCAAATGAATATATTGTGTAGAATTTATTCAGTTCTGGTCATTACCTAAACTGGAGGCTGGCCAAGTCAGTAGAGTTGACTCTGGCAGCGAGTACAAGTTGTGTTTCCTGTTGAGAAGATGAGTTTGAGGAATATTCTCATTTAGTGCTGAAAATGCACGGCTTTCTGCCTCCTCTTATGAGACTGAGAGGACTGGGAGTATGTTGATGTAATTCCACACTTTGTCATGTGTTGTTTACATACTGTTTGCACCTCACTGTTCTCTGCATCAGTGCCAGCACCCTGATATTTCTGCAATTTATTTTTATGATCTTAGTGTTGAAACAGCTGTAAAAACAAGTAGTGAAAGTGAGCCAGCTGCTGGAATTTCTGATTCCAAGTCTGGTTTGTAGTAGGCAGACATTGAAAGGGAAGGATATATGAAAAACAACAAATAAACTTAATCTCAGGACTAAATGCAAACAAGTTAAGTGGCTGAATTTTTTACTGCTGAAGAGAGTTAAATCACTAATGAATGAAATAATATAGTTTTTTTTTTTTTTTTTGGTACAGAGCATCTCTAAGTGCATACTACTGCTTTAAAGGAGATCTCACACTGTCCTGTGAGGACTTGGGAGCAGGAGACCTGTTGTCTCTCCTACACCTCATTTAATATTGCAGAAATAGATAGAAATTTTACCAGACAAAGAGATGGAGATGTATTAACATCTCCCTTGGCTAGATAAAAATTCATCTCCTTACTTTGTATACTGATATCAGCACCATTGGCATGTGACTTCATGAAAGAAAATAAAAAGTTGTCTTTCATGCAAACAGCTAATTGGTTTTGACTTTGGTATTTAGATTCTTGTTTGTGGTCCAAGTGTAATAGGGACCTAATGTCTTTAGCACTGCAGTGATACACATAGATACTGTATTGAAGCTCCTTTGTCCCTGCCTTGAGGCTTGCCCAGGCAGCAGAGATGAGCTGATCAGCTTAGCAGTTGTGCACCAAGGAGCACAGGGTAGCCTATGGGTAATGATTTTGTTCCTTTTTTCACTTGCAGTAATTCACCTGCTGTTTACAATGCTTCCCATAAAATATTTGCTAATGTTCACTTTCTAAGGGTGTGAGTTGGAGGGCTGCTTCTTGGCATCTACTTTGGTCCAGCCAAAACCCAGCAGCATCCAAGGGATGCCTGCTTGTATTCAGAAAATGCCCATTATGGGTTGGGTGCATTTCTTTTTGGAGAGAGGGTGGTGTGGTCTGAGGACTTGTCAGCAGGTTCATTTTTTTTCTTGCAACTATAACCACAGACACACACACACACAAAAATTTATCTGCTCGCAGAGAGCCAGAGATGTTTGTATGTTTTGTGGTGCCACTTGGCTCAAGTAAATCTCACAGTACAAATGTTCTGGGTGACTCTAGGTGAACCCTAAAGAGACAGAAGGATTTCCTTTCTCTGAGAAAAATACCAAGCGATTTAAGTTTTGATCCTGCAGTTTGAACTTTGCTGAAACTTGTGTGCCTGTGTTCAGGCCTGTTAACCTTAGTGGCACAGGGCAGTGAGGAGCTGTAATCATGGCAAGCAGATTCCAGGATCCACCTCAGAGCAGGGATGTGAAAACAGACTGTGTGTGGGTATTAAAAGAGAAAAAGCTCTAAACACACAACAGAGGTGGCAGCTGGAGAAGTTGTTCCAAAGGGGGGATGTGTGAGCAGTGGGAAGAAGGAGCCGAAGGAAAAGAGAGCTGAAAACCACAATCACTTCTATTGATTCCTTCTGTTATTGTGATTCATTTTATGTGATGTAACACTGTTTATTAATTGTCAGAGGGATGATCTCCTCTGTCAAAAGATTGTGTTATCTGTGTTTCCAGTCTGCCTTAGAAACTGAGTAGATCCCTTTGCAGTGGCAGTGCTGATGCCCATTCACCATGTTCAGTGAAGTTCTTTTGCTGTGTAGGGGACCCAGAGCAGGCGTGCCAGGCTTGGACTCACTAACCCACTTTGCTAAAGTGACAACATGAAGCTTCAGTCTAGATGTTCTTAGAGAGATCTGCTGCCTGCAATGTTGATAATATTTCATTCTTTTCCCAAACTGATGTTTGGAAACAAAAAGCTACCTAAGAAGCCAGCTTTTCTGGGCCCTAACAGCTGTGCAAGCTCCTGATGAGGCAAGAGATTGCCAGTGGCAGTCTGGAAAGAAGAGAAACATGTTCTTCAAACACTTAGAATGAAATTTCATGATTGATTTTGCACACTGCTGTGTTTGTGGTCATAGTCACGTTTTATTCTGTTTAGGTGTAAACTCTTTGGCACATGTAGATTTTGGTCTGATTTGTATTTGAACTGGAAATAGCAGAACTTGCAACTCAAAATCATTTGCTTCTGCTCTAGACTTAATAGGAGAGCAGGAAAAGCTTTTTGACTATGAAGGTTTAGCACATTACTACATAATTGCATGTACAAAATCCATCAGGATGAGTCATGACTGTCCAGAAATGGTTAAAAGGTATAGTTTTAATAAGGTCAAAATGCCACATGAAACTTTGTCAAGTTCAGTTCCACAATTCAGCTATAGTTTTGACAGTTCTTGTGCCTTAAGATGGGCCAAAATTCATTATTTGCCAGATGTCTATAACAAGTGTCTGGGCATACACTCCAGTCAGGGGTTGCTTGTATGAGGTGATGTGCAACTATTCTTGCATTTCCTGTCCCCATTCCTTTAAATGGACTTCAGTAAAAGAAGTAAAAACAATAACAAAAAAAACCAAAACAACCCTGCTTGTCTTGTGTGGTAAAATTAAGCTTTGGTGAAGCAGAGGCTTTTTGAACATTGCCTGAGAGCCCCAAGCCTGCCAAAGAATTTTAAATGGGGACTTCCAGTAGTCAGCTGCTTTCCTTAGTCAGAGGAAGTACTGTAAGTTCATTCCTTGTTACTGCCTGTAACCCAGCAGAACTCACCTCAAGAAACAGCTGATGTCTTCTTCAGTGCTGGTCAAAATGCCTTGCACAGCAGTTGAACGTACTTTTGCCCACTTTTTAGCAGTTAATCATTATTTTATAGGCGAGTAGTAGTTCTCTCAGCTGATGGGGTGCTGGTATGAGAACAAGCATGTATATGGCAAATCTAACACGCTTCTGTAGCTGAGATGTGTTTCTTTTCCAGCTGTGTTGAAAGGAGCCAGTTACTGCCTGCATAATAATCTAATAATTTCACCTGTTCCTCTTGTTTGCCCAACAGGAGAGTTGCCCACTGCCAGTATGGAAGAACACAGTGGCTCTTCAGAGGCTCCTGCCCTGAGCCCAGGGCAGCACGTTGCCATCAAGTGCGGGTGGCTGCGGAAGCAGGGGGGCTTCGTCAAGACCTGGCACACGCGCTGGTTTGTCCTCAGGGGAGACCAGCTCTACTATTTCAAAGATGAGGATGAAACCAAGCCCTTGGTAAGTGAAAAGAGGAGATAGGATGGGAGGTCAGGGAGAAAAGTAAGTTAATGCAAGCAGAATTGTCTGGAGTGTAAAGCACCAAACTTCTCCATCTCTGTCACTGACTCAGTGTTGGATTTGGGATTTTGATTACACTGAGTCAGGTCTTGGCAGTTAATGTGGTTTCCCCATCAGACTCGTTTCTAAAACTTCCTTTCCCAGGTCAGGTTTTCTCATTTCTGCATTTTAGAAGGAGAGGAGTATACAGGAAGTTCAAGTAGCAAAAATCATCAGTCAGATGGATTTGACTGAGGCCGATGAATAAGCTGTATTTGAAAAGATACTGCCTTTTTTTTTTAAGGTTTTTTTTTTTTTTCCTGCTTACTATGCAGAGTATCCCTGCTTTGTGTCTTCCCACATAAGACCCTAGCCTGAATACATTGCCATCTGTAATATGGAGCAGACTGGTGTGTGCCTGGCTGGTTGTAGTGATTTACTGCTCCTTAACCTCATCTCCTTTCCTATTTATTTAGCTTTTCATCAGCATGCTTCAGGGCTGCCTAGCCCCAGAATGCCAGAGGAATAGAGTTAAATAGTGCTGCCTCTTGGGTCAGCCTCTTTGATAGCAAGGATCTCCTGCTAGCACCTACAGGGGTATGATAGTCTCATGTATTAATGATTTTCCAGATGCTTGTGACTTTCAAAAAAAGTTTTGACATCTGTGAGTTACTTCTGTGTAGGTACTAAAATATGATCATCACGCCTGTATTTTTTATGGCTACTAAATTCCTGATGTTATACCTTTTGTATGGAATTTCACAGGGAGTTCTCAGAGATGTAAAACCCATCTAATCCAGCTTCCTGTATGGAACAGACATGACACTTGGCCAAGCTTTACAGCTTGGATTATGGTGCACATGCTAAGAGTAGTATTCAGTCTTGAGGAAGTGGTTTCCTAAGTGTGAGCTAATTTCTAAATGCCTATTTCACATCTTGGTAGCTGTTTTCCCATAAAATTATCTCAGTATAGGTTAATCAAATAACACATTGTATATTTACACAAATTATATGCTATGATGACTACTTTGAATATGAAATAGTTAATAATTTCTGGGAAATACAGCATACTTTCCACTATATATATTTTTAATCAAGAGTGTAAAAAGCAGCCATCAAAGTAAAATGTTTGTGGGCCAGATCCTGGGTTTCCACAATATAACTCTGCTTCGTAGTACTTGATATCTGCTAGGATGCTTGCATGCAAAGACTTCATGGCTTTTTAAGAGGTGGTATAATGCTGTGTTTCATGGAACCTTCTACAGCCCAGAGCCCAAATTACCTTCTTGTCCATCTGCTACTGACCTCTGGGCTGGCTTCAGAAATATCCTGTTGACTTTGCTGCTTCCCTTCTGTCAAATGGAGGTGGTGATTCTGATCTGATACTTGAGATAGGTTAGGTAGCAGCTTGTGAAATAACTAAAAGCTTATTTGAATTTTCTACTTTAGTCTCAAGGAAGTTCATAAAGAAATATAAAGTAGGGTGGGAAAAGTGCTGAGAGAAGTGTAATTTAAAGTATGCTGATAGGTTTGGAAAATTAATGTGTCTGTCCAAGTTAGGATCAGTCAATAGCTCACCTTGGTGTAGCTTTTGAAATGTTTCCGAAACAAACTGCACAAGTGTCAGTGCCTGAAATATGTCCCAGGTTCAATGCCATATACAGAACTATTTTTTTCCCATTACATTGAAGGGTTTGCTGCATTAACTGTGACAAGAAAATCACTATGACCTTCTGGGAGCCCTGTTGTTCTTGCTGTGGAGAGCTAAAGCAAAGAACTCCACTGATAACATGAATTTTCAGTGCATAGGGATATTAGGAAATGGCAAGCATATATTGTTATATTGGATCTGTATTTAGGATAAATACCTCTTTACTGGAGGTATTTATTTATAGGTATACTACTACTGGATTGTATGATTTACAGATGTACAGTAATTCTTTTAGACAATAATATAATGGAGGAAAGCTAATGAGGTTTTGTTTCAAATCAGATTTTAGTTTTTGTTTTGCTTGATGGTTGGTTGTGTTTGGAGGGAGGCAGAGAGCAATGATTACTTGTACTGAGGAATATTCTAATTGCATGTGTATATATAATAAATATAATTGTGTATGTGTGTATATATATGTATATATTTATAGAAGGTGGAAGAACTATAGTAGAAGAGGACAAGACAAGCCAGAGAGCTTATATTCATAGCTTATATTCATGTTAATGGGAATTAGAGAAAAGCAGAATCCAGTTTCTGGTGCAAATTCAGCAGGTGTCCTGAGCACCAGTCTGCTTAACATTTGGGCTTGGCTTCTGTTCAGTCTGTGAAAGATATTATGCCATGATGTTTTGTGTTTCTGAAAGTGCAGGAGATGTGAATGGAACCAAATTTTAGAAAAATATTATGATCTGTCAGACTTTAGTCTCCAAGTAACTGTGTATAATGGAAGTAAAGAGAAGGAGGTACATTTTGTGTCTAAACCATCAGTAAATGCTTTGGAATTTCTGAAGCAGGCTCATTTCCTGCTAGTAACAGTGATGGGTACCGCATATGCTTTAGTCAGTGTGTGTACATCTCCTTGGTGTCAAGGCTATTAAATTTAAAAGTCATTAACTATCAGTGTGAGAGTGGGGAATTGCCTCTGCCAACCTGTGCCTACAGGCACACAGAGCCAGTGAAGAACAACAGAAGAAAAAGCAGTGCACAGCTGTTACAGTCAAGGTCAGTGAATTGTCATTGATTCTTTATTATCATCAAACACATGGATCTTTCCCTTGTAATGTTTTATCAATAAATTAGCATCTGTCATTTGCTCTGGTATCCCTGAAATATCTCTGAGGATCTGGCAAAGATGGCATTTCTGTTTACTGAAGATGTGTGTTTGGACAGCAATAATCTAGTTAATTCCACAGGAGGAAAAAATCTAACAAATAAGTGAGTAAGCCATGTGAAGGAATAAAATCTGATTTCTGATAAATCTGTGCTATCTCTACTGCTTGGAAGTGATACTGGATTTTGCTTTCTGAATTCATTTTACTGTTTTGTGCTTTAGAAAGCTAGTTTTATGCTAGATCTGAAGGTCAGCTCTTCAAGCTTGAAATGTGGGCAGCTGAAAGAAATCAGAATTCAGTGCTCCCTGTTCCACAGTACAGCTGTTGTTTAAATGCAGCCCATGAAAATTAGTTTCTTCCTTTCTTCTCTCCAATGGTTAACCTCTCCATGGTCTTGACTGAAGCCGGGAGGAGGAAGTCAGTGCCAGCTCATGAGACATTGTGCTTTTTCTGTGGTTCTGTGAGCAGGAGAAGGGAGATGTGGAGCATTGTCTCCTTTTTGCAGTTGTGCTGTCTCACTCTCCCAGTGTTACTGAGAAAGTGGGAGCAAGGCTTGGTACCTTGTACTGATGGAGCATCGTTGGTGTTAGGTTGTAAATGAACAAGAATGGGCAAGTTCATCCAGTCTAAAAAGCATTTGAGTTTCTCTAATGTTGTTGAGACTCTGCTTGGTTTATGGACTTAAATTTGAGGTGCGTACATCAGAGAGCTATTGAAAAGCTATGAGTTAGCCTTCAGGAACCACTTTTGGTGTATGTCTGAAAGCTGACAAGGATCTGGTGTTTCAGTTTATATCCTAGTTTATAAGTTTATGTTCCAGTTTGAACAGTTTGCTATGCAGCTTTTATCCTCAATATCTCTAAAAGCTCTTAACTGTTCAGCTTAAGTAATTCTGGAAAGTGTTCAGTGGCTCACAGTATCTTAGGCCCTGAGATGGGACCGGGGATTGAAGTGGAAAAGTGTCAATCTTAAATGTGACATTTGAATTGGTTGTTGACTGAAAGTGAGTTAGTGACAACTGCAGTCTTACAGGTCACTGTTTTTTTCTGTAAGGGAAAGATGTTCTCTGATGTACAAAAAGAATATGTTTTGAAGTGTTGCTTTCTGGAAAAAATTGTAGAATGAATCATAAATGACCTAGGTTGGAAGGGACCTTAAAGATCATCCAGTTTCAACCTCTTGTCACTGATGTCCATTGGGACTCGGCCCTTGACCACTACCCTCTGGATCCAGCCAAGTCCTTATCCACCGAACAGTCCCACCATCAAATCCATTTGTCTCCAATTTAGAGAGAAGGATGTTGTGGGGAACCATGCTGAAGACTTTACAGAAGCCCAAATAAATGACATCTGTAACCCTCCCTTGCCCACTGATGGAGTCACTCCATCACAGAAGGCCACAGGGTTGGTCAGGCAGGACTTGCCCTTGGTGAAGCTGTGCTGGGTGTCTCAAATCACCTTCCAATCCTCCATGTGCCTTAGCACAGCTTCCAGGAGGAGCTGTTCCATGACAGTCCCAGGCACAGAGGTGAGGCTGACAGGCTGGTAGTTCCCAGGATCCTGCTTTCTGCCCTGTTTGAAGGTGGGTACAAAGCTTCCCTTTTTCCCATCATCTGGGACTTTGGGACTTCACCTGGCTGCCATGGCTTTTAAAGCATCATGGAGAGTGTCTTGGCAACTACATCAGCCAATTCCCTCAGCACTCTGGGGTGCCTCCCATCAGGTCCCACAGACACATGTACATTCAGGTTCCTTGGTGGCCATGAACCTGATCTTTATTTACAGTGGGAGGGACTTTGCTCCCCCAGTCCCTATCCTGCTGTCCCTCCACTGCAGAGGTGTGGGAAGAGAGGTTGCCCCTGAAGACTGAGGCCAACAAGTTGAGTACCTCAACTACACTGAGTACCTCAGTGTTCTCATCTGTTGTTAGCAGTCTACCAGTGTTGTTTATTGGGGTGGCTACACCTTCTTTGACCTTCTCTTTTTGATTGACATACTTGTAGAAGCCCCTGTTTGTTATTCTTTGCATCTCTGCCAGATTCGCTGCTTCCCATTTAATGCAATTTGTGTAAAAATTTCATCGACTGATAAATCCATTTAACAGCATTCATAGAAAGCTTGATAAACTGCAGTTGCATTTTTAAATTAAAATCAAGCTTCTAATGAATGTAAATAGAAATTACTATGATAAATACATATTTTGTATCTTAGTCTCTCAGGGAAAATCCTTCAGTATTAGTATTGAATATGATTAAAGATTGATCATTATGGTTTTTAATAAGTTAAAAGGGAGTGGAAAACATTTCTGTGTGGATGGCAAAAACCTAATTGTACATGCACTTGAGAACTGCATCACAGGAACTGTGATCTTTCTGTGCTGCCTAGAGCATTTTCAGTCAAGGGAGATCAGAGTATGCACTCTGGTCCTCATCTCTGGGAAGCAGCAAGAACCAGCTTTTGTGTAAGTACTGATGAGCATCACAGCAAGTGAAACAGCTTCTCAGTAGATTTTGCTTTAATTTTTAAGAGCATCCCCCTCAGTCTTGCTGTGGGAAGGATGTGAAGCACCGTGTCCATGCTTGGCTTCATGGGCCTTGCTTGAAAATCCACAAAGGCAATTCAGGAATTTGATGTGAAAACAGCAAGGAATGTCCAAGCCACTGATAATGATATTTCAGTTTTTTCCATTTCTAGGCAAAACACTTGTTATTAATCTAGGAAAGCAGAAACAGTTTTGGGATGGACATGTGCTGAAGGGTGAACTCTTGCCTGTGCAAACCTATTGTAAACTTTAAAGGGAGAATTTAATCAAATGAAATTATGCAGGTGTCACAAGAAATGGGGGGGGTGGAGATGGGGTTTGATAGAGATGTTTCTTAGGAATTTCACTAGAAACTTAATATACTGGATGAAGTTAAATAGGATTTTCTTGACATCAGTACTGATGTTTGCCAGATATCAAACTATTTACCAGGAAGACTATCTGTTACTGGGTAGTGGTGAATATGGAACTTATAAAAAAACAAAACCAAAAAGCCTCCATGAAAAAATTCATCAAAAAGCACACCTTAAATGGCTCATGTGAATGCAGTGGAGTGGAAGGTGAAGGGAAAGGCTCAAAACCACTTTGGGCTCTTTGACTGGGTGTTCCATGAATGGTTCCTCAATTATATGAATATAAACAGGCTTCTGCAACTAAAGCAGTGAAGTACCCAGAGGGTTATCAAAGGATAAATCTTAGCTTTTATGTGCAGTAGAAAGTTCTGCTATTTCTAATAACTTTCTAAGTTTTCAAGTAATTTACTGCTGCAGGTTTCAGCAACTTACTCCTAGAGACACAATTTTTTTCTTCAATGGCTTATATAAGTGCTTTTAGAGGTGTAATACACTTTGGTGAGTAGATACCCTTGGGAATTTTGTATGTGAGAGATTAGTGTGATAAGACTGAGTTTATTTGATACCAGGGTACTTCTAGTGCCATTATTCTGTTGCTGGGGAAGGCTTTCTCAAATTCACAGGACTGAATTTCTGTTCTCAGCCCAAGACAAATAGCAGCAAGATCCATCACTCAGGTATTCAACTTGGAGATGATCAAATTCCGACTTTAATCCCCTTTTCTACTTCTTTCAGATCAAAAATGCTAACTTGAATTTTCAGTAGTTGTTCTTTGTTTTGTTCCTTTAAAAAGTCTTTGGGGTTGGCCCAGTAGGAGTCTTACAGATTTTCACAGGAATTAAAAAGGTTTTTTCTGAAGCATTAACTACCACGTTAATTACAGGAGTGTTAATAAACACTGTGCAAGAAGTCTGTGCCAGAATCAGGCAGTGGTTGCTCCATGTTTTGCCCCAGCTTATGAGTTGAAAATGCAGTTCTCCTGTGAAGATGGTTTTTAGGTTTGAGTGCAATGCAAGGGGAATTCAGTGTCTCTTTTAGTCAGGTATGCATGTAGGGGTTGTGTCATTGCTGTGACCGTACTGGCAACATCTGCAAGCTGCTGTATCCTGCTATTATATACCAATCTGTTGAAATCTATGCATGCTTCATTCCCAAGGACTTGAAGCCTTTCATGCTCCCTGAACTTGAATGAGTTTTTAAAACAGCTCTCAGGTGCAGTCTTTGTCCTTCTTGCATTGCTGCTGTTCCCTTTCTTCAGATCTAGCTCTGGCTCCCACTTTTCCTGGTCTTCCTTTGCCTCTGAGTACACTGGCTAGTGGAAGGACTGTGCCCCTCCCCTTTACTAGTGCCTGTAACATTCATAAAGGTCTGCTTATATGATTGTTGCTCCTTATCATGGTTCAGTGTCTCCATCCCATTTGAAAACTTGGAAAATAACAGACTGAAGGGTTGCCTTCCTGTCCCCCATGCCCCTAGCATGCTGGATGCCTGAGTAGATCTTCAGTTTAAACTAAAACTAAAAGTTTGTTTTTCCATAATCAGCCTTTTTAATGCGTTTTGACACCCACCTCCCCACAACCCTGGGCCTGGATGCCATGCCAAGCTATGCCAAACTGAGAACGTGTCTGTCTCATTTTGGACCTCAGGAAACAGGTCCAGTGACTGAATTTCAAAATTCAGTGAAATGAGATGGCTTTGTAGGTGGGAAATGTGAGCCTTCTATGGTGTTTCAACTTGTACATTCCATGGGGAATTTTTGTTGTTATTACCAAACTCAAAATGCAGGAGGGTAAAGAAGATGCGATCCCATGTGTGTCTGCCTGTTTGTGTGGCCGTCAGTACTGCCCCAAGTCCTCTTTCAGAGCTGTTTGGGAAAAATAAATACATGCTCCCAGACTTTTGTATCTTTAATCAATCCAAAGTGGGAAATTAGTTCCAGTAAATATTTTTCTAATAGAACAAAGCAGGAATGCCTCGTGGCACTGACTGCAAGTGCCAGCACCATTGACCCATGTGTGTGCATTCAGAGCTGAAGCTCCTGAGTTCGCTGCCATGTGTTGTGTAAACTGTGTGTGTCATTAGACTCAGCCAACACCTGCTGTTAGATTGGAAAAGAGAGGCACTCTAATAAGATGTAAACTGGCCAACAGCTTAATTTCAGGTCTTGGCTGCCAATGCATCTGCCTAGTCCAAATGTTGAGTGGGCTGCCCCCACCTTTCTCTTCCTGGGACCAGGGAACTGGCTTGTTTGTAAAAGCTTGCTAATGCTCAAGTTCAGCCCTTGGTGTGCTTCCTTGCATTTCGTGGATAGGCAGGGCTTCCAAATGTAAGAAGCTGCTACATGGTACAGAGCTGCTTTTCCATCGTGGTGGGGCTGCCCAGGCTGTAGCTGCCTTGAGCTCTGTATTTCCCTTTATGCTTACATCCTCTCTCCCTCCCTCCTTTCCTCTCTGTTTCTGACTAGTGCCAGGATTTGGGACAGGGAGGCAAAGGGAGATATACTGTCTTTTTCTTTTCTCTGTTGGCTGCCAAATGAAAAGTGCATTTCTGGTGAATGCTAATGAATATATATTTAATAGATTAATGAAATTTTGTGGAGAGGAGTAAGGACGGTGTCAGGCTGGTTGAAAAGTAGCACGTTATGTTGGATGGTTGTTATTGTGTTCTTACTACCACCTTCTTGTCTGAAAGACACTGATCTAAATTCCTAATTCTGTCGGTGGTTTATGAACTCCAGTGTAGTGTGCAATGCCTCGTGTCATATTTAGTGGGACAGCAGTGGTCTGTTCTTGATGTTACTCTTTAGATTTCCTTGCTTAATAGAAGCAGTAAAGCAACTCATGTGAATAGTGCTACATAGCACATGTGAGGCCATAGGATGAAATTCCATGAAAATCAGCCTCCAGATTCATCTTTAAGTAAACTTAATGTTTTTTCTTTAGAGCATATGTGGAACCTTCAGATTTTACAATGGTTATCTTTTTTCATACTGCATCAATTTGGGCAGCAGAGGCTATGTGGTAAGTCTCTCTTACTTAAAGGCAAACCTGTGGGGTAATGACTAGATGAGGATGTTTTGTTCTGGAGCCTGACAGTTGAAATTCAGTAACATTTGATCAACTCATAACCTAAAGTTGCTGTTGATAGTTTTTAGTTTAGCATATGCTATTAAGGGAAGTTTGAGGATTGGAAAAGTTCAGCTGGTTCTGTTACCTTGCGTAGGCCACAGTTAATGTCCCAAAATAAAGAAATCCTAGGTGTGTTTGCTTATTTCCTTGCATATTGCTAAGGGATTTACTTAATGTTGTTGCTGCATTAATTGAGAACTTATTCTAGCAATAATTTTTAGCAGCATTCACACAAGTCCACCGATTTCATCTTAATTCAGCTGGACTGCATAAATGTTCTTACATGGAAAATGACATGAATCCTATACAAATTTTAACACAGCAACATGGTGAAGATGTGCTATCTGACATAAACGCTGTGCGCAAGGAAAACCTTCCTCTGTATTGGTTGTTAGAGCTTTTGGGCTGCCACGTGTTCCCTGATGAGCTGAGCCAGACATTTCAAATCCCTTTGCGTGGAACAAGTTTATGAGAATGGCCTTCACAGGTGGTATTTGTGTTGGCAGCCTCAGAAAGGAGTCCAGGGGTTGAATAGTAACAGAAGTAGCTAAATTAACTTCTAATGCTGGAGGGACATCCTTTCCAGCAGGCTTGCAGCACAGAAGTTGAGCTAACAAGAACTTTTTTACTGCTTGGACTGCAGAATGAAATCTATTAAAAGTCTCTGCAGCTACCCACAAAGTGCTCCTGCTTTGAGTGAGTAATTGCAGTGTTTCCACTCTTTTACTCTTGAATAATAACCACAAGCAATTGAGGAGTACTAAGGAGTTTTGTGGACACAGACATGTTTTGGAAGCTGATTGACATGAGCTGAGCATTGCTGTAATGATCTGGTCATGCAGGTGATAGAAAACAGACACAAGACTGTGTTTTTAAGTACATGAGCTGATTCTTAGGAAGCCACTATACGTGTATTTGCCAGAGAACAGTGGGGATCTCAGAAGAAACTTCTTGAAAGAAATAGAGAATTATTTACATGTTTTGGAGCCCAGTCAGAATGAGAGACACTTGCAGGTTTTTCCCACTTCCTTCCTTTCCTTTTCCTCACTTAAAGAGCAATAAATAATGCTCCACATCTGAAGAAGAGGTTTAGTATTCATATGGAAAAAGGATATTATTAAAAACCTCAGCCTGTCATTCTTACTAAAGTTACTATTTGCCATAAACTGCCTAATGTTCAGATGCCAGATTTCCCAGTCCTCCCTGGACTTGGAAGTGATACTTATCTTACTGTGTACCAGCCATTACTGAAACTGTTGAGCTTTTGTAAGCTAAACATGTATTTAGCAAATAATATATATGTTGTGTTTCTCCTGATATCTTTTCTGCAAATGAAGTTGTTGCTCAGTACACTTCATTATAAAACCTTTAATTTCTACTGCAGAATCACTAACAGTGTCTTGGAGTGAGCTTCACTGCCTTTCTTGATATCTTTTGTTGACTGCAGTATTACCTCTTCATCTGCATACTCTCAAATTCCCTGTAATGATCCAGTTTTATGTGGATGAGACAGATGATGTGCTACATAAACCAACTTTTGCACGTTACAGAAATAATCCCTTTCAGCAGGGAAAACATTGCCTAGAGGGACTTTCTGAGAAAACACCCCGTGAGAAATGCTAGCACAATTGGTGTTTGGTGCACGTCTCTGAAAAAGATAAAGAAAAAAGGCAGACTGAGATCAATCTGTTTTCGCAATTCCTTACATAAATGTTTAAGAGAAGAGAGGTTGGCCATGAGAGCACACAGTGGTGCTGGGAAAGGAAAGGAGATGTAACAGTGTGAAGTTTGCTGTGCTGTAACCTTCTTCATGCCTCTCAAGAATGCCAGATGAGTCCCAGGAGCACCAAACTGGCTTGATATTCTATAGTGAAGTTGTATGAAATTCCGTGCAGTATCCAAACTATCCTGCCCCCAAGTATCTTTCCTCATGAAAAAGAGTGACAAGCTCTCCATGGGGGTGAGGCTGAGCAAGATCTGTGTGATGGTAGGCTCCTGGAGAGATGTTGTTGGCATGAGAGTTCATGGGTTAGTATGGGAGAAGCCTGGTGTTAGATTTCATTCACAGCCTAGGCTGTAAAACACATGCTGCATTTAAATACCTTCGGATCAACAGAAGATCTTTTTCCTTTTGCTTCATGGGTTTGATTGTTACTCCAGGTGTGTTTCTTCATTTTCTCTCAGTATTTATATAATGTCATTTATATAACCAACAGTATCTGGGAAGAAGTGCGAGTCATAACTGAAAAATAAAACACACAGATCCTGTGTGTCAGGTTTTTTGATGCACTGAAGTTTTTTGACATTTAGTCTTCTGGCCAGTTGCCTTGGTTTTTAATAGGTTAGCCTAAGCTGAGGGTGGAGGGTACAGAGGAAAGTGAATCTTTGGCATTTATAATGTGACAATAAGAAGAGAAGCCTAAGGTAATTTTCTACCCTCTGGTTCATACCAAGGTAAAGCATTTTATGAGTAATCAAAACTGTCTGAGCCAGTTGGAGACAAGGATTCATGTACTTTATGCTGAAGACATGCTAGAGAGGAAATGGGAAGGTTTTTTTTCCTTTAAAATTGTCTTCAATTTCTATTAAAGCACTTGTTCCAATATAAAGCCTAAGTCTAGCAGATGTCAGTGCTATCACTGGTGGCTGTGGAGCAATTTTCACTGGGAAGATATGGCCCAGTCCTTCTCACTTCTCCTCTGCAAGCTGGAGGTTTATATTTCCCGAGGCACTTGTGAGTTTGGACTGTGAAAACACAGATTTTACTCAAGTGTGAAATCATGATTTTAGGACCAGTGCATTATGACCCTTGTTTTTTTCTCACCAGGCCTGTTTGTGATTGCAAGAAACAGACTATAACCAATTCTAAAAACAAACAAGTGTGCCTGATGGCATTTGTTTTAACCTCTTTAGTGTAACAGTTGGTTTAGTAAGCACAGTGATTATTTTGGTGTCCGTTTTCTACACTGGAAAGAAGTATCCAATTAACTGAGTGAAAAAACCTCATCCACTGCTCTGAATGTTACAAAAGGCTGATTTCATTCTCATTCTGAGAGTATTTAATGTTGTGAGTAGAGCTAATTAAGCTGTTAAGCTGACATAAGGAAAACACAAAACCAAGATTCCCATTCTTGGCTTGCATTCACAACACAGCTGTATTCTTGGACTTTTTAAAAATGAATCATAAATAAGTACATAGTTTTTCTAATAAAGTGTTTAATTAAACTGAAGGTCTGCTAGGTTAAGTTGTTGGTGCTTTTCTTGGTCTCCCAAAAGATGACAGCATTGAGACTTTTTATGGGTATATCCTGCTGAAAATATCCAGCTGTATATGTGAGTGGTTGTTGTTTGACTTGAAGCAGTGTTGTGTATGGAGTCTGTACTACAGATGTGTCTGTGTCCTCTCCCTTACTGGGGTCCTGCTCAGTTTTCTGCCTCTGGATATAACTGAGTTATAAAACCAGCACTACCAGTACTGCTGTTTGAAATCACCTGTGTTTCAGAAGTTAAAGGGGTTTTGTTAATTGAGTGATTCATGTTTGCTGTATTTACAAAAATAATAATAATTTCTCTCACGTATTCTAATATTTGTCAAATATCTTCCTGAATATGCTTAAGTCTGAGGCATTTAGTGCAGCTCTCAGAAGTGGTGCATGGTTGCAGCTCTGGGATGTTCTCTGTAGTGGCAGCAGTATGACTTGGATTCAGTGCAGGGATCAGCAGTTGTTTGTCTCCAGTATGCTACAGGACTCTGAAATGCAAGATGCTTTCCAGACCCTCTTCTCTTACTTTGAAAATCCTGAGTTCACCACAGGTGAACTTGTATCATTCCTATTAAAGCTCTCAGATTGCCAGAAGAATCCTTTAAAGCTCTCAGATTGCCAGAAAAAGTGCTGAAGTGTACTTGACTGATATGGAGTCTGCTAGACAGTGTCCCTTCTGTAGTTTTGTTTCAATTTATATTACTTTTTTTTCAGTTCAAACTTTCACAGTGTGCTGCTGCTCCTCTCCTTCCCTCTCCCACTGCACTGTGCTTTGGGAGAGGAGCAGAGCTGGGGAAATAGGAGCCAGGCAAGAAAGAAAGGCCCTTAACTATTGGTCACCCTTTGCTTCCTCTGGCAGCATCCATGTATCAGGACTGAGACCTTTTACTGGGCATTGGATGATGGATTTCTATCACCCTGTTGTGCCATCTCTTAGCTGCTGGGAATGGAGTCGTGGTGCAAAGACAGAGGAGATGCTGCCTAGTACTGTGATTGCAGCAATAAAAGTGCTTTGGGGATATAGTAGCTCAATGCGAGCTAGTCAGGTTGGGTTTGTAGCTTACAAACCTGAGCTGGCAGGGTTGAGGGGGTAGAAGCAGGAATAATTTCAGAGAGAGGTTAATTACATTCATGTAATGCTGTGCAGTCTCTTTCAGATCAGGGGCTTGAATGTGGTGCTGTGGGAGCTTGGACATGAATATAGCATTTAACCTTGGGAGAGAGGGTGAAGTGGTCAGAGGGGGCTGTGGGAGAAAGTTCAGCTGTGCTGTGTGGGCTCAAGGAATGTAACCAGAGCTCAAGGGAAGAGCCTGTTAAATGGAGGGCTGGAGAACTGCACCAGGGCTTCACAGCAGGTGTGGGGAGGAAGAGCTAAACTTCCAGATCTAGAATGTTGGCAGGACTTCCGTTAATTTGTTAACCACTATTCTTCACATTCTCTGTTTTCTTCAGAGGATAATGATTTGCTTGCATTATTCTGCTTGGCTCACCTTGTGAGCACAGTGTGCATCTGCAAATAGCATTTAGGTTCAGCATTTGGCTTGTAGTGTTTTCCCACAAAACCTATCAGCTCTGTTGTTTTTAAAACCTTCAGCAGCTCACAGTAGAGCCCATGAATGTATCCTCTGTGGAAGATACAGGGAGAAAAAGGCTTTTTTGCAGGATGATCTCTAAATCTTGGCTGTGTAGGCACTTCTAAATGGACATTTGACAGTAGAAAAATAATGTTAAAGCAGACAGTAAAATGAGTTTTTAGAATAATACCCATGCTTCTCTCAAATTGGTGGCATTGCCAGCAATGGTACATGAGGCTGCTGAAGGATGAAACCAGCTAAAGGCAGCCCTGCTGCCAATTATCCAGTGGGCTCCATCCAGCAGCTCCCCAACGCACTGCAAACATTCAGGAAGAGCATAAAGGCTTTTTATGTAGGGTGACTGTGAATAATGGATACTATCCAGAAAAGAATTGCTGTGCTTTGTGGAGTTTGCTAATGCCTGTGTAGTCAGCAGGAAGGTTCAATGATAGATTTCTCTATTAACTGCTTACGCAGTTAATAATCCAACCACTGTGTGCACAGCAGGAGCGAGGTAGTAGAAGGTCCCTCCAGAGAGGAAAACTCTGATGATCTGCTTTGGGAGATACCATGGTCAGGGCTGGGAGAGGAGAGGAGAGGAAGATGTCTGCAAAAGTAAGTACTGTGAGACAGCCTCTGACTGGACATCCAAAAGGTGATGTTGCAGGAAGGTAGGGTTCACTCTATATGAATCATTACAGGAAGAGATTATCTAAGGGTACAATTAGCTGTCTGAAATTTTAGAAAGCTGACATAAATGGCTGCATTTCTCTCAAATAGTAGCAATATTGCAGGCAATGCTGTTATTGCCTGCCTTCTTCAGGGGGGAGGTTTTCAGAAAGGGTTGCTGAGCTCAGACTGTCTGTGAGTCTGGCTGGGTTTTGGGCAGTGGTGAAGTTGAGCTGGGGAGGAGGAATGACGCTGTGCTTCTTCGAGAGAGTAGCTCACAAGTTAAGGACTGTCTGAAAAGAAAATGCTGAAGATAGTGATTTAATGGAAGGGTGTTGAAGATGTCTCTTGATTTCCTATCTGAAGTGAAAGTGATCCTGTATGATGCTTTGAAGATCCATGTTTGTGTTACTTTCAGAATGAGTCCAGTGTTTTTGTGGGAAGCCTTTCTAAGAAAACCTAAAAAAAATTTTTGGGACAAGCCATTTTATATGTAAAAAGACTAGAAATAATTCAAGAACAAAAGCTCTAGGAAGCAGGTAGGTAAGAAGCAAGCTTTGGGTTTTGGCCTTGTATGCATAAAAGCAAAGGGAAAAACTAAAAGACACAGGTAAGAATGGGGGGTGAATGTTAAAATAGATCACTACAGCTTTTCCTGCATACCAGGAAATGGACTGGAGGAATAACCACTGGAAAAAGTTGTGCTTCAGGTGAATGTGAGGAGAGTGGTCCTCTTTTCATGCCTGCATTTGTTCTGAGTGGCAAAAACTAGAATGCCTTTGTCATGTAGCTCTGGTGTCAAGTCCCATTTTGAATCTTGCAGGGTGATGCAAAGCATGCTCAGAATACAATTGTGTTTTACCATATAATTACTCCAGGTAACACTGTCCTTTCATTTTCTTCCTACCCATGTGTTGTTTGAGTGGAAGGACAAAGTGCCAGAAAAGGTGCTTGGGGTTTGGAGAGTATTGGGAATGTTCATAAAGAACAAAAGTGTCATGGGAGAGAGAAAGGCAGGAAGTCTCACTCAGGGTGTAGATCCGGGCAAATGTTCATCCTTAAATTACCAGCTGCACTACCAAATCCTGGCAGGTATCTGAATGAACAGCAGAGTTTCTGAACTGTAGTTTCAGAAAGTTTTACCTATGTTCTGACTCTCAAAATGTATGAAGACTTGTGCAGTCTTTTCTGGGGAGGAATTTGGTATCCCAAAAGGAAAAGCTTAGGCTTGTGGTTTTCAGGTATTTTCAATTATCCACAGTTAGTTTTAGTGTATGGATAATTTAATAAACACTTCTTAGCTTAAAAACACTGCACAATTACTAAAAGCAGGTGGAGATAATATTTTAAATACAATTTGGAAAGAAGATTCAATTGCATTTAATATTTTGGAAATACACAGATGTTTGTGAGGGGCTTGTAGAATATTAGAAAAAGGATTAATTGGAATTGATGATCACTCATTTAGTTCCATTTGTAGATTACGTGCACAGTAGGATGCACACATTTGTGCACTGTGTGTGGCAATGATTTTTGTTTCAGAAAAAGCTGTGGACTTTGTCAGGAACATGCTAAAAGTTAAATAAGGTAAGAGCTCTTCAAAACTATCAGATGCATAAATAGAAAAAAATAGGTCACTTAAGTCACAGGTGTTATAAAAGCTGAGACACTGATTTTTAACCTAGGTTGGGATGTCATTTCAGGAGAAATTGCAAATGCTAGGCTGTCTTCAGCAAGACAGGCAAATAAATATCCCTGGATATTGTTTTTTTGGTTTAGCAGTACTTTATAGTGAGTTCTGGGAATTATATTTTTGTTGTTATTGTCACTCGAGGCCTGTCTTTTTGTGGAAAGTAGAGGAAACATTCCTTCAGAAGAAGGAATGAGAAGTTTCATATGCATTCAGCTCTTGCATGCATAAGCAACCTAACGAGCCCTGTGAAAATGAGCAAAGCAATGAAGATTTTTTTTTTTTTATTCACATGAAAGAACTTGGGGACACTACAGTTGGCTTCCTAGAAGAAAAATGTCATTTTAAACCCAAGGAGTTTGTTTTATAAGGGACAAAAAGAGTTGAGCTCCCTGTGGCTCAGAGAATGGGGGCAGTGTGTCACATAAAGACTCAGTGAAAATGGTAATTACTCATTGCAGCCTGGCTCTTGCTATCCAGGATATCACCATGGTGGAAATGGCCTTTCTAAACTTGCTTAAGAGTATGTGGATCTGAATGTTCAGAGCTTGGATGTGCTTTGTTGACATCTTTATGGTGATTTCAGTGTGTTCTTAGTGGGTTAGGGAGTGTGCCAGAGCTGGGGAAAACAAGTGGGGGTGAGTTAGTGCTTTGGGATAATAATACCCTCTTCCACAGTATGATGGGGTGGCTGCTGGTGCTGCCAGTTCTGTGCCAGCCACCTGTGAGGAGAGCTGTGACTGTTTTAAAGATGAGCAAGATGCTCTCTGTATTCTCTCTAAATTAGCAGTAAGTTGGATGTAAGCACAGCTGGCAGGAATCTGAATTGGCATTTGAAGTTTTGTAGTTCTTCACTGGAGCACTTTCCTGTCTGATGGTTGTTTCTTTGGTCTCCATTGCTTACTTCACTTACCTGCAGGAGGGAACCTTAGGCTTTGTGTGGGGTTAACTGAAAAGAAAACTTACTGTAAACTTGTTATTTCTAATTTCTTGAAAGAAACATTAACTGCCCTGTCTTGAAATAAATGAGTAAGGGTCCTGTACCATCAGCTGTGGGGCAGTAAAAGTGAAGGACTTGTTGTAACTTTGTATGAGATTAGAAATGGTATTTTACTATGGAGTGTAATGGTGAATTGCATTGGACCTTACACAGTGTCTCCTGGAGGGAGCTGGTGATAGAGTGAAATAATACATGTATCGAGTGTTTGCATATGGGCAATTATGTGAAGTGTTTTTCTAAGAGATGACATCTGTAGGAATTGCATAATAACACTGGGATGAATGCACTCACTTAGCATCAGGTGAGGCCCATCTGCTCTGGTTTTGCCTCCTAACTTTATTGGTGGCTGAGTGACTGACTCTGCCAGTATCATATGAGGTGAATGGGCTAGGAAAAATCACATGAATGTAATGGAGCACTGCCAGATCCCTTTCTTTGCCAAATGTATCCACTCATTTGTGGAAAAATGTGCTCTCCTAGTCCAAGCCTATGTCATAAATTAAAACGAGCCTCTTCTCATATGCGTGGTTTAATAGATATTAGCGCTGTGATATTAGAGACTGATGGGTGTTCAGTTCCTGTAGATTTTCCCATCTTGGCATGTACAGAGAATGATGAGTATTGTGCAGAAATGCTTTTGATGTAATGCTGAAGTAAAAGGGACATGGCTTCTGGGTGTTAGCATGTGTGGTGCAGGAACCTGCCCACTTCTTCTTTTCCTGAGACTTGTATTCGCACTTCTCATCACAGGATTTTTTTCTATTTTTGTGTAGGCAAATACTACTGCTGTGCTATTTTATCAGATTGTGAAACTGAGGCCTGGTTTCTGCTTAAAGAGAGGAATAAAGATTAACATTCATATTTATTAGCCATTTATTCCAGCTTTAAAATTCTTCATAACCTATATGGAAAGATTCTCTATCACTTAAAAGGATGGAACAGAAATTTCAGTGTTATTTTATACTGGAAGTTTCTTGGAAATATACTGAAATGTTTAATGACCTCCAAACATTTCTGTAAGGAATATATCATCCCCTGTTGAATTCAATGGAATAATTTAATCCAACCATTAACCACAGGATTTTTACTAGCACCTGCATGAGTTTTTCAGAAGTGTCTCCCTTGTCCTATATTACTAGCACATAGAAAATGAGTGAGCAGGTGACAGCTCCAAACAGTTCTGGATTGAGAGAATAACAGTCCCAATAAATTAGAGGTGACTTGTCACCATTCATCATCCTCAGTAGGAAATGAAGCTCAGTGGAGTAGAAGGGATGTCCTTGATTGTGGTGATGAGGCTCGTGGCAGGATTCCTAAGATAACAGGGAAGTGATGGGCAGGAAGTGTTAAAAACAAGGGGAGCATTCTTCCACGTGAGCCCCCTGCCCTGCACAGAGGCAGCGCAGGCACTTGGCCAGGTCAGATCCCTTCTGGTTGGGTAACCTGAGATAACAGTAGGTTTCAGACAATACTCAGAGTTTGCAGACTGTGGAGTGACTGCTGGTTTTGCCAGATAGATTTTAGTAGGTAACTGCTGTTTTTTTTATAAGGCGGTTTTGATTTTGCTTTCATTTCTAATGCACACCAGAGGCTGATGTTTTCTCATAGACTAATTCTCATTTCTTACTATGTTCACGCTGGCTTGTGAAAGACTACCTCAGTACCCTGTGCCTTCAGATTGGGAGTCAGATTGCTTTTTGCTTACTTAAAATTACTTACCTGAATGTGCAAATGAAATTTGGGACAAACTTCTGAGGGCAGGGTTGATAAGTTTTCAGTGTTCAGGTGAAAACAGACTGTATGGAAAAAAGAGTCTCCTTTCTCAGACAAGTTGAAAAAATAAAACTACTGTTCACTGCTTTATCATGTCAGTCCTGGTGCTACAGCAGATAATTAAAATACCTCAGTAAGTCATTAACGATGGAAAAAAAATATTCTTGGTTTGAAGAAAGCACGTGACCATGTGGAAATGATTCTGTATAAAACTGAACTAGTAAATGCTCAGTGCCTGCTGAGCTGCCTGTCATGCTGGCTAGCAGAAAAGAGCTTGAGCTTCAGCAATGGCTTGGACTTGAAAGGGGGTCTTTCAGACATTTGGATTTCCTTCTTACTATTTCTTCATAAGACAGACATTTCTGAACATGGTGGCTGTGTAGTAGTAGCTTTAGAGTCTGAGGACTTTGGAAAGAACTCTATTATAGTTTATTTTGCTGGGAAAATTGACGGGAGTGGGAATGAGATGAAACAAAACGGGCAGAAAAAGGTTTCCAGGCTTTGTGGAGCAGCTGAGGTGAGATGGTGCATTTCTGCCACTGGCCATCACTCTGCTCTCCAGTCTGTCAGGCATCCTTCACAGGCTGCCACCTATGTGTTGTAAACAGCCATGAGGAAAAGAAAAAGTGGCTGAAGGATTTCAGGTGTCAGGACTGAGCTAGCAGGAAATCACATTAGGCTCAGAGAGCCATTTTGTCATGGCAGAAGAGAGAGGAGGGATCTAGAAGCATGCTGTGCATTATGTGCTGGGCTACCATTACATGAGGAACAGCCAGACAGAGCTAGAGGGGCACAAATCAAATAAGAATGACTTGGAAATTGGAAGTTTTATTTTGATGTCAGTAGCATGAAGTGCAGCACTGAATCATGGTGTCTTAATTTGATTTTTTTTTCTGTGTTTGTTTTGTATTTTCAGTAAAGCATTAAGAAGTTTTAGCAGCAGCACAGGCCATATCATCACTACCTGACTTAGCCAAGACTTAAATAAATTTGTTTGGTAGATGGAGAAATAGAATATAGAAAGTGCACAGATATTGAGAAAATAGTAGGGGTTTATTCCCCACACAAAATAAAGGCTGTCTTCCACCTTGCTTTCAAAGACCAGAAATAGCTTTCTGTCCTCCAGGGGTTAGCAACCAAACTCCTTGTGTGTTTTTAAAGGTGTGATGGGAGGGTTGAGGCAGTGAGTTTTGGGTGGCTACAGGGGAAGATGCAGTGGGTGTGTATCCTCACGTGGGCTCATTCCACAGGTGACACACGAGTAACAGTGGTGCTGTTCCTTGTAATGTCACATAATCTCTTGATCTTGTCAGATAGGAGCACTTGTGCATTAGACTAATCATGATCAGGTCAATATGAGTGGCCTGAGAAAACCAGAATTCAAGAACACCATCCCACACTCAGTCTCAATGCTGTAAAAATTTCCAAAGAGTTAGGGACGATAAGCAGTTGTGTGATAATCAGTCTTTTCTACAGCTTGACCTCTGTGTGGGTGATGGGCTTTTGATGATCTTCCTGTTTTGCTGTTGAAAGGAAATTTCAGCACTGTAGGAGGTCTGTGTCCATTAAAAGGGCCAAGTCATGATGACTTTTTTCTTCCTTCCTTTTATTTACTTGGATGTGGTACAAGTGTGCATGGCTCATGGAAGTAGCAAAATGAATAGCTCACAGGAGAGCCTCATTAGGCTTGAAATTAAAATAATTGAGTCCTTTTAGCGTATTAGTGCTTAAGAATAGCCTTCTCTAAGTCCATTACCTCTGGGATAAAAGCTGTATTTGCAGCTGAATAAGCAGCATGTACAACATGACTTGTTGCTAGGGGAAGAGGCTTTCTTAGTTCTTCGACAGGCGTGTGGAGTAGAGAAAAGCTGAATGATCTCAAACTGCATTCCTGAAATCCTCCTTACTCTTCAGTTGGCAGTCTGAAAATATTTCCATAAGTGACTCTGGCTTTCTGGAGCTGCTCTCATTCCCTTTCCAGCTAGGACAGTCAGTGATGTGGGAAAGAAGCTCCTGCTGACTGCTGAGTCCAGTTCTATGATGGCAGCACTCAACTTGTTTTTAATGGGTTGAACCGTGGTTTCTGTGCAGTCATTGATAAAGAGTCTCCATCAAGAACCATTCCAAGTTTCTTTAATTAGACCAAACAATGTAAAAATGTGTTGAGAGGAATCTTGCCAGACTGCCTTTAAGCAAGACACTTAATTCTCTATCAGCAGCAAAGGACATAAAAATAATTTGGCTCTTTTAACAGCTGAAGTTTGTGACAATTGTACAGAACACAGTGCGGTATAGAAGAGACCGAGATGGTGCTGTACTGGTTAGTACAAGAAACTTGAATACAGGAGTCAATGGCAGTGCCTTTATACAGCTTGGGTTTATCAAATGAGTCTTTTTTCTGCACTGGGAATGAGGGTAGTTCAGTTTAAGAAATTAAGATTAGCAAATTCAGGAGTTTATAGTGGATGAGAGAAACAGTTTTTAAACACTTAAGTGCCAAAAAGGGCTTGGTGGTTTTTGTTCTGACATCTGCTGTCTTACTTTCAGATGTCTGTTTGTAGCAAAGACATTGCACAGGACAGCAGGGATCAGGACAGACTGCAATTCCCTTGATACTTGTATGATATTAGTAATGAGGAGGGACAGAAGCCCCAAAATTCTGACAGTGTCTATCACAGGGGGCTGTGTCCTTACCCACCCTTTGGATAGATGCTGTAGTTAATGTAACTTTTTATTAAACTTCTCAGTTTAATAATAGACGATGAGAATCCCTCAAGGCTGGTGGTGTCTGTCATTTGTTTGACTGGCACTCATATTTAAGAGGCATCTTGGTCAGAAATGCCTGAAGTCTGGAATAGGTGGTAGCAAAGAAGTGTGTATCAGTGAAAAGGCCCTGAAACTCAGTGACAAGGACTGTGGGCTGAATGTTGGACAGGAGTGTTTACAGGCTTTGACACTTGCTCTGGTTTTCTTAGATCATAAAGCCATTTGCGTTTGAAAATAATTTTCTTTATCCTCAGTTCTTCTTAGCACTCAAAACTTGAAATCTTTGTGTAAATGGGAGTGCAAGCCTTAGAGGGAGTTTGTTAAATTGTGGTACAAATTTGTGTTTCAAAATGAAAACCTACTCAATCCCCTAGAGTTGGAATATTGTTACATCAATTGGTCTTCTCTCCTTTAAAGAGGAAAGAGAAAAGAGATCTGGAGCAATCATTGATACAAACTCTACTTAGGAGATAGAAAAGGAGATGGCTTAGACATGGGTTTCTGATTCAGAGTAGTGGAACAACTTTTGTTCCTTAAGAAAACCCTGCTGAAAAAGATGGGTTCTGTGGCTTCAAATGAACTTGCTGCTGTTTGTGTTTGAGTGACTGTATGTTTATCATCCTGCAATTCAGTGGAGCTCTCAGGCTGGAGGGCTTTCTTGCTCTGTTTTGCTGAGTGTGTTCGATGGGATCCCACTTCTTGATTGGTGCTCTGACAGTGGATCATAGCAGGAGAAGTTTTGTTAATTTGCTTCATTCTGCATAGCTCTAAGTCTCACTTCAGACACCTCTGCTGATGTAGGCAGAAACTTAATCTGAAAGTCTTTTAAGTTTAGGCTGTTGCTCAGTGGGACTCTCAGTTGGACTGGATTTTTGTAGTATATATATTTAAATGTTTGTTGGGCTGAATACCAAGTCTTTGTGAAAAGTTCCTAGCTGGATGGATGGGGCCTGGGATGTGAGATCCTGGCTTTTGTGCATCTGAGTGCCTCACAAATAAGTTTCTGAATAAAGATGGAAACCATAGCAGTGTAATTCCTTTCCCTTCAGACAAATGTTTCTGAGGACAGCTGCCTAATGAAAAACCTTGTAATTGCTGAAATCTTGCCTTTCCATGAAAGCACCCCTTCATTTCAATCCCTCATGAACCTCCCAAAACCTGCCTGTGAGTCTAGATGTCTTTTTTTGGGTTGCTATGAGACAGCAGCAGTGTGCCTGCTGTCTGCTTTCCCTGGGGTATCCGTCCAGCCATGTTGAATGACTCAGCCAGTTTGTGTTCAGTACTTCCTTCACTATTGTAGATCTAAAATGTACAAAATACCTAAGCTGGAAGGGAAACTAATGGAGAGAGCACCAAAGCTATAAATATGAGATATGCTGTTTGTCAAAATTGATGCTAACATTTTTACAACATGATTTGATTGATGTAACACTTCAAACAGCAGCCTTGATCAGGATGCTTTTCTGAACAAGATAATTTATCTCAGCAAATGCGTTCACATAAATGTTTTAAAATGAAAGGCATGATAAATCTGTCTAGAACCTGCACACAATGGAGCTGCCAAACCTGCCACCTGTTAAAGCTTTTAATGAACTGTTCTGTATTTAACAGAAAAAGCGTAATTAATGTTGTCACTTTCCTTTGCTGAGATTTCCCTTATCTCAGGCACTCTGAGATATCATGTAGCAAATGCTTCTGAGTGGAGCAGCTCTGGCGTTGCTCTGGTATTTTAATTAGAATTCAGGCAAACCAGTGAAGGAGCCATTAAATCTTAAATGTGGCTTTTGTGCAGCACAGCCACAAGGACATGGGCCTTTTGTCCAAAGCCACGGGGAGACCGTGTTTTGTTGGGAGTCAAAGGATGCCCAACCTCATGTTATGTTGTTAGATTAATGGGAAAGTAGTTGCTCTGGATTTTCTAAATGGAAGATGATGTTTCTCAGAATAAACAAAAATGTACCAGGATGTTATGTTTCCACGTGCGTGAGAGAAAGCCTTTGAGTGCATTAAGACAGGTTGGTGGAAGTTTTTCTGCAGCAGGTGGGAAAAGTATTCAGAAGACTTTCTCCATACCTCTTGTAGACCCTCTTTAGGTACTGCAAGGGTCCTAGAAGGTCTCCCCAGAACCTTCTCTTCTGAGAAACCCCAACAAGATGCTTTTTCGATGTTCTTCAATGAATTCCTGGTCTTCTTTTTTTCATCCAGAAGCGTATTGGATGCTCGCTCTGTAGGTCCTTGATTGACTTTGATTTACTGTGGATGTGGAAGGCATTTCTGGCTGAGTAAACAATACTCATAAGCTATGCAATGATCAGACTGAAGCTCACTGATGTTGTAGAAGGGCAGAAAGGAGCTAGAAAAAGTAAAAGCAGTGGGTAAGGAGGTAGAATAGCAAGGGAGAAAGCTGTGTAGAGATTTGTGAGGTACATGGGCAAAGTTAGGCGCACGATCAGTAATATCCATTGGTGGAACCAGTGGCATTGTAAAATTGTCCCCTTTAAAAATAGTAATGAAGTGTCATTGATTACCTTCATTGTGTGTTCTGGCTTCAGAAAGCAGCCTGTGAAAGCATCCTCAAACCAGTGACTCAAGTGGATATTAGATATTAGAATTCAGAAGCTTTTCTGTTTTTCTTTTGGCTCAGTTACGTTTTGTCCCATGAGATAAAATAGTGTGGTAGTTTTCACAAACTACTATAAAGTTGACACACCCTTCTTTTTCTTGTCATGTCCTAATTCATGGGTGCCTGGGTGTTTCCTATGATGATCCCAGCTCCAGCTGGAGTCACTATTCTCTGTAGCTGTGAGCATGCCAGAAAATGGGGCCACTTCTGGTTCAGCTCCAGAGTAAAGTTTTTACTTGCATATTGGTGGGCTGACTAATTTGACATATTTGCCCTGTGTTTTCACGTTGGAGAAAGCAAATGTGCACCAGAAATAAATGTGCATCTAGAAATGCTTAAAGCTTCTGGAGCTGTCTCTCAAAAAAAGCAGATTCCAAAGTGTTGACAGCAGATGACTGGTATCATCTACTTTTTCTTAATAGCTGGAAGAAAGGCCCCTTTTCAACAATAACTCCAGGCAGGGAGCAGTTCAGTGGCCAAAATATTCCTGTCTTTGCCAGAAAACCTGGAGTTTTGTTTCTGTTCACCTGCTGTGTAAACACTGCTTGGTTTCTCCTCTTCCATAAACAGTATTTTGTCCTCTTGCTTTTGTAAAGGCTTCTGTAGTTTCTCCTGCAGACCGTGAAGGCCTTCATGGTCACTTATATTTTGATAACTTATTAAAATAGCAACATGGAATCTAAGGTATTTATATTAATACTGTTGGAGCAGAGCAGCTGCTGGAGTGCAGTTAATAATGCTGGCCTCCAGTCACCCTGAATCCATTTTTATTCCAGACTGTCTGGCACTCTGCAAGATACACCCCCCTCAACAGGTCTGCAGAAAGCTTGTCACGCTGTCCTGTGGAAAAGCAGATAAATGATGGTTTGATATTTAAGTCTGTAAAATTTAAAAAAGCTGTAGTAAGGCCAGGTACACTCAGTTGTTCTTGCTGTACATTTAAATGTTGCAAAATACCTTTGGTGGCGGTACTTGGAGAACAGTTTAAAAATCTAGATTATGAGAGTTTTATTTATTCTCAGTGAAGTAAGTACTATTTTGAGACGGCAAAGTCTTGAAAAATATTGGCTATTTTTAAAAGATATCTCTAATTAAAAAGGCCAGCCTCCCTACAGACCCTGGTAAGATGCAGGAGCAGGTTCTTCTGGAAACTTTTCCATACAGAAGGATCAGCTCTATGGCTCAGCTTTGGCTTTGGTGTGGTCTCCCATAGTGTCCTTACAGCCAAACTGCTGAGATAAAAGACAAAAAAGTGGCCTTTTTTTCCCCATGGTTATCTTTTCAATATAGATATCTGTTATCCTATGACTGTGGGATTTGAATCATGCACCTGGTAAATTCCTCCTGGAGTAGCAAACTGTCAAAAGAGATATCCAAGGGGAAACAATAGGTCAATTAAACTGGCACTGAGAGGAATTGTTTGTGGTGGTCCTTGAGTGGTTGTTGCCTTACCCTAGGTTGGTTTTGTGATCCACATCAGTTCATGGAGTTGAACTGATGTCAACAACTTGCCTCAGGTTGAAATAGTTCTGAATGTGCATTGTGCCAGTTGGAGATTATGAAGAAACCACGTGTACACAAAAAACCCTCACCCTAACTTGTGCAAGCAGAATTGCAGAAATGTGCCTGCATTCTGCATAGCTGAACTGATTCACTGGTACTTGACTTGACCTAAACTAGCTCCTCCTAAACTCTGCCTTGATTTTGTAGTTATTTAAACTGGGGATTATCTGGCACCTTTTCTTACGTAGCTTATAATTTAAGCCTTGTCCTCAAAAAACATGTTACTAATACACTAATTAGACTAATAATGAACAGCTGTGTCTCATACAAAAGCTGTAAAAGTGTGTGATTCTGACCAGTTATAAAAATGAAACTATCCAAGAACTCCAGTTTCAAATTGGAAACAGTATCACAGAATGAATGAAGCAAATGAAGATGCTGAACTAAAAGTATAATGTGGAAATAGCTGCTGCACACAAATGGTCCTGCAGGAGAAGTAATTTGTAATCAGGGAATCGTAATTTTCCAGTTGTGCTATTTGTTTAGGTACCTATTTTGTGTAGATAGCACAAAAGACATGACCCTGGTCTCCCCCTGAGATAGGATCACTGCTATTTAATGTAATCCCTTAAACAAGTACCAGCAGAGTACCCTACACAGATGCCAGAAAGTAAATGAATTGTTAAATGTGTGATTGTGGTATTTGTAGTGTAGTAGCACTTTATAAGCTGTGCTCATAGAAAATTTACTATATAGATTAAATGTAAACAATGTATATAGATGTTAAAGCAACAGGCAGTATAGTCATTAAAAAACCTTGCAAAACAAATAGATAACCCTTGCCATTAACATCTGAATTTTTTCCATGTGAAACTGAATTTTTTCTGCCCATGAAAACCTGCAAGCTAACTTAGATAAATTAGGCAGATTTCCCTGGAATGGTCTTGCTAGACTAAAGCTGACAAGAGTATTTGCACAGGAGAAAAACCAATTTTGGTGGAATTGTGGTTGCATTTCCATGTCTCTCGGCCACCTTTTTTATGCTGTAAAAGTTGCACTTTATGTGTAATTTTTAGGAAATCTGCAGCGACTTCAGACTTTACTTTGACATGGAAATTAATTGTCCTAGGTGGGATAGTTGGCCATATATAGATTTCCTGGAAAAAACATAGAGTTGGCCTTGTCCCATGGATCCAGCCTGTTCAGATCCCTCTTCAGAGTCTTCCTACTCTCCAGCAGATAAACACCACTTGTAGCCATCTGCCAGCTGGATTTAACTCCATTTAGACCATTCTCTGTGCCCAGCCATCCAGGCAGCTTTTTAACCCAGCAAACAGTGCCACCATCCAAGCCAGGAGCAGCCAGTTTCTCCAGGAGAATGTTGTGGGAATCTGTGTCAAAGGTTTTATTCGTGTCTTAAATAAACATCCACAGCCCTTTCCTCATGCTTTAATGGGGTGTCCTTGTGATGGAGGGAGATCAAGTGAGCTGACCTGCCTTTCATAAATCCATGCTGGCTGGTTCTGTTCCCAAAGAAGAGATTGAGTACATCAGCCTTTTCTTCAGCCTTTGTCACTACATTTTACCCCACGTCCAGTAAAGGGTGGAGGTTTCCCTTAGCCCTCCTTTGTTGCTAATGTATTTACACAATCATTTTTACTGGCTTTTACAGCAGTAGCCAGATTAAGTTCTAATTGAGTTTTGGGCTTTCTAATTTACTCTCTGCATAATCTCACCACATCCTCCCAGACCTCCTAAATTGCCTTCCCCTGCTTCCAAAGATCATAAACTTACCTTCTTTTTCCCTCTCTGCCAAAGCTCTCCGTTCACCCAGGCTGGTGGTCATCTTCACCATCTTGTCTCTTGGCACATGGGGACAGCCTGCTTCTGCATCTTTAAGATTTTCTCCTTGAAAGATGTCCAGCCTTCCTGGACTCCTTTGCCCTGCAGGAAGGTCTCACAGGGGACTCAGGTCAACCAGACTTCTAAACAGGCCAGTGTCTCTCTCACAGTGTTGCTGTATCTGTCCAGACAGTCACTGGAAAGCTTTGTATATAAATGAGAGGTTATATTTGAAATTTTCCTCTTGTCAAATACTATCCTTTTGGGGAATAATTGCATTGTTTTGACCCAGATGTTCTCAGGACTGGAAGTTGGTAAATTTTCTTTGCAGAAGAGATCTGTAAAGCAGGACTTGGTCCTTTGTGTTCTGTGCTTTATTGGCTTTTTTCTTGGGAAATAGAATTTTATCTAATTAAAAGCTGCATTAGTGTTTTATCTAATTAAAAGCTGAATTTCTTACTGACCAGAGCTATTAGAAGTATTTTTTCTGTAATAAAAATATCTAAAAATTCAGTAGTGCCCAGTTCATTTTTGTGTTGATTAAAATTTAATGACCATTGTGAAGCCTAAATTTATCAGAGCTTCCATGTGTGCATGTAATATTGCTCTCAGCTTGTATTCATGAGTTCTTAAACTCAGTGCATTCTCCGAATTTATTTAGGCATCTTTTTTTTCCCTTTGCCTTTGGAAAATACCAAGGGACATTTCTGTGAGGAATATGGGAACTGCAGAGTGGGATGCACAGGAAGGCACCTCCTGTCCCTGAATCCCGTGACCTGTCCTCTTCTCTTACCTGAGCTCAGTCTTATCATAGCTGTTTCTTCTCTCCTGCTCTTACTAGAGAAATCAAAACATGCAGTATGGATCCAGCCTCTGGGTTTAGGCAAACTTAATTTTTGGTGCTGTCAATAGCTTCACTTGGCATGAGCTTGCTTTCTCTTACGGGACAAATAAGGGAGTTTTTTGCCTGGTGGCTGCTCAAGCCAAGATTACCTCATTGTTGAGGAAAGAAGTTTCTTTCAAGCTGAGAAGCACTCGACCATGAAGTGAAATGTCTGGCAGGAGGGAAGGAGAAAAATCTTTAAAGAAGCTGTAATCACATAGTAATAAAACTGTCAGTTCTATCTCTCATGTCAGAATAAATGTTTTGGTGCTCCCTATCAGGCAAGCGGTTGAGTTGCTATTCACTACCACGGGAAGGAATTTACCTTTTTTTTTTTTTTAATATTAAGCTATCAGGTAGGTTTGAATATTGCTTTAAGTAAAGGAAAAGATCTCTCTAGGCTCCTGTTTGCAGAGTTGCTGAGAACTAAACAATAGTTCTCATTCTTCAACAGAAACAAGCTCTAAAAATGTTTTAACTTAGTGGGACAAGAAAATGTCAAATGCTGTGGTATTTATGCCAGAAAAATGTATGTTGTGTAATGGCTTAATTTCATCCAACCAACCCTGGTTTGGGGTTTTTTTTTTAATATTTCTTTCCTTCTCTTCATTCCTGGCATGTTACCCCCTAAAATCTGAAAAGTCACCCCCAGCCATTGTTTTCTCCTTGTACATATTGCAAAACTATAAATGGCCGCAATAACTACAAGCTATGGGAGTGTATTACCTCCTGCAGTAAATATACTTCTTCCAATGCTTTAGTTCCTTAAGTAGTATAAAAATCCATTCTTATGATAAAAATTTAAAAAATCTGCACTGACCCAGGGTTTGGAGCCAGCTGCAGAACTTGCTCAGGCCCAGTTTGAAATACAGATATTTCTGTGTAGGCAGTCAGATGAAATGGCTGGCTTTCAGAGTTGCTGTGCCCTTTTGCAGCAAGTGATTTCACTGGGATCCTGGAAATGAATTGTAATGGTGGAAGTGGAGTTGAGTTTTTAAAAAACTACTGCAGTCAAACTGCTTGTGGTGAGCATAGTGCAGGTTTCATTCATTACTGACTTTAGTACGAGTGGATTTGTGTCTGTAGGCTCTTGGCAGTCCAAAGGGCTCACTTGGACTTGAGATCTGTTTTTGTGGTAGCTTAAAAGCAGAAACAGCAATGGGAGGAACAAAAATTTATAAATAGCTGATAACTTGCATGCTCTTTCTCCTTCTTTGCTATGCATCACTTATTTATGAATTCACAGATGTGCATGTCTGTATATACATGCAGAAACACATACTTGTGTCATATATTTTCTTTAATTTACATTGATTAACAGCCTTCTCTGTGAAATAAAGTAGATGCCTTTCTGGTGGTGACCTTGTAAATATTAGTGATGTTGAGAGTATTATTCACTAAAAGTAGTGTTTTTCATTTTTTCAGATGGCATTTTTCAGTTTAAGATGCCATCTGAGCTTAAGTCCACTGTTGTTCCACAGTTTGACAGCCCAGACTTTGCAGAAACAGCAACAGTGACAAAAGAGACCACAGAACACTGCTGTGTTGGATGTGGCTGTGAGTCATACAGAAGACACAAGTACCCCCAGATTCCTTCTGCCTCTTCATCCCCTCCATCAGCTGCCTCTTCATCCCCTCCATCAGCTGCCTCTTCATCCCCTCCATCAGCTGCCTCTTCCCTGGCTGATGATCTTCCTGCCTCTCGGAGAGCTGATGTGATGAGTTTTCCATGAAACCACAAAAAACAGATAGGTAAATAAAAAGCACCTAACTTGAAAGTCAAAGTTCAGTGATCTTTGATAAATAATCAAAGCTGGAAGGACAAGAAGAACATCTGATGTAACTGCTGGTACTCTGTACTTCTCATCCTTTCTTAAGGGATAGCAGGACAAACTACAGCAAGCAAATAGCCCCAGGGAAGGATAAAACCTGAAAACATTATTTTGGCAAGAAAGCACTTAATTGCCTCATGTCTCTATGTGCTTTTTGAGTAAAATCCACACAGAGATATTTAAAATCATGTGTTTTTCTTCACATTTGCCAATCAGCATCATTGGAATTCCTTGTATCATGAGATTTCTTGGGCAAAACCTGGTATCTCCTGGGCAAGGTGTGGTAATTCTGCTTCAGAAAACTGAGTTGAAATAAGGCAGGGGAGATGTACCTAGGGAAGGGTAATGGAGCAGAGCCAGCAGGAGGCACAGGGTCACTTCCCTGGTGCAGGGTGTCACATGGAGCGTGCAAACAGAAACGCCATCTGTCAGCTGCTCCTCATGAAGCACTTGTGCAGTGGCCATCCTGTCTCCTCTTCCGTGCTTCCTCCTGAAGTTCAGCTGCTGAATGGTGCTGAAAATGTTTTCAGGGACCAGCGTGGGATAAAACATTTATTTGAGCAAGACTGTATCATGCTGTGAGACTAATCCAAAGCAAGATTGAAGTCATTCTTGCTGCACTACAGTGTTTTGTCAAGCACTTACTTAACAGAGCAGAAATTTTTTCTCAAGTTAAACACTTCATTTATGCAGATTTTTGATTTTAGCAAATGTGTTGTTCTGCTGTTTAGGAGATTTTTGGTTTGAAGCAACAGTGTGCTATTGAAAAAATCTCTGTGTGTGAGAATCTCCTTTGAAAGTGGGCTTGTTATTTTGTTAGGGAAAAGGCCAATGCTTCTTGAGTAATCCAGATTTCTCCTGCGTGCTGCGAGTCATTCTGAATGCTCAGCTAGAGAAGCAGAACTGCCCTGGTAAGGACAGAAGTGTTGGAAATGGAAAAATAACTTGGGCATACTGCAGCAGGAGCTCTGCAAAACACTGCTGATTTGGTGGAGGCACAGCCTGCAAACAGAATGGCAGTAGGAGCCAGGAGAGACTTGGGTCAGGGCCACATTTTTCTCCCACTTCCCTTTTTCCTGTATTTCTATATAGACTGTATGTCTTGATTCCTGCTGGCACCATGCTAGTTTGGTTTTTTCATTTTTCTTTTTTGAAAGCAAAATATTAATCTGCTCCAATCTGCAGTCTTGGGTTGCGATTTTTTAAATATTTTGAATGATCTGAAGACTTTGATGTGCAGCAATGTGAAGCTGCCTTATTGTGGAACATTTGCATGCACACGTGGCACTGACAGCCAAGTTAAACGTGTATTTCCTCTGGAAATCACCTTCCTTTTTTGTATGCAAATTACTGTCTTGTTAGGTGTCTAAGGCTATCTGGTTGGTTTTCTCCTACTTCCCCCTGGAATTATGTACTCAAGGCAGAAAGCAGAGCTTGAATTTGTTGAAGTTTTGCAACTAACTGATAGTCCATACTCATGGGACTTTCCACGCTGTAAGGATGGGCCTAATGTTGCACCTTAAGGACCCAGAAATGCAATTGAGCAAGGGGAACAACAGTGATCTGGGGACCCTATTTGCATCAGATACCCCACAGCCAGGTCTTTGTTACAGTACAGATGTGTTCCCTGGGCATCAGCTGCTGAGAAACTCAGCAAAGGGACACTCCAGACAGCCTCGCTGCAGTTATGCAGACAGCTACAAAGCTTGGCAAGGGGGAAGTGTTGCTGTGTGGTGAAGGCAGGCAGATGGGTGTGAAAGCAGACAGAATGGGAAGTGAGAGAGCTGTAATTGCTCTCTTAACGCTTTCTCCACTAGAGCTGGGCACCCAGGTGCACGTTGCACAAACAAAACTATTTTTTTTAGTTTTAAAAAACCCTTCAGATACGTATATTGAAGTATTTCATGGGCCCTGATGTTTGCAATAATAGTTCTGGAAACAGTGAAATAAAATCACCACTTGAGGACATTTTCTTTATAAACTATGGCAATATTCTGTATGGTGTTACTGTCTGGTTTCTCTTCATATTAACTTAGCTATTGTGTGTGGCTTTAGGCTTTACAGTTTAGTAGGTGGAATAGGTTTCATCTATGAAAGGAAGGCACTAGTGTTATAAATAAAACACTTGTTTCTATGTTCTCAAAAATCCATCATTAGGAGAGCTCCCTGTAAATGGTAAAAGTTTTGCATTAAAGAATCAGAAAACATCACCCTGTAATGTGTCTGCAGTGTGCCTGTTGCTAATGAGTTGACAGCAAAGTTCAATGCAGTTTTTGTTTACTGTCTCATGAATTGACTTTAGTTTACAGTGCTGTAGGCTAGGTCTCGTTAATTTTGTATTTTTGTTTAATTGAGTCGCAGGACCTGTGATTGGCTTGAATATGTTGTATGCCCTCAGTGGTGCAAGCGCCCGAGACAGTGAAACTCCAGCATGAAGAGTGATCTGCTCATCCAGTGTGCTGGGTGGAGCTTCTTCTGGGTAAAACCAGCTCAATGTGAGAGTGGGATATAAAGTGTTATACCAGTCTTGATGGTCTGCTACACAGGACAAAAATGCATGTAGTTAACTTGCCTTTTAGAGATTCTTATTCCTGGTCTCCCATTAGTCTCAGAAAAAAATGTATTCCTTATATTTCCTGTTTTTTCTTTAGGTGTTAATATGAGAATTTGAACTGTATTGTGACTTATGTTTTCCTGTTCACATAATAATTCTTGTTTATTATATTTTGGCGGTCTAATAAGGTATATCACAGAAGACTTTGGAGTGTGCCATCTATTAAGGGGTGCCGCTTGTGGCAGGAATGAAGGAAGATGGCCCTGAATGGGGCTGTTGGACCAAGGCACTCAATGCTTATGATACATTTGTATCATGCAGTGAGTGGGGGCATCTGCCCACAATTGCTAATACCTGCTGCTTGTTCTACCTCAGCAGAAAGCTGTGCTGCTTCATCTGCTTTCAGCATCAGCAAGCATCACAGTGTTTCATGGAGGTGATCTGTATGTTCTGACAAAATCTGCTTTCAGCATCAGCAAGCATCACAGTGTTTCATGGAGGTGATCTGTATGTTCTGACAAAATCTGCTTTCAGCAGCAGCAAGCATCACAGTGTTTCATGGAGGTGATCTGTATGTTCTGACGAAATCGCTGTGCACCCTCTCTTCTCCTTCCTGTGATGACACTGTTCTTGCTGGCACACAGCACTGACAAGTTGGTACAGAGCCCAGACTCTGCATCAGCTGGAACAAATACTAATTTTGTGAAACATTTGTTCCCTGTATTTTCAGGTGGCTTTTTCCTGTCAGTTTGTAAGAATTCCTTTGTGAGAAGACTGTAGTGTTTCCGCTTTTCTCTTGACTTCCTAATAATTGTAAATGGTTCTGCTTGTAATGAAGGTTCCAGGTCATAAAAATGAATACTGGGTAACAAAATTGATGTTTTTCATGTACAGGGATATCTTTAGGGCTGTTTAAATGAGGAGTCTGACATATTTGGGCATTTAGTTGAAACCACTATGGAAAATAGTGCTCCATGTTGGACTCAATGATCTGTCAGGACCTTACTTGATGCATTCTGTGTTTAAGATGTGTAAGTTATGTAAGTTGTTTACTTTGGAGAGCCCCATTATGCTGTAATTGGAGAATATTACTAAGTAGGTGTTATCTCCTGTTAACAATGGTAGAGACTTGTACAATTCCTAGGATGCTGCTCTGAAAATTTATCCCTGGACAGCCATCCCAGCATAATTTCACAGAGAAGTGCCTGCTGATGGGGGTTGAAATGTACTAGGAGGAGCTGTAATTTCTAAAAACGAAAGAGAGCTCTCAGAGGAAAGGGGTGGTCTATCCATGCCACATGTCAGCAGACTGAAGGAGAGGAAATAAGCTTTGTCTTCAACTCAGCCCCAGAAATGTTTTGAGGGTTACAGGGGTTGTTTTTGTCTTTGGGTGTTACTAGAAGAATGCACAGCTAAAACTTCCCACCTCTCTCAAGGTAGTAAAGTTGTAATAAAGGCTTTCAATGCCTACCACAGAGATTTTCTGACATCTGTCTGCCTGTAGCAAGCACATATTTGAACAGGACTCTCTCTGTGCCTGCTGTGGCTTAGCACCAGCAGCCTGGCACGTTGCAGCCACTGTGTGGGAGTGGGATGTCTTCTCTCTATTTCCTCCCTTGGATGCTATGGGGAAAGGGCCCAGAGCAGGGACTGGGTATGCACCCCACACACTGAGGGTCCTCTTCTATCCAGACCCCCTTTGGCTTCAGCCAAGGAGCCTGGCTGGTGAGTTCACCAGCCTTACCCATGCAAATTTCTAGCTCTTCAGTATCCCTTGCTTTTAAGTCTGGATTTTTCCCTGCAGAACAGTGGGATTAGTACATGTGATAAGTACAAAACTCTGCATGGTATCAAATACCCAAGAGATTAAAAAACTTAAAGCTGTTGTCAAATGCCTCAGTTAATTAAAGTGATCTGTGATGTTGGCTTTTGGAATAATCCTTCCTCAATCTCACTTTGGAAATCAGCTGCTCAGGTGTTTACAGTGAAAAATTCATGTTTAACCCAGTCCAAAAAGAAGAAGCATTAGTCTGTCCAAGTATGGTAGCAGTTTTAATCCCATGTTTGTTGTTACTTTTTTTCTTTAGGGTACCATCTTTCTGCCTGGCAACAGAGTAATTGAGCATCCCTGCAATGAAGAAAGTCCAGGAAAGTTCCTTTTTGAGGTTGTTCCAGGTAGGATATTCTACTCCTTATCAAAAGCCTTTGCAGTTTGTCCTCAGTGACAAATGGCCACATCTGTTCTGCCAGAACAGAAGCTGAGGGTGATTAATGATTCAATTTAAGGGGAAAAAAAAAAAAAGTTTAATTTGTTAATATGGTGGTTCATAATTTTTTCATTCACCCCCAGGCAGCATAGGAAAAGGATGTGTATTTTGTCATTGTAAAGCAGAATTCCTCAGGGCAAGGAAGTGCCAGGTCCTGCTATTGGATCACAACAGCCCCATGTGGCATTGTGAGTTGGCAGCAGAGTGGCTGGAAAACCTCCCTGCAGAAAAAGACCTGGGGGGGCTCAACAGCAGCTGGACACGAACCAGCTGTGCCCAGGTGGCCAAGAAGGCCAATGGCATCCTGGCCTGGATCAGCAGCAGTGTGGCCAGGGCAGGGATTGTCCCCCTGGATTTGGTGGGGCCACTCCTTGGGTGCCGTGTCCTGCTCTGGGCCCCTCACTAAAGAAAGTCACTGAGGGCCCAGAGCGAGCCCAGGAAGGGCAGTGGAGCTGGGGAAGGGTCTGGAGCACGGCTCTGAGGAACAGCTGGGGGTGGTTTAGCCTGGAGAAAGGGAAGCTGGGTGGGGACCTTATTTCAGTTAACAAGTGACAGGATTAGGGGAAATGGCCTCAAGTTGCACCAGCAGAGATTTAGATTAGATATTGGGAAAAACTGCTTCACTGAAAGAGTTGTCAGGCATTGGGACTTCCTTGTGGAAGGGAAGTAGGGGAATCAACCTTATCTGGAGTTATTTCAAAGATTTACAGATGTGATGCTTAGGGACATGGTTCAGTGGTGGATGTTGCAGTCTTGAGTTTAATAATTGGACTTGATTTTTAAGCATGTTTTCCGAAACAAAAGAATTTTGTTTCCACATCCAGTCAGCCCAGTGTATTTATTCAATATGTTCTGTTAATCCCAGTATTACATTTCAAATTGCCTCCTATCATGGCTATTGGGAAGGGCAAATAGATGGTAATGTCTATTGTTCTTGATTTTTGCTATCAGAGCTCAAATGTGTTCACTGATGTGCCAAGTTATAATAAATTATAAAAGTGTGAGAAATATGAAGTAGACTTCAAAACTTGATTATGAAAGCCATGGGCAGCAAGGGATTGTTATGCAGAGACAGCCAGTGTGGTATCTCTGAGGTTTAACACTCACCCCCATCTTAAATCAATCAGATTTGGAAAGTTTCTCACTGTCTCTCCTCAAAGTCCCTTTTTTAGATGTTCAAAATATTGAAAGAAACCTATTTATTAATATATTAATTGCAAATCTGGAGTGGACTAAAATCTTTTTTCTGTTGGAAATTAAGTGAATTCTCCATATGTCCTGATTTATATGGCACCTTAATCTCTTTGATAATGCTGACACTGGGGATGCTTGTCCTTCATGCCCAAGTTGAGTGTGCTCCATTTCCCAAAATGTTTGTTACACCACCTTTCTATGGAGTCAAGTTAAAAAGTAATTTGTACTTACTTTTGAGCTGAGTTCAGTGTTTATCTGGAGCATCCCTGAGAATCAGGTAGGTTTTTTTGTTTTGCTTGTTTTCAGTTCTGAGAATGGGGTTTTGAATGTGTTTTAGGATAGCACCAGTGTATTTATCCCCCACCCCTGCCCCTCCGTGCTAACAAGCATGTGGCTGCAGAGACTTCCTACTGGACATCTAATGGCAAGGATTCATGACCAAAAAAGGGTTTTTTTGGAAAATCAGGACATTTCATGCCATAGCACTGATCTTTGGGGGATGAAATGAAAATGAAGACTCAGACTGGCTGTGGAGGAGGTATCACAGTGCAGATGTGAAGTAGAAGTGCCAGCTGTATTTTGTGCAGAGATGAAGTGAGCGTTGCCACTGTCGTCATGTCACTGTTGCTTCTCAAGGCAAGAATTTGTCAGCCCTCTGTAATGGAGCTGTTTGTCATCTGTATCCTCTTAGTGACTCAGTATAAAAGTCAGTTTTATAGGCTGACAACAACACAACTGAGCTCATTGAGTGTAACACAGAAAAGTGTATTGTAGCTAAGGTTCTGTTTAGCCTTTGTTAGCTTTTGTATGGGAAATCAGCTATGTAGCAGCAGGATCTATTTGCACATTTTTAAAGGTTTTGTCAACTGAGCATTGTGTTAAATGTATGGTGCCAAAGCTCATGCTGCTCTGGCATTTTTTTCCCTGTATTAAAAGTTGAAGCAATTTTAGTTACTATCCCAAAAGCAAAAGTGACAAGTCTTCTTTTTGTCTCTCGTGTCTGTGGGCGGCCTGAAAACTTGTGTGCGTGTGTTTGTTTATTGGTAATACATGCAAATTATTTTGGGAATGTATGTGGGAGTAGGTTTATACTAGGAAACTAATACTCTGTATGCAGCCATCTCTGAAGATGAATGGAAAAATGTGTGTGGAGACAAGTATCTTGCAGTTTTGGTGCTGTAATTAAAATACAGATGCCTTTAATTTGCATTTTGAAAACATTCTGTTCATTCTCTAAGTCATTGGATGATTAAATACTTAAAATTGTTCCTTCTTTAAGAAAAAATTTGGCAAGCTGACTAAGTTAATTTACAGGAGAGAAACTCTCTCCTGTACAGCACAAAGCCCACACCACTCTTCTGTGTGGGAGGTTTTTTATGCTGGAGTCAGTGACCATGAAATGATTAGTGATGCCTGTGCCTGTGCACTCAGAGGAATGTTTCATGGTCAACAAAAATCAGAAGAGGGTTTAAATTAATACCTTTTAGTGGGAAATGTGCACATACAGCCAAGTTGTGTGATTAGTTTTGAGTGATTGCATTGTATTTGGTAATTATTCTGAGCTTTATGTAGTGGATAAACCCTCGTTCTGTGCATTGATTGGATTCTAAAGGAAAGCTGAGGTTTTGCTCTTGGTGTGCAGTGTAATGGGGGAGGGAATCTGTGTTACCAGGGAACTGAAGCAGGTGACCTTGCTGTGCCTCGGTGGGTTACATGTCACCCATAGGTGCAGGACAGGGGCACAGCTGTGGTTTACATGTGTGGTGCTTTGCAGACAGGATTCCTGCACCTCACTGGCACCAGGAGCAGCCAAGCACAGAGATGTGGGAAGCTCAGGCTTGTCCACTGTTTCTCACACAAGTTTGAGAGTCCCCTGGACTCTCCAAGAGTTGTTGCTGCCTGAAGGCATTTGGAGCAAGTGCAGCATGAGAAGCCTTGCAGCAGGGGCCTGTGGCTTTCCTAGGGATGTCTGGATGCTTGTTAGGAGCTCCAAGGACTTGAATCCTCCTTTTCTGGTGCTCTCAGGAAGCACCACCACTCAGAGTAATCTGGGCCTGTGTAGGCAATTGGTCTAGAAGAGATGATGGTTATTGAATGGACAAAGGAATGTGCTTCATCATTGACTGGAGTTTGATCCTGGAAACTAAGCTGCTCATACTGCTACCCCAGCAGCTGCTGTTACTTGAGATCCTTGTGTGCTAGCTGATGTCCTTCTCTGAGTCTGATAAATCATTTTGCAGCTTGGCCTCAGGTAAGAAGCCAGATCATCACTCCTCACCATTTGGATGTTCCTGAATCACGTCTGTCTTTGTGCCTGTCCTGTCTTAATGCAGATTTCATGAAAAATTAACACAGAGGACAAGGTTACTTTCAGGACCATGTTCACTAGCAGGCCTCTTTGCAGGCTCTGATCTAAATCATGAGTTCCCTTAGAGACAAAAATATCCTAAAGAGTTCTCTGATGAGTTTTGCAGTTGCATGAATTTTAATATTTATTTAGTACTGTTTAAACTAGAACATACATTTCCAAATACTGATCTTCAGTATTCTTTGTGGAATCTTTTGCTTGTAAACTTTGTGCATCTGTGTTGTGTTTTTTACCACTGACAAAGTATCATAGTCCAGTATGTGCATCTGTGTAGATCAATTTGCAGTTTGGTCTTACTGAGGTACCAAAGTCAGTTCATCCCACTAAAAGCATTCTCTGTGCAGCCCCAAGTTGTGTCTGCGGTTTAAATCAAACTTAGGGATTATTCTGTGCTTAGGGATTATTCAGACTGTTAGGAAAGAACTGTAATAATCCAGCAAAGTCACTTGGAGTCTCTGCTGATGCTTTTTTTTCTGCATTTGTGTCTGCTGATTTCTTGTGCTTGTGGATCCTGGGCTATATCACTTCCTATCAGGCAACATGAGATTTTGTCTTGAGTCATGCAGGGTGGAGACTGCAGAAGGCAAGAATTACACTTTGTTAAAGGTCAGTTTGTCAGGCTCTTAATTAAAACCTCTGTGAGGGAGTGAAATACTAAATTCCAAGAACTTTGAAATAGTTAATTTTTTTTCATTAGTCAGAGGAAGAGTGGCATCCAAAGGCTTTTTTCTTTGTTTCTTCATGTATTTAATTGCATATTGTATGGCAACCTGCAAGAAATGTAATTTAACTGTTTTGGTAGGGAGTGTGAGATGGGTTTGAGGCTTGGGGTTTTTTAAGCTTCCTTTATGTGAAAGATTGGATAATAAACGATTTTGCTGCTTCTCCTGCAGTAAGTTTTCACTGTTTTTAGTCAGCTGAGATGTGCACAGGTAGGTCTGTGCCCCTGTGGCTGAGAGCCAGGGCTCTGTTTTGCTGGTGTGTGTCACACTGATCTCCCTGTCAGTGAACAGCCCATTTAGCCTCCACAAAGGTGTTGGGAGGTTTGAGAAGATGAATGAATTCCACTTTGTTGTGAAGTTACCAAAACCTCTTGAGTTCCCTGTTGCTGTACACTGTTTAGCAGGTTAAGCCCTTTGAGACTTTCGCCATGAGTTCTCAAACATCTGAAACAGGAAGGCCACACTAAGTGCTAATTTTTGCCATCTACTGATTCACAGTGATTTTAATTAAGGGTCCATGAAGGCCTGGAAAATGTGGATTTGCTAAGTTGACTTGTATTTTTTCCCTAAGGGACACAAGTAAGACAAAACAGAAATTGCAGATATATCTTTTTCAGCTAAAAAAGAAATTTTCTTTATAGTGTTCCTGTGTACCTTAGCAAGTTAGATACCAGGTGCTTACTGTAGCTTCAACTTCAATACCCTTCTCCTCTGATATCAGTACTTTTTAGTCCTGTAATTCCTATTGACAGCCAGAGTTCTGTGGGATGGGAAAGGTTGGACTTTACAGTGAGGCACCAAGCAGGGCAGGTGGTTAGCTGACACGTTTGACTATGGCTGATATGATGCAGCATCATGTTTCAGGGATAGAAATGTTGTAGAAGGTTTAGAGCCTGTTGTTTTGAAATAGAACTGTGTGTTTTCTGTAAGGATGTAGCCTTGTAAGAAATAAGGGACAAGAGCTCCCTGCCTTATCTTCTCAGGAGTACTTGCCATGTCCTAAGTGAGGCTACACCCACACATGCAGCAAATAGCTTTCTTTGAAGGCTTAGCAGAATATTGGCAACCCAGTGCAATAAGCAAATTCTCTTCTGTTGACTTCGGGAGAATATTGTTTGTGTATTAAGAGGTTTTTCCTGCCCTGATACAAAAAAAAAGACTTCCCACAGCGCACGTGTGCACACACCTGAGCACTGCGGGTGCTCCCTCTGCCTTTGCTGTCAGGCAGATTCTCTGCATTCCCCTTGCCATCAGCATAGCTAGCCCAATTTATTCCCTTTTCTCCACAATATAAAACCCCAAACCGAAGTGTTAAACCATTCAGCTGCTCTGACTCCTTGCCGGCGCTGAATTCCTGGCTCCTGGTATGATGCGGGCGGATTTAATTGATGCTGCCAGGAAGATGAATGCCTCCCCCTGTACGTGCTGACAGCCAGCAGTGCCTCTTCATTAGTCGTCAGGAGCACAGCACCTCAAGGGCATTGCTGATAGCGCCGGCTGAACTAATTGTACCTCTGATATCTCGTGGAGGGAGCAGACAGGCTGTTTAATCAAATGGGCACCAGCCCCGCTGCACAGATATCTCTGTGTAATCGCCCATTGCGCTAAAGCAGCTCTGAGCCCCGCTCCTTCCCCGTCGACGATCTCCTGAAAGCACTGCCATCCTTATTAAGGGTGATACATTTCTCAGAAACCTGTCTGGTTGAGAGCCACCTCTCTGCACTTGAACACATTGGCATGCACTGCCTCATTCTCATCCTTTGAAAGGTGATTCAGAACTGATTTTTTTATTTTTTCAAGTGAGTCTTGGAGGTTCCTGGAGTCAGCGAGCCAGGGAAATGAAGCTGGCTGAAGCCTTACTGCATGTTTCTCACAAGGTTAATGGTGAGGGCTCACTGGAAAGGAACGCTCTTCCATCCTGAGCAGCAGCTCTCATGATGTGGATTTAGTTGATGTGCCCAGTTTTGTCTCCTTAGTAGTTTTCAGAAAAACAAAACCCAAACTATCCTCAATCCTATGTCCCTGTGAAATGAGATGGTGGGTCATGCCACTGAGCTGTAGTGCTACCACCATAAAATCTGCTCATTTCTGTACAAGTCAATGCATGTGATAGCCCCTTTTACTTATGTTTTTGTGCCTTTCTAGTCATGGCTACTGAGCAACAACTGGGTGAAGTCACCAAGTTTAGGAAACCTTCTTTTTGTTCCAGTGCCTCCTTCTGTGACATTGGACCAAGTCTTACCTTTCTGTGCCTATGTGTCCACACATATTTGAGATGATACCTGCAGAACAAGCCTTGCATACTAACGGAGTCAGTCTGAATTAATGACAACCTATGTATGAGGGCTTTGGGGGAGAGAGGCAGTGCTGAGATTGAGACACATACTTCCAGAGTGACATGAGTGCTTTTGCCTCATCTCCTTCATATGGAAGATCCCCTCACAACACTGTATCTTAAAGATTAAGATCTCATATTATGAGATCCCCTCACGATACTGCATCTGATTAAAGATTGATATTGGTGTGACTCAGATTTGGGCTACTAAATGACTACCAGAAAATGCCCTGTTTATCATGCAAGAGGAAATGAAGCACCTTTTTCCGTTCAGAAGATGAGATTGCTTTTCTGGTAGAACTCAAGCACTAGTATGTAGCAAAGAAGAGTCTGAAATAACAGTTTTACACAGAATTTCTTTAAATATGGAAGCATTAATTAATAGGGTTTTTTTGGCCCAGAATTATCTGATAGTTGAAGTTTAGGCCATCTGGTTTTGAAGTGAAGGAATTAGATCTAGATGTAAAAACTATTTAAAAGAAAAATAAAAGAAGAGCCTTCTCTGAATATCTTCTCTGAGGTATGCAGCATGTGTAGAATAAACACATTTCTCCTTGCTCAGATGGCTTGGGTATTGTATTTAGTGGAACATCATAGATTTTTATATATAAAACCCAATATCTTGAATCCCTTCTACCTTGATGAATGAGTGCAGACTATAGGCTAAAAGTGGGTTTATATTAGAAATAGTAGTAATGTTGCCTGTTTTCTGAATGTTATTTTCTAGTTACAGTCTATTTTGAAAATAAGTGAGAGAGGTGAATAATTTCTGAAATCTACTGAGCAATTGTAGATTTCATCTAAAGTAATTCTGCTTAATCATCTGTTCTCAGTGACATTAATTTCATGTGGCAGAAGACTGTACAGACTCTATAAAAATTCACCCATACTCCATAAAAATGTACCATTACTCAAGCATGGTGTATGAAGCTGAAGTTTAAATGTTATTTTTCACTTGTGTCTTTTAATTCAGCAGTGGATTGCTTTTATTGATCCTGCTTAGCCCGTGGTGCATGTGATCTGAGGTGTGTTGAGTTAGCAATATCGATCATTTGTGACCCGCTGCTGTCATTCTGGAGGTCATCTGCTGCACAGGTGAATTTGGAACATAATGGCAGTGGTACCTCTAAAAACTTAAGTGGCAAAAAAGCAAAGTTAATGGTTGAGTTTGTGATAAACTTCTCCCACCATTGTTGTGTGCACACACCAGATTGGCTCCCACTGAGGGTGCAGCTCATAATGAGCTTTGAGGGATACGGCTTATTCTCAGGCTATTTTAAACACTACTGGTAGTAATTGCAGCAACAATGAGATTTCTTTTCTCTGCCTCAGCTCTGCAGCCAGCACTGGATTTTGATGATCATTAATAATGTTGGAAAATGGCTCAAGTAGTGCCAGAAATGCAGAGAGAGTTCTCACAAAGCCAGGTGGTCTGTGGGAAGTGAGAAAGGTACCTGGAATGAGAGCTTGTTGGATCATTTCTGATAGTGATTTGGGGACCAAATTATAAGTGTGAGGAAGCACAATATTGGCTTTTTCCATTGTTCTGTTAAAAGGTGTGAGAAAATCCCTGAACTTTGAGTGTGCAGAGGCTGTGGGGCTAAAGATAAAGATAAATTGCACTCCAGGTGTGTGGCTGGAATGAGTTGTGAAGCTACAGCAGGTCATCAGTAAGGTCTGTGTCCATTAACCTTGTGTCCGTGGCTGCTTTGTTTGCCAGTGCATAATCTTGTGCGTTGATACTTTTGGCATTCTCTGGGGTGGAAGTACAAACTTTGCCTCAGAAGAAGCAAAATGCCTTTTTCTAAATACACCAGCTGCCTTCGTTGGTTGTTCGCGGTTTTTATAGCTTCGTGTAAGTCCCTCTAGTGGCGACATCAAAAAGTCCAGTGAAGTAATAGATGTTGTGTCTGGGATACCCAGTCCAAGGCTTTAGTTTTTAGCTTCATTATTGCTTTTTGGAATAAGCACAGTTTGAAACTTAGATTCCCAAATAAATCCTTTGAAGTAGGAAGAAAATTCTGGGAAAAAGTGAAAAGTCAGAGGCAGTGATAATCCAAGCTTCTTTTGACACAAGATGTTCCTAAATGCCCATACTGATATTTTTTGGATGGATCATGATGATGATCATTTCTCTCACAGAATTGAGGATCTATCAGCTTTAGTCAGCGTGAAAGGTTTTACAAGACAATAATGTTTTCATTGCAATTGTCTGTGTGCACTTTCTGTATTTCAGTTGTTAAAAGACGCTCTGTATTCTATTAAGTAAGGAAAATAGCATTGTAGGAAGAAGTGAGACAGAAATGTGATGGGGGCAAACTCCAAAGCATAGAAATTCAAGAAATTTGGTGGGGCATTTTCTAGTACAGATGTTTGCCAGTCTTTTGTAGTAGTAGTAATAATAATAACAATGATAAAAACCAACATAAAATTCCCATGCTCATTACCATTTTCAGCAAGAAAATCTGCAGGTGCAAAATGTAATTCAGTTAAGATGCATATCACCTCTTCCATGATACAGCTGTTGGGATTCCACTGTAAATGTCAGGAAAGCCAGAGAGGAAGTAACTTGCCTGAAGCTGTCTGGAAATCTGGTGGCTGACTCTGAAGGCAGATCTTGCCTCCTTGGTGCACCAAAGACCCATTCCTCTGATGTGGGATGAAAAGGATGGAAGTTTGTGAAGTCCTCTTATCTCTGAAAGTAGTGGGAAAATCCAAGTTCCACTTGGATTAAATGATGGTTTAGCAAAGCATCCTTCAAATACTTTACTTCATAGTGCCTAGGTAATCTGAATAGGACCTGGCTTTTTTTCCAAAAGTTTGCAGATCTCACAGCGGACAACTCATGTTTTCTCAAGTGCTTGGGTGTTGCTGCCTGACTGAACCCTCCACCCTGTGGCAGTATGAGGCTCCCAAGTCCTTTGCTCTTTGTCCCACCCTTCTGCATAATCTTTCATCTTCCCCCTTTTCCATTACTGGTGCCTGGGGAACACTGATCCTTACTTAAAGCATCATCTTTCTTCTTTTCCAGCCTTGTATTAAAAGGATGGGAAAAAAATTTTTCAAACCCATGGTGACTGCAAGGACCTCACTTGTTTCTTCAGCATGGGTGTCAGATTTAATGCTGAAAAGGCAGAATATGAGCCAATTTCAGAGTTACATCATGTACATGGTTATGCAGAATGTTAAAAGTGAGGTTAGGCTGATTCCTTCCCTTTGACAGGAGAGGAAAACCTTTCTGTGAAATGTGAATGTCTCTTCCTAGGCCAGCGTTGTCTCATCTCTCCTCATGGAGTCACAGCTTGTCCTGCTACCTCTGGAGGTGGAAATCTCTGCTAATTAAACTCTGTCTCTTATAAATCTGATGGGCATAACTTGTGAAATTGTGATGTTCTGTGCTGTATTTCAAATCCCTGCTATATCCATAAATTTAGTGAGCTCTTAAGTTTTATTTTCTGGAAGAAATAGCAAGGAGGACCATGTGATTGATGTGTGTTCATGAAGAGATAGTGTCAAGCTGCAAGCCCATGGCTGACTGTCAGGTTTTATGGAGCAGGCCTGCAGTTTAGGTGATGACTAATGAAAGCATGAAGTCAGGGAGCATTGTTTGATGGTATTACACGGATTCCTGCTGCAGACTGAACATTCTCTGCTGCAGGAGGAGTGGGACTGCTTGCTCTGGCTTGAAGCAAGCCAAACCCAGCAGCCAGCATTCCCTGTCCGGCGTGTGTCGGGAGCAGCCTGCCCTTTGTCCGTGCGCTGTTGGATCTGCTCCTCAAGGGCTCCTTTCAGGGCGACACGGAAAATGTGACAGCCGTGTCACACTCTGCTGTGTGCCAGCGTGGAGGAGGAGAACACCCAGAGATGGGGGATTTTTGCAGCTTGCTGAGTGCAGTGCTGCAGCCACGGGCTCTGGGGGGAAGGTGCCATATGCTGCCATTTGGCACGGTGGCTGCGGGGGCACAAAGCACATCGTTGTCCTCGGCCTTGGCAGAAGGAGCTGGCAGTGTGCCTGCTGGGATGCTGCCTTTGGCAAGGGATGGGAGCGGCAGGGACGTGGTGGTAAAAGGGCAAACGTGTCTGTGCCTCGCGTGCCACGGTGGTGCAAGTGCTGGGGAGAGGGACACGCTGCCTGGGGCACTGTCCTGTGCCTCCTCCATTCTGCCATGGAAGGATCAGCTGCACCAGCAGTGAGTGGGGTCAGCACGGGGCTCCCAAACCATGGCGGGATAATGTGTCTGTAAGGAACCATAACTCCAATCAGGCTCTTAGTGTTAGAGTGGTAATAACAGGAGGCTTATGCCAGCTGATGGAGAGCGAGCTGGCTCTGTGGAGACCTTGCTGAACTTGGATGAACATCCCCAAACCAGATCAGGTACACCAGGGGCTGGTTTGCTTTGGAAGGACATGACACCTGCAGCTTCATGCCTTTCACTTTGTGTTGTGACTTACTGGGTGTGCACCTCATTTTCTACGGACAGAGGAGAAAGCAGGGGCTCAAGGAAAAACTTGAAATAAACTGCCTAAACTACCTGATGTATCTTTGCTCAGGGAACAAAATACTGACATCTCAGTGATGGTAAGAAAGTGGCACTGAGGTAGGAGAGTGTACTTTTAGCAGCAAGCAAGCCAAACATTGAAATCAAGGTACAAGAGACAATAATGGCTGGAGCTAAGGGGAACAAATAATGGAACTAAGCAGTGGGCTACTAAAATGGTATATTAAGGGGGTGTGTTTGCATCAGAGGAACATGAAATAATTTGTGCCATACCCTTATTTCCTTATTTATTGAGAGTCAGGTTGTGGTAAAGGCTCAAGAACAGCCCCAGTATAAAATCTGTTCCTGCAAGGCACACGTGCATGCCCGTGCTGTCCTTCTGTTTGCAGTATTGCAGAGGAGCAGCTCTGGAACAACTATGAGAGAATTCTGGCAGGGAGGGTAGCCTGCAGTTCATTATGGGCCTGGGATGGATAAAAGCACTTTTAGCTTCCATCTGTTCCAGTTTGGATCATGCTGATAGAAGGGTCATAGTTTTGTCAGTGATGGATATCTGAAGTCATTGCCATTTTTAGCTCATCCAGAACTTTCTCCCTTCTGTTTACTGGACATCTATCTTTCTTTTTGACATGTATTGCCAGATAGACTGCAGGTGGTGATGAGCTACAGGTGTTAGATGAAGTGCATCTCCCCTTACTGTCTCTCCCTCTTTCACTGCTGCATGTGGCACAGAAATGATGGGGAATGGGAATAGTTAGGGATATGTTTTGGCACCATTCAGGTAACTGTAATTTTGCTTTCCTGGAATCATATGCATAATTAGCTTACAGTTTTTGAGATATCATTAAAGTGTGAATGTAGCTTGAAAGTAATACAGAATGTAGATGCTCAACTATAATGCAATTCAAGAAATGGATTACCTGTCAAATACTTTATTTTCTGCATACTGAAATGTGAACATTTATAATCTTTTTTTTTTTTTTTTACATCTGTGCTGCCTTGTGATTAAATAAAGGCATCAAAGAATGTCTGAAATAATTCTCCTTTAAATAAAAATCAAAATCTGTTGTGATTATGGAAAATGGTGCACCATACACTGAGTACCCAATTATATCAGTCAGTAGTTCTTCATGGAAAGTGGCAAGAGACTGGCATTCTACTTTGGAAAGTTGTCATTATGATAGGAGTTGGGCCCATGGACAAGCATGTGTTTCCTTCAGAGATTCCTGTGTATCTCTAGAGGCAGCCTCTATGGACTGAAGAGTAGTATTTTTCCACAAAATATTGCAAATTTATTTGGTTCCTTATTATTAATCCTTGTGAACTTTTGTGATACCCAACCTGCCTGTATTGAAAATGCTGTAATTGCAGTCTTAACTCGAAGTGCCTATTTGTGATTCTCATTTAAAAGCTGTGTCAAAGGTGAATTAGACTCCAGTGTGCTAAAACCAATTTAAAGAATCCCCAAAGGCTTTTCATGTGGCAGACTTTTTAAAGCCACATCAATTTGCAGAGAAGTGGGCTTTCTTAAACAAGGTGCTGTAATAGGTGTGTACATATATATAATTTTGGTTTTAGTACAGCTTTGTCCACATGTGCAGATGATGGGAGAAGAAAAATGTGGAAGTCACATCCCACTTGAAAGAGCTTTTGATCTTGTGGGACTCCTACACACTTCAGTGATAAAACCACAGTTCAGATAGGTTTGGCAGAGAGTCAGCACTGGAGCTGGGATAACTGAGATTTATATTCTCAGAGTACCAATAGGTTCTGTTAGATCTGCAGCTGTTTTTAATGCATCAGCTCTCTTTTAATTCCATGACGTGTGACACCCCCTCACACCATGCTGGCCCATGGTTGAGTCCTCCTGTCTGAAATGCAGGCAGTAATGCATAATACTTTTCCTAAGGTGTTCTGTGTTTTTTTTCTCTACAGTAGTGCTACTGAGTTATGTGAACTTGACCTTAAAATTGTAATTGGTCACCATACCTATTCCTTGATTTTTAATTTTTTTAAATTATTCTTTGTTTTAATATCTGTATTATTACTATATTCTAAAGCAGATGATTCATACAATTCAGAGTTAGCCCTACTGACAGCAGAATTTGTCATCGCTGTAACAGTAATGTGAAAATTTATTTTTGTGAAGGGATGGGGAGATCAATATAATGTGAAGTGTGTGGCAGTTCTTTAAGTGATCACTTCACTAATTTATGTACTTAAGTGATTAATCTTGGCCAGCTCTTACACAAACCAAAATTTAAATCCAAGCTGGATTTTTTCTGCACCTGAGGCAGTGATGTATGACCTCTCTGTGCTCCACAGCAGTGTTTTGTTCTGCTGTGTGGCAGAGAACCCCTCTCCTGCTAAACAGACCTACTGAATAGTTTTTCTATGGTTAAAATTAATCTCAGTACTCACAGATCAGCTTCTCTAAATTCATTTAGTATTTCTACTGAGGTGGATGACAAAGCAGTGCATAAAGACCTCTCAGACCTAAGGACCTTTCAGACAGACTGATGGTGCCCTGATGTGGTGCCAGCCCATGAGCTGAGAGCACCCTTGTTTTGCTGCTGCTTCCAGTTTCCTTCAGATTTCCTATCCGGTACCAGCAAGCAGTGGTATTGTCACCAGGCCTTTGGCTGTTCCTGTACTTTTTCCAGTTCTCTCTTTGTCTTGCTAAGGGAAAGAATTGCAATCCCCTTTTCATGCCTGATGAGTCTTTGCTTCCCCTCTCCTACATCTTCCTGCCTTAGAGCTAGCTGAGGTTTTGCCCTCACTGTGTTCTCTGAGAGTTGTCAATGCCAGTCCTGTCCTGGTCACTCCATGCCCCAGCTACCACCCTGCTCTGAGTGACCAAAGCATTTATGTGGTCTTGCAAAAAATGTTGCTCCTGAAAAATCTCATAATGAGGCTTATGGGCAGGACTGAAAGGAGTGTTATCCCAGCTTTTGTCATGAAGGGCCAGTTATGGTTCAGTCAGCATGAACAAAGTCTAATACCATTAAGAGTCCACTGGTTTTCAGGGAGACATTAAAATCAAGGAAATTTTATGATCCATGCAGCCATGAAGTTAATAAAGTTAATGTTTCATTTTTATGGGCTGTGCTGTACCAGGATGGGTAGTGCATGGCAGTGCTGCCCTCTGCAGCCTCCTTTTCTGTGGCCACTGCCATCCTGGGGAGCTGTTTTAGGGCAGCACTGCCCTGGGTAAGGCTGGAAAGCTTCCCACCCTCAGCAAGGGCTTCTTAATGCTGGCTCCTGCTGTCACCCTGCTGATGTGCTGTACCCACCAGTGAGCCTCTCCCGGGGCTGCTAGGCAAGCTGGACTTGTCAGGTTTCTGTGGGATGCTCTGAGCCTTAGCTCATTTAATGATGCTCCTCCCAATTATCAGTGCAGATGTCTGGTGAGTAGGTAGGTATCCTCACACAGAGTCACAGCTGTGTGTTGGTCCCTGTTCTTCTTTATCTGAAAGTTTGTGCATTTTGTGCCTGTCACCAGTTCTGGCAACCCCTGGCAAGAAGACTTAATGCTTTATAGGTGGCATATTTTTGTAGAGTGCAGTTCTTTACTTGAAAATTTTTGAACATTTTTTGGAACATGGATGCTGTGTCCCTAGTGCTGCTTGTTCATTTTTCTGGACTTTGCACTAGGATGATGTTTTGAAGAAGGGGGCATTTCTGTGTGTTTTTCACAGCTTTAATTTTGAGTGTGATGAAGATGAGTAGTTAAATCTGTTGAAATAGCTTTAAAAGAGCCAAACAACATTTTCCTGCTCTACTTTTGTTTCTGTATTGAATAATCAAGTCCATTCAATTCATTCTGTGTCTCATGTGAGCAAAGAATATGGTATTCTGTCACCAGGTACACTTGGTCACATCATCTGTGTTTGCTGGTGTACGTAGTTGTAGTGATCACTTAATGTGCCTCATTCAGCTACAGATGCTCTTCTAAATGTGAAAGTTTTGTGTTTAGTCTTAGTTACAGTGTCTACGTGAAGTCATCCTTCATTTTTTTTATTGTGAGTAAGAAGAGAGTTTGGCCTTGGTGTAATTAATTTAAACTTATCCCAGCAACATAATCAACTTCCTAATAAATTATGTGAAGTCCCACAGTTGTCCGTATGATGACTTGGAAGAACTGAGCCAAGCCTTGACTTTCAGGCTGGAGAATTCAGTTTTAATCCATCCATCATGTCCTCACTGCATCTTTCTCAGCAGAAAAGCATTCAGTGTTTCTTGACTTTATTATTCTTGTTCTTTCTTGTGTGACTATTTTATGTCCAGAAATGAAACATGAGCAAGAATAATCTTTTCGGGAAGCCAGTAGGGAAGCTCCAGAGATGTATTAAATTTAGTAAATGGAAATGATAACTCACAAAGCTTGCAGAACCAAAGTAGGATGCTGATTACAATTTTGGTATTGACTTTATTCTTCTGTACTCTCAGTTGTGAGTACAGCTGACAGAGAGAGAAAAACATGTCTTTTGGTAGATAAATAAAACCATGATGCTGTGTGCTGGAAAGACAGGAAGCATTGATTCCATATATTATGAGCTGTGTCAAAGTAATGTGTCTCAGCTGTGCCAGCATTTTACCAAGGTGAATCATCCCATTCAAAAGTCACCATTCAGTATGAAGTAGTCAAAAAAATTGGAGAGTTTTTCCTTAAAATGTTGTATCAGGTCCTGTAAGTGAAACTAGCAAGAAAGCAAAGGCAGTGAATGTTCAATAGAATTTTTCACTAGTATAATCTCAAAGCTGGCGAGTTATAAATGGCAGCAGGTGGTTGCATACTTGGATAGACTGTTTTCCCTCTCTTGACAGGCATATATCTGTCTTTAATTAATATATGCATTACAAGAAGAGAAAATAAATATGTAAACAGTTTCTTCAATTTGGACTGAAATTACAGCTTATTTTGAAATTTGAAAACCTACTGATTTATGCAAGCATAAAGCTTTCATATATAAATATAAGTTAGTTTCAGTGGGCTGCTCACTTTCTGCTCACTTGATTTGTATAAAAGGCTTTCCAATTGCATTTTCTGGTAGGCACCTGTACTCCTAAATGCTCTCTATGCTATTTTATAGCTGAAAATAATAGCTTAATGATACTGTGCTAATGACACTGTAGGTGTCTTGTTGTCCAGGGTTGCTTGAAAATGGGAGAGTATTTGAAGCAGTACAGGAGCTGCTGTAACCATTTGGTGAGAAGAGCAACTAGGGTTTAAAAAAAGCTCAGTCTGGCTGCTAGGCTCTATTTCAAGAGGTGCTGGCAGACAACAGCCATAAAGCCCAATTCGTCCCTATGTACAAGAAAAAAAGAAATCAAGGTAGTCAGAAAAAACTCACCTTCTGGAAGGCGCTGGTAGTTCAGCCCCATAGCAGATGGAAGTAGTTGATGGAACATAAGTACAAGAATTAAAAAGCATACTAAGAACAAAAGTTCAGAATCAGATGGTATTAAAGTGTATTCTTTAAAATCAGGCACTTAGATGCCATAAGCTGCTAAATTAATGAAAACTATTTTTTTATATTTGTGCATGTGTTTATGTGCTGAAGATATTTTGCACTGTGAACAGTAGTCAATGGAAAATTATGTTTGGTCTTTGCATTATGTTTTCATAAATTTTGGTTGTCCCTCACATCCTGTTTGGATAAAATGGAATTGTCTGTACCTCTCTAAGGATCAGTTCTCTTCTTATCCTTGATGGCTCTCAGTGATTTGAAAAAGAGCATTAGAGTTGTGGTGTTAGAAAAGCTCACCTGAGGTACAGTAACTTCAGATTTTCTTCCCATCTGCAAAATGTCCTGAGAAGCAGTGTGGGTTTGTTCTCCTTGTGTTGCTACTCAACAGACTGGCTTCTGAAATTGCTCTCAGCCTCAGTGGGCAGCTCTCTCCCCTCTTCTCTGCTTTCAGGATGTCTGCAGGAGAGCACAGAAACGTCCAAACTGTAACACAAATACTGCTTCATAATTGCCATAGAACTCTGGGCTAATGACCAGCAATGGGAATGGAACCTACACTGGCTTATGCTGAAACAGAGTGCCAAAAACAACCTTACCTTTACTTTTTACATCTCTGTCTCAGGATTTTCTACATCTAGGTCTCTCTAGGAGAATCCTGGGGAATATGCTTCCTCCAGCCATGTCAAAGCAGGCAGTTCTGCTAAGTATCTCCAGAAGCAAGGTCCCTGACAAGTGCCAAGTTTTTTGGGATTCTGGTCCTCTGCCCAGCTGTAACACATGTTAATTCTGGAGCTGGCAGTGGCCTGCTCCCTTGAGCTAGTCCTGGTGTGGGGCAGGCTGGCAAGCCAAGATGCCGTGATGTCACAGCAATCACATGCAGTCTAGAGAGTAAATCTGGAATGGTGTTTTTGATTGGATAAGGAATGCCATTCTCAGTCCTGAAACATGGTTTATATTACCATAATTTTTCTGTTAGTGCTAGGAAGAAGTTAGTATCTTGCACAGAATTGTCTATGTACAAGAGTGGTGCTGCACACTGCAGCCACAGGATTCCTGTGACTGTGACCATGTGGGTGTAGATTCTTTACCTAGGATATGCTTAGGGTGTCCAGCCATTTTAGAAAGTTCTTTCTTGAGTATCTGTGTACTAAAGTTTGAATAATAAAAATTTTTCTACCTTCTATTGATATATTTCAAAATTATATTTCAAAACTAGTGTTTGTTGAAGGGGATGATTCACTCTTCTTTTCAAAGAGAAGTTCACCCTCACAGTTACTGAAGGTTGCTGAATGTTAATAAGTGTTTGTTGTGACACTTGACCTTAATGTCTGTGTAGCTCTGTGAATACTGGAAGTCTGGTCCCAAATGGCCTTTGGGCACCTCAGAAATTGTTTTGATTTTTGTTCTTTTCCCATTCCACTATGCAACATATAAATATTCAATGGTTAGGGTAAATTTTTCAGATGCTATACTACGCTAACAAGTATTTAACCCATATGATGTAAGGAAAAGAAACATAATTCTTAAATGGAGGAATTTCATAATCTTTTGGAAATGTTTTACAAGAGACTTCTTGAAGACTTTGGTTTTGTTATAATGTTTTAACGTTCTGGCTACTGATGCTGCTTCAGGAAAACTGGAGAATGCTGTAGCCAGGCCTGTCTCTGACTGGCCCCACTGCACAGACAAGTAACAGAAAATCCAAAGCAGAAAGGCTGACATGGAGTGGGAGAGTTTCCCTCTAGATACCCAGCCTGGGGAGTGAGGAGAGCGTGCAGCTCCATGTATGCAGGCATGGACTTGTCAGAGGATCTGGGGCTGCCCCTTCCCTGTGCACTCTGAGGGACCTGGATCTGTCTTTGGCAGGGTGGATGGGATTGAAATCTACTTCAAACATACTACAAAAGATTGATTTAAAATAAGCAGAGTAGATGGTGGAGCTGGAGGGAAAATGACACCTCTCTGGGGGTGCTGGGATCAGGTTTCAGCCTCCTGTGCCCCAGCTCAGCTGGAGTTCTTATTCTCTGACATATTTGCAATATAAATAAAGCTATGCGTTTAAAAAAAAGTGTGTACTATAGTGCCCAGCACTGTTTAAGTTTTAAAAGCAGATTTACAGAGCAAACTAAAATAGTTCTTCTTGCCTCTTCTTCTGTGGCGTCTCTTAAATCTTCTTTTTTACATTGAAACACACCACATTAAAAAAATAATCCCAAGTGCAATTGGACTCAGTCCCAGTTTACAAGGTTGGAATGTTCAGCAAACTGGTTAAGTTATGCCAAATTCTTTCAAAGACAGTGGGGTTTAGGCTTGAGTTCTTGAGCAAACTAGGTTAATTGTAGATACAGGTTTTGGTTGTTTTTTTTTTCCCCTCTGTGGAGGTTTAGGTTGAATATGAGGAAAAGGCTCACCCAGAGGGCACTGGAACAGGCTCCCCAGGGAAGTGGGAACAGCTTCAAGCCTGCTAGAGCTCATGATGAATTTGGACAAGCCTCTCAGGCACAGGAGTTGGACTTAATGATTTTTGTGAGTCCCTTCCAACTTAGAATATTCTGTGATTTTATGCCCTGAAATTGGTTGTCTCCTGCTTCAGATTGCAGAGGGATGGAAACAGAACTTGAATGAACACAAAGGCCGTGCTGTGGCTATTTCTGGTCTTTGAACCACTTAACCACTTCTCTTTTCATGTAGTTTTGTAGTAAGTGGACAGATTTACCAGCTTTTGCTGGAAAGTCTGTATTTATGATCTGAGAAGCTGCAGATGTGTTGGTCTGTGCTGCACCTCATCTATTAAATACATGAAAACGTTTGGCAAAATTGACTTCTCAGTGAAGATGAATCTATGTTTTTATCAGTACTGCAAAGATTCTTATTATTATCCAGAAAGGAAAATTTGCACCAAATCAGAATCCTGTCACCACGTTGTTTTGTGGTTTAGCATCTTGCAAGAGAGTATTTGGCCTTCTTGTTCTTATGTTTAGCTGCCAGTATCTCAATATTTACTTAAGAGACAATACTATAAATAAAACATGCGGTTTCATTAATGCTGAGGGACAACTTAGTTGTCAACACAAAATGCTTCTGTGTCGATCCTACTTGTGACTGACTCACTGATTCCCGTAATAATTTGCCCAAATACTCCAAAAATCTTTTAGTCTCTTTTTTTGGGATCAATTGGAAATGACCTCTGTCTGGAAAACCACCACTTAGAGTTTTGCAGCATTACATCTGACTCCTGATCCCAGTGGCAAAGTTCCCAGCAACCAAGTATAAACAAGAAGCAGCCCAATTATGACAGGATATTATGGAAAATACTGTAATACATTGAAATGGGAAAGAGGATTTTAGGTTGAAAACTACTAAGTATCACATCTTAATTTCACTGTAACAGCAATGTTTAAACATCCCCTCTCCTCCATTTCCCCATATGAATGTTCTGGGGGGTAAAAGCATTGCAAGGACTTGAGTAACAGCATGTGGTCAGGAAGTCTGTTCCAGATTTCCAGATTGCATCCAAAAGTTTTATATGTAATAAGATACACCACAGCTCTGAGAGTATGTTCTTACTTGGAAAATCAAACAATAACATTGGAAGCTGGTCTGTTGTTCTTTGTGTAGCTTATTGCATTATAGAACTCCATGGAAGAAGAAACCCACACAGCCATGCCCTCTCTGTGATGTTCCTAACCTATAATTTATTATAATTAAAAAAAAAAAAAGAAAAAAGAGTACTCTGTGTTTGAGTTACCTGTGAAATGTGTTGATCTTTAAATAAGAAAAACAGGATTTTACTTTTGCTTTAGAAACTTTCTCTTGAATTGACTTAGAACAAGGTTTGCAAAGATCATGTCCTGTTTCAGCAATAAACACAATTTTAATAATGAAAGCATCTATGGGGTATGTTTATATTCAGCAGAAGGGATGTGTATATATAAATAGAAGGATGTATACTTGGTATTGTTTATTTATATATGTAATGATATGTTTAAAAACACTTTGTCCTTTTTGAGGTCAGAATTTATGCCTACTATAGATAAAATCCATCCACAGGGGTGATTGTTTTCAGAAACTTCAAACAAGCAGTGCAACATGACAACTCTTCCACTCCTCCTGTCCTCCATGCAGGCATCCTCTTGGGAAGCTCTTTTGCCTTTAATGAATACCTGACAATTCAGTGTTGTACATAATGTAAGATTTATAGTGTTAGATTTATTCTTAAAAAGGATTTTTTTCCCCCTAAAAGATGAACTTTTGCATACTTGTCATTATATAGAAAAGCACATTTTAAAATGAGCAAGTGTGGTATCATCTTTAAAAGCTTTTGTCAGTTATAGAAATGCCCTTCAAAGACTGAGTGTTGCTGTTCTTTAACTTTTTTCCTTGTACCTAGAATTTGACAAGATTCTGGCATTGGAAGAATTTTATTTTGGGGGTTTGGTGGTGGTGAGGAGGGTGATTGCATGTTTTCCCTTGATATTGCAGAATTTTGGGGGGGCTAATAAGGAAATACAGATATTTTTGTCCAGTCCTCTATCTAACCAGCCACATATTTGACAGTGTTGTGCATATTATGAAATCATATCAGTATGTCCCATGAGGCTCAGCCAAAGATGAACTTTGTGTTCCTTTAATGGCAGGAAGCAGAAGAAAAAGGAAAAAGGCATTCATGTACTAATGCTTCCCATTCTGAGCTGACTCTATTTTTTTTTTCCCCTCCCAGATGATATAGTGGTGTAGCCACTTAATGGCCTCAAATAGCAGTAAAATAAACAGCTGCTTTCAGTACTTTCTAGCTAATGCAGCCTATCAGCTCAACGAGTCATGGCAGAGCCATTATATTCCCTTCAGTACTGATGGAGTGACTGGGAGACTGCAGGCAAAGGTGTTTCCAGGAATGGCAGGCAGCTTAACATCAACCTGATGTCTCAAAAGTCCTGCATGCTTTTCAGTGGATTTGTTTTGGGAATCTGAGGGAAGAAAATCTGGGAGTATGCCTAGCTTCTGAGAAGTGTTGGCAGTAAATTATGATAGCAGCCTAAGTTTGTACAGTACTCTTAGGATCTTGGTCATCTTTGGAAGCTGCTTTCTAGAGGGGCCAAGGGAAGAAGACACAATGAAGAAACTCTGAAGAAGTCACAGTTTCAGCTGGGGAAGTGTCTGGGTGAATAAGGTCTAAGTTAAAGGGAAGTCTTAAAGATCTTCCTCTTTCTCAATCTGCACTGCCTGGGAAACAAGACTGCACAATGTTTGGGAAAAAAAGTGGTAAAGAAATCTCTAGCAGATGTATATGCTTTTGTTCTCAGACCTCATGAATGTTGGAGCCAACACTTAGTTGGTGAAATATGCATCCTGGAAGCATGCATTTGGGCCTTGAAGTGACTGCTGTTGGATACTAAATGAATAAAACATGTGGTTCAATACAATGGTTGCTCTCTGCAGTCCCACAAACAGGGAGGCTCTGCTCTTGCTGACATCCAGCAGGAACTGGGAGCACTGCAGCTCATGGAGCTGCCTTCTGACTGTCATCTATCAGTGTCCCCTGCTCCCAGGGCCATCTCTTTGTCTTGGACCTTCTTCCTCTTGCTCCTAATTTCTGCTGGGAACATCAGTGTAGCCAAACCATCCCTGCTAGTGACTGGGATGCTCAGCTCTTCTCACATACTGTGTGGGATTGCTGTGAATCTCATTTAAATAGTTTTTGTGCTGTTGCTGAAACTTACTGTCAAGCAGCTACCCACTTCTGCAGCTCTTGTGGATCTTCTTGTGTTCTTAATATTTCCTGGTTTTCCTGCTTTGGAGACTGTCCCCCTCCCCTTAGCTCACTTGTGTTGGTCAAACACTGCTGTCTTGTGATGCTGAGTGGCCCTTCTGCAGCTGTGTTGGGAGCACATGTCCCATTTCAGATTGCACAGGCTGATAGAAAGCAAAAACCAAGCACATTTCTCCTTCAGGAATCGATGTTTGCTGGAGAAACTACTGCTTTTTTTCCCCCTCTCCTCCTACTTTATGTGGCCATCCTATTCCAAATGCTGCTTGCACCTTGTTGTTCCTTGCTTGTTAATGGTTGTGGATGTAGTGTGACACATTTATATTGGGGGTTGGAACGTGCTTGGGAGCCATGAGAGCGACATTTATTAATTTAAAGTCTCTAAAATGAAAGAAGAAAGTGGTGGATTGAAAAGGAATTCTAAACCCAGGAAGTAAAAGTTGTGCTGGTTTGAGTTCCAATTGTTAGGAAGCCCCCAGAGTTCATAAACAGAGGGACAGTGGTGTTCCTGCTGGCATGTGAATGAGTGGGTCTGGAGGCTGCATCCAGCCTGGATGGTTATTCACTTGGTGCACTGTAGGAAATGGCTTGACCTTCTAAATAATTATTAGCCCACTTACTTAGACATGCAAAAATGTGTGACAGCAATGGAAAAAAACTTCACCTCCAATATATTCTTTATAGCATAATAGTTATTAGGCCATTATCTGATTTTTGGGTCCTTGCAACTGTGTCTGCCTGTTATTTCTCCAAGGAGACATTTTTTTCTGGGAGTAGGAATGTATCCTAAAGATGTAGCATGGGAGAATATATTTTTCTTCAGTGCCACGTAAATGTTAGGTTGATCTCTTCCAAGAGAAATGTTTCTTGACAAATGGAAGTAGTAACATTCCAGCACGGGAGGTTTTCCTAAGGGAGTTCAGGTTTAGGAAAAGATATTTTGATTTCTAAGAGAGAAAATTTGTATCTGCAAACTGTGGTCCCAGATGGACCCTTACATTCCCCAAAGCTGATATTTCTGAAGGCCATTGCAAGGTTTTACATTAACTCAGAAAGTAAATAAAAGAGAAATTCATCTAGTATCACTAGGTGGAAAGTTAATTCCTTTTAAGTTTATGGTCTTTTGACTGTGAGCCAACTTGCATTCATGGGGTATTTGATATACCTGCAGATAACAGTTTCGTGCTGCAGTCAGAAACTTGAATGTTTGCATGACTGGTATTGCAGACACATGGGCAAAACAAGGCTTAGCTCATCAATTTTTTATTGATAAAGTAAAAGCATACCAGTAAAAGCTTTTATGTGGTATAGATAATCCCAGTTTTTGCTGCATTATTAAGACAGTAAATGGGAATGGGATTTTATAATTTCATTTATTAATACATTTTTTTCTTTTGAGAACTAAAATTTGAGCTATTTTATCTTGCCATGTTTACTAATTCTATTCAGTGAAAGACTCAGAGGGAAAATAAGGCAGCTGCCTTTCCATATCTGGAATTGGTCTTGGAAGCCATTAAGATTTGTATATGAACCTACATCCAGTTTTAAAGATTATTCGATGGAGTGTTGTGCATGCCATGAAGTGTGTTATCAACACCACTGAGGTACTTGTTGGAGCTGTGTGGTATTTGTCACACATGAAGGAACAGGCCCTCCCAGTATGTGAAATTGTGAGTTCTCCGTGCAGCTTTGGCAGGGCAGCTGCTGTGTGCCCACACTTGGAGAAGGGAGCTGTGCTTTCTCTGTCAGTACTTAAAAACTCAGTTCTACTAAACCTGAAGATCATTGGGTGTCCCCAGACTAAGGCAGGGATAAATTGGAAAATAAAAGCATTTTTTCTGTCTGTGAGTCATAACCTTTTTTGCTGCCTTGTAGCAGTGGTATATGCAGTGGCCAGCTAAGCCTGTTGTAAGGCTGGAATTAAAGGGTATGATCCCTAAGGATTTTCCCTGCTAGCAGCACGCATGGAACAAGCCCTTCCTTTCTGGCACAATGCTTTCCTTCAGCCTGGTTGCATGTGAAGCACGAGCTGTGCCCCAGGATACTGGGATGTGAGCTGTGTGGAGTCCTTAAGATTTGTGTGCCATGCATAGGGAAGCCTTAGCACCAGTCAGGGCATTAGGTAATCTGAACAATAAAGGATTTGCCATAAGGTGTGGAAGAGAGGAAAACACAATGTAAGCTGGGATTTTCCAGTCTGCTGAGCCTTGTTCTTCCAGACTCACATAATAAAAGAGCTAAAAGTATCTATTGAAGGGTTTAATAAAGATTTATTAAATAAGAGAGAAATAGCCTTCAGACACTTATTCACTGCCTTTTCCCCTTCCTGAGCTGACTTTAGGCACTGTTTTAAATAGCTGAGTGCACAACCAAGCAGCGGCTTGAAGAGGCTCCACACTGGGCTCAAAACTGTGAGCACAGGTAATTTTAAGGCTGGGATTATGAAATGTAGCAGGTTTCTGCAGAGGGCAAGAAGGTTCAGGCTCTGGGTGCAACTATTTGTACTCTGGGTGCTATTTCTGACTACTGACATCTTAGCTACTGATGGACTGCATACAGGACAGGAGGCTGAAATCATCCTTCTGACAGCATGTCCCAGGGCAAGGTATGTTCTTGGGAATGCTTCAGGATTGTGATCTTTATGCTTAAGTTTTTATGGATCTGTGTTAGGGATGCATAGATGTGGTGTTGGCCTAAGTCTTTCCTACATGGGAAGCCTGCATGCTGTTAAGGCCAGAAACCCCTGAGCAGACAGACATAGGATACTGCAGGCACCAAATGGAGACCGAAAGACAATTAGAACAGGGTTAATAAATCTGATGGAAAAGTCTGTTAGAGGAGGGTCAGCATGGAATGGGCACTTCTTCCCAGAAGAAGCAAGGAAATTGCAAAAGCCAGGAAAAGCCCACTCTTGTAATTGGAAGCCCAGGACCTAAAACTTGGGAAGTAATGTAGCTTGCTGGAGAACTAAGAATCAACACAGAGCAAGCCAAGGTGGGAGACTGAATTATCTATAAAACTGCCAACATGGAATGGTTTACTTTCCACTTCCAAAAATGTAATAAGCGTATTGAAAATACAATTTTTCTTCTATTCTTGAAGCATCAGTGACTGAAACAGTACCAGTTAAAATTCTCTGTAACGGGAAGATAATACTGCTTTGGGTCTGCTATTTCAATTAGTTGAACTTATTCTGTTTAAGAAAACAGTGAAGCCAGGAAGGTTGGGAAATAAATGGTAACACAGGCTCCCCTTAGTTCCTGTTTAGAGAAATAGTTTCTCCTTTAGGCTATTAAAATGTCTCCAGAGCATAAGCTGTGCATTTCATGTCTGAAGAGATTGGCAGTTAATAACTTGAATTTAAGAGAGGCAGAGATAAAACTGTCCATCTGTGCTGATAGTGTTGTGTCTTCTGATTTGTGTTCACAGCTCATGTTTCCTGTGGTGTGGGAGGACAGAAGTAGTTCATACACATTTCTAAAGACAACAAAATATGCACACACTGGAATCCAAAAGATGATTAAAATATCACAATTTGCTCCTTACTGTAACTAATCAGCCCAGTCCGCTGCATTTCTGAATCCCTCATTGATGGAGTTCTTCTAATACTGTTTTTAGTAAAAATGCTGAAATTGTGAGTAAAAATGATGTATTTTGCTACTGTACATTTTATAAAGTCAAGTCAAGGCCACAAAAAATGAAGTGCTGAATTTCTCTGGAAGACTGATGGAGATTTTACAAAAATATTTTCATAATGCCTGTTACCCTTTTTCTGCTACTGCTCTCACTGGAGAAGGAAAGGATTTGAAACTGTTGTTTTATTTGTCTTCTGTTACTTTGCCCACTGTAACCAAAGAAATTCTGCTGGTCTGCATTTCCTGGATGAGCCATTAAGAAAAATAGTGCCTTATCTGTTGTTTCTGAAAGTTTGGATGAGAAAATACTGATTTACACATCTTGATGCCTGTGTTTGAGATAGAAGTTGAAAGGGGACATAGTTTGTTTTTTCAAGTTACAGACCACTTTCAATTGTTATTTGCCATTAATTTTTTTTCCCCACATTTTTTTCCCACTCTTTTATTTTCTGTTTAGTATGGCCAAATATTTTAGCAACCTGGATTGCCTAACCCTGGAAGATGCCAGTTGTCTGAGACTTGATTCTCTTCCCTCTATTGAAACTGTTTGTGAATGATGTTGAAAAGGCCTGGAAGATGTGCTGACATCCACTGGCATTAATTTGGAAAACTTAATTATTCTGAGCCTACAGTGTTCTTGTTATGCCACCTGGTGCAAGGCAGACATGAAGAGATGCAATTTAATGAAATGGTTCTGTGAAAAGGTCACAAGATCAGTGTGCACTTCTGCTGCATCCTGGAGTAGCAGGAAGAAAACCTGGAGCACTGCTAGATAGAAATAAATTCTAAAAATCTATAGTAGTTTTAGGAATCAGAAATAGTATGGCATTATACAGCAAAAAGTAGCAGAAATGTGGGTAATTTAGTGTGTCACTACATTTTTTAAGGTCAGATGGTCTCTTGAATTCTTCTGCATTAATTCTCTGTGGGCAGTGCACTGAGAGTTCTCATTGCTTTTTGAAATTGGATTAATACCACTGAAGGCTGTTGCCTACCCAGGCTGCTGACATGAACTGTACACCAACATTTAGATGGAAATTCCTGCCTTTCCTCCCGTGCTAAGGGATTTCAACTAGTCATTGTTGCTTTAAAAATATTTATTCAATATTACAACCCAAAAAATCTCCTAGAGACTTGTGCTTCCTAATGGGAATGCATAAGCAGCCTGGCTGGTGCTGTCTGGGTGAGCACAGCTTGGACTCTGCACGGGCATTATTTGTTCTGCTGGAGTTTCTGTGGGGCTCTGCACTTCTCACTTGGCTTGGCAGCTGTTGTCTGCATGAACAAATCCATCTCCCCTTTCCCAGACCACATCCTACTGGCATCCTGACCACAGGAAGCTAACAAAAGGAAACATTATACAGAATACCTCTTTTTCAGGATGCTCTGAGAGTTAGGGATTTTACACAAACTCCAGATTTATATCTGGAATTCTTCTTCTAGTAGAGAGCCTTATGCCCAGATTTCTGTCAAGGAATGCTGGCCTGGTGGACAGGGTGGGCAAGCAGCCCAGCAGGAATCAGCTGGGCATTCTGGGGCCAGGGAGGCCAGCTGTGCTATCAGCAGGTGAGGGAAGGGTGCCTGCTTCAGTGTGGGCTCTCCAGTACAAGGAAGATCCTGATGTGCTCAAGTGTCAGGGAGATGCTGGAGCAGTGACAGGAGAGGAGAAGCTGAGGGAGCTGCCTCTTTTCAGCTCTGAGGAGATGAAAGGGACATATGCTAGAGGGGAGGGTACAGAGGAAGAAGGGAAGAGATACAGAAATAAGCTTCCCCACCCTGTTCCTAGGTGAGCATTTGAGTAGTGTTGAGTGCTTTTAGAGCAGATTTTTGATACCATGGGTAGTAAACCAAAAATTTTGCTGCACAGGGATAAGGCAAAGGAGATGCACACTATTTTTTTGTACCAATATAATTGCTTGATGTTTATTGTGATCCCACCAAAACAGCTTGAATCCCACAGCATCACACCAGCTCCTTCCTCCTTTCTGCTCTGACTTACCCTTTCTTCGGAAGGGAGCTAATTCCCATCTGCATTCAGGGGGACAGCCTGCTCACGTGGCTTCAGTGCTTCCTGGGATTTTTCTGGATTTGTGCCCTGCCCCAGCTGGGGCTAGCCAGCAACAGGCATCCATATGGGAGGAATTTATATTGTCTGAGGGGCCTGAACACTGAAGTACTGTAAATGGTGTTTTCACGCAGTGCAGCTAATTCCCACAGTTTCCATTGCTTTAGGCTGTTGCTTCTGATGAAAAACAAACAGCATAGTCTGGGAGCTGAGGAATTCAGTCTGCAGCTCAGTCAGCACGAGGCCTGGCCTCTGCTGGGCTGCACAAATGGAGCTGCACAGGGATCTGTGTGATGCCTGGACAAATCAGGGGTGTCCAGGCACAGCACTCAGTGCTCCTCAGTGCCAGGGCCACAGTTCTTAGAGACCCCTGGAGCTTTATGGACTCAGCAGGGTAATTCAGGGCTGGATGCTTCACCCTGTCAGCAAATGGAAGGGATTCCTTGAAGGCACAGCAGCTTCCTGCTGTACAGTAGAGCAGTTTTCCAGTCAGGAGCAAGTAAATAGAAATCCTCACTAGTGCAGAGTCTCTGCTGAGTTTCCTAATGATTGTAGGGTAGAGGCAGTTTTTTGGGGGTACACTGAGCAAGCACAGTAAATGTACCATGTAGCTTTATTATGTTAGGATGACTGTGGATGTCATAATGATGCTGCTTCTCCTTTGTCCTACTGCCTGCCTTTTGCTCAGGCCTTCCTGCTCCTCTCTCGGTTCTTGGTCTGTCCTACTGTTGTTGAGTCCCCCTTGCAATTTGCATGCTGCATTTTCTCTTGAGGTGAAATGTGTGATTAAAAAACTAGTCTGGTTTGGACACTACTTAATAATTCTTCTAGTGTGCAAGACACATGGTTCCAAATGCTGATACTGGTGATCAGCACATATTTATCGCACCAATTAATAATTCTCTACTTCTTGCACAGGACAAACTCAGCCTTTTTTGGAGGCTCCCCATGCACAGCAAAATACCTTGCTTTGTGTAGTATCTAGGAATTTTTCCTTGGCTAGTTCTGGAAGAAGTATGGAATTGCCCTCTATAAAATGCATTCTGTCTAACCACCATGCTGTGGTTTAACATGAAAACTAATTGAATAATCTTTTCCATGAGCTGCTGTTGGACATCAGCCAAGTCATTTTCACAGTATTCATCCACCTGTTGGGAGGAATTAACAGTGGGTTTGGGGTTTATTTTTGAGGAAACCCTTTCATGTTTTACTTAGATGCAAAAATAACTCTGCACACAAAGAGCTTGTTGCCAGTGCTGCAAGGATTCATGCTTTTCCTTCTTCCCTGTGAAAATGTAGAGATAATAAAATGAAACTTTAAAAGAGCAAATTGTATTATCAGTGGAACTTCAGACAGTGCACATCTGCCTTTGGTTATTTGAGTGCTGGGAACTGCAGGTAAATCTGTGCTATGTAGAATATCACACAAGGACCAGACTTTGTCAGAAGTGAGTCACCAAGGTTCAGCTGTGTGTTCATGACCAGGATTGGCTGATACCCAGTCATTAAACGGCTTTTGGAGAATCACAGATGCCCAGAGGCCTGCAGCCTCTTCCTGACAAACTTGAATGTGTTTGCAGGCTTGCAGAGGGCTCCTTGCAGGAGAATGCCACACACTTGTGTAGCTTATACAGCCTAAGCTGAAAAGCGTGAGTCAGCCCTGGGCTGAGAAGGAAACCAGTTTCTGGGTAATGATGTGATGAATGTCTCTGAGCTGTCTGGGAATGCCACAGCCAGCACTGCCCTTCACTCCCTCTGGGAAATGCCATAGCTGTGTGCATGCATGTCTGCCACAGAGGTCAGGGGAAAGGAGGGTGTGCAGTTTGGACTGGAGCTCCTCCTCTTTGCTGCATTTTGGGAAGAGAAGAGGGGATATTTTTGTCATACTGACCAGATCAGATGTGACAGCTCAGTGTTACCAGCAGTGCCTTGTGAATGTGACATGAGTTCCCAGCAGGACAGCACAGGCTTTTTAAGACTAGGAATCCTTGGGGACAGAGTATTCAGTGCTCAGTACGTTGAGGAGTATTTCCCTTGTGATCTGTAGCATTTGTTATTTTGGCCATGGTACTCGGAAATTTCATTTGAGGTCACAGAGGTTCCCAAGTGTTGTCTGCTTGGGATGGTTGAATTTCAAGGTGCAGATGCTGCTGAACAATCTCTGTGTAGGGTTGGCCTCCTGTCCTCCTGTCCTTTTGTAAGTAAAAACAACAAAACCAAAAATACAGTTCTCTGGGATGGAAAGAGTTTGTGCTTTATAATGCTGCCTCTGTATATGCATCTATAAAATCTCATTTTAATTAAGATATTAATGTAAAAGGGAGTTTTGAAGAGGGGTAATGCCTTGCACATGTCGAGGAGGTTGAGTTGTTAATAATTACAGTTATGGAGTTGCTGTGCTAAGTTCCCTCTCAGGAAAAGATGATCTTTGTTTCCACATCAGTGCTTTTTTTTTTCCCCTTCTCAGCAGCTGGCTGACCACCCTTGACACACCTGACTCGTGTACAGGGAAATTGGGGTGGGGCAGGGAGGAGTTGCAAAGTGCATGAATCTGTTTGTGATGGCATTACAGAACACGAGATTGAAAAGTCAGTCACCAAAAACCTGAGTGCCTCTTGTAGTGCATGCAATAAATGTAGTATTTTTCCCAAGTTAATGAAGATGCAGAGCAGGGACAGTGCTAGGCTCTCCCCTCTGGCCTGTCAGTTCCTAGAATTGCTTCAGCTCTGCAGTTGTCATAGATGCAGCCATGGCAGGCCATACTAAAGTGGCCCAAAAAAGGGCAAAGTTTTCCACTTGGAGGCACATTTTTTCCCATAAACCGTCAACCTTTAATCCTACTAACTCTAAACAAACCCTGACCTGGAAAAATCTTTTCAGTTGCTTTTTTCCCCCTTCAAGTGTGGGAAGAGAAGTCCCTTAACCTTTGCACAACCACATATTAATCTCATTTCCTACTCATCATGACCTAGTCATTTGGAAATTGCAACTATGCTTAATTTGATTTTTCTTTCTACATTTTTTATATTATGTTTTTGTTGTTTCCCTGGTTCTTGTTTTTTGGTTCAGCACTGGTTCATTAAACTTCAGTCACAAATACCAGCTGGAGGGCTCACAGCTTGTCATTTCAGCTAATCAGACATTTGTAGATCACAAGGGGTTATTGCATATGCATGTGAAAACTAGGGCTCTCTCCTATTGTTCCTTCCCTTTCTTGGGAGACTGTGGCTGATCACTGTTTTTCTTTGTTTTTCTTTGTTTTCTTTGTTTTTCTTTGGCCCACCAGGATACACTCTTCTGAGAGCTTAGCATAACAATACTCTTTTTCTCCAGCTGATTCCAGAAGCTGTGCCATCCTCTGCTCCCTGCTGCTACTGTCGTCCTTGGGCAGTAGTTTGGAAGTTAGCACAGGCATTTTAGGATGCCAGAATGCACCTTATGTTTTGCTGTACTTTCAGTCAGCAGGTAAAGTCCAACTGTTGTATCTCATCACTTAATTGAATAATAAAAATGAAAAGATAGGGTTAAATTTGCCTCAGAAGAAAGAACAGTATTTTGTACTGCTGTAAGAAATATTGTGAGTTGCAGTTAAGCTGTAGTGACAATAGTTTTGAGTGATCAGTAGCTGCCACTGCGTTTAATTTAAACCATTAACAGCAAATGCTCAGATCTCAAGAGATGTTGTAAGCTTCCTGTAGCATAAATATCCTGGGGAAAATCAGAAACTTAGGCTGATTTGAATTAAAAAGAAATAATTATTGATGGGCAGTTGACACAAGTATTGTTTTTAGGGACATACACCTCTCCAAAGAGGGAAGGAGGTGACTTTTTTTGCTCATATATCTTCCACTTGCTGAAGGCTTCACAAAAGATTTTAATTTGAAGCCTAATATTAGTGTCATACCTTTAACTCCCTGATAGTGCACAGCATAACATCTTTTCCCATGCCTGTGTTTAATTGCTGCAAATCCAGCAGTTCCCATGACTTGTTACAAATTCTTTCCACTAAAATTGCTGAATCTTGGAATTCAAGCTATCAAAAATCGCATCTGTGAAAGTAATGAATCTTACATCAAATCCTGAGTGATTTGACATCACTTCCTTAACTGTTTTCCATGTTCTCACTCCCATTGCAAGTTTACTTTTTTTTTGTTTTGGTAGAACTTTGCACTCCCATCTGGGAGCAATATTTTTTTTTCCCCTGAAGGCCTTATTGCTTAGATTGGAAGGGCAGTGTCATATTAAACCCAGTTGCTGTTTTGTTACTTTGATTGCAGCAGAACAACACATTCAAAACTTTGCATGAACAAAATAATATCTCTATAGGCCTTTCAAAAGTCCCACAGGCACGGATTTCTTGTTACCAGCAGGTAGAACCCAAGTGTGCTGACAGCATGCTGTAAGGGAGCAGGCTGCCCCAAGCAAGCTTCAATGGCTAAATTGGAGGAAAAGCAAGTTTAAGTGACAGTAGAAATTGTGAACAGCAGTGGGTTTTTTTTAATCATACCAGACATTATTTTTAATAGAAATAGTAGCTTTGCTGGGGGCTATTTTAATAATGCAGTAGCTGGCAATTGAGATTGTCTCTGCACGTTCACATTGCAGCACACACATGCACACACACACATATATATATATACACACATATATATATATACACACACTGAAAATTCAGTAGCCTGCTGGCTCCCAAAGGAGTTGACTGCATAATCAGATCACTGTACAGCTGAGCAGTCTCTAAACCCCAAAGTTCAGCAGATGTCTTGCTCCTCCAGAGCATATGTACCAGAGAAAGGAAAAGTAGGAAAAGTGGCCTGACTTCTTTCAGTGGTGTGGGGATGTGCTTGTTCATTCTGAGAAGTAAAACTAGATGTCCCTGAGAGATTACTCTGTCCTGTATTGACTACTCTTCTTTTTTTTTTACCTCCCTTAAAGTAAATGAGGTCAACTTGAGCTTTCTAAAACCCTTATTGGAAATCTTTTTCCCAGAGTTAAAGAAAGTGTTTGAATGAGTTTCCAATTAAGAAAAAAAGGCTCTTGGTGATATAAATTAGTTAACACCCACTGAAATAGTAAAACCACAAACAAATGGAACACCAAGCCTTTGAATGTATTACATTTCCTTCCCTTGTCCAGCATAAAGCAGGTGAGAGATGAGATTCTTGGTAACTATGGGGCTAGCCCAGGAGAGTTTTGAGGGAGGGTACAAGTGGCTTTTATAGCAATAGTTCTATGTTAGAAACCTTCCACAGGGCATTTGCATATTCCATACAAGATCAAAACAACACAATAATAATTCCAGTTCATTTTATTTACAGCTACATTTGGGGAGAGCTGCATATGCTGTAGCATGTGCTTCCCTACACTCACATCTTCCTTGATGATCCCCAGTTATTATACATTATCAAAAAAATTGCTGCTCAGCTATTTCCCTGCAAGGGTAATTTCTCTGTTAACAGACTTGGATTCAGATGGTTGCCCCTAGATCAAAGCTGAGACAACACGGTGCACATCTACTTAGAATTATCTTTATTATTAAATTAGCAAACAAATAATAACTAAAGAATATTTTTGAAACAACAGGGAGCAAAGCTGGGTTCTTATTACCCAGTACCCATGGTACTCACCATGCCACTATACAAATGAATAGTTTCAGGTGATCCATCTGCCCTAAGTGCAAATAGATGCCACATTAAAATAGGGGAAGATTACATTTGTAATTGCTCACCATTTATCTTTTTCTTGAAACATTTATGGTTCATGAAACATTTATACCCATTTATGCTAAGAAGCAAGTAGAAAATAAGTGATTGCACAGGGTGTTAGTTTTCTGAGGCAGAAGTGCACAGATGCATTCAGTAAACTTGAAGGAATAATTTACCCACTTTCTTAGAGAGATGTGGACATTTTAGCATTACCTCCTTTTCTCCTGCAGAGAGGTACTTCATCTTCTCTAAGAGCAGAGCACAGTGGGATTTTGTTGTAAAATAGCTAAGAATAAGTGCTTAATAAAGAAGGAGTAAGTCCTGGTGAAATTATGCACAAACAGCCAGTCCCTAATTCAGTGGGGAACCTCCTTCATGTTCATTCCCTTTATGTTGGCCCTTAGGACATTACCTTTGAGCAGAAAAAAAAAAAATACTCTGCTTATGGGGCACAGCTGAAGGATCCATGATGGCAGAGTAGGATGTGATTTGTGGATCCCCAGCACTGAATTGCTCCCTTGGGGTGGCAGAGCAGGGCTGGACCAGCCTTGTAGTCCTGCTTTTCTGCATTTTAATCCACCTGCCTGTACACAGCTCATCTCCAGGCTCCCTCATGATGAAACACTTTGCTGAGCTGAAAAGAAATCCCTTCTAGCTCCTGAGCACATCCACTGTGTGCTTCCTTGTATGAACTACTAGGTGATATCCTCTCTCCTGGTGCTGTAGGCATGGCAAACTCTTCCTGCTGAAGGAAAGGGAAGGTAGGGCCAAGCCAAGGCAGCTCTGATGGCAAGCAGGGTCTTAAAACCTAAGTCTGAGAGAACCTTCAAAAGGAGGCTGCTCACTTTGTAGTTATGTGTAAGTCATGCTGAAATAATGTCAAATTATTTGGCATTTGCTGGTTTCCAGCTATGTATGGTCCCAGGAGGGTGTAAAAGGAAAAAAAAAAAAAAGTTGTACAGTAATTTCATAGATGAGTTTTGCAGGATCAGTAATGTTGAAAGGTGCCGAAGTTCCTTTTCAGGTTTTGATCCTTGAAAGGTGCTGAAGTTCCTTTTCCTTTTGATCCTTCCTTTTGCACCTTCCCTTGTGCTATAAAGCATAACTTCATATTTACAGCTTATGAATCACCTTAGCATGGACCCAGGTTGTTTTTCAACCTCTCATTATCTTTTAATATGCACTTAATAAAGTGAGCCACTTACTGACTAATTGCTCTAATTTGCATATTGATAAACTGAAGTGATGGTAACTGAGCTTGAAAAGCTCTGTGAGCAATTCCTGTGGAAGACAGGGAATATCTCTGTTAATGTTGCTTTCATAAACTGTAGTTGCTCTCATTATCTTGGAGCATCTTTGATTCAAAGGGCATTTGCTTAGAATCACAAAAAAATGGGAAAACTTGCTTGCTCAGCCTGGACTGGTTTTTGTTCAGCGAGGCAGATCTCTGGTAAGAGAGGACTGTACTCCTGCATGCTGCCTCTGTTGACAGTGCTTGCTGTTTCTTTTGAAAGCCCTTTGCCCTTCTCCATTGTGTGGCTGACCCTGCAGCATTCCTGTGTGCCTCTGGCTCTTTGAGCAGTATTTTGAGATCAAACTGTTCACTCTGATACATTGCATATTATAGCCTTTGGAAGTGTAACTTCCCTAACTGGAAAAGAAACTATTACCCCATCAAAATGTGCTATTTTCTTACATAATTCAGATGACCTGCCCTATAAGCAGAATCTGGGGTCACATTTGCTTTAAACAGCTGTGCCCTCCCTTTGACATTGCAGGCAATTACTTTGCCTTCAGTGGTAACTGGATTGCTTTTTGTAATGCAAGCATTTCAAAGTTTCATTACCGTGGTTCAGTGCCTGGGGCAAAGGCTTGCTGGCTCCTCTGGCCTCCCTTGTCCAGATGTGCTCTGCACAGGGCAGGTGGATCCCCCATGGGCTGTGCCTCTAGTTGGATGCCAGCATGCACGGTGAGACTCTTCTGTGCACCTGCAGGTTTAACTTTGCCCTGGACACTCTTGATGCCACCAAAATGTGGATTATGATACAGGACTTCCCTTGTACAGGACTTCCTTGAGCGGTCAAGCCATTCTCCAAGTACATTTTTCCTGTCTTAACTCACAGCTGTGGTTTCTCAAGGGAATCCTGAACAGATAGGACAGAAGAAAATACAGAGGAAGGCCTATTTCAAATTAAGGCATGCTTTCCATCATTTAAAGGTTTTTCCCTTGAAATCTTAAAAAGGCCTGTAATTATATGATATTTTCCCAAAGCAGATGACTTTAACCAAGAAACTTGGCTTATGCCTGCCTGTAGAGCAGCCAAAGGAGAGGTAATATTTACCAGATTTGACATGAGAGATCAGTAGGAATGTAAATAGAGTAGTCCTCCAAAAGACACTAAAGCCAGAGCAATCATCCTGCAGCTTTGACAAATTTGCTAACATCTGTTCTGGTGCCATTTCTGCTGTACAGACCTGCCATTAACCATGGAAATGAAAGGGCTTTAATTAAATGAGCAGATTGACATGTTAAACTTTGATAGCGTTGTGCCATCTGGGTGGGTTATATTTGCAATTCTCTCTGCAGCTTCTTAGATTTAGGGTATATTTCAGCACTGCCCCAGTTATTTTTGGGAAGATACACTGACCCTGGAGCTCTGGGGTTCCTAAGGCAAGGTGTCAAGCTCTAAGTAAGTGTAACAAGAGGTACATTGCAGCATCTCACTTCTGAGCTGCATAACTTTTGTTTTACAGTTTTGGTTTTGCAGTTAGGTCTGGTTTTACTAACACATTGCTACTTAGTCCTGGCCACAGCTGCTACTGTAGATTTCAGATAATAGGAGCATAAAATTACTTACTTACCATAACTAAATTTCAGTCAATAGATAGTCAGGATGGGTTACAGATTAAGAAACTTTTAAGATGTGCCTTAAAACCCCCACACTGTTCATAGATTCATCCCCTGCTGGCAGAGTGTCGCTGAGTTCGTACAAAGTAGTCAGTTCAAGAGAAGATTGCTCTTAATTAAGGTGGAAATTGATAAGTAAAATTTTGCAGTGCTTTAGATGCCTAATGTGCTGAGTGTATTCAGCTTACACTGTAGTATTTGTCATCCCTTCAACTTGTAATAGATTGGAGCAGGGTGTTTATTATGATGAGATGCTGTTATAAATAAAAGGCTTTTACAGCTTCAGAGAAAATCTTTATACAGCTTAATTGTGTAGACAGGTTCAATTCCCAGGAAGGCCAAGAGGGAAATCAGTTGATAATTTTAATCCAGAATCAATTTTCTTTAAGCTTTTGAAACGTGCTCATCCAAGTTTTTCATGCAGCAGCTGGTTTCTGCTGAAGTAGCAGGTGGAGTGTGGCTGGTGTGTTACTTCAACTGGGCTTCCCTTTATACAAAACTGAGTATCTGGAGAACAGATGAACTTGGAGTTCAGGTAAATACTTACCTGTCTGCCAATACTCTCATCTCTGAGTGAGATAATCTTTCTGCTGCAACATATGAGCCAATGCTAAAAGTACTGCTGCTAAATCTGCTTTTCTGCCTTTTTAGCTGCAGGATGCTGTCTCCAATGTTTCAGGAACCTAAAGGAAAGGATTTGTCAGGACTTGAAGAGGTTTTAATGTCTGAACAACTGCATGGGAGGCTATGGATAAAATCTAGTGGTCTGGGTAGAGTGCAGGGAAACAGCTTCAGATTCTCCCTCTTCCATGATAATGACACTTGAAAAACTTTACAACTTGCACTTTGGTTTTTGTTTATCTGGTTTCTTTGGAGTACAAGATGTAGGGTTATCTTTGACCAGTTAAGCCACCTTTTATCTAAGAGACAACAAGCTTCCTGACAAATGCCCATGACTTGCACTGTTTTTCATCCCCATTTTTGTGTAATCACTATTTGAAGGAAGCATGTCAGCTAAGACAGGTGTGTTTGCAAATCCTGATGATGTCAGATTGGAGCTCATTTAGTATGGGGAAGGACATTTGTAAGTGCTGTTAGTCTGGCTGTAATACCATGCCTGTGTACACATTTTGTCTGGATAGGCTTTAAAGAGAAATCAATACGGGCATCAAACAAAGGAGTCCTGCTACCAGATGTAGGTATAAAGCCAAGGAACACGGAGAAGGATACACAAAATATGGGATAGTGAATGCACATCTGCAGTTTGGAACATGCTGTATTTGCAGTATTAATGAGAAATTCCTGTATGCTTTTGAAGTCCTCTAACTCCACTTGAAGTTATTTAAAGGATTTTTGCAGGACATCACATATCCTGTGTGTCACACTGTGTCTGAAGGTTGCCGCTGTACAACTGTACTGGTTGGAAACATTTTAATTATTTATCCTTCAGTAAATAGTACTGGCTGCTTCCAAATGTTACTGGTGTGGTAGTGTATAGATGCATATAGAACACCTGAACCAAGGCTTGTGGATTTTCCGTGTGCATGTGTTTCACTTGGGGAGAATGTCCTGCTTTACAGAGCTGGGGTAGATTTGGCTTAGTTCCTCAGAGTTCCTAACATGCTTCTAATTGATACAGATGCATGCTACATCCTAAGCATTTCTTAGTGCTCCCTAAGGATGATGTGTTTGTAAAGGGAAAACCAAATGTGTTTCATCTCCTTTGAAAAGTGTGCAATTGTAGGAAGAATAGGAAAAGGTCATCTAAACAGTGTAAGACCATGGAACTATATTGGGTTGGTATAAGGGTAGTGATTACTGTCTAAGAAATCACATTCCTGTTTCCCAGAGGACGAGGCAAAACTGCATCTTGTGTTCCACAGACATCAGGATTGCAGTGAACCTGCTGCACAGGTCAGGGGAGCACGGCATGGGGGAATGCTCTAATGAGCTCTGTCAAAGTAAAAAGCTCATAAATATCACTGGAGCAGTGAATCTATCCCCAGGCCTCTGTTTGGGTGTAATATAGATCCTTCATGAAGTGCTGGCAGCAAGCCTGGATGTTTTCTGACAGGGCTCTGCTCTCAGCACGTTTTGATTCTGCCCTTTGGAAGATACTCATGACTTATTTCTTCTCTAGCCTGGACTGACCAAGAAATTAAGGGTTTTTTATTAGCTGCCAAAAGTTGTGCAGTGAGTGTGACAGCTCAGCTCCAACAGCCAGCAAAAATGGGCTGCTCAGGTAGGAGGCTGTGTGGAGTGGTAGATTCCAGGATTCCTCAGGAATGCCCACTCCATACTGCAGCTGAGCAAGCCAAATTGGAAATAAGCTCATGGCTATACCCTGCTCTCACTTCAGAAAAGGGAGCATCTGCTGAGGACACCCCTACCCTGGGCAAAGCAAATCTGTTATTTATTTTTAGCCTTGTTAGTGATGGAGTGGGTAGTGGCAAAAACAGGGAACAAATACATTACATTTCTGTTCCTGGAGTTGCCTCTCTCAGGTCTGTTTTAGATATTTCACTGTTGCCCCATTACATATTCAGCTCTTTGGTCCCCAGCACAGGAGCAAGTCCAGGGGAGGGATACCACTCTGAGCTACCTGGCCTTGTGAAAGGTGTCTCTGCCCCTGGCAGGGCAATTGGAACTAGATGGTCTTTAAGGTCCCTTCCAAACCGTTCTATGATTCTGTGATACATTCATTTTGCTGTTTGTGAAAAGGGATAGAGATACATACTTGCTTAGGGCAGCCTAGAGGAATAATCTGTTTATGTAACTGCCTTCCCAAATATATTTTATCATTAGCCATAAGAAAAACTATTCTCTTGTCTTGGTCCCTGGGAGACAACAGTTATACCTAGTAGACATTTATTATTTTAGGACTTACCTATGTGGGATATGGAAAATGAGTTTTCACTACTCTTCTTTTGTCTCAGCTTATGAACTGCACAAAAGCCTCTGTGGACAGGAGCAAGATTTCAGCCTTCTTCCTGTGTTTTCCCTTGACCCTTTCTCAGAGTTAAAGCAATGCAAAGCACAGAAACTTACCTTTACCTTCCAGCTTGCTGTCGAGTCTGTGTTTTTGGAATAATTTACTGATCCTAGCTGCCAAGTTATAGCTGACGTGCCTCTGTGTGTGTGAGTTGTGAAATGGTGGTGCACAGCTAATTCTTGCCCTGTCCTTGCTATCCTCTCCCAGGACCTTTGGAATAAACATAAACTTATGGAAAGGAACAGTGATCCCCTGACAGAGCCCACATTACACATGTTAAGACAGGTCTTTCATGGAATTGATGCTGTAACCAAGGAAAACTTCTGGAGTCCACATGTGTGATTTGTGTATTATTAATATTTTATAAATTATAGCTGTAAGTCAGGTTTTTTGTAGGATCTTTGAAGGTCCCACAGATGATCTATAAAGACAAAGCCTCTTCTACTGAGCTTGATATCAGAGGTGCTGCTGATTACAGTCATTTTTATTGGCACGCTTCTCCAGCAGCCATGGGAGCGAAGCCAGTCTCATTTCATTGGAGCTGATTTACAGGTGTCAGGCTATGGCAAGTTTCAATCATCTCAGACCAGGGCTGTGTTTGAACTGATGACCCAGGAGGGAGCAGCTTTAAAGAGCTGGATTCATAACTGATGCTGCAGATGAACTGTACCTCCCTGGTGCATGTGTCACTGAGCTGTTGGAAAAATTGCTGGGAAGCAAACCCAGAGGATGTGCTGTCTGGTTCTCAAAGGCTAAGAGGTTGAGAAGTTTTGTTTGCCATGTAAGAGCAAATAATGTGCTTTTCTGGCTCACATGGAGGGTTGTTTTCCATGGTGAAACCTCAAAACCACGTTCACCTTCAGAACCTCTGCTTATTTTTTGACTTCCTCTCTGGATTTGAAACCAAGATGTTGCTGTCACCACATTTCACTGTGATACAGAGGGAGACACAGGTCCCATGTGCTCTCCTTGACTGAAAGTTGACACGATTGTGTAATAAGTCTTGAATCCACATCTGAGCTTTCTGAATTCCATGTTTAATTAATAAATTTTTATTTACTCCTTCTTTTCATAAACCAAGGAAATAACAGCTGGTGTTTGCTTATGTCTAGTAGACAGATGCCTCACACAAACACCATACTTTTCCAGCATCAAAACTGAAAGGGAGTTAATATCTGAAGGGCAATTTGTGGATGCATCTGTGTTTATGAACCTGTTCATTCCAAATGTAACAACCAGATTTAAGGGGAAGATAACAAATATGTTGTCCTTATGGATTATAATTTCACGGTAATTTTTTTTTCTGATGTTTTCTTCCAGACCTGCTATAATGTTTCTCCTATCTCCCATTCCCCTTAGGAATAGGTTCTTTGAAAAACAGCATATTCTGGTAATTTTTTCTTGTGACCTAGCTCTTGGAAAGGGTTTCTCTAAGCTGCAATGCAGAACAGCAGCCTAAAATGTAATTGGGCAAGTTAAATAGTGTGCAGCTGAGAGCCCTTTGCATGGTACAGCTGACAGAAGCCTCCATGAGAAGATGTCAGCATGATATTCAGGGTTATTTGGGCATCCCGGAGGGCTGCACGAATATAACCAATTCCAAGCCCAAATACACAAACATATGGAGAAAGTATAATTTCTTACATATCAGATGAACTGTATTTGGACTGCAGTGAAGATGGAAGGAAATGGAGGAAAGCACTCTGTAAGATTTATTCTTGTGCTGAAATATGCAAAACCAGATGCTGCATCTGTATCACAGAGGAAATAATTTCTGTGATTGTAACATCCTCTTTGCTGTTACGGTTGTGTGTGTGACTGACTTTTCACCTGTCTATGAAACGTGTACAGCAATTTTATCTAGCAGAACAACTGAAAGGACAGTTCAGCTTCTCCTAGGGCTGTCTAGTAATGCCTATTGCTGTAATGCTGCCTTTAGTAATGCTGAGGGACAAGCTGACAGCTTTGCTTTCAGCAGAGATTATTTTATTGACAGCAAGAGACTGCTGATAAAGTGGAGGGCAGATCAAAATCTGGACATCCTCACATATTCTAGGCACTTTTAACAAAGAACCCCAAGTGTTCTTGTCACACTGAATTCCCTAAGCAGTTGGGGATTTATGGGTACTTCAAAGATTCCCCTTGTAGGGTTCTGCAAGTACCTACACTGCATAGCTGTCCTCTTCCATACTTCCTCCTTTAATATATTTGTGGTCATATTGTTAAACATGTCATAAAACACAAGGGATATGCTCAATTTACGTTAGCATGTGATCCCTAATTCCCATTTCTGGGTGTTACTCCCATTTTGCATGGGTGTAACCCAGCTGGCACCTCTGAAAACCTGCCATAAAGTACTAAAAATGAAGAGAAATAGAGGCTCAAATCCCATTTAAGCACTGTGAAGGAAAGGATTTTGTTCTGAAGTCACATGAAGTATTAAAAATTACACCAGTATGCAAAGTTGCTGTCTCTCCAGGAATAAGGAAGAATTTTTGAGTGGGATGTGTAGTGGATACTTTGGGTGGCAGATCCCAAACCTTAGAGGCAGAGCAGAAATCCCTAAGCAGTTGGTTTCGTCAGTTAAGAAATTTAATTTATTGCTTCTCATGGTACTTGGGAAGAAAGTAAAATGTCTGGCAAAACAGCTTCCCTCACCTCAGCAGCTGGCACGAAAGGAAAACTTGTTGAACAGTCTGGATTCAGGGAGCTGCAGTCAGGACCATGACATTTGCAAGCCGCAAAGTTGCTGTGTTTCCCATCTTGCTGTCCCTCCCCTTGTTCCCTGCCCACCTACACACACAGCTGCTCCCTGCCCAGGCAGCCCTGGTGTCCACCAGTGTCCAAAAATGTGAGGAACGCAGCCCCATGGTGCTGGGCCAGTGCTGCGCCAGCCACTGGAACACGTGCTGTTTACAAAATACTGCTCTAAATATTCCCTGGTGCCACGGAGAACAGAATTGGGAGGCAACAAAGGCAACAGAAGGAGATTTTTTTGCCTTTTTTATGAACTGTAGGGAAGGCAGGAGGCTATTGCTAGCTTAATTTTGACTGGGAGCAGTGACTTATCTAGGCAGTGGTAACTTGCATTCAGACTCTGCTCCTCTGAGCCCTGGGGAATGCAAGTGGACCCAGGGACTCTGCAGACTTGTGCCACAACTTTTTCTTGGGTTTCTTCAGTGCACTCCCAAGCCCAGCTGATTCACTTAGGTACAGCAACAGAGAGGATTAGGGCTAAACCTGATTTGTAATAAGGAATCCTACAGCACAAAGCCTTGGAATTTTGTCTCAAACAGTTAAAAAGCAACTTCTGTTTTCCAGGGCATTGTTCTTGCTCATGTGCTTTTGACCAAAATATGCAGTAGTGTTACAGGTTGGCTTCCAACCAAACTGATCTTGTAGTGTCTCCCACCACTATGTGGGACCACCACATGATTTAGGTGGATGTTCAGAAGGAATTTTCTCAGGAGGACAGAGAGGTTTAACCTCAGCAATTCAAATGGAAAATGGTGCAACTTGCTGTGATGTGGTTCAGCTGTCTGCAGGGCCTTGGCAGTCGCAATCTTGTTACGAGTTCAGTAGTGAACTCTAAATCTTGGCAGCTGTGGGCCAGTATTTCCACTCGTCTTTCCATGCATGGTGTCAGCCAACATCTGACTCTTTGGAGAGTGGCTGACTGTTGAATACTTGCATCACTGGCTTGCTTTTAAACAGGAGAGGTGAATTAGTCACCAACAACACTGAAAAGTTCTCAATACTCTCTTCACGTCCATCTCACCAGCACTGCTGGATCCTAGGCTTTGGGACCAGCAATCCAGATTGGTGCAAACACAAACCCACCACTGTTGGGGGAGAAGAGTTGCTGTGTGAATTGTTTCAGGAGCTTGACCCCCCAGATCAATGGGCCTTGACAATAGCCATTTGAGGGTGTTGAGAGAGCTGGATGGCTTCATTGTGAGTCTGCTCTCCCTAATCTTGGAGATCAGGGGACATCAGAGAAGGCTACAAGAAGCCGGATATACAAGAAGGGCTTAACAGAGGATCCAGGAGATTACAGGTCCATCAGTGATACAAGGCCCTTCAGTTCCTGGGAAAGTTACCACAGGAATCCTCCTAGGAGCTATCGCAAGATACATGAAGCAGGGGATTGGGAAAAGCCATGATGGATTCACCAAGGGCAAATCGTGCTTGACAGAGCTGATCACCTTCTGTGGCAAAGGAACTGCTCAGTCCAAGTGGGGCAGGTGGTTGGACATTGTTTACCTGGATTTCTGCAGGGACTTCCATATTTCCAGCCTCCTCCTGGACAAACAGACACATTATGGTCTAGGCAAGTGGTCCTTGCAGTGGGTGGGGAACTGGCTGGCAGGAAGCACCCAGGAGGTGCCAGTAAACAGCTCCTTTTCTGGCTGGTGACCCATCACACGTGGGGTCCAAAGGGATGGGTATTGGGCCCAAAACTGTTTAATATCCTCACAAGTGATCAGTGTGATGGGACCAAGTCCACCCTGGTGAGGTTTGCTAATGATTCCAAACTGAGTAGGGAAGGGGACACTTCAGAAGGGAGACCCACCCTGCAGGAAGACCTGGATAGGCTGGAAGAGTGGGCTGCCTGAACCATATGAAGCTCAACAAGGCCAAGTGTAAGGTCTTGCACCTTGTTAAAAACAATCCAGGGGTGCAGCACAGGCTGTGTATGATCTGCCTGGTGGGAGGCAGCTCTGTGGAAAGGGCCCAAGGGGTCCTGGTGGACAGCAAGCTCAGTATGAGCAAACAGTGCTGCTGTGGCAGAGATCCAACGGGATGGCGGGATGCACCAACAAGGGCACCACCAGCAGAGATAAAGGATCATTATCCAATTCTACTCATTGCTTGTCAGGCCACACCTGGAATACTGTGTTCAGTTTTGGTCCCCACAGTACAAAAATATGTAGACAAGCTGGAGGGGTTCCAGAGAAGGGCCACAAAGATGATCAAAGGACTGGGAAGGCTGCCATATGAGGAAAGGCTGAGAGAGACGGGTTTGTTCAGCCCTGAGAAAAGAATGCTTAAGGGAGGCCTTATATCACCATGTTCCAGTATTTAAAGGGTGCCTGTAAAGATGGAGACTTCTTTTTACAAGTAGTTGCATGGAAAAGGTGAGGGGTAATGGTCACATGTTATTCCTGGGGAGATTCCAGTTTCTGTGATCATTCCATGAACTCACTGGAGGAGAAGCAGCTCCAGAAAGCAGGCTGCTCAGACCTGGGGGACGAGTGATGTCTGTAACTCTCTCATTGCCCTGCCAACTGGGTAGAATTGTGACTTACTCAGAAAAACAGTGTTGAGAGTGATACTTGCTCAACATGACTGCAAGAGGCTGTGACTTAGGGCTGTGTTCATATTAACAGCACTGTTCCCATGGATTTTGATAGGGAAGGAGCTGCTTTGTAACATTGGAATATGATGTATTAGGAGGGGAATATTTCTCTCCTACGGTGACTTCACTGGGTGCAGCTGGTTCTCAAATGTGTTCTGAAGTAGTTTCTCATTAGGATCAACTCATGGGAAGTAACAGATGGTGAAGTGAGACTAAATTAGTGAGAACGTTGTGCTCTGTTAATGCTCTTTCTCTCTATAAATAATAGCTGGCGAGTGGAGCAGGAATGAGGACATTACACTGTTATGTTTGTGGCTACCTCTGCTGCTGCTACATAGATGTTATATGATGCCTTCTAGCATGTTTGGTCAGCACTAGAAAAGAGTAGAAAGAATTTGCCAGCCCTTTCATGAGGGCGAAAATACTGCAATTCTGCTGCAGAACAAATAAAATCCACGGAATGCTCAAAGACTTAGGAGGGGAAACAAGTGTGGGAGACAACTTTACATTAACAGTCAACTTCTTCATACAAAAGTGAAACAAAACCCAGCGTCTCTCCTCTGATATTCCCAGTAAGTCTCCAACTTTTTATTTACTTCTATCCTAAAATCTTCCTTTGAAATATATGTATTTTAATAAGACTTAACTTGCTGTGGTTTGGACATCCTGGCTTGTCAGGCGTACTTCACGGCTGGAGCAACTAGCAGGAGAATCACTGTGGCTTTACCAGCCTTTTAGAATGCCACAAGTGGCTGCTGCCAGCCATCACCTGCCCCTTCCCATTTCTTTGTGTGACACAGTGTGAATATGTGTGAAGCTGGCATCCACAGACTGGAAGTTTTACATTCAAATCTGCATCTGCTGTCCCGGCTCGGGTACTGGCAGCAGCTCTGGCATCTTTGTCTTGAATGACATCTTCTGCAAGTTTGGTCGCCAGTGATTTTTTTTTTCAGGGCACAGCAATGAAAAGCTTTGCAAAAAATAATTCCTCCTGAGGTTTTTTTTTCTGGACTTGTCAGCCTATGCCATAAACTTACCTTATGGGCCATTTTGTAGACTTTTTTGCAGACCTTACTCAATCCCCTTCAAGACATATGTTTCTGTTAGCGAGCTTCTTGAGGTGTTCTTCTTATCCTGGTGTGAGGCCAGGATAAAATCCTTCTTCTTCCCCATGCTAGACCTAACTCCTCAGTGGAAGCAGGTGCTCATACTATTACAAACAAACAGCACAAACCCTAACAGTGTGAAACTTTGATTTGCAGGAGGACACACAGATCTCTGAACGGCTCAGAGACTAAGGAGATATACTTCCTCCAGGGATCTTTTATCATAAAAGCAGCTTAAGTGACTCACTCTTTCCCGAGGATATTCTTAAAACAACCCCACTCAGTTCGTCTTTTAGTGGTCAGAAAGAAGATTTATTTTGTGCTGTCTTTCAAAAAAAAAAAAAAAAAGAAAGAAAGAAAATCTTTTGAAAAAAGTCAATGGCCGTATTTCCAAGAGGATTTGGGCTGTATTAGAGGTCTGTAAGGCTCACTAATGCACGGGCTGACTGGCACTATCTTCACTCAAGCAAGTGCTCCAGTGAAAAATTCAGTGCTATTTTTAGTTCCCTTACAACAAACTGCTTGATTGTAAGGCCTGGGGAGCCGTGACACCGTGATCGTGAGGGGTCTGCTGGAAAAAGCAGAAGGACGAGGCGCGGCAGCGTGCTGGCTACACCGGGCACTCCGGCTGATGCACAGGGGAACACGCCAGGAGCAGGTATTTTAAATCATCTCCTGAGCCTTGCTCTGCCCACGAAATGAAGCTGCTGGCCAGAGTCAGGGCATGAAAGCGTTAGCTGGCTGGCTCTATCTGCTCCTGCCCTTAAAGATTTCATTCCATAAATTCCTGTCCTGACCGTCAGCTTTTAAGTCGTCTCCTCTCGTTTCCTAGCCTTTTCTGGGATTTTGCAGGCTCTTTAGGCAAGTTAGCAAATGGCAGTAGCGGGAGAGAGATAAGTTTCCCGAGCGGAAGGCGTCGTGCTCTGCTGGAAGCCCCGCCGTGGCAGTGCCTGGGTGAGTAGCCGGGAAGGAGCCGGAGCTGCGGCCGGCAGAGGACGCGGCCGGCGCGGGTCGGTCCGAGCGCCCGAGGGGCTGGAGCCGTGCCCGGGCCGTGTCCGAGCGCCAGCGGCCCCCGGCCCGCCGGACCCCGCCTCGGCCGCGGCGCTCCCCGCAGGTCGGTGCCGGGCGCGGGCAGCCGGTCCCGGGGGGCTCAGGGGCTGCTCCTGGGCGCGGTGGTCGCCATTCCTGGGCGGTGGAGTCACGGGCGGGACGGGCGCCAGGGCCGGGCAGGGCGCGCCGGCCGCGGCTGCCCGGGCTCGGCCGCCGGTGCCAGGTGAGCGCCGGGCGGCTCCGCGGCGCTCCTGCCCCGCAGGGCCGGCAGCGCTGCCGGCGGGATGGGCCGCCCGGTCCCGGCTGCATCCCGCCCGCCTCCTGCCCGCTTCCAAGCGCTGTGTCACAGCCTCTGCCAGCCTGCCCCAAGAACGAGGATCCCGGCCTGCTGGAGAGGCGGCAGGGCTCGGCAGGGAAAGTTGTGCGTGTGTGAAGTGCCGTGGGGAGCAGGGCAGTGCTTTGCTGTCTCGCATTTGCACCCTTTTGGTTCAACTCGGCTGTGCAGTGCTTGTGGATTCCTTGCCTCAGAGTCAGACCCAGGCTTTGGAGCGAGCGTTGATGCAGTTTAGCTGCATTGCTTTGTTTTAAAATAACTACATGTGTTTCACCCTTAATGATACCATTATCTTAAAATAGCTCGATGTGCTGCCTCCCTTGAGTTACTTGGTAGAAAAAACAAGGAAAGGGAACTGCTGAATTCCCATGAACTTTGTGTTCATAGATCCTGCTAGGCTTTCAGCATGCTGAGCTGCTGTAGCAGTCTTCTCCGTGTACTAGAAATGTGTATTACAAACTATTCTCTGCTGCTGTGGTCACATTCTCTGCCCTTGCCCTAGCTGTGCTTAAGGTACATTTGAAAATACAGGTGGAATGGCACATCCATAATGGGGATTTTAGTGTACTCCTGTTAGATCTGTGCATCTGTATATTAACAGTGCAGATGGTGCAAGCAGAGTAGCTGTAGCATGTGCTGGCTTACTTGTGCATTAAATTAGTTCATATAATTAGATAATAATCAGTCATGCTCATGGGAGATGAAATAGTTAATGTTTTGGTGTTGTCTAAAAAAAATTTCACATACTCAGTTTTGTTCTCACTGGTTCTGGCCAATCCAGACTTTTATCCTCCAGAAATAGTCTTCATCACTAGTTGCCAGTTTCAGTGCTAGTTACTAAAACAAAGACAAGTAGAATGAAAAGTCAATTACTCCATGGCCTGAATTCAGTAAACTGAGTCTGCATGGTTTAGAACTTGTTATACTTTCAGGGTAATTAAGATTAATTATTTGGGTTTTCTTCTGGCAAAAAGTAGAGGTGGATGAGATTTTATTAAAACTCCAGTGACAAATGTTTTAGTGTTAGGGCACTTCTCTGGGACATGCTGTACATGTCAGTGTAGATGAAAGCTCTGTGTGCATTTGATCACCATAAGCAAATTTTACCAAACTGCTGGCAAGGCTGACTGGATATTTCTTGATCAGTGTTGTGTCTTTCCATCTACTTGTCCTGTTATCCTGAGTGTTTCAAGGGCAGGTACCACACAGCCCACCTCTAGAAATACTCACTGGCACGTTGTAGTGTTTGTGTTTGCACAGGGGATACTTGTGCACAGTACAACCCTGACAGCTTTTAGGTGAGCAGTGCATTTTGTGTCTGGCACATGCCAGAATCAGCCTGGCACAGGGGACACTCTGTGGGACTAACTGCATTGTCTCATTTTGATACTCTGGTACCTCTGTATTGGAAAGACACATGGCCCTCAAAAGACAAACTCCATTACCTCAGGGATACTGCAGTCCTTCTCAGCTACCTACAGATGCTGTCCATACCCTGCCTGAGGACAGCTCAAAGTAGCAGCACTTCAGTTGGTGTTTGGTAGTGGGAATATGAGAGGTAAGGGGAAGTGAGTTGCAATGCTTCTGAGAACTGTTAAGTGAGTATGTGTTTACACAATATTTGGGTATAAAACCCCTCTTTTCTCTCACACCCTTAAGCCTTTTAGTTGGGTGAGTGGGTGAGATGCTGTGCTGCTGGTCACACATCATGCCCTGAGCATGGGAGAAGGTGGTCCTGCAGGGTGTGTTGTAACACCCTGATTCTGGAGCTGCTCATGGATAGAACTCCCTCCCTGTGCTCTGCAGGATGACCTGCTGCTGCCTCTGGGCTTCTTTTTCCTAAATGGGGTTACACTTGTACTTCATTGTCTTCATTGCAGGTTCTGAGACAGGTCAGAAATCTCATTTGAAGGAGGTGAAGTATCTTTCTGGCTTTATTGTACCAGTTGGGAAGTGATGGATTGCACATAAGCTCTGCACCTGATATCTCTTGCAGGCCGTAAATCCAAGTGATGCAACTCAAAAGCAAACTGTAAAGTCCAGACTGACACTGTCATTTAAATGTCCATTCAGGGAAATACTGGTTTCTGAGCTATGGCTAAAGATGAGCAGGTGTCAGATTCATTCTCATGTCCTCTGAATGCAGTGCAGTAACTCACAATTTTATCTCATCTGTTTTAAAACAGCTTTCTGGAGATTTTTGATTTTTTTTCCCCTGATCTTTGTTAGCTAATTCAAGTAGAAGTGGCTTATAAATTAAACATAATTTTCTAATGAATCCAGCTCATCCTTCTTAAGCCAAGTCTGATACAAAACCAAACTCATCTTAATCATTAAATGAAGTCATTGACTTTTTTGTCTGTGAATGTCAGATGGTAGCAGATTTCTGAAGTACTTAACCTGAACATTATCCATAGACTGCAGCTCTCTCTTCTTCCAAGATATAGTTATGAAATGTACTAATACCATGCATGTAAAAAGTTGGAAGTTCTCAGCATTCATTCCTGCTGGCAGAGGAGCAATTAGAAACTTCTCTTGGCAACAGATTTTATGAATAATGCAGGGGTTTTATTTAGTGATGAAAGGAAGTGTCAGACTTTCAAAATGACCAGGAACATGTTGGGGTCATTTAGGTTGTCACAAGAGCTGCTCTGAAACCTTCCTCTTTTCCAGGAATGCAGCTAGGTCCGGGACCCAGAGCACTTTTCAGCCCATCTGACAGCAGGGTAAAGAGGGAGCCTTGTACACAAAACTAAAAAAGTCCAGTTTCTGTGGATGAGAAAGGTGTCAGAGAATACCTGAACTGACATTTTACACTTAGCCATAAATAAAAATGGGGCAGCTAGTGGCAGCAAAGAATATTAGTGAAAAATAAGCATAGTATGTTTAGAGATGGCATGGGCTAGAACAGAATAGAAATCGAAGAGAACTTTTCATTTGGAAGGGACCTATAAATGCTCATTCAGTCCAACTGCCTGACCACTTCACTTGATCAAAAGTTAAAGTGTGTTTTTAAGGGCACTGTCCAGATTCATCAGTCTTGGGGCAACAACCACGTGTCTGGGAAGCCTATTGTAGTGTTTAACCATCCTCTCAGTAAAGAAATGCTTCCTGATGTCCAGTCTAAATGTCCCTTAATGCAGCTTTGAACCATTCTCATGCAGGAAAATCCAGGTAATACTCAGCTATCTATGTGCTAGGAGTGTTTCCTGAAAAAGTGTGGAAGAGCTAACAACATCCAGCAGTTGTTTCAGCTTCCTTGTTTGCAGTCTGCTTCAGGCTTCATTTGGTTTCCTTTATTCTCCCCCTGGGATATCTCCATTGTAAATGTGTTGGATTTGTAATGAGGGAGCACAAGGTTTCCAATACTTAGTGAACAAACCTCTGAAATGTTTCCTCTAACAGTAAGAATTCACCAAGCTTGTCTGTGGATTTTAAACTTCAGCCACTTAGGGAGCCAATTAATGGTGCTGTGTTACCAGAGGAAAGAGATAGTGTATTTTGGCACAATTTTTTCATGTTTCCCCATGGCCTGCCATTGGGGTCTTTGTTTCAGTATAAAAGGGGGGTTAGTGGCTTTGGACATCTCTGTTTCTGTGTGCCATTAACAGGAAAACTAATAAAATGATAGGTTGAAGGTGTAAAATATAGCCCCAGAGTGACTTAAAATATGGGAGAGATGGCAGTACAATTGGAGCTTGCAATAAATGGTCAAAGATAAAATGGAAAAATCTATCCTTATTAAAAGTGGTGTGTGCAATATATTTATTTAGGCACTCAGAATCAGGAGAGTTGTGGCTGCTTCAAATGAGAAATGTGTTCTAAGGAAATACTTTCTTCATTTAAATTTAATTTGAGGAGGTTTGAAAGTAGAATTCATTCTTGTGGAATTAGATTATGCCCTGGTTGTTATATTTCCCTCTTCCACATCATCTTGTCTTTCTCAGTTCCACAAATAGCTTTTTCATCTTGGTTGCCACTGGCAAAAGCCTGTAAGTAGGATTTTTGGACACATGTGAATGAATCAGAAATTCTGTGGTTGGAGGTTTTGCGGTCATTAGGAGGAGGCGCCGGAGTGATAGAAGGTCACTTGGTCAGATTTAAGCAAACTGTAAGTTTTAGGGTTTTTTTCAGAAACAGGATGATAATGGTGAGGATATGGTGCCAGCAAGCAACCTCAGTGCTGAGTCACAGTATCATCTGCCTTTGTGCAGCTTATGGAGACTGCATCTCACATGCTCTTCCTTCAGCAATCAGGGTGCACACCTTACCCAGATCACACTGTGGTCACCAGGAGTGAATCTTGGGCCACAGCCAGTGCATTTCAGTATTGACATCCTGAGGGGATTAATGAAACATGGGCTTATCTTTGTCCTTTTTCTGCCTCCAAAACGTGGGAGATAGACTGGGAAAGTCAGATCTCATTTTGCCTTTCCCCTGGGGTAGCCTGGTACATGGCAGAGCCATGTCTTTGTGGCTGGGAGAGGTGAAGGGTGGGATGCTCCCTAAGAGCAGAAGAAGCTGATGGAAGCAGTAGAGCAATAGAAAGAACATCCTTGACTGAAGAAATTCTTACTTTAAACAGTCCTTGTCTGATCCTAGAAGGACGTGAGGCCACTGGTGGGATCTGTCTGCTTTATAAAGGGCTTTGAATGCCCTGGGCAATGTGATGTTCATCAGGCAAAACAGGAAAGGCAGCTGTGCAAGTGCATCAGCCTTACAAAACCTGACCTAACACCCTGAGGTCCACACGTGGAATAGAGAGGACTCTTAGGGGAAAGAAACCAGTGCTGTGGGGGTTTGGGCCAGAGAAGATGAGAAATTGCATACACTTTTGGTAACCTTAAGGGCAACTAAGTGAACTGTCAAAAGCATTTTGCGGGCCAGCTTTCTAGCAGGAGTACAGCTGTGCAGTGTCCAGGCTCTCCTGGGAGAGTCATCCTCACCTGCCAGCCCTCCCTCTCTCAAGTGGCCAAGTTGTGGTCCCAGCTGCATTTGAATCCTTGTGCTTAGCAGAAGGATGCTGAGGCAGCAGTGGGTACTTGTGCAGTGGTGCAGTCACTGCTGTGTAATTATTACATCAGGGCCCCTGAGGTATGTGCCCTGGTCCGTGACTGGACTTGTGATGCTGGCTGGTCCGGCTGGCAGCTGGCACGTTGTTCAGTCAGGGCATGGGATCTTGCTTTAGTGTGAAATCCCCTGGGGGCAAAATCTACAAATCTACAGCTAGCCCAGCAGATTGCCATGGTAGAAGCAGCAGCCTGTCCCCTGCCCTTGCACACAGCCCCTGCCCCTGCCTGCCTGTTTGCTCCCCTGCAGCTCAGGGATCCTGTCCTTCAGTCCTCTAAGAACCCAGGCACTGGCAGCTTTCAGCTTCTGTACTGAAAGGAGCTGATTTCTGCTTTTTATCACCAAAACTGAAAGGAGTCTTTTACTTAAAGATAGCAAAAGGTAGTAGTGAGAGCCATTTCTGCTTCTGCTTGTGTGGGCCCTCGCTCTGTCTTTTTAAAGCAAATAATAAACCAGCTTTTATAGTTAGTGGTTTTTAACAATTCTCACTGATTGCAAATCACCTTATTTATCTATTTAGATTCCTTCCGGTTCACCAAGTAGCCTGTGAAATTACTGAGTTTCTGATGGGTATCCTGTAAAATCTCAGTTAAGGTATGGTGGGACAGCATATTGTAGTTATTTAAATTACAGCTTTTTTTCTTTAAACAGGGGAATATTTATTTGACATACTTCACTTCAGGTATGACCTTTTTGTCTCTGCTGGTACATTTTCTGAGTTTATGATGCACTTCACATTCCTATAAAGTCTTTCACTGGGTGTTCTTAGAGTCTTTACAAGATATAATTAACTGAAATACTGTGTCTCCCCTGTGAGGCCAGTAAATACCCTTAATTACTTTTTGCAGCAAGAGGAAAATATGATAGAGAAATTTTAAAGGAATTCACCAATGCTGGGTGAAAACCTACTGAAGAGGGAGTAGCAGAGGCTGTGATTCCTGAACCCTCTCTGGTGTGCACCATTTCTCTTTCTTACATAAGCATGCATAGGAACGATGTAACCCAGCAGAGTGAGGTAAGATGTAGGTCAGGTTTCTTTTGTCAGTGCATCTTCTGCTTTTTGACCTCTAAGTTGATGAAAGCAACAAAAGCCTATGGATGAGGGAGCCTTTTCAGAACTGGTTAAAAAAGCAACAAGCAACCCCTGAAAGCCTCAATCCCCTCCGAAGAGCTATTTTTAGGAAGCTAAATCAAAGAAGAGTCCCCTGGGGAGTCTGTACACAAAGTTGCTGTCTGGCTGCCTTCAGGTAGCTTAAAGTTTTAATGCACTCGTCAGGCTGTCACCTTCTGTGCCTGGTGAAAACAGGGAGCAGACTGAACGGGCTGTCGGGGACAGACAGACACTTCTTCAAGGCTGCTGGTGCCAGGCCCAGTCACTGGAGGTTTTGGGAAGAGGGAATGTGCGGTGTTAAGATGACTTTCAGTCCCATTTTGATCAAAGGATGTTGTTCACTCTGTCCTGAGTTAAAGGGGAAACAGATTTCCACTGTGTTGTTGACTACTTTATCAGAAAAATGGTAACAGAACCTTGAGCAGAAATTACCATATGTACTGGTAACAATACAAATGTGATGCCTAGCTTTAAGGACCACCAAGGAAGGAAGCTTAACAGGGCATCATTGTCCTTTCACAGCTGTGTGAAAAAGCTGTGTCTGTCCCTTCAACCGTGCTCCACACCACATGGAAGTTCTTTTTTACCCTTGAGTACCTGGTGGTTTATTTTTCCTGAAAGTAGAATGCTCTAATGACAAGGTTGGAAGGATTTTGAGGCTTTATTCTGCATTTGAATGTCCTGAATGCAGAGGCAAGAGGGGACAGCACAAGCTGCTCTGTCGTTGAGAGGAAAGGGAATAAAGTGCTGGAACCACTGTCAGAGTGGCAGTGCAGGAGTGCCAGGGGAAGACAGTCCTTGCTGCTGGTGCTCTGAAATACTTCACTGGGAGCTGAAGCACTACTGGCTTTGTACAAAGCAGGCTCTTGACTGTGAAAGTTGCAAAGAAGCCAGGAGCAGCTGGGACAAAGAAGGCAAAACCTTTGTTTCCTTGAAGCCCTTGGCACTTTCTTTTACGCAGCACATGTTAAATAGATATTATAGTAAATGCAGTAGTGCAATAACAAATTGGATGAGCTCATTTAGGTGAAATGAGAAACAATGAAGAGTTAACTCTAGATTATTATTTCTTTGATGTTTGCAGCTCACATATTTTTTTCTTAGAAAATAAATCACCTATTTTCTACAGGGACACTAGAAAGAAGGCTTGGACACAACTCATTTGTATTTCAGCTCAACAGATAAAAGCATGTCACTGTTGTGAGAGTGGAGCTGCTTTGCCCCAAGAAAGCCTCCTTAAAGCAGGGAAGGCTGGAGCCACTAGAGATTCCTATGGCCTTGAACTGGGCTGGCACAGAATAGTTGTTGAAACAGCAGTTATCATTAAGAATTGTTTGGAATTCTTGCCTAGAGACTTTAACAGAATTAGCAACTGATAATTCTGGCTGATAGCGAAGAATTGTGATAGGTCAGGGGGTGACTTAAAACAATCTAAAACAAGAGCAGGTGCTGGTGGCACTCATTTAAACCCACAGGAAAGTAGGGACAAAATGAAGAGGGGCAGGCCCACGATCTGCTGTGTGAATACTGGGAAGTAGTTTATTAGCAAACAAACCATCCCAGTCGGCCAGCTGAACTGAAGGAGGCTGGAGTGGGGAGTGTGTCACCTATGGCATGGGAAGAGACTGCAAGGTGAAGCTTTCATCCCATTGTTTCACAGGTCATAGGTTTGGTAGGTGTCATTCTGTACAAGAAATTGGTGTGGTGATTTTGCATTAAGGACATCCTGCCATCTCTCCTGTGGTTATTGCTGTTAAATTTGGAATGTGAGAGTGATTTGGTTGTTGAAATGAAACTTACCCAGGGGAAGTGACTTGGTGCTTGCTGTAACACTGTGCATCCATAGCTGTCTGATGATGCAGCAATCCCAAATGAGCCCTGCTGCAACCAGGCATTGGGAGCTATGGCCTTACACCTGGCCATGCCTCTGCTGCGTGTCAGGCCTGTAGGAAATCACTGTTAGCAAGCTAAATGCCTTAGTGCTTGTCAGCCAATTCCAAGTATATTTTTAAACTACCAGAAAGTTTGAAATTCCCTTTATTGTGGCAGCAAGAAGTTGGTAATACAGGCAGGGGACCTTAGTGTGAGAACTCTTCCAGCTTGGAAAAGATCGGGGTTTTTTGGGGTGGGAAAGTCCCACAAACCCTCCTGCTGCTTATCCCTTTTTCCTGTGTTCTGCCTGTGTTGTGTCTGCTGTACTGCAGATGGAACCAATGTTTCTCTTGCATCTTATTATGAACTGTTCACTTAAACAGCCAGGAACCAGGGTCAGTCCAGAATGGACCTGACCTTTATTTCTGATGGCCTGTCTTCAGAGTTCATGGTGGTATTCCCAGTGGTGGAGTATGTATATAAGTATAATTCCTTTTTTCCTTTTTCTGTGACTAATATGGCTAAAGCCATCATTTAACAGCCAAAGACAGTCTGGATCAGGAAGGGCTTCTTGGCCATAAGGAGGTAAGGTTCAGGACTGCATAGCTGATCAATTATTGGATCTGGAAGAGGAAATGCTGAGATGTCACTGTTTAAAATTTTCTATAGTGCTTTGTTAGCTTCCAGTTTGGGGAGAACTTACAGGCTTGAGGATAAAAATGTAGCTTTAGTCTAGAAAATATAATTTACTGAATAACACCCTATTGGTGGTAGGTACCTGAGCATTTTCAGCACTGAGATCCAAGCATTGCAAAACCAGATGACAGGCATGTTCTTTTTCTGTAATCTGTAGGATTGACCTCAGTGTTACGACAACAAAACCATTGCCATGCTGTCTATCCCTTCTGTTACATGCCCCTGTGGGTTTTCTACCCTATTTCATCTACTTCTGCAGCTACCAACTCATTGAAGTATTGGATCAGTATTTTGGCTAATTTTGAGTGCATTGTATCTATTCAGAGCACTGAAAATAGTCTCCTAGTGCAGCTGAAACCACACTGTGATTTGAATTACATGCCTAAAGTGAAAGGAGTCCCCTTAGATTCATTGCTTCACATTTAATGTCCAGAGAAGATGGTGGTTGTGTGCTCATATGCCATAAAAGAAGTGAGTATATCTAAACCTGTATAACACAGTGGAATTAAGTAGTTTGCCATCCCCTCTTGCAGGCCACCTTTACATCTGACAAATCAAAGCTGCCGTTTGTAAAGTGGATTTTAAAAAAGCCTCAGACAGCAGCCCCAAAGGCAAAGCTGCTCTCCCATGGCTGGCAGCCAGCTGCCTGGGAGACAGCCCCATCCCACTCCCCTGCCCCTTTCCAGGGCACGGGGCTGTGTGAGGCTGCTGCAGACAGCAGAGGCATTAACAAGAAATGGCTCTTCCGCGTAGAAACCGCTGTGGCAGCGTAATCTTTGTCCAGGGCTGTTCAGGCAGCAGTCTGAGCTGCCCTAACGAGAGTAAAGCATACATTGGGCCAGTGCTGGAGAGCTGCACGGATATGGGCTGTTGGTAGCTGAAGGTGGGGCTGAGCTGGGACAAACCAGTGCATCCACACTGTCCTGGAAAACTGGAAAGGAGGTTGGGACTGGAAAGGAGCAGCAGCAGTAAGGAGCAGAGGTACTCTGTGTGCTCTTTGGTTTTGTACTGGGCAAGTAAGAGCAGCAACAGTGTTTAGAAGTACATTGTGTTCGTGGTGAGGTAGAAAAGTCCCTTTTTCAAAAATTTATACAAGTTCTCCCAGCATAAATATCACCAGATGAACTTTGTTGTTTTTTGTTTGTTGTATTCATTTGGAATGGGTTTGCCAGCACTGTGATCTGTAGTCTTCCAAAGATGTTTACGTCCCTGCAGCATATGCTGGAATCTCTTTCCAAAAGCTTGGATCTGCTGAAACTTACCTGTATTGTGGAAATTTCAACTTTGGTCAGTTCCTCAGAGTGAGCATGTGGGACCTGTGGCTATAATGCACTTCCAGCTGAGGGGCAGGGCAGTGCTTCCTGATGAGAAATTTCCACTCTGTCTGCTCTGGAAGAGCCTATGCATATGTCATCATGTGCTATGAATTAATTCCCAATGCTCCTGACAGAAGAGAAGCCTGATTCTGGAGTCTCAATTTTTTTAGATAGCAGAAATAGAAATTATTTTTTTTTCTTGGAGAGAATTGTTTCAGTAAGTCCTAAAACAAGGCAGGATTATTTATGGGTATGTTTTGGGGTTTTTTCCCCATCAAAAATGAATCACAAGGTTAAGGAAAAACCTCTCAACGTCCCCAAAATAAGATCAGAATTAGAACAAGTCAAGAATGTGTTAAATTTGTTCTGCAGTCACGCTCTAGCTGTTACAGATCACAGGGGCATAGAATTGTGGTAGTTTGAAAAGTTGTCAGCAAACAGGAAAATAAATGTAACTCTCATACTTCAAACAAAATACCAGCTTATTTTGTCAGAGACTTCACAAACATGACTGCTTTTTTAACATAAGCCTGCTATGAGACAGATTTTAATGCAGAAGAAGCAGTTATGCTCAGATTTAGAAATGGGTGAAGTGAAAAGAATTAGAGGGTAAGCTGTTGTTCTTGTAACTAGACAAGAAATAATGTACTGAAGTATGATAGTGTTCCAGGGTATTCTGATACACAGCTCTGAGGAAGAAGCTGGTAATATAACTCAAGAAAGAAATTGGGATTTATTGTGATTGTCTCTCAGAGACAATTTTCAGATGACCTGAAGGTTTATTTGTGGCACCTTCTCTTTCCAGTGCTACAGTTCAGCTGTCAACCTTTTTATCTGAACAGAGTGGTTGGTGAAGCATGGGAGAATAACCTGGAAGCAATGTCTGCATCTCTATCAGCTCTGTACCTGGCTGTACCAAAGGCCAGGACAGTTGCCCAAAAGCACAGCTGCAGAGGTTTGGGAAGAGGTAAAAGTGGCAGAGTAATTTGCAGGGATGGTATTTTGTATCATTTCAGCAAAATCTACATCTTGTTGGATGGAATTAGAGCTGTAGTACTCATTCAGTGTTTGGTGGTAACTTGTTAGATCTGGATGGAAGATACTCCTTGCTTTGATAATTAAATTCTCTATTTTTTCCATCCCAATTTTTGGTCTTTCTTCTGCTGGTTTTGGTATTACACCACACATAAGCTTTTCTTCCATGCTCATGGCTATCACCGAGTTGGAAGGAACTGACTCCTCCAGTTTGTTCAGCCAGCTGTGCTCATGAAGGACTTTGCTTCTAGCCCAGATGCTGAGGAAGGCAGTTCTGTTCATGGGTCAGCTCCCTCAGCACAGGAGTCTGCAGGGGAGCTTGTCCTTGGTAACTCCTTTGGTATCTCATGCTTGAGTTGCCTCATTTTCAGGGGCTTGATTGTACAATGTGTGCAGAGAGAGGGCACTGGCATCTCACACCTGCCCTCTCCTTAGTGCTCCTGCTGCATCTGCATTGTGGTGACACAGTGGGAGCTCTGAAATGGGATCTGGATCAGCTGAGGCCAGTCCCTCTGGAGAAAGCAGGATCCCAAGGTGTGTAAAAGTCATGCAAGCATAGCCTGAATAGCCTCTTTGTTGTATAGTGTGGTGTAGTTTAGTTGCAAGATTTAGCTCACCAGTTCTACTAGGAGCTAGAGGAATTTCCCAAGGATAATCTAAAGGATGGGATCTAAAAAATGAGGCTCAACTTAAGTGCTTGTGGTATTGGAGGCAATAAATGTCCTGCTTTGCAGTAGTGTTCACAAAAATGTGTTTCTTTCTATTTATCAGGCCTTTCATGCCTTAGTGTTCTATAAACCACATGTCTACAAACCCAATTATTAACGGGTTGTTTTTTTCAGAGCTTGATAGCTCAATACAGGGAATGTATGGGATGCTTGGGACAAATGTGGTCCTTTACAGCAGCTACACATTGTACTTTCTTGCCCCTTTCCTAGCACCTGCAGCTTTATATTCCTTAGTTTATGCTTGTTTCTCTGTGAACAGAGGCTCATGTTCAGGAGCTTGCTGTTCAGCATGGCTTTCCAGGAGAAATGTGAACGTGATGACTGTCCCTGACCTTTTTGTCCTTGGCCATAAAGCGCTTTCCATTGTATGCAGCTGCATGTACAGCAGGTTGGTGTTTGCCTCCTTGAAGCACGTTAGGGATTAACCTTTTGCAAAAGCCAATTGCAGACAGTGAAACCTGCCCACCACTGCCACTTCTCACCTCTCTCCTTCCTGGGGCAGACATTTGCCCCTGGCTTGGGACTCTGTTTGTTTTTTGGCAAATAAAAACATCTGTCTGGCCCCAGTGAAAGGAGAACTTTAATGAGGTTTTTGGAGACCTTCTGCACTCTGCCTTGAAATGTAAATTTACTCAGGAATGGAGATTATTTTGGAAGAGCGGGAGCAAGAAAGTGATGCCTTTGTCACAAAGGTGGAGAAAGCAGCCTAGTGGCTATATTAAAATGCTTGTGCCTTTAATTAATATTGACTGAGTCTGCTCAAAAGAGAATGCTTATATTACATGCTGTGGCTGAGGGGATGTTGAAATGCAGGCAGGAATTATGAGTCAGGTTTCTGTAGGGCTGTTGTCACTGTTGTGTTTCTCTTTGGCTTTTAAATCCTTTCCCTGTTTGTTAAAAGAGCAATTCACAGAACACCTTTCCTGGTGGGAGCTTGTTTTACAGTCTTGGGATCTAGCTTTCCATTCCCAGCTGAAAAACTTTGGAAAAATGTAAGAGATGGACGATTGCAAGAATAACAAATTGTAAATTAGTTGAAGATAAACATTTTTCAGTATGTTAAATACTGTCCGTGGGCTAAGACACAGTGTCCCTTTAGTGGAGAGAAATGGAAGCATTTCTGAGAAAAACAGGACTGGGTTCCTATGGGGGAATGGGTGGGAGAGAGGGAGAGGAGAAATGAGACCAGTAGAAGCTGCTAGCTGCCCAAAAGTGCCTTGGGCAGGCAAGTGCAGATAGTGGTGCAGGGCAGAGGGGAAGGGGCCATGCTGCAGATGGCCTGTGTTAGCTCTTGAGGTCACATCTGAATGCCAGAATTGAAGGCCCAGGTGCTGCAGTTTTGGCTCCTGTGGCTGCAGGTGACCTCCAAAGAAACACCCCCCAAACAAACAGCATGGTAGTGCTGGCCCTTGGAGCTCAGCTAGCAAAAGGTACCAGTTTGGGATATTAAACAGTATTTGCAGTTGTTTCCACCTCAGTGATTATGGCTTTGTTTTTAGTTTGACTGTTAAATGTACATTGAGTTCAAAGCTGGGACAGCAGAAACAGAAAGATCATTTGCAAACATTGAGGATTCAGATCAGCTTTCATGCTGGCAGGTAGTTGCTTGACCCAGGTCAAGAAACTGGGCAGCATTTCATGGGCTTCAGCCCAGACTGGCCCAGCTGGCTCAGGGAGTCAGGTTCCATCCCCTTTCTTGCTGCTGGGATCCTTCTGCTAAACCAAACAACACAAACACATCTGTCTGGTTCTGTACAGCAACAGACCACAGAAATTGCTGCTGCTTTTATGCCTTACATTTAATTCCCCATATAATGTATTTAATTGCCCGTCTTAATGGTTTGTTACTAGAATTACAAAATGCCATCTTGCTCATAAAATAAGCAAAATGCCAGAGTTGGCAGCTAGGTCCCAGGTAATGTGTTGGCATGGGGTCAAAACGACTTGGTAGCAATCAGTGTGTTCCTGGACAAGGTATCAGTGTGATAATGAATGTTTAAGTGTTTACACTAGTTTTACTCTAGTCAGTAAAATGGGTGAAGATGGTGGAAAGCAGAGGAAGTAGGGAATGGAACAGGTGGTGGCTGGAGTCTGCCTGGGGAGCTGCACTTAGCTCAGTGGGTGCTGCCTGCAGCCACAGGGAGCTTTGGGCATTGCCCTGAGCACACAAGACCAGATAAAGTATTTTGTGTTACCCAGGGCTTGGGTGCTCTAGTAGAAGAGGGCTGGAACACTTGTCTGATTCCTGTGGTTAACTAAAATTGTACATGAAGTGCATTTGAATTTGCCAAAGAGATCAGGTAAAAAAATATGAGTAGATTGTGTATGATGTTTTCAACAAATAACAGGTCAGGTGTTTTTCCTTTTGAGTGACCCTCATATTGCCTCTAACATTATCAAGATTGCTATTAATATATGGCATTAAATGAACAAAATACTTTAAATATTGCATTATGGTGTATTTTTACTGCTCTGAAATGAACATTTGCAGTTTTGTTTTACCAAGGAAGCCAAAAAGCTTGTCATTTTCAGTCAGTGAAAAAACTGTTTGGCTTTCTTTGGCCAGCATTCCACAAACTCACTTATTCACATAGCTATAAATACCTTAATATTTTCCTATCTACACATTTTGATTTATAACAGCAGCAGCTAAAGAAAATAACTGCTTTCCTAGTCTACAGTAAACTGCTGAAAAATACCCTCATATGTGTCTTTTCCTTTCTTAACTGAGTTATACACATGACAGAAAAAACCTGACTATGTGAAAATGGGTGTTGTCTTTGGGCCACAGCCTGTGATGGATATACAAATAAAAATATTTATGTGGGGATCAAAGGTGTTTGTTGAGAGAGATATTTAAGAGGTATTTGTTGTTCCATAAACAACAGCAATGAAGGCCTAGGTCCCTGAGTGCCTGCCTGGTGACAGAGCAGACTGAACCCCCTCCCTAGGTGTGGGGTGAGTTAAGGAAATACTGACCTCACATTCTCAGCCTCTTCCCCAATTAAGAACAGGTTCAGTTAGAGGCAGATCTGATTTCTGTAGCTGCCTGAACCATGTTTTCCTTCTCCCTTCCTCTCCTTGCCATGCAGATGTGTGTGTGAGGGACCCAGAGCTTGAGGATCTCTCCTCAAGCCTCCCCTTAGATTGCTTTTCTAGGCAGGGTGCAAGAGGAATCTCAGTGACTGTGTTTGCCCTTCTACCTCACTGCCTCATTGAGGGAACCTGTTGTGTTTTGTTGGCTGGACTGCCAATGCATATCAAAAAATAAAAGCATAATTCTCTGGTGCGTCACAGGTCACCTCTTCCTGTGGAGGGTTAATTCAGATCCTGGGGCAGGCTGGAGAGAGGATGAGGGAAAAGGCATGTTTGTGCTGCTAAATGTAATCAATAGAGCAGAGGGATTTGCTTGGGATGGAGCCATTTGTTTTCTCTTCTTTCCTATTTTTCTTAGGTAAGCAGAGGTTTGTTTCCTGACTCTTCTCTGAAATAGCAGTCGATAGTTTAATGAAAATGAAGCAGCAGTGCTTCAAGGAGCACAGATGTGTTCTTTTAATCTTTGCAGCCCCAGAGGGGATGAGTAGCTACCTGGGTGGGTGTAAGGCTGACTGGGTAGCGTTGCTGCCACACAAAGGCTTCTGTCATTGAGGCCAAGCTGTGGCTGCTTCTGGTGCATCCCCTCCTGTTGCTCCAGGAGAGCCAGGCCCATGGCATCTGCTGAGGCTATTAGCTGGTTAAGCCCTGGCTCTGATTTCATCTTTGTGGGGTCATTAGCAACTTGGCATCTGCCAGCAGCTAGCATCTTCACCTTCTCATAATGGGCTTTTGTTACCATTGCAGTTACCAGGGCCTCTTGTAAAGGGGAGCTCCACATGTGCATTACAATGAATAGCTGTGTGCCAGAGCTATTCAGAGGTGGTTGTTGTCACCCTGGGAGCCGAAAGTTAAGTCTGGTCTTCTCTTCCCTGTGTGATCACAACCCTTGGCTTACAAGTGAATGTTACATGAAAAGCAGCATGGACTCAAGGCACAAAGTCCTGATTGAAACTCAGCTCCAGCTAAGTGTTTCTAGGGGAAAGGGCTCAGGTGCTGCTTTCTGGAGCAGGGCAGTACCTAATGAAAATGCTTCACTCGGGTGGTTTCTGCAGTTCTGTCACTGTGATTTCATCTGCCTTGATGCTCTGTTGTTGTCTGGGTTGCTATGGCTGTGCCAGCATGGGGCTGGCTCCCCTGCAAGGAATCATGAAAAGAAGTGGCTGCCTTTCTGCTCTCTTATCAAAATATGCCAGGGGTGCTCAGCAACCTTGGAAGGCCTGTGTTTGTTAATAATCCATGTCTGCAGCAGCCATTTGTTCAGCACCTCTCCGTGCCTGTTCACTGTGCTGGCTGTGATGGCTGCTAATGCCTTTTGCAGGTGCTGAAAACAGAGTAGAGCTCTTCAGAAGTAATCCCTGTGTGAGGCAGCCTTGGCTGTTTAACTTGTTTTTGGGGTCTCTGTTTAGGAATGATGTCTCCAGTGAAACAGCAGTGCTGATGGCAGGCAGCAGGCTGCCTGGTTCGCTTGTTGTGACTGCAGTATTTCCTTGGGTATTACCAACAACACAAGGTGCTATGAAAGCTGCTGGGTTTATGGAGAGAGTGGAACATCTGCTTCCTACAAAAGCTGTTTCCATAGCAGCTGTGTGCCTTAAGAATGGCTTCCTAATACAGTCAAGGTAATTAATGTGTACTGTAAGGGTTAAATGAAGTACAGAACAATCAGTTCAAGAGCCAACATAGTTGGGCCTTGTGCTAAACCATGAGCACAGCTGGAATCAAGCCTTTAGGGCCAGCAGTCCTCAGCCAAGCATCTCCACACCCATCACAGCAGCAGTACGTAGGCATGTTGTGTTCAGAACTGCCTTCTGTAGGCTGGACTTAGATGGAAGCAGGAATGGGGGTGAGGAAGCCAAGACAGAGACTGGTTTGCACATTTTTCTGCTGCAGTTATAGGAGAAGATGTATTCAAAGAAATGAGGCTGGAGCTGCAAATGCAAGCCACAGCATGGTTAAATTCCTGAACTGACTTTTTTTGGTTTTTAACTCTATGTCATGTATGATTGATCTCTAATTTCTGCCTACTGGGAGAAGGAATTTCAGTGTCAACTGTGTTTTCATTCTCCTCTTGCTGCTTTAGCGTGGAAAATGGTAAAATGTCATTTGTTTGTATAAATATTTTACATTCTCATTTTTCATTCGTGTTGTCTTAAACAAATCAAAATTGCTTGGGACTGTAATAGCCTCATTTTACTGAGGCACTTTTATGAATCTGTAATGAGAGGCTAAATGAACATAGAAGAGGGGGAAATAGGAGTTTTGTCAGATTCTTGCATATAATACAAGTTCAGGACCATAAATCCCAGTGGTGCTTCATTGCATTTGGCGTCCAAGGGTTGGGTGTAGTGCAGGGTTTCATTCTGACTAAAATCCTCATCAAGTTAGAACCATCATTTGTAGCTGACTAATGGCATGGAGTGATCCTGCCTTTGTGTGCCAGCTTTGGGCTGAGCACCACGAGCCCTGTCTCCTGTTAGCCCTCATTGTCTTGAACAAGACCAAACCATGCACATGCACTTATTTCTAGGCCAGTTGCTTTCTTGCCCTGGTTTCTCTTCTATAGACTGTAGGTTTGGAGACCCATCTGCAATCTTTGTGGCTTCACATATTTATCCAAATGCTTTAATGTCACATTCATATTTTCTGAAAAGTCCCTTCACCCAGGATTTTCTCCTGAGAAGCTGAGAAGCCTCAGAGAAAAAGGAAAACAAATTCTTACCTCATTTGCTTCTCCTGTGTGGTGCTCACATGTGGAATGTGTTTGGGGATTGTTTACCAACAGGTGGTTGTTTCATTGGTTTAATGTGAATTGTTTTGACTTTTGGGCCAATCAGGGTCAAGCTGTGTCAGACTCTGGAAAGAGTCACGAGTTTTCATTATTATTTTGTTAGCCTTCTGTAAGTATCTTTTCTGTATTCTTTAGTATAGTTTAGTAAAGTATTCTTTAATATATTATAGTATCATAAAATAATAAATTAGCCTTCTGAGAACATGGAGTCAGATTCATCATTCCTTCCATCATCCAGGCGTCCCAGAAAATACAATATTTTAAAGCGCCTGGTAGAAATTGTAGCTGCCAGTTAATGTGTCTTCAGTGTCTTAAACATAGAAACACTCTTCTCCTTCCTTCCCTTCCTCTACCATTAATTTTAGCTGTGCAGGTAAAATGTGTGGTATACAGCCCCTGTGAATAGTGCCAAAGGAGAGCTGGTGCACGTGGCCCGTGCAGTGTCTGGTGCTGGTCAGCAGCAGGTAAAGTGCTTTGCCACCATGGCCACTGAGTACCCTGGCACCTGTGCCTCTGCAGCCTGTCCACTGCAGCTTGGTTTGCACAGACCTCTGGCAGGTTTGGGCTGGGAGCTGTGAGATGAGGTACATTATTACATTTCCAGCCCCAGGCACTCAGTGTTCACTCTCTTGATCTCACAATTTACCAACTGTGTGTTTTTCTCTAATATGTCAGAGTAAAATAAATTTGTAATTCCATCTCATTTTTCTTTAGCAATTACACCGCTCAAGGTTATGTGTTACCAAGCTGAATTACAGGCACAGAGTGTTGAGTTGGAAGTATCACTGTCAATAGATACTGCAGTTACTGTGCAGTAATAACATATCTGTCACATCAAGAGGTAGGGAGCCATAACAGCATGGTTTAAAGCCTTTTTCCTGGTGCTCCCTCTACCACAACTTAGTGTGACAATTACATGAATCAAAACTGAAGCGAAGTGTCTAAGGATGTAAAACCTGGCAGACAACTATACTCCAGCTTGAAATGCCATCTTGGTGTGCATTAACATGTGCTTTACATGAACTGAAGGACTGGAAATACAGCTGAAAGAATGAGTTCTGAATGAGCTGAAGAGGGAATCTCCTTTTTAATAAATGATAGCCAAAAATCTGCTTTCTTCCCTTCAGAGCTTTGGATGTTAGTGCTGTCTTCATAGCTGGATCCCTGCTGCCCTCTAGGAATTTTTAATGAAATCTTGTCAGCAGTACCACCATACCTGTACTGCAAGCCAGGGATTCCTTTATTAGTGTTCAGTAATAATAATGTTACTGAAAATACTTCAGATTTCTACAGGGACTGCTGAATTATCATATCTTATTTTTGTAAGACCTTCAGGAGTTCAGCAGAGCCTCTTCATTACTGCAGTGTTCCTCAAGGCACTGGCAAAGTAAGCAGAAAGTGACTTTAAATAAATTAATAGATAAATCAGATTTTTCATGCATTGAGCAACACTTAGTGTCAGATTTCCAGTGTGCAGCAAATCTAATAGAAATGTGATTTCCATCATTAGAAAGGTGTTCTGCCCTAAGTACCCCATAGCAGGATATTTAACATGGCATAGCATTGGACAAAATTGCTCTGTATGTTATAATGAGATCTAGAGTCAAAGCAAAACCCAAACTGGGAAGGAAGTTTAATTGCAAACTGGCATTTTGTAGCTCTGACAATTAGGGTCAGTATTGATGCCTCATCATCCTTCTTCCTCTCATAGGATGGAATAAGTGATGTGACAACATTTTGTGGGATCCGGCCCCTGTTATGAAAATAGTGGATTAAGTGATTGTCTGTGCTTAATGAATGCAGCTTGGTTAGCTGGGATTAGTCCAGAGAGAAGTGCAATGAAAATGCCTAACCCTGGGCAACTGAGTATCCTGGAAGGTCCTTTCTAAGGGATTACAAATTTCAGTTTAAATTAAAAAATACGTTGAAATTGGTTTCAGGGATAGATACTCAACAAGTGATTTAAGAAAATATTGCAATTAATACTTAAGAAGTGGAAGAAACTCTACCATGGTGGATGTGAATCTTAGAGGCACAGAGCATCAAATGTAAGACTTGAGTATCCTGAATTCCCTGCAGAGAAATGGCACATGGACAGCAGAGCACAGCCTGGCTGTTGGCAAGGCCCATTCTGCCCTTACATCCCAGCTTCTCAGGGCAGCAGGAGGCAGCGGGGGGATCACCCTGCAAAGGTGAGGGGTGGATCATTGCCTGCTCTCCAGCCCTGGTTTGCCAGGATTCATGCACTGAAATGAGCTCAATGGTACACAGGTGCTTCTCAGCAGCAGGAGGGTTTTCTGGAGCAGGTCCGGACACTGTGTGCATGTTGAGTGGAACTGCAAGAGCTGCCTGCAGTCTTGCCTCTGACTGCTGCGTTCATTCTCATAGTTAAATTCATTTTTACAGGTGACTGAAAACAAAAAATCTGTTTATCTTTTATGAGAAGGACTGCAGTGTCTTCCGTAAAATTGAAAATGAAAGATTTTTTGAGAAATGTGTTTTGTTCTAGTATATTTAGTTATGCATTCTTTCAAGACATGATTACCATTGATATCAGTAGCTGTTTTAGAAATAAACAGCAGTGAGATTTTAATTTTTATCATAAGTTAAAAATCAGCATGCAAAAGCCTACTATGAATATGTTTGGACAAATTTAACCCTACTGTTCTCAGTGGAAATATTCCAAGCTTGGACTTCATATTGGGGTTAGAATTGGCTGGTTACTTCTTGTGTAGTCACATAATACGTCTGTCATCCTGTGCAATACAGAAAAAGTCTTGATGCAGAAACACATTTCTATTTATATGTTCTAATCAATGGAACAGTGATGTCTGAGGTGAAATAAGCAGCTTAAAGTCAAGGCTGGTGGAAGCTAATACAAATCCCTGTAGTGAAATTAGGGATTTAATTTGCTATGGACTGATTTACAGGAGGGAAAATACTATCACCTACCCAGAGATGGTAAGACACATAATGAATTTATGCTTATTGCTGTTAATGGATGTCCTGAAAACTGTGTGGCTTGCATCTGGCTCCTGCAGTCTAGCACATGAGGTTGTTAGAGAGGGAATTTATTTGTTCAGGAGCAGATTAATCCCTGGCACCTCTTTGAGCAGCTGGGACAAATTTTTGGCAAGTCTCAAATCAAAGAGGAGCACCCTGGGCAGTCTCTGTGAGCAGAGCATGGTGTGGGGACTGGGTCACAGGGTCACTGCAGCCACTGATCCTGAGGCTGTGGTGAGGTCTGTGCCCCACTGGTTCTCACTGTTGTTTCACTGCAATACTTTGGGATTTCCCTCCCCAGGTCCCCACGTTGCAGTGTAACATCAGTGCAGTCTCGGGTTCCTGGGGGTGTAGACTTTGCTTCTTTTAAACTTGAAATATCCCCATGTTATTTCACAAAGCTCAGTGGCTGTCAACACAGACAGGTTCTCTGTGCCCAGTTTTCTGTTAACAGACTTTATAAGCATCACTTGGGACCTGCCCTTTCTCTGCCTTTGAGGCTGTGGATGCTGTTACCAGGTCTCACACACCTGCTTGGTGATTTTGGAAACCTCAGGTGCTTCCTGCGCCCTCCCACTGCTGTGTTTCAGTCCTGGTTGTGTTTTCAAGGGGAGTGCAAGGACGTAGGTCTGGTTAAGGGCACAGAAACAAGTCTCAATCCACTGCTGCTGGGCAGGTACATCCTGCTGGAGTCCTCAAGTCTGTCCTTCAGGAAGCACAGGGGTCTAAATGCCATTTATTCCCGGTGCATAAGGAGCCAGATGCTTATCTTCCTGTGGCACATACCTGAGGCTTTTGTTCTCACAGAAGAAATTAATGCTGCTCCTGATAAGTGTGGCTCCCTCCTGTTGTGTGGCCTGTGCACCCCACCAGCCAGGGGGGACTCGGGAGCTGTGTTGATTCTCTAGCTCAGCTTTCCTGTTGAAACTGGATCCTGAAGCTAGGAATGGAATGGAGGTTCCCACTAAGCTTGAAATGCCTCCACTGCTACCCACTCAGGGGGACATGGAGAACTGCTGAGTCAGTTCTTTGCATGATTTACCATCACTTTTAGGAGTCTGTAATTTCATAAATTTCTCTGATAAGGAATTAGGTTTTGGATTTACTTGGAATTTCTGTTGCTGTTGTTGGAGACATTTTGTTTCTATTTTATGAATCAGATAATTTGTCAGTTTGAATTTCAAGCACAGACTGTTTGTGTATGGTGTGTTTACAGTATTTTCAGCAGAGGATTGAGGCTGAGAACAGCTTCATGACCACATGCAGTATGCAGTTCTTTCAGAAGGCAGTGTTTTTATATCAATAACCATCATATGTGCCTTGAAAACTGGTGTGTCAGTAAATATCTGTTCTTGTGGTAGGCCAGTGAAAAGTCTGTACTTACTTGATAGGAGTAAAATTTGCTTGTCTTGCTCTTCCCTAACCTCACAGACCACTCATGGAGCTTATTTTGATCAGCAGTTGAAGTAGCTTCTTCTTTTCTAAGTCGTCACAAACGATGAAATATTCACAATGAAATATTCATTAAATATCTCTGATTATCTTGGATCATTTGCAGATCACATAATAGAAAAACTATTGAAATTGTGTGCAGTAAAGGCTGTATTGCACATCAATACTTTTTTTCCCAGTGCACTGAGCTTCTGGTAGTGCCATGGGGAAAACTCTACTGCCTACAGCAGTGTGCACCTATGGAAAGGACAATGTATGTCTTGGGTAAATGTATCCAAGTGTCATCACCAGGTGGACAGGATGGCAATGTACTTACTCATCACACTGTCATCTGAAATTTTATGTAGCTGATTTTCTGTGTTTTTATGAGTCTTTTGTAAATTTCTAATGCAATGAAGCTTCTGGGTCCTGGCATCCACAAATGACCAAGTAAATTACTGGTTGCCAAAACCTGGCTGTGACAATTGTCTATTTCTCCAGTATCTCTTTCAAAAATATTTTTTTGCTTTATGGAGTTCAGGATCAGGAACTCCTTTAAGTTTAAATCAGCATTTCAGGGACTAAAGACAGAGGAAGTGGGTTTGGGTATAGAAAACATGTTTGTTTTTTAAATAAAGTGTCTCTACACTTGCCCAGGTGAGAAAATGCAAGGTTTTCTTTCAGAACTGGAGCATTCTTCCTCCCTTCCCTGAATGCAGCCTGGGAACAATTTCAGTGTGGTTTGTCCTCGGAGATGATTTGCTTTTTTAGGTGGTTGGCTCTGCAAATCCCACAGTCTCTCTCAACCTGCTCCTTTCTCCACTAAGGGTTTTGGCTTACACTGGGTACTACATGCACTGGGATAACTTCTTTGGATAACATTTTATTCCTTTTAAAAAAACCCAAATTCATGCACATCAACAAAATACTCAGCAAAGATGTCTTTAGATGACAGCTACATTTCAGTTCCCAGATGTATGCCATAACCCCAGAATGAAGTTCCTGATTTCATTCAGCTGAAGTGCTTCACCTCACCCTCTCACTGCGGAGAATATTCACCCACTATAGTTTGTGATGCAAATGACACCAGCCTGCAGTTTCTTTCTAGCCCTGTATATTGGGGAGGGGGGATTAGCAGTTTATCGCAAGTGTAGTCTTGAAGCAGAACTCTTCTCTAATGGAATTGCATATTGGTAGCCCAGCACTGGAATCAGACACTGAATTCTGGGGCAGGAAAGGCAAGTGACCCTAGTGATAGGATGGCATGCAGGCAGCTGATTTGAGGATGCAGTCACCACCTTTCATGAATTAACTCTTGCAAACTTACCCTTGTGAATTTACTGTCGGATTGTTTTTTCTGTGTGCAGGCAAGATTTTCCTGTGTGCAGTGAAGGTACTTCTGTCTCGCCATGTTGTGTCCTTCCAACTAATCAGATACCCATGCTGGGAATGAGATAAGATGTGATTTTGTTTTGACTGCCTCCAAGGTCAGAGCTGTTGTTTGCCTGGGTTCAAGCAGATTTGGTAGGCTGCTGATATCCGTGTCTGTCTTCTTTTCATGATAAGCCTCCTTTGTCCCTTGGAGGGAGGGGAGAAATGGACAGGCCAACTGCAAAGAAGCATGTGTTTTGCAAGGCACTGCAGGTGAATTGTATGGATATCAGAGCAAAAAGCTGTGGAGCAGCCTGGAAGGTTGCTTGTGACCAAAGCTGCAGGCAGCACACAGGAGTAGTGCATTTTGAGCAGTGTTTCCCTGTTCCCACCTGTTAAACAGCCAGGGTCTCTGTGAGAGCTACACATCCACACTGGACATGAGCAAGGGCCAAGGTGAGCTGTTGGCAAGGTATGCAGAGCTTCCTGTGGTGTTCTGGGGTTGTGATGGTGATGGGACGTGGTGGGAGCAGCCCATCTGCTGGACAGAGCCAAGTGCAGCCGGGCACCCTGGCAAGTGACAGCAGGCAGTCTGTGCCATGGCTGAGCTAGCCCGGGTGATGTGTCTGTGTCCTCTGCAGCAGTGTGGGGAGCAGTAAAAGGGCTCTCTTGTGCATACCCGTGCACCTTACCTGAGCTGGGTGAGCACAGCCTGCTCCAGGGTGGCTCTGAAGGGCTCTGCAGCAATGTCGTGCTGTGATTTCTTTTTCAGTGCCTTTAGAGAGAGGCCACATGCATGAAAGTTAGCTGAGAATTCCCATCTCCTGAAGGTGTGGGGCTGGCTCTTCCTGCAGCAGTCTCTGAGGGAAACCTAGCAGTCACCAGCCTCTGACACAGCAGGTCTGGTACCCAGCTCTGGGTGGGTTTTTCCCAGTTGTGTGCTTAAATACTAATGGGAGCTCAAGTGGTTCTGTTGCCATCTCTGAGAACAGACATGCTGTCTGGGAGGTTCAGTTTTGTTTGGTGGTGGCCCAGAGAAATTCAGTTTGCTTTGTAAACAAACTCTTGCTCAGAGGTTTTACTGAGGCAGCATGCAGCTGCTTCCATAGGCTTGAAGCCTTATTTTAAAGCTCAGCAAAAGCAAATAAATGGACGTGTTGGTCAGACATGCCTGTGTTGCAGCTGCCCCACACCAGCAGACAGCAGGGTGGAATATTTCATGCAGGCTTGTATGTATACTGAATTTGCTGAGTAAGTGGAGCTTCATGAGGCTCATGTGACCATAGCACATTGGGATGTGCAGTGGCAGTGTGCTGGTGTGTATGTGATGGTGCTGTACCTTTTACAGTGAGGCAGCACATTATTTTTATATAAATTTTATTAAATGTATTTTTATAATTGTAACTGGCCCTGATGAGCAGATCTCTTCCCCAGCTAGTGTGTTTTATGGAGCTGTAAGGGAAGTTTCTGTGCTGCTGTTGGGAGGGGATTGTTGGAAGGAGATACTCCTCTCCAGTCTCAGGATGGTACCTCTCTCCTCTCTCTCCTGATGCAGTATGAATGGGCTGTGTGCATTTCTTGCTCCTTCTGTGGGACGTGGGGTTTTCTCATGTCATGGGAGGATGAATGAAGCTGTTCCACAGGTGCTGCACTTGCTTGTTGGGTTTCAATATGCTTTCAGCCTGGGAAGAGTAATGCACTAGCAAAGTTAAAGGAAGGGAATATTGCAAATGGTTGGGTTTATAGGATTCCTGAGGTAAATGGAGCAAAGCCAATTTATTGTTGGCTGGCTGTTCACATATATATATATATGGAGAGTTGATCCAAAGCCATTCTGGAGTGGTTGGAGAATCCCAGGTGCTTTAGATGTCTGGAGCCTAAACAAAGTCTCTTAAGTCCTGCTGTCACCCACCCCTCCCTTAGCATTTCCAGATGTGTGTCCTTGTCCAGTAAAGCCTCCTTGGAGCTGAAACTTGAATCTCCATTATCCCATTCCCAGAGGTCACTCCTGAGATTCTGTCTTGGCACAAACACAGTCATTTGTGGCCTCTCTCCACAGGTAATAACCTTGCATTTTATGAGTTACATCTTCAGATCTGTGAGGTCAGGAGAATTAATCACATTAAAAAAAAAAAAAGGCAAAAAGAAGGTGGCTATACCTTGTATGGCAAGAAGGCCTCTCTTCTAAGCATGGAAATATCATTCCCCGTATTAGCTAAGAGTTTAATTTTTTCCTGAGGACTTGGGCTTCAGGAGCATCATGTAGTAGGAGACTTCTTCTTATTTATGGCAGTCTTTGCTTCGGAAGCCTCCAATTTTGATGTCTGGATGGATGTGTCAGAATTTCACCCCACAAACAGGGATCCATTCCTACCCACCCATTCTTGTGCAGATAAACACCTTCATTTCATCACTGCATACTGGAGCAGAGCTGTTGGACGTGATACCAGAGTCCTGCTGAGAAGCAGTTACTGAAAGAATTAACCTTCCAGTGACCCAGCCTCTGTGGCAACAAATCTGTCTCCCAGACCTAGGAGTGTGGTGTATATTTTAGTACAGTCATGGAAGTTGCCCTAGAAGGTCAAGAGCAGAGATCTGTGAGCTTAGTTACATGGCTAAGCAAAATCTATTTTAGGGAGAAAAGCTATTAAACTGCAGAAATCTTATTAGCAGTCCTAAATGGTAGACTTTGCCATTAGTTTTTTGAATTGCAATCTTGGTATGTTTGAGTTCCTCAGATTTATTTAAGGCATTCTTCTGAGAATTGTGCCTACATGGTAGGAATGCATAGTGACATTTAGTTTAATAAATTGATTCATTACCTCTAGATTTGTTTACCACTTTAATTGTATCATTATATTTCCACTATCGTTTTGAATTAACTTACACTGTCCCCTCAGATCGTGCTGCCACTTTCATTTTCTCTTCCATGGGATGTTGTCTCCTTTATAATTATTTTATCAGCATTTAAATAGTGTTTTATGCCAGAATAATAAGCAGAGTAAGGCAGAAGCATTTGTCCCCACTTAGAGTATCTGAAGGTCAGGAAAATGACACAACTTCCCTGGATTCCTGAGTTAGTAGCAAAGAGCTCTGAGACTGTGGAAAACAGGTTTTGCTCTTCTATCCTGTGCTGATTATTGGAATATTCACGTGGCAATTCAGGCCTACACAGCATAACTACTGCAGCAGCTAAGTGCTGGGGAAAAGGACAACCTGGTCACTGGGGCACAGGACTGAATCTGTGAGCCTTTGGGACTGTGTTAATCCATTTGTTGATCTGTCAGTGTCCTCCCAGCTGGAACAGAAGTTATTTCTGTAAGTAGTCCAGGCCCCTAAGAAGGAAGGCTCATGGATTACTGCTGCCAGATGCCTTTCATGGCATTGATAGTTAATCCTTCATTAGAGGAGAAATCATCATGTTCTTTTATGTAAACGAAGTTTATTTACTCTGTGCATATCAGTTAGAGAACAGATGAATCTGAATGTCGAAAGGGCCATTTCCCCACTCAGTCTCTATCCAAGGGCTAAAACCTAATTCACTGGGAGTGATTGTGCATCAGAAGTGAGTCTAGTCAGAGGCTCTAAAGAGAGAAATCACAGCAGAAAATGCACTCCCCTGCCACAGCAGACTCAGGCAAGAGCTCCATCCTACAATAGGTGAGTGCAGCATTTCTCAGAGCCTGAGTACAGGAATGACTTCTCCTGAAGTGTTGTCCCTGAAGTGCCACATGGGTGTACCCAGGTGAGGTTTTGCTTGGCTTACTCAGGTGTGGCTTAGCAGCCTGGCCACAGCCAGCACAACACCCATTACAGCCTGGTTCTTATTATGGACCCTGCTTCCCAGCTGGGGATTTTTAACGTGATTTGAGTTACTTCTCCCTTAGTCATGTCACTTCTTTCTCTATCTATGGGTACTGTAGCAGCTCCAGGTGGAGAGATGTGGCTTTTTGTCTTTTTTAGCGGGGTGTGCTTTGGTCATTCAGCTCAGTTTTCATGCCATTCATTTCAAACAACTCTTTTCTGCTCAAAAAAATCCCCAACTACTGAGCTACCAAGGATAAGGACCTTTCTCCCTTTCAGTGCTGTGTAGTCACAGAATAATTTACAATGCTAGGCATTGGCTGATGTATTTAATATGTAAGGAACATGATGAGATTAACTAGATGTGACCATCTGTCAATCTGCAGAAATTACTAAGTTTTAGTCTCTTTCCCTCTTTGATTAGGCATAATCAACTTGAGTTTTATTTTTTATAAGATTTTATTATGGAATAAGAGGTTCTCCTGTGAATTTTGTGCTTTCAACTTCAAAATGTAGCATGTGTGATGGAAAGTGTATTCCTGTTCACCCTGTGATCAATAAGTGTTTTTACAGTAGAATAATCACAGGAGGCAACACAGAGTTCCAGGGAATTTGCTTAAATCCTTGAACATTCAAAGTGACTTTGTATCCAATTTACTTTCGTGACAGTTTGGAAAGTGACAGGGGGAAGTATGTTTGCAAAAGATCACAGAGATGTTTTGAAGAGGAATTCTTTGAAAGGAAGTGAAATTTGCAGTGCAGGCACCAACACATGGTTTGGTCTCATCTAAGCATCCTCTTTCAAGTATTTTCCTTTGCTCGCCTTCATTTTTCATTTTGAAAACCTAAGCAGATGCTGGTACCTAGGAGAGCACTTCTGTATCCCCCAGCACTGGCTGAACAGCCCTTCAGAGAAGGGTTTGATGAGACTGGTTGCACTCCATGTGTGTGTAGAAGCAAGGAGACCCCCAATCCACAGCCATTCCTATAGACTAAGGCTGTTCTAAGGCTGCTGTGTGCCTGTTGTTGCCTTTGGGCAAGGTAGAATTAGAATTGGAATTCAACTCTGTGTGATTGCATAAAACAGCAGCAAACTAAATGTCTCATTTTTGGAGAGGAAACTGCAAGGGGAAGGTGGTTTTGAACTGGGGGCTAATTGCTTTGTGTCTGATAGATTGACCTCTCAGTTTGAGGAGGTTCTGTGGCACGTGGGAGAAGCGACTTCATTTGCAGTGTGACGGGGAACTTCTCTTTTCCTGGCAGCTGCTGGCTGTACCATAAAATACTTGAAGAAATAAAGTGCTGTGTCAGGCCTACCTGGGATTTCTGCTCAGCTTTTGGGAATGCAGCTGTGCCTCTAGTGGGGCTGTGTCACCTAAAAACACCCTGGTTTTGAGGGTAGCCTCCCTCTCTCTCCATGCTGAGTGCCTGGCTACACTCCAGAGGGACTCAGCAGTTCAGCTGGGATAACCATCAGAGTCTGTGTCCCTGTCAGAGGATTTAATGTGGGAAACCTTACAAGAGCTGGCTCTCACCCAGACTTTGTGATAATTGCCAGTTCTAGCTGTGCCACTGATACTGAGAGTCTTTCTAAGATACCAGAGTCACCTTTCCAAGAAATCACACAGGATTTGGCAATTTTCATGTACAGCATGATAAGAGATCCTACAGTTCTCTCTATATTTTGAATTGGTGACAAATCTTGGTGATGCATTGGGTAATCTCACTGGCAAATATTTCTCTCTTATTGACTTATATCTTAACATTTTTTTTTTTGGTTCTTGTTCTTTTAAAATATCTTCTGCCATGTATGCTGTATGGTTTAGGGGCAGTTGCTTGCTATGTCCATGCTCAGGACACTTAACAAGAAAATATTCCATACCCTCCATATGGAAATAACATCCTCAGTGAATGGTAACCTGTCAGTGAATCAATTACCTTTCTTGTGAGTGTTTAAACTTAGTCTAAGCATAAGGCAGAATTTTAAAGAATCTGCCATAACTTGGCATTCAACAGTTTTGTAGATTCTAACATAGCTAGAGAATCTTGTTAAACTTCAGTGAAATCTCTTTGTCTAACTCCTAGCTCAAATTAGCATTCTCTTCTGTTGTTCTGTGAGGACACCAGAAAGTTGTGGCAGCTTCTGTAGAGTGACCTCAGTTTACAGTGCACATGGTGGTTATGGACAGTAAACTTCTCAAAGCAGAGCTGATGGTAGTTAAATTCCTGTCTCCTGTTTTGTCAGTAGTAGGTATTTGTATGCCATCATTAGGTCCTTATCCTAAACTTACAACTTCCTCTGGGTTAAGGCTCTGTGTTTCATGAGAGGCCAGTGATTACCTAGAGGATAGATGCTGTCTCTTCAGTATTAGCTAATGTCTGCTGAGTCTGGCTTTGTCGGTTAATGCATTGTTGTTGTCCAAATTGTCAGTGATGGATTTTTTGTTGCCTTTCCCATTATCAGACTTGAAATCCCTTCGCTGGTGCACAGAAATTTGCTGATAATTGTGTACCAAAGTCAGAAATGCCTGCAGGTAACCTCTCAGGTTTGTCTTGCAGTCATGACTTTACTATAAGAAGTCCTTGTTTCTTTCCTACCAGAAAAATCAAGCATCTTGAATAACTTTTTCTGCTTAATTGCAGATTACTTCATAGATTTACTGATCTTTCTTAACAAATAAATGGTTTGTAGGTACTCACTGTATAATGTCCTTTAAAAAAGGATACTTTGAAATACACTGGGTTTCTTTTTCAAGCACTTTCTGTTAGTGCACTCTGCCAGAAATGAGACCTAAGTGATTTTTGTGTGAAAAAACCATTCCGTGGTGTATGGGCTCCAGCTGTCATGGCAGAGGTATAGACCTACCCAGATTAGTAGTAAATTCACTCTGGGATTATTCTGTGCTCATTATTGAAAGGGGAAATGCAGACCATATTGTGGACATGTCTGTGTCATAAATACAGCAGAACAAGGCTGAAATGAGGTTTCTGTTCATCCTGCTGTATTGCAAGGTATGGAGATGTACAGAGCACTAAGCTCTGTTTGTGCTTTGCAGATAACTGGTGTTTGATGGCTCTTTCCACACGAAAGCTGTGCTTGAATCTGACATTTCAGAGACTGAAATGTCTAAAGGACTGGAGAGTTGAGCTGATAATTCATTAAGCAGCACACTTTTGTTTAAGTCAATATTGAATTGATATCCCAAAACAGTGCTAGGAGGCACAGTGTTTCTGGCTGATTTTAGATGAGCTGTGGAACAAATGTCCTGAGCTGATGACTAAAATCTCCTGCTACTTTAGATAAGCAAGGTTGTCTTATGCTGAGACCTAACACTCTATTAGGTAATTGTTTTTGGCATATGTCAATTAGCCCACATGCTTTATTGAATAACTTATTCTTGATTTATTTACTGAACTGCTAAAACATGAATTTGCGTTATTAAATAAGTGAATTTGCATTATTAAATAAGTGATGCTTCAATAAAATTACATGTATGCATAATATATACTTGCTCATTTAGGATATTTGCATCATTTTGCTTTTGTATCTATGCCACAAAGAGCTGTTATTTTTATCTGGGATCAAATTTGAATGAGCTAAAAGGACTGGCTGCTCTCTGGGGAAATGAAGTGTTTCTGTGTTTGGGTCTAACTCAGTGCAGACTGGAAAGCACCATGTCCAGAAGCAGGGAGGAGTATGGTCAGTTCCTGATGGAGAAAGGAAACGGTTTTTCTTGGAAGCTTTTGGAAAGACATTATCTTTTCTGTCTGGTTACAAAATAATTGTCTGTAAAATTAGAAGGCATGCAATGTCTTCTGTGTTTGGGGCAGTTCACTCTACTTGTGAGTAGGCCACTGTATGAAACAGAATTTTAGAGTGTCTCAAGTTATTGCTGTCACATTCACATTTTCTGAAAAATCCCTTTGCCCAGAATTTTTCTCCTGGGAAGCTGAGAAGCCTCAGAGAAAAAGGAAAACAGTAATTAACACATTTGCTTCTCCTGTGTTTTGCTCATGTGGAATGTGTTTGGAGATTGTTTACCCACAGGTGATTGTTTCATTGGATTCTGGTGTGACTTGTTTTGACTCTTTGGCCAACTGGGGCCAAGCTGTGTCAGGACTCTGGAAAGAGTCACGAGTTATCATTATTATCTTTCTAGCATTCAGTAAGTATCTTTTCTGTGTTCTTTAGTATAGTTTAGTATAGCATTCTTTAATATAATATCATAAATTAATAAATTAGCCTTCTGAGAACATGGAGTCAGATTCATCATTCCTCCCTGCCGCGAGGGTCCCAGCAGATACAATATTATGTAATTAGCCACAATTCACTGTCCTGGGATACTGGATGGCTGTCTCTTGATGGAAGTCCTTTTGGCTGAACTCTGTGAAGAAATACCACATGAATTTAGCTGTTTTGTTCTAAGTTAATTCCCCACCTTGTGTTGTGCACACAAGAGCATGCTTAGACTGATAAAAGAGCATCTCGATCTTTACCTGCTGAAGGCTCAGGACATTCCATATTCATGAGGAACAGAGAGCTTAATGAATGGATGCTGGGAGCTGGAGAGCTTAATGAGTAAATGCTGAGAGCTGAAGTGAGCATGTGCTTTGAATGTTGTTCTTGTTAGTCTCTGAGAACAACCTTGCTCTGACATCCTGACATGCTGGCTTTGCAGCCTGAAGTTCACATGCCAGTGTGTATATAGGTAGGTCCTGCCAGTCCCTGGGTGAATTTACACTTGAGGACTTCCATTCAGGTATTGATCCTTCCTTCCTTAAAATCATCAGAAGTTTTAATTTCCTGCTAGATCAAATGCCATACAAACATGTGCTGTGGACCTGACCTTTCAGAAAAATCCATTTCAGGTTGAGTGTTTGCACTTCAGTGCAATTCATGATGAGAGGCTGAAGAGCAAAGAAAGAATTTGGTAGTGCAGGGCAGTCATTTCCCCAGCAGCAAAAGCTCCAGGGTCTTGTTTTTTTCCCAAAACAGAGTCCTAACAGTCAAATTCTTTTAAAGCATTTTTTACATGTTTGACTGACTACACCAGCAAATGCATGGGACTTTTTCCCCCTCTTTCCTTAGAAGCATATGTTTGCAGAGACTTCCCCTAAAATCAGCTTGGAGATCAGCCAGATTTCAAATAACAGTGCTCATTTTGGTGTCCAACCTGAGAAACTTCAAAGAAGGTTCTTACTCTCAAAAGACAGTAATTTATCTTCAAGATTGTCATGTGGGGCAGAGAAAACAAGTTGCTGTAGTAATTTGAAATTATGCTTTTCTCTTAGAATAAATTAGTTACTACAGGTAACAGTGAAGTTGTCCACAAGTGCTTGCACTACCAGTGATGTTTGACATTATGTGACCCTCAAACTCCTCCCTTCACAGGTCATTGAAAAACTCATGTTCTTCTTTCTCTGCTGTTTATTCTAGGAGGTCCCAAACAAGTTCTGCTGTCTGATAGGAACAAAGCTATTGTTCAGAAAATAAATCTCTCTTGTCTCTGTCCCCAGGAAACAAGCACTGACAATTTGATAGCTTTTGTGTGTACAAGTTTTAGCTAAAAAAGCCACAGTAGGTTTTTAATGGTTTGTGGCATTAGGCAAAACTCTGCTTTATTTTTACTTTTTTTAACTCAAAATTTCAGAGGAAAGCTCTTTATGGTTAAAGTTTTGGAAATAGGGCACTGTAACAGCACTGTACATTTATATAGACAAATGTGGCATGCAATGGTTTTTTTTTTTCTCTAAGTGAATCAATATTTTATAAGTCTCAAGTCCTAGTAGTAATGAAGGATATAGAGGAGCGGATTTCTTATGGCCAGTCTCTTGGCTTTTGTTTATTTATGCTTTTCCCATCTTTCTATCATAAAAAAAAGCCCACATGAAATTCCATTGCAAGAGGGCAATGTGTGCTCAGGGGCTGGTAAAGTGCAGAGCTGTGATGGGGTCCACACAGATTGATGGACTTCTATTAAAACCTGTAAACAAACTGTTCAGTGTGGTGTGCCCTGAGCAAGAACAGAAATGAGATTTTTTCAAGTGAGAGTGGCACTGGGAAAGGGCAAAATACAGAAGTGAACTGTGTTGGCACCAACATCTTCGAGACAGGGAAGGGTGGGATGAACAGACTGTAAAATAGGTGCCACTTGGGATCTGTGGCTGAGGATGAGGTGGAGGATTGTGAAATCTCTTTGAAGCATAGCAGAAGTTCAAATTAGGAATAAAGGAAGGGAAGCAAAAACGGGTGGAAGAATGAGACATGCCTGAAAAGATTAAAGGGCTCTGAAAAAATTGGAGCTCTTACATTGTGTGAGGGATGATTTGAATTTGTGTCTCTTTTCCTCATTAATGATCTCTTTCTCACACAATTATAACTGCTGATGAGCAAGCATCACAGTTCTTTGCTCAGGTATTTGAGCAATAATTACAGCTATGCAAACGAAAAATGCTTAAATGTGGCACTGCTTTTATGCTTTTGTTGTGCAAAACACTGAACTTGCTCTTACAGACTGATGGTGCTGCCCTTGTAGCCCTGCAGCACAGGAGAGACCTACCTGTACAGAGCGTTCATTGTGTTACACATGAGGAATTCATTTCCTGAGCCTGATTTCAGATATCTGACAGCAGCTGGTTCAGTGCTTCATGAAAACAGCTCATTCTGTTGAAAAGCCCTGCTGTCTTCCAGGCATTCTGCAAGTGGGGGCATTGTGCTCGAGCACAATGCCCACCAGGGAATGTACTTGTGTTAGCAATCTTTTGCCACTTAGCACTTAAATTAGGCTTCAGCTTTTATGTTGAAAAGCTAATATGCCCCTTTAAAAAAAAAATACACCCATAGTTTAGAACACTGCTGTTGCAGATTATTAATGCAAAAGTTTGGCTGGATACGAGCAAGAGAAAGTTATATTTGTACTGAAGTATTTAAAAAGCAGTATCCTCATTACTGACTTGTTCACAGTTACTTGATTCCCCTTCTAGGAAAATGTGTTAATTCTTTGTGAAGAGAGAAATGTAATAGGGCACCTGATGTGGTTTGCTAGTAAAAAATGGTGATTTTGATAGCTCTGTATTTCAAAGCTGAGATTTCTCAGTGGTGGTGGCATCAGTCAGGTAAAGCACAAGTGTTTCTCCAGCCACGTCTTTGTCCTTCAGATAACTCAGCAAGCTTGAGCCAAACAATTAACAGTACATAGAACAGGGCAGTCCTGGGAAATTGTAGTTTGTAGATCTCCCTCAATCCAATCTATTACCTCTCATTAAGGCTTTAGAGGTAATGCAACTGTGTAGTGTTCTTCTGAAGACATGAGTTTTTGCATGGTCATTAAGAGCCATTGGTTGTCCAGACTTTCTTTTTTGTAGTAAAATAAACAAACAGCAGTGACTTGAACTTAGGCTGTGTACTCCTTTCTTCATTCTCAGATGAACTAAGAGGGAAGGCTGTAAATTCTTGGTCAAGTTTTACAGTCAGGAAGAACAGGACCAATTTCCAGGCATATGCAGAATAAAGAAGCTTTTTAGAATTCTAAATAAACAAACAAAAACACAGAAAAAATCCCAAACACAGAGCAAGTTTCAAGTAGCTTTTTCTCTTTTGGTTTTAAAGTTGGTCTTTTGAGATGCAGCAGTTGCTCAGCCTTCAACACAGATTGTCACTTGCTAGGAAGAAAAGTTCTCAATGAATCCTGAACCCAAGACGACATTAAAATCTCATTAAAATACAATTGTATTCTGCAGCTTAGCTCCTTCATTTGTCTTTGCTCAGCCTATGCTTCAACCAAGCTTTCTGCAGTTAGGTTTTTCCACTGTCCCACCTAGAACATGAAACATTTTAGTGTTTAAACTCATCTACCAGTTCCATGGCAGTTTGAAGGATAAATTGTCAGCTCAATGCAGGAGCCCAAATCATCCTTGAAAGAAGCCATGTGTGATTTTCATCACACTCGAGGTGCATAGGGTTCATCAACAGAAGGAGTGGCCAGCAGAATAGTTCTTACATTTCATTAAAGTTTAACAGCTGTGGTAGAGTTCCTTGTCTCACTTGAGGATGGCTGGATCCCATAGTTTCCAGCTTTGGTATATGCAAGACAAATGTGCATATTTGGATTTGAACTGTAGCACATCAGTGTGTCAGGTCAGACCTATGCTTAAAGCAGCAGTGCTTTTGCTGTCAAGGTTGGGTAACCAAAAATTTCTGGTGTTTTTTCTTGAACAAGGAGTTTCATTAGAAAAAAAGGAGAATAATAAGGTGTTCATCTTTTTCTCTGATACTGTCTCCACAATTTGGTGAGATGATTTCTGCTCCGGATTAAAATGTCTGAATACAAATGCTTTAAAATGAAAGTTAATGCAGGAAATCCAGGTGGGTTTTTCTGGAGACATAGATTAATTAAGTATGTCAGTTAGTGTACAGTTCATTTGCAGCAAAGGGGAAAATTTAGGAACACAAAGTGTAGTGGAAGAGCTGTGAATTTTATCATGAATGTTGGTGTTTTGCTTGTGAAGTAATACTAACTGGAGTCCTGATCAGGAATGATAAGTCACACAGTCTTAGCATCCACCTGAACAGAGAAGAGTGTGCTGGGAGGTGGTAGAGAAACAGGAGAGTTTCTGTTTGAATACCATATGGAGGTGCATTTAGTGTATTCATCTGAAACATAAGAAGGCTAAAATTTTACTATTTAGGTTTTTCCTGAGGAGACAAATATAAAGCATCCAAGCAGGAGGATGTTTCTGGAGAAAACTCAATGAGTTCTCTTGTTACGGGTTCCAGAAACTGTGGCTAAGAAAAATGCACAAGGGAGTAGGAAACTGTTTCACTTTGAAATTGGTCCCCAATTTAATTTTAATTTTTTGTTTAGAATGGGAATGTTCTTGTGAGGTTGGCCATGACATTCTCAGCTCAGAAAAAATCGGATTAATCCTAGTTTTTTGATGTTCCTCCTGGGAGAAAATTCTCTCTTAAACAGTTGGTATGAATTTAATCCTTTCACATTCCATTCTCAAGAAATGCTGGAACCACTGTTCACAGGAAATCCAAGATCCTTTTAAAAAGACAAAGGCAATACTTCATACAGAGTTCAGCCCGGGTACATCCAGGTAAAGAAAGGTGTTGGCTTAGACAGGAAAAGTCTACAAAGTAGTAAAAACACCTTTCAGGACTGGATGCCAGAATGTCTGTGCCTTCTCCTTTAATGGATGGGCTGTAAGGAGCTGCAGGGCTGTTGAGCCTGGTACTTCAGGGAGCAGTCCCCCCTTAAATGCAGTCCCTGCTCCCAGTGCCTCTCCAAGTGGGAGCTGTGGTGCTGCGTCACCAGCACAGCCTGGGCCCTCTCTTTTCCCCTGCAGAGTGGATCCCTGCAGCAATTGGCTTCTCTGAATTTTAACTGTAGCTTGGGATTGTGGGGTTGTTTTTTGTTTTTTCTGGATGCTGGCAAGAGTTCTTAAAATCTCTTGCTGGTACTGGGGGTACCAGCAGCACCAGTCTGTGGGTCAGTGAGCCCCTGAGCAGCAGGACAGAGTACTGGGCACCCATATGGGTGTTATGGATAGATCCCTTTAATGAATAAGAGTTCCTTTCTGCTGCTGCCAAGGAAATAAAGCGGATTAGGGTCTGGTTAGGGCCACAGGAGTAACATTGTGTGATGGTACACTGTCATTTTGAGACTCCAAACAGTGTAGATCCAATTTCTTTTGGCAGTTTCCAGAGGCTGGAATGTACGGGATGTACACATCAGTGGTGCAAACAGCAGCTTTTCATCTCAAACACACCATAGTCAGCTTCTTCGGTCAGGTGGTCTGGGTTCTGCTCCTTCCAGCTCCTCTGGCACCTGCAAATTAACAAAGGGAAAAAGATGGGGAAAAAGTGGAGTTCATATTCCAGTCCCTTGAGTTGGCTGTGCTGTTCACAACCAGGCCACATCACACAGGCTCAGGCATTTCTTGGACTGCGAATGCAGGCAGGGAAAATTGAGAGGGCATAATCTGAAACTAGAAAACAATATAGGTAAAATAGGTTATGGTTTGCACATGGAAAAGAGTATGGATTCACATCTGCAGTGTGAGTTCATGCTGAGCACCATTTTCAAGTTGATATTCTTAATGCTGATATCTGTGGTATGAATAGATGTCTGATTATCGGAGATTGTGATCTCTTCTTGCTTCATTGTGGTCATAACAAAAGTATTAAAAGGAAAAAAAAATGGAAGTGGATGTTCCAAAAAATGTCTTTCACAAGTGTCCTGCAGACCTACTGAAGATTCAGAAAGGTCCTAATTCTATTTTTGTTTTTCTGATATTTCTTATCTTTTCTTTCCCAAATCATGGTTATTTCTTCTTGTCTTATCTTGTAAATTCTGCATTTAAAATATACTCTTACTAAAAATTAATATTTGCAGTAAAACACAAATCCAAGTGCTATTGTGTCCCAAAACATCTTTTAATGTGGCTTTAGTTAATGAATAATATCTACACTAACACACAAGTAGGAGAACCTGCAAGATCCAGTATTGTGTCTGAAAGAAAGGGATATGAATTACAAAGTACCTCCAAAATTGCTAAAAAATGATGAAGCTCTTTCTGTTAGGAAAGCTTCACTTTCTCATAACAAGGAAATGTAACCAAACATTATGCTTTCCTTCTCTGCAAAATCAGGCTGATTGTGTGTTGTCTCAGCGGGTGTTTACCTGAGCTAAAGTACTGCTCTGGAATTCACACTGTAAATAAGCTAGCTAGGCTTCCAGGATTAATCCACTCTATCTGGAGAACACCCTCCAATTTGTCATAACATGGTAACTTGGTAAATACTACATCATCTGTTAAGCAAGTATTACATAATCTGTTGAGTTTAAATATGCAGGCTATTAAAAGAATATGGATCGATCTGGCAGCACCTGAGATGACCATCACATGTGATATTTTTTCTTGTCTCTTTAGTGAAAAAGACCACGTTGCCAGTTTTTTGGTGGCTTTTTTTTTTTTTTAATTGCTGGATCTGATATATATTATGTTTATGCATGTTTTTGGGTGTTTTTTTTTGTGTGGCACCTTGCAAGATCCTAGTTCACTGAAATAAAAAGGAGCTACAGTGCGATATGATAAGTAATTTCTTCAGGTTTCATAAGCCACAGAAAGGATTCAATTGTGGAGCATTATTTTTCTCTATGCTGTATTTATTACTATTATATTTAATAGCTGTAAGAATATATTGAGGTTTTATGCTTCTATCCTTATTTTTTGCAAAGATTCACTTTGAGTGTAGCTATCTGGATTAAAGATAGTTGATAGCATGTAGCTTATGAAATTAGGGTCTGAGCCATAACTTGAAATCAATATGTCTTTTGTTGATTTCACTGGACTTTGAGCAGGACCCTCAAGAGGTTCACCCACATTAGGACATTATGACAACCCGATCATTGCTGTATTCTCTGCCACCTGGAAGAGTTTATTTTTCTCTATGCTGTATTTATTACTATTATATTTAATAGCTGTAAGAATATATTGAGGTTTTATGCTTCTATCCTTAATTTTTGGTCTTTTTAGGGTGAGAACTATAGATGATGTGTAAAATGTCTCCTTTTTGTCCTTGAATCAGAAATCTGTCTTTTTCTGGTTTAAATGAATGTGTAACAGGTAAAAGTGGGGAGCAAGTTCCCAGGGCCTGACTGTGTGTTTTCTGCTGGGCAGGGTTGATGTGGAATGTTAAGGTCTGGGAATTCTGATGCTTCCCTGTCCCCTTACCCTCATTCTCTGTGGTAAAAAGGATGGGACATAGCATGGAAGTAAGACCTATGTTTTGTACTGACCTTGGGCTAGTCACTGAAAAGGTTTTTAAAAAAATTAATCTTGATATTTTTCTAGTATTGATATAGGTTCATCCTTACTATATCTTAGAGAAAAAAAAAAAAAAAGCAGTGTTCTTTAGACTTTTAAACTGTGGTATGGTCCAAAATGTACTGTAGTTCAGGTTGTTGCATTATTTGTTTTAATGCCTTTTTGGGGAGCATAGGGCATATGAATGGCTGAGTTTCGGCTGTAGAAAACCAGAGTCTCTGTTTACCTCCAAGTTAAAATTTAGATTTTGAATAATTATGCAATCCTTAAGAATAAATTTTCAGTAGAATCTGCCAGTGTCTGGCTTTTGCATTCATCAAGTTTCATTAAGTCTCTTTTACAGTTGTGTGTCCTAGTTCTGTTAAGCATGGTCTACAGGAGTAATTAATACAGAATACTTGGGCTGGGATTTTCTAGTCCTTAAGAAATTTCTCTTTAAAATCCTAGCTGTTTGAATGCCCAGCACTAAGCATGGCACTCTTCCAGGAGCAGTATTCCTGTTGTAATGAGCAGAGATATTTACTTTAGATATCACCAGGATAAAAAATGGGAATGTAAGAAGCTGGAAAGATGTGAATACAGGACTGATGGGATTTCTAGGTGCATTGCATTTGTGTGTGGAGTACTTGTGTATGCCCTTGGCTCAGTGAAAGGGCATTAAAATGCCACTCTTTTTCTGGAAGGGTTTGGCATTCTGCAATGCTGGAAAGGTGGTTTGAATCCTCAGTGCCCTTGTACTAAGGTACCTTTTAGAATGGAGATGAAACAGTACTACAGGTCTGAAAACATGGAGCTGTGGCAAGCCAAGTTCTGGTTTTGACCTTCTTAGTGTGGGCCCATTCTTTACAGAAAGGATAAAAAGGCAGCGTGTTCCCTTTTATCTAATCCTCATCCGAGCTGTCCAAGGCAGCGGGCTGTACCGTGTCGTCTGCCTTCTCCTTAGGGAGTCACAGCAGCACTTGGGTGTATCAAGTGTTACTGCCCTGAATGTGGCACAGTGTGTTCCTGAAAATAAGAATGGAGTCATCCCCACTTGTTCAAAGCACCCTTATCAGTCTCTGCATTTATTCTCTCCATCGTGGTACAGTAACTGCAGCAAAATTTCCAGTGCGTGTATCAAGTTACAGATTAGTGCAGGCCCCCGTGGTTCTTGGAACAGCATGGGGCTGTTTTTATTTACTGATGACATTTATCCTCTCATTTCCTTTTGGAAGCATGACAGCTTCTCAGTGTCTCATGGGGAATGTACTTACAGGACCTTCTTTTCATGCCATGTCTGTCAGCAAGCACTGCACAGTGTCCACGTCTGCTTGCTCTGGTGCTTCCAGCAGCCAGAGTGGCAGGAGCTTGGCTGGGCAGGGAAGCAGAAGGGTTCCTAAGGGCAATTCTCTTGTGTTGCAGGAGGAGACCGGGAGCGGATGACAGCCAATCATGAGACCTACCTCCTCATGGCGAGCACGCAGAATGACATGGAGGATTGGGTGAAATCCATCCGCAGGGTTATATGGGCACCCTTTGGAGGAGGTGAGTCATGGAGGGAACATGCACTGCTCACAGATGCACAAAGGCTCACAGCGGCTCTTCTGTTATCTCTGAGTCGCAGCCAGGGTTTTGAAGTGAAGAGGAGAAGGGTCTAGATCTTTCCAGAAAAGGAGTAAACATGTTTCCATGCAGAGGGCTCAATTAAAAGACTTTGAAGTGTCTGGAACCGCTTCCCTTGGTGAGGATAGCACATGATAGTGTGAGGGGAAGTTTTAAAGAAGATTGGTCTTGTATGAAATCAGCTTTCCTGCAGGGTAATTCCTTTGGTCACCAGCTGAAAAACCATCCATGGTGTTTCTTAAATGCCTGTTGGAAAAGCTGTCAGCAGTTCTCCTGCCAGTGACAGCTAAGAGCAGTAATAGCATTATATAAAGCTGTGCCTCAGAATATTAGCACTAACAGTGTGGGAATTTGATTGGCATCTCCAATGATTTCAGTAGTACTGGACCAAAATTTATCATTGGGAGTCTAGTTGTCTTTTTTTAAAAGCTCTCTTATGTTGAATGGGTTGCAAATTATTGTACTAATTTTCATCATTACTATTCTGGTGATAATATCTATATTATAATATGAGTGTGATTGATACTCTTGCACACAATGTCTGTATGTTAATCAGTCTGTTCCTTGGACCTCTCAAATCTCTAACTCTGAGGCCAGAAGTATTTCCCTACACCTGTATTGCAGCAAATGATTATTGTTGTCTGCAGATTGCTGGAAAAAAGTCAGGAGGGCAGGATTGTCTGTGCTGTTTCACGATCAAGAAGTGCAGCTATCACTGAAAACTGTTTTTGCTGACTTCTCTTAACTGCTGGATAGAAGGAGGGAGGAGGGAGAGACTAATGGAAATTTTAAATAAAACTTTTCTTGTAAGTCACTCATCTTCCTTTGTGCTTTATTCAGGTCACACAGTGTTTAGGAGAGGACTTTGGCCTCACTGGTGGGCTGCACTGAGGGACTTGGCCAGCTAGGGCCTGCATGGCATCTCTGAAACATGACTGTCTTCTCCATGGCTTCTCCTGGGAGAATGTGCCTTGAAAAGATGGTGCAAAGCAGTCATGTCACAGGCATCTGGCCCTTTAAGTTAAATAAGATGGCACAGTCCTGAATCTGGAAATGTAGGTCTTAGAACGCTTTAAAAAAAAGAAAACAACGTACCAAAAAAACCCCAAAACTCACCGAGTGAAAGGTTTATCTTAAAAGGCGTGAACTGCTACAGGTATGTGGACTTGGTTTGGGAAAGGGAAGATAGAAGTAGCACAGTCTTCTGTAGTCAGGCTAGGTAAGAAACGTGGTTTTTTACACAGCACAAAGATCACCCATCCCCAGCTTTTTCTGCAGAAAGTAGGCCTTGTGTTGAGCTCCTCAGCATTCTCCTACTCCATCCAGTAGCAGCATAAGCTGCTGTGGCAGTAATACATTTGGAGGCTTAGCAGAAGTGGATTTTTCAGAGAGTATCTTTGTGGATTTTTGTGCTTCCTGCACCACAGTATCTTTCTGTGGCAGATAATAGGGAAAGGCAGCCTTGCTGTTCTCCTGCAAGTGGAGGTGTCTCCACATGTCACAGACAGGGAGCTGCCATTAGGTGAAACTAAATTCTAGCCCAAGTCAATGAACAGGGCTACAAATAGTAACCAAATCTCTCAAGTCCTGACCCTGTGCTTTCTTCACCAGCTCCTCATTTGCTTTTATAGGGCAAGAGCTATTTGTGATTTGCAGCTGGGAATCCTTCCAGCCACCAAGAAAATTCTCAGGACATCCTCATTGTTGCAGGAATGTTTAATGCCAGTTATTGAGGGAGGCACCTCGCTGAGGATTTTACTTGCTGATTTGCATCAAACTAGAGGGGTGCAATCCTTGCATTACCTTTCCAATTCATTTGCAGTTAAAACACTTCCAAGTACGTTTTTATTTTTCTTTTTGGGTTTCTTGAGCAAGTATACTGATTCAGGGTTGTTTGTATTGGGAAGCAAACGGTTAACTCCCTGGAAAATGCAAAAATAGCTGGAACATAGTTTAGAGTGTAGTGTTCATGGAGAAGGTTTGACTGTGATAACAAGGCAAAGGCAGTATCCTGGGATGTGTCACCGTTAAGAACCGAGTTTCCAACATGTCCTCCATTTTATTCACTACTTGATAGTCAGAGCTATTGAACAAGTATAAATAAATCCTGTTAACTCTTCTGTAATTATGAATGACCAGACACACTCACATTTTTATTATCCTTGCTATTGTGGATGTTGCTGCAACAGTCTGACTCTTCTTAAGACAGGCACTTCTGCCTTCAGATGTCTTAAGAGCCTGCCTTTCTGATCTGTAGCTGCTGAAGTTAAAAATGGCTTTACATATTAAAAAATATACAGGAAAGTTGCCATCACATGATGACAACTAGCCACTAACAAGTAATTACTTGCAACACAACATTATTTCAGACAGCTAATTAATCAAAACACTCGTTTTATATCAGCTTCCTGAATTTCAGTCCTTAGTGGTAAACCACAATAGCCTGGTGTCACACAAGTCAAGTGCCACTTTGAGTAACACGTGAATTTTCTGGTTCTTTTAAGCATTGTAAGTAAGCTCTGTGTGTGTGTGTGTGCAGCGGATGTGTACAAACCTTGCTGAGCCACTAATATTTAAAGTTTGTCTGGCAGCAGGAGAAGACTCCTGGTACCAGAGTGAGGAGCTCTGTAAATAATTAACCTTATCATTAAATTGTTATTTGTTAACCTGTGCTGGAAGGAGAAGGTGGGAGGGGGGGCAGGTGGGAATCTGCTAAGCTCATCAGAAACAGGTTGTTTTTTGCACCAGAAGAATAAGGTGACTCTGGAAAGAAAAATCTGAAAGGGAAAAGAAATGCAAATGAGGCAGGGCATGTAATGCCTGTTTGCACATGAAATTCCCTTCCTGATTAGATTAAAAAGGCAATTTTTCACAGAGCCTGCAAGTAAGCGGGGAGGGAGGCGGCGAGAAGGAGCATGAGCATTTTAGCAGGGCTAGGTAGTAGTGTAAGGTCTGGCACCTCCTGCAGGAGCCGGGCGCAGCCTGCTCGCTCTCCCAGCCGCCGCACATGACAGGCACAGCCTGAAGTCAACTCAAAGTCACCCGAGGAGCCACAAACCTGCGCTGCGGCTGCCGCGCCGCGTCCTCCCCGCACCTGCTGCACGCAGGCGGCAGCAGCACAGCCCTGCTGCCTGCCCTGCTGCCTGCCCTGCCGCCAGAGCATCCCCCGCTGCAGGCACGGATTCCTCAGCGGCTCCCGGGATCCTGCCGGCAGGGATGCGCCGCTGCCGCATCTGACGCGCCTCTCCCGGGAGAGCTCCTGGTAGTTGGAAGGCAATAAAACAAGCGAGAAGCCCGCGAGAGCATCACACGAGGAGCTGGCCGTGTAAAAGGACTTTTGGGAGGAATCTGGTACCGACAAAGAGCCTTTCGGGCGAAGGGACTGTTATTTTTGCTTCTCGGTTGCGGAAATAAAGGGTGCCAGCGAGGAGTCTTGTATCCCGAAGGATTCTTCCGTGGCCTTTTTGGTATTGTTCTTCTCTTTCCCCTTGCACACCGCACAGTGCTGAGCTTTTGCTGTGGAATAAGAGTCTCTGGCACTCAGCCTCCTGTTCCAGCCGGGAGGAAGAGGTCTTTCTCCCATCCATCTGTGCAGGCACTTCTGTTTGAATGGAAGATACATCTTTTTGCTGAAACTCTTTTGTTGTGACATTGCATAATAGGCAGTTGTCTCACTGCAGGAAATAAAAGAAACTAAAGGAAATAGATGGAAAGAAATTGTTCCCCAAAGCAAAACTGAAGCAGGGAAGAGAACATCGAGATCGTTGCAAGCCCTACCCAAGATCTAGAAGACCACAAATCTCCTAGCTCCAGAGGAAAATACACTATTACAAAAACTCCTCAGCAGTCAGTAGCGATGATTAATCGTGGTGTTTTGTCTGGATGCTGCTGGTAAAGGAGAGCTTTGGAGGGACGTGGGGGCTCTGGCCTGTACGATGCCTGAAGACAGGAATGCTGGAGTCCGCAGCCCAGGTGCCTTAGCAGCAGCTCCCTTCATTCCCAAAACTACTTACAGGAGAATTAAGAGGTGCTTTAGTTTCCGCAAAGGTAGGTGTGCTCTGTGCTGTGCTCTGCTGGGCTGGTGAAACCGTGGCTTCTGAGAAGGCAAGGGGGTCTGCTCTGTGTGCAGGGGCAGATGAGAGCACCCAAACAAAAGGCATTAAACAATGCAGATGCCAACATTCCACGAATGATTTATTTACTCCTTTGTTCAGTTTGTTTGTAGCTGGCCAGCGGATACTGTCTCCTCTACATAATAGCCCATGAATGCAGGAATGAGGTGGAATGAGACAAGATCATTGCAGTGCCTCTGAGCAGAATTGAGTGAGAACACTGAGGGAATTAGACCTGTGATGCTCTGAGTTGCTTGTTTGGCCGAACATCAGGAAAGAGAGTTTATATTTGCATTTTGTCTGTTGGGAGGAGGGAGGGAGAAGAGAGGGAGCAGCAAGGTGATCAATGTCTATCTGTGCAGAAGCTTGAGTCCTTGATTTCAGAGGTTTCTGATGGAATGAAGTGTAGCTCTACAGTGCACTGTCCTGGTGCAAGGGCTGCATTGCTACTTCATCGTGCTGCCCTGCAGCCTGCATTTGCCTTTTCACCTGCTGCATAGAGAGGTTTATAGCCAGTTTTGTTTTGGATTGCACTTACCCCTGTTGAAGCAGAGCATGGAAATACTCGGGGTAAAAGGGCAAAGAGGAGACTGGATGTCATAATATGTCAGCTGAAAGCACTGGAAGGGAAAAACATGTCTGAGACAGAGATACAAGGAGGGATAGTAAGGTGCTAGGGCACTTGGGATGGGTGGGGAGAAACTGTTTCCAGGACAAGGACAAAAACTTTGTGTGGGGGGAAAAGAGGATGAAAATTTGTGCTGTTTTAAAAGCTCTGCTGGACTGAGAAATCCAAGCGAAAGGGCTAAATTGTCATGTTCTTCTGAAGCGTGAGAAATTATCTTACAATTTTACAAATAATATGTACAAATTATACAAATTCTGTCACCTTCTTCTGCTGCTCCTTCCTCAGCTGTTGCCCCGTGCTGCCATTTGCCCTTTTGCAGGAGCAGGCAGCTCCTTGCTCCCAAGCCTCAGCAGCAATGGAGTGACATCATTGCTTTCGAGGGTTGGCGAGCAGGCAGTCAGGGGCGATGTCTTGGAAGGAAGGATCGCAGCCAGCGAGGGGCTCACTGCAGAGCTGCTGCAGAGATCAGCTATCACATGCAGCTGAGGTAGCACTGGGAGCTGCTTGCCCCCTGTACCCCCCTCCCCAAGGCCCTTGGTGGCTGGAGTTCAGTCCTGCTGGAGGACTCCTGGCCAGGAGGATGTGCATGTGTATTGCATTTCAAGGTGTAGGTGTGAATTAGAGCTGCCTGTGCTCCGTTTATACCCTTAACTATTTGAGAAATGTTTGGAAGTTGAATAAAGGATTAACTGATAATTTTGCTGACAGCTGCCTTTGTGCCTGGGTACAACCTTAGCTGCTCCAAGAAAGAGCTTCAGCTGTTGATTCTTCCCCCATATGTTCTGATACAGAAACTCTCCATGCCTAAAACTCCCAAGTGAAGCAGCAGCACTTGGGGCAGAGGACAGAGTGATGGAGGTGATGCTGCTAATTTGCTTTCCTCTATGTAAAATTTGTTTTGGTTGCTTTCTTATATACATTTTCTGTCAAGGCCCCTAGATCAGAGCTGTGGAGTGCTGGGGCATGTATTTAACTTGATCCATATCCCACTGAAGTCAACAGAAAGATTAACAGATATTAACTGGATTCAGTCAAGCCCTGACTATGGTGGCACTGGCACATTAGGCTAACTGCACTTGTCTTATTAATTGGCTTACTGAATTATTGCAACTTCATTTGCAGATTGTATACCTAAGTATAAAAAAAGGCAAAATTAGCCTTCTGTAAACCTAATCCATCATTGCATAAAGCAGATCAATTAGATCTAAGCTGTGCAACATAATGCGGAAAATAAAATTAGCAGGGAAAACCACTGGCTAGTCATGGGAAGATGTGTAAGAGAATCATGACATCATCTTCACCAATGACATCAAGTATAGAACTCCTCCTAAAAATCCAGATCAAAGTTCCATTGTGGTTGGCACAAAAAAATTAGATGCCAGACTTTTGGGGTTTAGGAGTCACGTCATAGGAGAAGTCAAAGCTCAAAGGGCAGCACTTGAACAGAGACAGAGGCAAACATCTTCAAACTCCAGCTTGAAGCAGATGCTCTCTGATTACCACCACAGGAACTTCCATAGAGAACATGCAGGGTCAATGGAAAAAGCTGTATCTGAGGAGGCATGCAGTGTTGAGATTGTTCAATAATGTGGTGAATTTGGGTGCACAGGGTTGTGGAGAAGGAGGTGGCATTGGCTGTGGCCAGAGAAATAGTGCAGGCTCTGATGTGATCAACTGTGACAAGTTCCTGAAGATGTTTTCAAGATTGTCTCCTTTCCTTTCCTGTATCTAAGTCTGCTCTTGTATCAGAGTTGTTTTTGCAAGCAGATTATTGGGGTGTGCATATGTTTTAAACTCCACGGTGGGAGTTTATCTTACCTTATTCAGGCAGGAATAAAATTCTGCTACCACTGGTTTTGGTGGGGTTTTTCCTCTCCTGTATGTTACAAAATTCTGTAGAGAAGAAGAAAATACTCCCTGTCTTTGATCCACTCAAAACAGCACTTACTGCTGGGGAACATCTGAGCAGAAAGGTGATGGAAAATAATGATTAAAAGCTCTTTACTAGGTGTTATGTGGTCATGACAGCCACTTCTTTTGTGTTATTGCAGGACCTTTGTTCCCAGCCCCACTGTTGAAAGCCATTCATCTGATCTGTTATTTTCTGTCAATGAATTACTGATGAAGAATTAAGAGCAGTTCAAAAATTCACATCCAGATTCTAAGCTGAGATCAGTTCCTTTAACCTTAACTGACCCTTTCTGATCAGTACAGCCCATGAAACCAGAACTTGTTTTGCAAGCACCAGGCTCCCTTGATCCTCTGGGTCATCTATGAAAACATCAGCCTTCAGTGCCTTTTGCTGTCTGAAACCTTTTGGCTCACTGAATGTGTGTGCTGAGGTGGATCTAGAGTGGTAGGTGGCCTTTTTTGAGATATTCCTTATTTCAAGCCTTTCCTTATGGGCAGAATGGACACCTAGATTTTTTCTCCTTTTTTCCTCCTGAATCAGAAGTCCATGGACTTTAGATGTGATGCCTGCCTGTGTTCAGCTAGCTAAGGAAATCATTGACTAATAGCATTCTTAGATTTTTAGAGCCATACTCTTAACTGTGACTGTGTACCATGAGCAATAACCACAATGCTTCCACAGCTCCTAAGACATATGCAGAATTTGCATACAGCACTGTGGTGTTTTTCATAAGGTTTTTGGGGATCTGTTAAGCATGGAAACCCAGTTTCTGAAAGTGTTTACAAAACTTGTGCCACGGGAATGTTCTAGTTAATGAATAACTGCTCAGCATGCCCTTTACCAGCATGTGATTTTCCTCTTTGATGTTATGCGTGATCTTGGCTTAATTGGATATAGCTTTACAGACCTGCAAGGGCTCTCTGAAAAAGCAGTTCTGCTGATTAAATCTAATGACTGGCCAGAACTGGATCCTGTGCATTTCCCTGCCTTCCACCAGCTGTGGGGAAGCCAAACCAGTGCTATTCTGAATCTCATGGTTTCTTATTGATTTGTTTCTCCTCTGGTACCCCATCCCAAGGATAAACCAAGCCACAGGTCAGCTCTTGTGTATCTGTGCGCTTCTGGATTTTGGAGACATTGAGATTTAGGAGCCACTTGAGTTTGGATTAGAACATGAGTTATGAGGCCTCTCTTTTACTTCCTTCTCCAACAGAGATGTTCTTGTTTATTTACTGTAGTGGAAATTTACTCCTAAGAAACAGCATTTGAGATTATCTCTGTGATTTTGGTTATAATCTAGTCTCCATAGCTTGGACTGTCTTTTCCTTCCTTCTTTATAAAGGAGGTGCAAGTAGTTACCAATTATAACTGATAGTGTTTCTCATTTTCTCTGCCAAACATTATGGAACTGCAGTTTCCACAGGAATGCTTTTGCTTCCAAATAGTCAACCTCTTAATGCTTGTAGACTGTTTGTCTGCAGCATCTCTGTAGCAGTTAGCTGTGGCATGCATGAGAGGGGATGAAAGCATTAGAGAGGGGCAGTGGGAGAAGGTATGCCTGACCCAGGAGACACCAGAAGGATGATGAGCCAGGTAGAAGCTATGGCAACATGATGTGGAAGCACAGTTGCCATGTTTCTGTCCCTTCTGCCCCTGGCAGCAGAGTGCCTTTGCCATAAGGCATCAGCAAATCTCTAACTTCAGGTCAATATTTGTGCAAGCTTATCACGACTGATTCATTTCATGGCCAAGTGCTGCCTGGTGCAGTGTTCCATGTTTGTTAGGTGGAGGAAATGCTTCCTTTGGAGAATCTTGTTCAACCTACACTTAGACACCAACCCAAGCCTGCCTGAGATTAATTCCAGTGCCAAACACATTGAAAAATAGTTACAGACATCTTGGTGCTTTCTGGTTCCCACCTGTTTTCAGTACATTTTATGTTGTGGTGCATCAGCAATTTGTAATAATATGCTAAGGGGTTTTTGCTCCCACTGCACAAAATGCCCTTATTCTGATTTTATTCATTATCTATTAGATGTGCTTTGAAAACCAATTTTAAAATGAACAAAAAAAAAAAAAAAAAGAGGCAGCATCAAAAAATGTATTAATAGAAAGTGATGTATTTTGACTGTAGTGTCATTACTAATAGGAGTTCCTAAGCACTCTGATCTAAGAACTTACTCTCTCCTACAAATGGAAGCTGCAATATGCACATTACTGATTAAAGAAAGTTGGCATGGTGAGAAGAAAGTATAACCAGTGGCAGAAAGCTTACTCCTGCTAATTGTACTGTCAGTGGGCATGAAGTGTAGTTATGTATACATTCTGGTGATACAATTGGAATATCCTATCCTATTTTGTTTGAAAAGAGGCACAGTCTTGTGTTTAAAACCAGGAAATCTCATGCATTCTTGCAAGGAGGCTTAGGCTGTATGTTCATAGGGCAAGCTGGAGTAGGATGGCCCAGTCTTGTACCTAAGAAGAAATAACCCCAGGGAAACAGCTCTGGAAGGGACCTGGGTGTCCTGGGGGACAGTAAGCTGGACATGAGCCAGCAGTGGACCTGGCAGCAAGGAAGATTTGACAGCAGTCTGGGCAGTATCAGCAGAAGCAGAGCTAGCAGAAGGAGGAAGGTGATTAATGTCTTCTGCTTAACATTTTTTAGACCATATCCAAATATTACATCATTTAAGAAGCAAAAACCCATCAAAGCCAGGAGGTGGAGATAATACTAATGTGAGTTGAGCAAAGGGTCACTACTGGGTTGAGGAGCTAGAACACTTGTCCTTTGAGGAGAGGCAGAGAAAATGGGGCTCGTTCAGCTGGGAGAAGGGACAGACTGGGGGGCACTGAAGTGCAGCCTTCTCAAACATTAACAGCTTTGAAATCCCCAGAGTCTCATAATAACACAGATTCCTTAACTGACTTTCAGTGGACCTTCCTCCCTAATTCCACTGCTTTGAGAAGGAGAGTGTAGCAAGTGGAAGGACTTGAGGATTTTCTTTGTGTCATCCAGCTGCAACTCTTAACTTGGAAAAATACAAGAAACACAAATTCAATTAATACTCCTCCCATCCCCATAGTCAGTTTTTAGGAGGTTAGGAAGGTATGCAATAATTAAGAAAACATACTTAGCATACTTAACTCCTCTGCCAACCTCAAGGCCCCAAACTTTGTGGATGCTACTTCAGTCAGTATTCTTCTAAGCTTGACTCTGAAATTGCAAAAATTCCTTCTTTAACTGCTAATTGTTGGGCTCTGGGTTTTGTACAGCATGTACAAAAGGAGTAATAAGGAATGACTGTGTGACGTTCATTCCCCTTACCTACTGCTGGTTTTGGCATCCCCAAGTGTGGGTACCATGGAAATTACAAAATACACTGCTCTGCATCTCAGAGACTCTCTGGATGTCTTAGCAGGACATCATTTACTCTCTCCAGTTACTTCCTCTGCTACAGTAAAAATAATTGCTTTTAACTACAAACCTCAGACCTTCCATATGGGTAACTTGAGACCTGCCCTACATCCTTGTGCATTTGCAAGGCAGCTGTCCTACCTACAACTGAGGTGTAAGTTACTTTTCTGTTAAAGGAAAAATGTATACACATAAAAGGTTACCTGGATGGATGCTTCAATCTGAATTGAAATATCAGGGTGAATTGAGTTTTTTAGGTCAAAAGCAAAAGCTGTCTAGCTCAATTTTGGGCTTTTTTTTAGAAAAAGCAAACCGAAACAACAATGTTTTTCTTGTTAAATATTTTATATTTTTAAACCAGCAGGAACAGTGTGCTCAGTGAATGGCACAATTTACTGCCTCTTTTTTTTTTATACTTTACAGTGCACGTCATTGCAAAAGCGAAGTAGTCATTTGGTCTTTAATTTCTGATCGTGACTGCCTTAGAACCATTCATTGTCTTGCTATTTATAGAAATTGAATTGCCTTGCTTCAGCCCTAGTACTGTTCAGCAAGTGGTGGTCTCAAGAGAGAGCTTCCAGCACAGATGACATGCCTGAACATTATTGTGCTGCTCTGCACTTTGAAAGGAGAGGCAAAATAAGCTGTAAAGAGTAGCTGTCGTTCCAGTGGTAGCACTGATACCCTCAGATCAGGGTTGAAATTAATTCTGTCAAAAAACCTCCATTTTCTTCTGAGCTTAAGGATGAATTCAGGTTTCCTGCAGTTCATCTGACATATTTCACCTTTCATGTCAGGAACTTCTTTTCGTACACAAAATTTATTACTGCTAAAGCAGATGGTGATAATGCAGTTGGTAATACGTAATGGATTTATCATTGTCTGTTTGGAGAACAAAATAGTAATTTCATTTAGTAGCAACAAAATTCTGAGTTATAAATATTTTTCCCTCCGTGTGTACAGATAATATGTCTTTAGAACTAATACAGGAGATACTTAATAATTAGGCATTAACCAAAAAAGATGGAGATATGCATCACTTTTCAATCAGAAGCTTTATGACAGAAAATCCTGTTTGTGTTATTTCTGTGTTTTCTGTGCCTGTGATCTCGCAAATAATTTAGTGTTTTATTTTAAATAAATGTTCAAATGTTTAAATAAGTGCTCAAATGTTTTTGAGCATTGTTGGAAAACATGTCAGCACTGTATTTCCAGAAGAGTATCAGTGGTGAAACTGAGCATTCTGTTCTTAAGAAAGGAGTAGGTCAATTGTCGAGGCATTTAAATGACCTGCACATTGCGTGGGTTTGCAAGAGAAGGGTGGACTCCTCAGATATGTTTGTGCTGCTCAGCTGAGTCAGAGCTCTCTTTCTGGTGCAGGTATTTTTGGGCAGAAGCTGGAAGACACCGTGCGGTACGAGAAGCGCTATGGGAACCGCCTGGCTCCCATGCTGGTGGAGCAGTGCGTGGACTTCATCCGCCAGCGGGGGCTGAAGGAGGAAGGCCTGTTCCGACTGCCTGGGCAGGCTAATCTCGTCAAGGAGCTACAGGATGCCTTTGACTGTGGAGAAAAGCCCTCTTTTGACAGGTAAAACCCTGCAGCTGTTCCCCGCGGCCTGCAGCCCAGGCAGGGCACGGTGTGCTGGGCTGGCTGACCCACAGTGCTGTAAAACACATGGCAGCAGCAGACAGAGTGGCATGTTTTTGTAGGTTTCTCTGTGTGTTTCCCATTACTGCTCCGAAATGTCTTCTTTTTTGTTCTGACTTTGATGTCTGATTTCAAAGCGTTTCTGGAGAATTTCCTTTTGTGAAAAGTTGGTTAGGAGAAGTATTGCTAATGTTTTGGCTTAATCAAAAATATCTGGATTGCCTTGATCTTAATATCATTTGAAATGCAGTGGTGATGCTGGCATTTAGTCAGTTCCACAAAGGAAGAATTTCTGTTATCACCACTCTCAGTGTGTTCTGTTACCTATAAAACTGACTGGAAGGGAAGATACTTTCATGCATTTCTTTATAATTTTGGGCCTTTGGTCTTAGAATGAAAGTCACTCTGACCATGAAAACAAACCTATGTGGTCTTGAGGGTCCGGGTCTGATTTGTGTTCCAGTATTTATGCAATTTTACAGAGTTAATGAGAGTTTCTGGGCCAAGGAAAACCTGGTCCTGTTCACTCAGCTGGGTATGACTTTACTCTCCTGTAAGTAATTGTAGTCCCCTGTGATTTTTGTACTATCTTCCTGTAAGCATTGGCAGCTGTAGTCACATACCCAGAGAAACAGCACCAGTGCATTATGAGTGCCACACGGACTTCTTAAGTCTGACCAGAATTAGTTTGATGGTCATGAAATTCCAGTTGAAGAGACTGTTAAACAGTGGTTGTCCTCAGCATGTGCCCCAAGTGACATCCATAAGTGACATCACACACCATCTGACAGTGGCATTGGCTTGGTTTGCTGCAGTTGTGAGCCCAATGGGAATTAGGAGGAAGAGGCAGATTGCATTTATTATGTGAGAGCTTTGTCTGATAGCAATCCAAGTAACAGGAAAGAAACTGTAGCTTGATCTTTTAGCGCAAAAACATGCCATGATTCAAACCTGATTGCTGGAAGTCATTTAGGTGCCTCCATTCCCTGTTCCTGTGAAGTGAGCAGATTCATTAAGCTTGAAGTTTTGTGCATCAGATGCACAGAAGGCAGACACCTGTAATGTTCTTTCATCTCCAACAGTTTCCTCAGTCCTGACCCTCAGTTTAAAAGAAAATTTAAGAATTTATAATGCTCTGGAAAAGTGACTTGTCTTCCTGTGAGGTTATTAGTTTCTCGTTTGAAGGTGAGTTAGGATAATTGATGAGTAAATGGCTTTATGGAGCCAGAGGACTATGGGAAGTGACTGTGTTAGCTGATGAATGTTTATGGCATGCTCACTCACTGTTCAAATACCATGAAGCTTATTTTAAAATGGTGAAGAAGCATCTACTGGGTACGTTTCCTTACTTGGACAGTATGATAAATATTACTGATAATGTCTGTCTCTACCAAAGGGTAGGCGAGTGGCAGAAACAAAAGGTTATTTTTTTTGTGCCTGTAAACCAAATAATTGTAGAGGAAATTCTTAGGAAAACAAGCCACCCTGAACTGTGGGAAGATGATGTATTGAACACCCTACTGAGAGGTACAGCTTGAAGGAAGTGCACAAATTCTAACTACTCCAAAGAAATGAGAGCAGGGCTCAGCTGCACTAATTCTTTTTCAAGGTTATCTAGCAACATCTGCAGCACAGACTAATGAGCCCCATGAACAGGTATGCTGGCTGAGCTTTAGCAGATGAAAAGGAGAAGAGATTTTACTGCTGTAAAGGATGCACGTAATTTCTACTCTAGCAATTAGAAACAGCAGCAGGAGCTGCCTATAAATCGCGGGTCCTGCAGTTCTGCTTCTGAAGCTCAGAATTTATAGAACACTGACCTTGTATGTCCCCATGCCTTGCACAGGGTGCTTTTCCTGTTCACTTTTTCACATTTGGGTTTGGAGGGGTGTGATTCAGACGTAGCAGTGGTTCAGAAGTCAGGCATAAACTCTGCTCTGACCTTTCCATCATTTCCATTGGGCATCTGCTTTTTTCCCCCAGGCTGTTGTTACATTTGAGGTGAAGTTCATTTCGAAGTAGTACCTGTGTGATGAACTTGGTTTGGGGTAACTTTTCATTGTGCTGAACAGAAGCATGGGCTCTGGGTTTGATGCAGCCTGTTTGGTAAGCTGAGCTCTTGGAAAGTGGCCACAGTATGAAGAGTGCTGTAGAGAAGGAAAAAGCCATATACATTAGGCATCCATGCTCACTTTTTCTTGTGAACCTCTAGATCCACTGTGTTTAATCTGTAAATAATTACATGTTATTATTAGCCAAAAGTCCCATCATGCAAGATCCACCCAGGTTCTCTCTATTAATTTACATCAATAGTAATAGAGATTTTTGCAGTTGGAGCAGAGCTGACATTTTTGTTCCTGGGGCATGGAACACAATGGAATACAGGTCACACTTCCGTAGCGGTGCTGGGTCACTGGCTCTGACAGGGAGAAAGACTGGCTGCTGTCATCAGTGTTGGAAATAACACAAAGAGCTGGTGTTTGAGGAGCTTGCCACTTTCCATACTCACATTTTTTCCATATGCAAGTAAGTGCATGTTAGACAAACACTTCAGAAACAGAAACAATGTGAAATACATTGAAATATGGGTAGGCTTTATTTTTGTGTGACAAATTGCTATTAAACAATTCTCTTTATGCCTTTATAGCTGATTCAGTAAAATATGTACCATAGAATTAAAGACAAAACCAAAAGTAAGATCATACAGCCATGGTTAGTACTCCTTTAAAATGTCATCTGTGTTTTAAGATGCTTGCACACCTCACCATGCTGGTGTTGGGAGATGGAGTTCAGAGGCACAGATCTGCTCTTTGCCCAGAGTTCAGCTGCTATCCACGGTTCTGTGGAGCCCCTGTCCTTCTTTGTCCCCTCTTGCCTTCCTGTCTGTACCCCCCTGGCAGAGAAGACCACAGAGCAAGCACAACCAGAGTGAATAAAGCAAATTAGAAACAAGAAGGGGAATAGCTTCACTCAAAAGAAAATACAGCCATATTTTGAAACATATAAAACATATCTGAGAAATGGTTGCTCTCATGTGAGTTAGCAGCTGGGTGTTTCAATACTGAAGTCAGTTATAAAAAACATAGTGGAAAGAACCTCCACTTACTAATTTTGATCTTGATCTTATGGTTGGAATAAGATGTTGCTGAAGAATTGTGTATGAGAATGGAACAAGTGTTTAAAAATTTTCAGTCTCACAGACTGAGAAAACCCTGTGTCTGATCTGAAACATCCAACACCTCAAGCCCCCTCTGACAGAAACTGGAGCACCATCATTTCTTGATGATCAGTATTGGAAAGGTGAGGTGCAGCTGCTGCAGCTGAAATCTGCTGAGGCCTTTCGTGTGAAGAAAAACACAACGCCTCAAAATTATGTGTCAGTTTAGAAACAAAAATCAATAAATACCTCACTCCCTCTGAATGTATCTGCACATATTGTGAAATTTGCTCTAAGGAACGAGCTGTGCAATTAGGCAATCACTCACGCTTGCTACTATTTGAAATATCCTTGGTATTTCCAGTACAGCTCCACCTCTGTGTAAAATTGCCCCCTCCAGGGAATCCATTTTCTTCCCCCTTGGGGTATTTGCTTCTCTCTTCTTGTGTGTGTGGCTTATGTTTTACTTATAAAGTCCCTCATCTCCTTTACAAATCATACATTTGTAATGACACAAACTGAATTATGACCATTTGTTCTGTGAAATTAGCACAGAGAATATGGCACTGCATAAGGAAAATTGCATAAGGATTTGTTCTCCAGTTTTTACCTCGGAGGGGTAAAAATTGGATTTCTTTTTCCATATTGCCTCTTTTCATCTGCTGTTCATCACAGTTACTACCAGATGACATGTGAGATAAGATTTCTCAGGGAGAAAAAATATTTGAAATGTCACTGAAACAAATATTAATAAAAAAATTAATATGATTGATGTGTGTGGCTTGGATTTTTATAACTATTACTGATGAACATAGTTCAGTGGTTCAGAGAGTTTAAAAGTTACATAGCTCACTCGCCAGCATTTTGTGTGCATGCACAAGAGAGAAGGATGGCACATAAATGCATATCTAGCAAATCAAAATCCCTAATACATTCTCTTATGAGTATGAATTGCTCCAAAAAAGGAACAAAATGTTACTGCTCTGGTCGAGAAAAAGGTACCTGAGTTGGTAGTATGTGATAGCTGGCAAATGCTTATTCACTGGAGCCAAATAATCCAAAATGTAAAGCTGCTATGTTTCTAGGCATGTAATCACTGGGATTGTTGAAGCAAAATAAGACAGTGACAAGGATGAGGTGAGAAGGAGCACATGCACAATTCTTTTTCTTCTCCAGAGGAGGAGAAAAATTTTTAAAGAATGTTTTAAAATTTTGGTGAATGCTGGAAATGGGACGTTTCTCATTTGGGCTGCAGTCTGCATTGGCATTGTGCAGATGGCAAGCAGAAAACACTGGTTGTAAAAATTGTTCTTTGTTTTTCAGATCCAAGCCTGTACATAAGAATTTGTTTAGAAGCAGATAGTTTCCCACAAAGAAGGGGCTTCATATGCCTTCCTACTGGCGAAGTGCAGTAATCTCTTAAACTCCACATTTTTGTGTGAAATGAAGTCTTTACTCGAAAGCTTGTTCCTGCCAAACACAAATGTCCTTAGGCCTGTGAAAATTCCTGTTTGTTTCTGCTGGTTCCAGCCTTTCTTCCCTGATCCTCTCAATCTGCTCATCAGCTATGCCTCTGGACCCACTTCCATGTCCTTTCCAGTTCCAGCCCTTACTCTAACCAGCTAACAGAAATAATCACTCCATATGGCACAACTTAAAGACCTAATCTAGCAATTAAATACTCATTAGGAGATATATCTAGTGTGATGCAAGGGTCATTAAATTAGTTTAATTGGTGTCCTGTTGTGTTTTTAGTTGGGTTTGGTGTCCTCAGAGTGTTTTTAGTTACTGGCAGTGAATAAACATTTGTAGTTACTTTACATAAATTTGTTTCAGAAATGGTTGGTTTGTCAGCTCTGATTAAAAAAAAAAAAAAAGAAAAGCCAGCTATGTATTTCATTTGCCAGTGACCAGTGATTTCTTAGAGGGCCCTGGTCACCTTTAAGAAAGGATGACATTTTGTTACCATGCACAGTGTCTGAGAGAGTGTTTTTTTCAAGCATTCTTGAAAAAAACCGGGTTGCAAAATTGGTGGCTTTCTCTTCCAGTAAGCAAGAACAGGTAGGTTACTTGTTGTGGGTTTCCATGTTTTTACATATGCTTGCAATCCCTGAAAAATACTGGAGAAACTTAACAGTTTTTGTGAACAATATAGCAAGAGAAAATAATTATCAGTATATTCAGTATATTCAGTGGACCTGGTAGATTTTTTTCCTAGAGGAAACCCAGCTGTTTCTTAGACCTCTGCCCACCTTAGCTGAAAGCACTTGTGTCTCTTTAAGGATCTGTATTTTTTGAAGTAATTTTTAACATCCTTCCCCATAGAGTTTGTCCTTTTCCTTGTCCTAAATTGCTGTCTTCATTGCTGTTTTTAAAGCCTTTATAAACCTGCATAAATTGGCTGCTGTTACAATTACTGCAGTTAGTACCTAACTTGGGAATGGAGTCTGCCAGTCTTCACCATTCCTTGTGGACTGTGGAAGGTAGCATGCTTTGTAAAAATGGTGAGCACCAGGACAAAGGAGCAGGATAGGTTTGGTTTATTTCTCTGTCTAAACCAAAAAACAAGAATAGAAATCAGTTGTTAACTTATACTAGAGCCAGACTGGTAAATGCTTTCATATATGCTTCACAAGGTGTACGCAGAATTAAATTGGTATTAAATGAAGCACAGGACTGCTTGTAACTAAATCTCTACATTCTGTAGGAAAATTATATAGAGTAATGCTTTGAAAATACCTACATAGAGGAAGAAAAATCACATGGCACATTAAGTTAACCTGACCTTTGAATTTCTGGACCAAAGCCTGTCTCCCAAAATTAGTCAAACTGGTACACCAAATGTAATGTTCTCTTTTGTTTTATTACCAGGACTCCTAAATTGAATTATAGCCTCGCAGCTTATTGTTCCCTACTGTTTGTTCTTCATGCAAACTGTTTATGTGCCATCATGATCTGGAGCTATTTTTGGCAGGGCATTAATCTTTTTGTAATGTGACCTTGCCTTGTTAATACTTCCTCTCACAGAGTTTACAAGGGGCTTGTTGGCTTTGTGCTTGAAGCGCTGACTGCAGCTCTCTGAGCACGCTGTCTGCTGCTCGGGGTGTGAGGGTTCTGCCTGGATTTCTGGTGACCTGCTGGGCTTCAGGGATATTGTTTATGGTAGAGGGAGTGCAAAACTGCAGGGAGTGTAATCGGTCTGACAGCCACTTCCACGGTGTCTGTGGTATCACAAAGGAAAGTGCTGTCAAAACAGCAGCGCCGTGAGAGATATTACTGACAAAGTTCAGATGAATGGGCCTTTGAATATGATGACTAAGGAGAGGCTGGGACACGTTTGCATTTGTCATGCCTGTGCATGAACAGTGCTGGAGTGGGGGCCTGCTCCTTTGGAAATGCCACCATGAATGCAGTATTAATATTTCGGTGAGATAAGTCATCTTTCTCAGACCTCCCACCACAACATGCCAAAATAGCTGTTCCTCAGCTTGCTGATGCTTTTTACATTAAATTCCCCATTTTGTGCTTCGTCATTCCCATTTCAAGCTCGTAATTGTGGACTTGGAAAAAGTCTGCCTCAGTTAATGAGAGTTGTTCCAATTTAGATAACAGAGGATTTTCTGCCAGAATTGACATCCTGTGTTTTAATAAAAATTAATGAATACTTCTAATCATGTTAATTATGAATGTGTAATCATAAAACACTTTGATATTACACAGTCAGATAGCAAAAGAAATATGATGATAGGTATAATCATTAAATTTCTGTAGCTGTAATGATTCTGGAATGTAGGCAAGGACAGTGCTCAAGGGGGAAATTCTGCCCTGTCTTAAGCTAATCACTTGTAACTGAAAAAAGTCCATGAGGAAAAGGTCCTCCATAGGCCTGCAAAGATCCATGTTTTAAAAACTACACCAGTTATCCTCAAGGCAGGAATCTAAGTGCTGTTTTTTGACTTAGACTGTTGATGGAACACTGTAGACTAAAAGGGGAAATAAATGCTCCCAGCCCTCCAGTTCAGCACTTGTTTGAAACCTACAGCTGTCCTCTGTGGCTGAAAAGTGTTTAGTGGTATTTGTGGACTAAAACACCCAAAACACAGATGATTAGGACTGGAGTCAGCCATTTTAAAATTTTCCCCTGTAATTTAAAGCAAAAAGTGAAAAAAATTATACTACCTTGCAAGGTCTAAACAAGTCTCAGATTCTGAGACAGTCTTTTAGTTACATTATTTATAAAAATACTGAATTTTTTTACCCTCAGTTGCACTCAAGAAAGTTACTAGCTTTTGTCTAAATGTTGATAAAGCAGAATTTAAAAATCCAGTTCTTAAAGAGCTTGGCAAGCTGTATGTCTGTGTATGCAGGCTGTGTTTATTTTGTTTGTGCTGCCCAAATCTGTATGGTAATTTCTGTACAGATATATTAAATCTTAAGTGGTTCAGTACCGTTAAGGGAAAAAAAATAACAAATGTTCCAAAATCTTACTTTGCAACCCCACCATCTCGTGGCAGTCTGTGGTAGTGCCGAAGAAAATAAGAATTGAAAAATTAGTTTAAAATATTGTATATGTGTATCTCTGTCTGCTGATTGTGACCTGGGTTTCTAATCTCATTTTATAAAACACCTTTCTACATACTTGTAAATACAGCATGTGCTTCAGGAAGTTAATTTGAGAGCAACACTTCCCAGTTTCCTTCCTCCTCAGCATCCTGCCTCCCTGTTTCCCTCTCAGTTCTTCCATGGCAGACCCACAATTTTTTGGCACTCAGCTTACCTCTCGCAGTGATAACCTAACAGTACTTCACACCAAAATAAGAAAGTTTAGAAATTGCATTAATTTTCAAGGCTTCTGTCCCCTTCTTCAGCCTTTTTTAACTTTCAGCTGCTGTGCCCTCTAGGAACAAGTATTCCACAGCAAGAACTGGTGTGAAATTTTTCTTACATACTACATGAAGCATTGTATGTCCGTATGGTCCTGTACCAGCATGTACCAGCATGATGCTGGCAGTACAAAGAAGGGAAGATGTTACTGTGTAATCCCCTTACTGAGAGACCTGTGTGCCCACTTCTAATTGTTCTTCAGTAATTTCCCTCACTTAACCTGTTTGATTCCTGGATTTTGGAAAGGCCTCTCCAGTTTTATGCAAATAGACTCTGTAAAGAGGTGGTTAAGTCCTTCAGCAAGGTGTGAGGAATTTCCTGGTTTAAATAAAAAAAGCAGTAATAATGAAATCTTCAGAAAGACGATCAATGCTGAGTTGAGATTAGATAGAGCAGAAAGGTTAGAGGCCAAATCTGAGCTAGCATTTGAAATCTCATTAAAGAGTACAATCAGGCCTAGTTTCATGCTAGTAGTTCCCCACATCTGTTATATATGTATCCAAAAAGTGTGGGCGTAGGTAAACACTGTTTTGAATTCAAGCCACTCTACAACAGAGGGTTGCAATCAAGAGATTAGAATTTGAATTTTCTTTAAAAATATGGGTTTGCATTAGTATTTTATACAGTTTCTCCAGAAAACCCTTTTTGGAATTTGGGCTGGGAATTACTCATTTTGGAATTAGAAGTGTTTTCTGCACATTCATTTTGAGGAGTTTGGTGGTGGTGAACATAAAAACATATACAGTGCTTTATCATCTCTCTTCTTCTGACATACCATACCACATTTCTCTCAGGCTGTTCCCACCATTCCTGTTAAGATTTAACTTAGTAAAAGCCATTACTGTTTTAACAGATTATTCCAAAATAATGATTAACATACCTCTAGCAAAGCTTAAGTGCATCAAATACCAATGGCTCCCTTTGAGACACTGTGAGTTTAAAAAAATACTCCATGTGTGAAGTCTTCAAAGAAAAAGAAAATACATAATAATGCACATTGTAGGCGTGTGTGCCTTTCCTGTTTCTTATTAATAAAATGAGCATAATTTAGTGCCCCCTTTTGTGATTTTTCAGAGACCAGAGGGAAAGATAGCAGCTTGCAGTACAATTCTTTATCTGAGCCAGGGTAAGCATGTAGAACATTCCAGTAAGGATTTGAATAAATGCCTGAATAGCTAAACCCAGGGATGGAGCCAGACATAATGCAAGAGAGATTTCTTCATGCTAACTTGTGCCTTATATCTAATTTCTACTTACTTATTTTTAGATAAGTACTGCTAAGTTAACAGGAGTGTAATTTACACACCACAGAAACATTGAAGCAAGTGTGATTGCATTGTCTGAACTTGTGATTGTGATCCTTCCCTCTGTGTTACTTTTAGTGTGCCTGATAAACAGCCAAGGCTCCTACTAGCTGTATCCAAAAAACCTTACATTTCTGCAAATGCAGTTATGGGGAGCACGTGTTGTATCAGGCCTTTGACTGCTGGCCCTGTGATGTTACCTGTTCTAGAAGCATTCAGACATTTTCTGTTTGGTGCATGGGCTTATTTGGTAGAGGATAGAGCTAAAACTCATTTCCCAGGGATTTGTGATTCTGAGTATAGTTTATCAAGGTTTTCAGTGTAAGAGTACAGCTATAAGGCACAGTAGTTATTTAGTGGGATCCCATAGGAAAAAGACACATATCAGGAAAAAAAGCTGTAATTCCAGTAGGTAGATTTCAACTAAATGCCTGTGGTATATATGTTTCCTTTAAAACCTGCTTCTTGAATAGTGGTAACAGAGGATGTGCTGATAAAATGGAATTGAGACACACTGGGCATGTTTTGGGACCTGGGGCCATCTCTAGTAGGAGAAAAATTTCCAGTGTGTAAATGCCTTGTTTCTAGCTCAGGTGAAAATGAAAAGTGTAATTTAGGATGAATTTTGCATGTCTGAAGGGAGATGCTTGTCAACAAGAGGCAGGATCTATCTCCTCCATACCTGTTTCTGCAAACAGGGCCTTATGTGTAATTATTTATGGTGATAAATCACTAGAGTTGATGGACATTTGCCTGTGGGTATCCTGAGTTCTTTATGGGACAAAAAAATCCAATAAAACCCAGATTACAGATAGGGTTTGTAAATGTATATATTGGTGATGAGTAAAATGTGGAGTGGCAGTGGAAAAGTGGCAGGTTTTAGCTTGCCAGTCTCACAGCATCATCCTGATTCACATTCATGACTTCTCGTATTCCACCCCAACAGCAACACAGATGTGCACACCGTGGCTTCACTGCTCAAGCTGTACCTAAGGGAGCTCCCAGAACCAGTTGTACCATATGCAAAATATGAAGATTTTCTTTCCTGTGCCAAAATGCTCAGCAAGGAGGAAGAAACGGTGAGTTGGTAACTCAAGTAAAATGAAATAAAAGGCTGTTCCAGTTTTCAGGAGGAGGGAAGCTGGAGATTGTCCTAATTTAAATGAGCATCTATTAATTGAAGTGCGATTTGTATGAAAATTGTTGCCACCTAGGTCCTGGGGAGTTCTAAATAAAAGTGTGTAGCATAACCTCAGCTGTATTTATTGCATGTCACTGAATCCAGTTCAAGTAAACATTGTAAACATCAATAGGCTTCCATTTTGCATGGAAGAGATGTATATTTTCATGGATTAGAATCTGAACTGTAAGAGGAAGGGTCTTGATGGTCGCTGTTCAACTCTTGCTGTTAAATCAGGAGTCATTTATTAGTAATAATTACTATGGACCAGAACTGGGTAAAATAACCAAGTAGTTTCTTGTAGGAAATGCCAGCTAGTTCAAACCAGAACTGTTCCTGGAAGGCTTAGCCTTGTTAACAGCAGGAGGAATGGAGCTGCTGGTCAAAAAAAGGAAGAATGAAAGAAAAAGAAAAGGCATGATGAAACAAGATATCTATTTTCTTGTTTATTTATTTCCAGAGCTAATCCATGTTAGCCTAATCCAAAATGGGTTCTACAAGCTGTTTGTTCCTGATCATAACTTGTATTTAATGCTGCACTTTCAGTAGCATGTGTATTGTCTTGTAATTGGAATTGCTGACTATTTTTTTTTTAATCTCTGATAAAATATTAAAAAACTGTGCCTACTCACTCTTTATTTTTCCTTAAACCTCTTAAAGGGCCTGAAGGAACTGGTGAAGCAAGTGAAGAGCCTGCCAGCTGTCAATTACAATCTGCTGAAATACATCTGTAGGTAAGTGTTCTTGCAAGACTATCACAATGGTATTTATAAGTGTGAGCTGACAGACAGACCTGTCTGTCTGTGTGCCCTGAAGGAAAAACATTACTCACACTTGGAGGACTGGAGAACTCAAGTGAAGGTACCAAAATGGTAGGTTTACTGCATGACTAATTAGTAATTTGCTCTATCAAGATTGTGACTTTCTTTCATAAGCAGGCAAGGAGTGCAAGAAAGTAGAAGTGAATATATTGTATCCTCTTGACAGGACCTTGTTTTTCCCATTTCTAACTGCAGTTATTCGCTTTGTTTGCATTTGGAATGCAGTACTTAAACTATGTTAAGAAACAATCATGTGATTTGATTTTCTTTTCCCTAATTTTCCTCCTTACATGTTCCTTAAGGACCTCTCTCTTCCCCACAGATTCCTTGATGAAGTGCAGTCCTATTCAGGTGTAAACAAAATGAGTGTGCAAAACCTGGCTACGGTTTTTGGCCCCAACATCCTGCGCCCCAAAGTGGAAGATCCTCTGACTATCATGGAGGGTGAGCTTACTGTACATGACTTGTAAGAGAAAAGAAGAAATGTCTTTAGGTTTATTGCCAGCACATACCAGTCTGTGCAATAAATTCCATATATCTGTTATATAGAGACAGAAATTTTCAACCTGAACGAGCTTTTGGTTTAAATCTTGCAGGCTAGTGTGACAGGTACTGAAATGTGCAGCATTACAAACAGACTTTCCATGAGATTGTTCTGCCTTGGCAGCTTCACTAAACATGGACCTTCTCTCTCAAAAATTCCTGCAAGCATGGCATGCTCTTACTCAGCACATGAAGTTGGAGTGCAGTTAATATTTCACCTATGGTTCTTGAGGACCAGGAAGAGCCCAGGTTCACACTGCAGTGACCCATGTAGAACCCCCACGAGGCAGTTGTGTATTGCATGCCTTGCTGAACAGCAGGAATCAATTTAACAGATTGATTGCATGCTCTCATTTACAGCCATGTTCAGCTGTAGCATTTTGCTGTGATTAATGCAAAAATATGGATGTGACAATGTCCTCCTGTGACTGACTTTCTTCTAGTCTTAATCTTTGTAACTTTAACTCTGCGTGAAGTACACGATCCCTTTTCTGCCATCAAACGTGTTTTGTTTAATGTGTAGGATTTACTCAGCTTTCTTGAAAATTAGGGCTGTACACAGACTGTACACTGAAAATTCAAAAAATGCAGTTTTCTTAGTTTATTTGATACTGTATAGAATTTTTTCACTTTCCCTGTGAGTATGATGCTTTTTCTCTTCCCAGATACAATTCCCTCTACAAGTTCATTCACATGTTTTTCTGAAGCCTTACTTTTTCTCCTCCTTCTTTTTAATTCTTATGACAATGACCATGTTGTTGTGAACAGAAACATGACATTTCCAAATCATGTATGAAATCTGAGAATACTGTCTGGAGCAGCTCTCCAGCCTGCTTATCAACAGCCCTAGAATTAAAATGATGGTGCCTGTTGCAGGAAACGGGATGGATACTACATTCTCTGTAGGAAAACACATAACACATCTTTAACTATTGAGAAACAGGTTTGATTAAACAGATTCATGACCTCTTCTAAGCATTACTGTAAGATTAGACATAAAACAGTGCTGATTTGCAATTAGGCTACACATATTCAAATGTATAGGGACTTTGAACAAAGACTATACATTGACTGGTGCTCAGGGCCACCCTTCATCATTTCTCTTTGCCTTTTGGAAGATACAGAGTGCTTTTCTTGCACAATCATTCAAAACAAAACATGCGGATCTGGGGAATCGTATCTTTATGACGGGGATCAGGAGTTGGTTTTGTTTGATTCAGCAGAGATTTCTTTCAGAATTCCAGCCACAGGGAGATTTTTTTTCCTGTCAAATGCAGTCATAAAAGTTGCCTGAGGACAAAGCAATGTTTGTAGTAAAGTTCTGCACACAACAGGTAATGTTCTAAGAAGGAATGCAGCTAAGTGTGCCAAGGGATTAGCTAAGTGAATTTTCCTGCTGCCTAGTTCTAAAGTATCATTTTGCCTCAGCAAACAAACAAGTGAGAACAGCTAAAAAAGATACTGAGTACCCACATTGAATTGACTCTTGGTATTGGTGTATTTTAAAAGGATGGGATATAAAGTCCAGAGTATTATAGAGAAGTTGATGTGAAATGACTTTTGCACAGTGGGAATTTATTGATTAGAAAAGCACAGCATGCCTCTCAAACCTTTTTAGCAGTTTAAAAATGAGGTGATTATTATAACTACCTTGACCTTGTTCCTGAAATATTCTTAATAAACTGTAATGAGGGACTGCTTAGCAAAATAGAGTTGCATATCTTTATCATGCCAAGTCCACTTCTAAGTGCTAGTGTGTAAATTACAGTGCAGTCAAGTGGTGTGCACACCAAGGGGCTGTTCTTTTAGAGGAGAAGTGGCCATCTATTACAGGAAGCACCAAGCTGTGGTCCTGCATTACTTCCATAGTGTGCTATAATGTGGCATAGTTTTCTGGCTGTGTTTAACCACCATGGAGTGGTTAAATGTATTCACATTAAATTAATTCTGTCTCATTACTGCACTGTTTTGCTTCAGAAGACTAAAAAGTCTGTTCCAGCAGTGCAAATCCCTTGCCTGCCCATTTGCTGTTAAACTATCAGACATAAGTGCTGTGCCAGAATGAGACTTTGGTTTTAAAACGTTCACCACATTGAGTGGAAAGCCATCATTTAGAATGATGTTACCATGTTCTGCTCATTATCTCCTCCTGTGGTCTTCATGGGATGCAGTTACTGTCACGGTAACAGCCTCTTTGCAAATGTTCCCGTTGTTTTTAGGGGGTCTGTGAGGCCTTGCTGGCTTGGTGTGATGGAAGGAAGAGATCATGCTGTTGTGGCCCTGTAGCCAAGAGGCACTTCAGCCTTGTTAAACATTCCGGGTGTTACACAGATGGCTGCATTGTGTCAGTGTTTGTATAAGCTCAGTGTTTGCTAGGTATTTGTGGAATCTGGGAGGTAGAATGTATTTATGCCTTAAATAAAACAGGCCATTCACAACCACGTGCTTGGTGTCCCCTTTCAGGTACAGTAGTAGTCCAGCAGCTCATGTCAGTGATGATAAGCAAACATGAAGAGCTGTTTCCCAAGGATGTAGACCCTCAGATGGGACTTGAGGTGTGCAACAACAACAATGAAATTCCAAAGAAAACCACTGCAGGGCAGCTACAGAACAAAGAGAACAACAATACCAAGGAGACGGCAGTGAGGCGCTGCTCGTGGGATACACCCGAGTCTCCCCAAAGGGGAAGCATGGACTGTGAGTCTCCAACTGCTCTGCCCAGCAGCAAGACAAACAGCCCCAGGAACAGCATCCAGAAACCAGATGTCACCAGGAGCCCGCCACTCACGGTGAAAAAAAATCCTGCTTTTAATAAAGGTAGCGGCATAGTCACCAACGGGTCCTTCAGCAGCTCCGTGGAGGGCCCGGAGAAGAGCCAGGCCGTGCCAAACTGCTCCCTGCAAGCCAGGAGAACGTCGTCCCTGAAGGGGCCGGTGACCAAGATGGGCACACACAGCGTGCAGAACGGCGGGGTGCGCATGGGCGTCTCCAGCACGGACGGGCACAGCAACAGCCTGGGCAGCCGGAGCCCAGGCTGGGCGCCCAATGGCTACGTCACCCTCAGGGACAACAAGCAGAGGGAGCCCTCGGTGGCTGAGTCAGGCCAGCACAACAGGCTTTCCACCTACGACAATGTCCACCAGCAGTTCTCCATGGTGAACTCTGATGACAAACAGAGCGTGGACAGTGCCACCTGGTCCACGTCCTCGTGTGAAATATCCCTCCCAGAGCACTCCAACTCCTGTCGCTCATCCACCACCACCTGCCCTGAGCAGGACTTTTATGCGGGTAACTTCGAAGACTCTGTGCTGGATGGGCCACCCCACGAAGAGCTCTCTAACCCTGGTGACTATGAGAACAAAAGTGACAGGAGGAGTGTGGGGGGCCACAGCAGCCGAGCCACCAGCAGCAGCGATAACAGTGAAACGTTTGTGCCCAACAGTACCAACAACCACAGTGCTTTGCACAGCCTGGTGTCCAGCTTGAAGCAAGAAATGGCCAAGCAAAAACTAGAATATGAGACAAGGATAAAAAGGTAAGATGGTTCAGCGCTCTACCATCTGACTGGCTTTTGCAGAGTAAATCCAAGTTTTTCCTCTTGTGAATTGCACTAACTGCAGTCACTGCTGTGTCACTCACTAGATGCTTGCCAATGGTTTGTCATCTTTCAGTGTTGACATTGCTTCAGTGATACTGTGATCCAGAGGAGTTTTTTTCAGAGCAGTTGTTTGCCATGGTTGTGACATGTTATCCTGTTGGTGTCAAAAGCAAAGCCAGAACCTTGTGAGTTTCTGTATAATCTAATTAACAAAATCAATAGCCTCTCACAGTGTCTCCATTAGCTCTTGCCTATTCTCAAGAGAAAGGCAACTGAGTGTCACCCTTCAGTGAAAGCAATGTTGTGGCATATTCCACTTGTAGGTTTTGGGACAGGGGAGACTGCTGGACTTCTTTGCAGTCCTCATTCCTCTTGAGGAGGTGCAGCATCTGGGAGTTACCTCTGCTCATTGTCCTGTCTTTGCTCTGCTGCTGAGACTTTCCTTCAAAGCTCAGACCTGTTAAAAGAGAGCAAGGGAGGGAGGAGGGTGTCTTTATCTACAGATAATGCAGACTCTGCTCATACAGAGCAATGTTGCTGGGGTGGATGGTTGTAGAGATCAGTGAATAACCTCAAAGTCTGGGCTTAGTGTTAATTAATGCACTCAGCAGTGCGGAGCTGAATGTGCTCTCTTTGTTACAAAGGTTCTTCAGTCAAGCTGTTCAGGACTTTCTGTTCTCACATCTGTTACACAGCAGCTCTATGCACTGGTCCTCTGGCACTGCAAGTCATAGATCACAGTGTGAGAGCTGCTGGCAACAGCAGCTGCCAGTCAAAGTGCAGCACGCAGGGTGTCGCAGTCTTTACTTGCATCACTCTTTCCAGCATAGTGTGCACTGCAGTGGAGCACTTCATGTACAGTTTAATATGTGTGCTCACTTGTTTAGTACTACTAGCATCATAGGAGGGTTTGGGTTGGAATGGACCTTAAAGATCATCCAGTTCCAACCCCCTGCCATGGGCAGCCACACTTCCCACAAGACCCAACAGCTCAGAGGCCCATCCAGCCTGGCTTTGAGCACTGCCAAGGATGGGGCAGCCACAGCCTCTCTGGGCAAGCTGCGCCAGTGCCTCAACACCCTCACAGTAAAGAATTTATTCCAAACATCTCATCTAAACCTACTCTCTTCCAGGCTGAAGCCATTCCCTGATAGTGTCCTATCACTACACCTCCTGATGAAGGGTCCCTCTGGCTTCCCTGTAGGCCCCCTTCAGATAGAGGAAGGCTGCAATGAGATCTCCATACAACCTTCCCTTCACCAGGCTGAACAGCCCAAACTTTCTCAGCCTGTCATTGTAGGGGAAGTTCTCCAGTCCTCTTCTAACTCCATGGTCCTCCTCTGGACCTGCACCAACAGGTCCATCTCCTCCTTATGCTGGGTGCACCAGAGGTGGGCACAGCACTCCTGGTGGGATCTCACTAGAGCAGAGCAGAGGGGCAGAATCCCCTCCCTCACCCTGCTGCCCACGCTGCTCTGGATGCAGCACAGGATATGATTGCCTTTCTGGGCTGTGAGCACACAGGGCCAGCTCATGTTGAGATTTTCATCAACCATCACTCCCAAGTCCTCCTCAGCATGGCTGCTCTCAGTCTCTTCTCTGCCCAGCCTGTGGGTGTGCCTGGGGTGCCATGGCACAGGTGTAGGACCTCGCTTTACTGAACTTCATGACGGCCATATTTACACATACATGCAGATCCATACTGGCAAGTAAATACAGCAGGCAGGTCAGCTGAAAAAGGAGATTAGCAGTGAAACAAAAGCATTCAGGGCACTATTCTGACCTTGTGGGTAGCACTACTGCAACTAGCAGCAGCTGGGTGTCAACAGTGCAGGAAGTAAAGGGAACAGTTAACCTACTCCTGGAGAATGAGATGGAGCTGTTTCCTTCTGTGCCTTTTGCTGTTCAAAGGCATTTTCTAATTGAGCTACCAAAGAGACAAAGGTATTTTTTTAACAGACAGCCAGAGAGCTTGCCCTGTGAGAGCAGTTCATGGATGAAGCCATGGTTTGTAGATACACCCATCAGAAATTCAGTCTAAGCTTTAGAAATGAAAAGACGTGTATGAATTTGTTGGTGGTGTGTGTTTCTGCGTGAGTGAGGAGTGCTGCTCAGAACCTGTCTGCTTTTTTTTCCTTCATGCAGCCTGGAGCAGAGAAATCTCACCCTGGAGACTGAAATGATGGCCCTGCATGAAGAGCTGGATCAAGAGAGGAAGAAGTTCACAATGGTAGAAATCAAAATGCGTAACGCAGAGCGGGCGAAGGAGGATGCAGAGAAGAGGAATGATATGCTGCAGAAGGAAATGGAGCAGTTTTTCTCTACTTTTGGGGAATTGACAGTGGAGTCTCGCAGACCAGAAAGAGGCAACACCATCTGGATCCAGTGAGCTGTGGAAGCATAGGCTGTGGGACTTGAGGAAGGGCTTGGGGGTATTATACTGTATCAGGTGGCTGGTCACCTGTCTGAGGCTAGTACTCAACAAAATGTTACAAACCCTTGAAGGAGGAAATCATACATACATTAAGCAGTCATATCTACAGTGTGTACTTACCAAGTTATACTCTTTGAATGCTTCATGAGACTACTGTCAAGTGTTACAACTGGATATGTGTATATAAATTTAAAAACCACCTTATAGCAAGAGATGTATCGGAAGAAATATTTTAATGCAAGTCTTGTATTTAAACTGGTAAATTGAGATGTTGTTGCAATCAAGCTTTATATAAAGGCTTTTCTCCCTTGCACTTAACATAATAAGCTATTTTTGGCATTGTGTTACCATCAGCTTATTTTGTATATCAAATGGTTTTTTTGTTTTTGTTTTGTTACCCCTTTTGCTGGGGAGTGAGGATAAACAGATATGTTAAGGTAAATGTGTGGATGGTTAGCCCTGATTTGCGTCACTTCCAAACAGACAGCAGGATTGAGAAACTGAAATATGGCTGAAGTATGCCACAGGAAAAATAAAGCAATACTGCTTTCACAGAATTGATGGCCAGGGGATCAAGTTCCAGGGCACCCCATTGTTAAATAACAAGTGAGGATATGAAGTCAGCCTAGACTGGGGACAGTGACAGGGGGGTAAACAGCTGCTTGGGAACAAACGACAGCTTGCTGTTTGGGAACAAACATGAGTGACCAAGTAAGAAGTTGGGGAGAGGGGAAAGGGGACTTAAGGAGAAGTTCATCACATGAGCAGAGTTTTTGGTGTACCCTAAAGAAGCCCTGTGCCTGATCACTGCAGTTCAGAGCAGGGATATAAACCAGTTGTTCAGACCACATTTGCATCTGACTTACCTCTGCACTCTGGGTGAAGGTAAGTCCTTTTTGTAGTGCTGGTGAAGGGACACACAGGGAGGTTTACCTGGGGATTCTGGTAACCTTATCGGTGTGATGGGTATAAAAAAAAATAATTAAAAAATGCCCATGGTAGAAGTTACTGGGGCAGCTGGCAACAAACAGTAAATAAGGAAGAAAACACACCAACATATTCACCACTTGTATTTACAGTGTATATTAACAAGTTATCACACTGTCATGAATGCTTCAAGAGATTATTGTCAAGTGTTACAACTGTGAAAGTTCCAGGCTCTCAGCATCACCAAGGGAGCACCTAGAGGGAACAGCCTGGAGCGTCACAGCAGGCAGAGTGCCAATGGAAAGAAACAGCAGAGCCATCCTGTAAATTAATCATTTGTTTGTTGGCATCTTTAAACACAGTAAGTATAACCTGTATTTTCTCCACCCTGTTAAGGATGTTTGGTTTTAACTTAGGGTTTAGGGCTGCAGTATTATTAGGGAGGGTTGTTGAGACATCTTGGCTTCCCTCTAGTGTCTCTTAAATATATTGCAATTAGTTTTTAATTCCAGCTGAAAATGATTGATGAAGGTGGCTTCAAAGAACCTTCTTGGTTATAGTATGGATATTAAACAAGTATTAATTGGGTGTGGGTATTACACTGGGAAGAAAACATGAAGTTTTAAATTCCAGAGAAATACAGAGCATTACATGTGGTGCTTGTGGATGCCTTGTTTGTGTGTGGTGAGGTTCAAAGTCCTGTCAGGGCAGCTGTTGTCTTGATTGCTGTGAACATGTCCAGTGCACCTCCAATCTATGTGTAAATCAGAAGAAAGTCAGGCAGGGAGAGATCAATGTATGAGTTGCATGTTTTACATCAGTTAGCAGCAATCACAACATGTAGCCACAATGGTGAGAAGAAAACAGATTACTATGTTAATTCTGGTTTTTTAAATTGAATGAGAGACCTTGATAACTGATGCAGTAGGCTTCACAATTTTAGAAATATCTGACATCTGTTTACATGACATCAAAGCCTCTAAGTATTTTCTTAAATGGAATTTCTTTTCTTACACTAGATGTACACAGTAATGAATGCTTCTATCAAACCTTGTGTTAGGCAGGATTTGTCTGTTTGTTTCAAGGTTAACTTTGCCTGCATTTGAAGCTTACCTTCATGTTTCAAAAAGTATTTTAGTCAGTTCCTCAAAGAATGTTCAAATTCCAGTTGCATGGCTAAGCACTGACACCCAAATTTCTTGCTTTGCAGTCCAGAGCGAGTCTTCACCTCACTGTCTTGCAGAAATCATCTGTACAGAGGGGGAACTTGAGCAGGCACAGCAATCTTAGAAAACACCACTGACAGCAGATGTCCCTTCCCATTGTGATCCATCCAAAGTACCCCACTCCACCTGTGAGATTGCAGCAGCATTTAGGCTGTGGTGATAAAGTTTATTTATGTCTTTTAAATGGTCATCTTCATGCTCCTGTTACTGTCCTAGTTCTTTAAAAGCACAAAGTCCTTGATGTTTCTTACGTTCAGAATCTAACACTGGTCACTTCTCAGCTGGATGGCACCATTCCCAGGTGGCCCACAGCTCCTGTGCTGCTCTGTTCCCTTCAGCATGTCCAGCCTGTGTGTCAAGTGACCTGCTGGGGAGGACATGCTGATGGAGCCAAGTGGCCAGGAGATAAAATCACACTCCTGCACATTCAGTGCAGTGGAAGGGGGAAAGATCTATTCACAAGATTAGGGTTAATGCAGACTGAGCCTGAAAGCTGTGAAAAAACCTATAAGGATTTCATGCAGTGCATTTGTAGATCAGTGTCTCTCATAAAGGCAGTTTTTAGGATTCTTACCTGCTAAGGTACTGAATATAACTGAGACAACTGGTTTTATCACAAGCTTGGGTAATGAAACAGGCCAAGCTAAGAGTGTTACCTGCTGCAGGAGAGCACTAAGTTTCAAGTATCAGTTAAAATGAGGTTAATATATTTGTTTTCAGCTCTTCCTCACAGGTCTGTGAGCTCCCCAGGTTAATAGTCTGTTGTATGAGTTCACTGGCCAGCTCCAAGCTGAGAATGGCAGTACAGCTCATTCCAGCACATTGTCCCTCTGCCTCATGCACAGCTCACGAGAGGCAAGGCTTTTACAATTAATCAGCACAGATGGTGGGAAAAAATCTATTGAGCTGATGACCTTCTGGTCCAATCCCAAGGTTCACATTACATCCAAAAGCATAAATTCAATACACACAAGCAGGCTGGAGTTGATGCACAGAGAGTAAGAGAGTGATGCACAGTTAATCCCATCTCCAGCCACATCGTGGGAGCACTGGGATGGGTGCTCATAGCCTTATGTGCCTTTATCAGCACTGGTATGGGTGCTCATACCCCTTATTGCCTTCCCAATCTGCACAGCAGACTGGAGAAGTGGCAGAAACACCCCATAACTATTGAGTGTTAGATGCTGGTGCTCTACTTTGAGAAGCTTTTGTCTCCCCTTCTGTTTGTTGGAGTCCTACTACACATTTGGAATATGCCCTGGTGCAGCAGGATAAATGAAGTTACTACACATCTTTGCCACATGTTGTTATTTCAGCCACTCAGCATCAGTTTCCCAAACAAAAAGATTAATAAATAAAATACCATGTGAAGGGATTTGCAAAACTGGTGTTAGGTTTTCATGAGAACAAAGAGGAAAGGAGCTTGCTGATATTACTGCTCTTAAGCAGTACTTGATCGAGTAGTTAAAGTGCTGGTCCAGAAATTTTTGAGAAAGATACAATTTCCTAAAAACACCTAATATTTAACAAATATTTCTTGTGTAGCATCCCTAGTGGGATGGAACAGAGTCAGAGTAAGGACAGAATGAATAAGCAGGTACAGTGATTTGCACATTTTGACAGCCCAGTCAAAACAGTGAGTTGCCTCCAGCTGCTCTACATTTGAACACTTCCTGGATGAGTGAAACTCCTAATTAATTTCCTTTCTTACTCTTAAGTCCCTCTGGAGTCTGTCCATTGAAGAGGAGAGTGCAGACTCTGTGCCCCTGGCACATCTGGAAGGAAGCAGAGGAGATGGAAAGGGGAGACAGGCAAATAGAAATTAACACGTACTTGTGATGTGGGCATGCAAAAATAGAGGAAACAGATGGGAGAGATGAGGAAAACAAGGAAGTTAATATGCCTGAAATTGCCATGTGTTGGGGGTAGTAATCTGCTCTCAGTTAAGAGCATTCTTTGAGAATGTTGTGTTATTATTTCAGAGCTTTTTTGGCTTTAAATTGCTTTGTGGGCTGACACCAGGAGCTGGCTCAGCTGTTCCACGACTACCTGCCTTGCTTTTGTGGGTCCTGTGTGCCAGCAGCGAGAGTTCCTGGGGGGAAGCACCCAGCAAAGCCATTGCCATGGGAGTGGCAGGAGGGAGGGAGCCCAGAAGCTCGGGCAGTTCCCCTGGGTTGCCAGCACTCGCTCTGGAAGCTGCTAATGGCCCTGCCTTGTCATCCAGCATCTCTGGAGCAGCGCTGCTCAGGAAATGAGATTCATGCTGATGCAAATTGCCGTGCCTCTGCAGAGGTTCAGGAAACGGTGGGAGACACTGAGAGCTTTCCCTGCCAGGCTTTTAGAAGCTGTCATAATGTGTGTAATTACAATTAGCGTTGGTGATCTAGTTTTATTGGAAAAAGGTTTTATTGGAAAAAGGCTTGTCAGCAATAAAACAGGTTTCTTTAGTATGCCAGTAATAATGGAGAGTGCAAAAAAAATTTTTGAGGCCAGAAACATGATCGTGATGCAAATGTATTCCTTGCTTTTTCCCAGAGGGATCCAGGATAATGAGCTTTATATGCAAGACAATTCCACTTTTGAATCTTATAAATGCAAGAATGGAAAACCCCTTCTACCTCTGTGTATTACTCTCTTCATGAGAAAGAGGTTTAAAGTGATTCACGTTCAGTAGCACTTCGTGTTTAAAATACTATTATGAGTATGGCTGTAATTTTTTTAGTGTGTGGTATTTAGGAGGTGACTTGGCTTGGGACCAAAATAGGTAATTTTGAGCACCAGTATTTTCTCTGTTGTTCATGTGCCAAAGGTGCGATCTTGATTTTTTGACCTTAAAAGTTAGCATTTACTGAAATGTAGTCTACAGTTCAGTAAAAACAATGGTGATTGTTGCATGTAGCACTACTTGCAAATCAATTTCCTAAACTGTAACAAAAAAGGTTCTCTAAATCTTCAGCATTGCTGAGCTATGCCAGTAATTGGTATTTTTGATTGCGCATTGTATGTATCAGGATGAACGTGGATTTTGGCAGAGCTGGATGACAAATGTAGTGCTGTTCCCACTTTTAACCTAGACTGAGAACTCTGGTGAGGTTTTGCTTAATTTCCTCTTGCAGATGTGTTCCTTGTGTAACAGTGAGACCTTACTCTGAGGATAAGTTGTGTGTGGAAAAAGTTACAAATTCACACCTCCCTCATTCCATAGGAGTTCCCCTGAGTAGACATGCCTTAATACTAACAGTGCATGTGGCTAATGGATATATTTGTATAGTTTAATGGTATTAATAGTGACTGTATCACAATTGACTTAATTTATATTCTTCTGTCTGACTGGAGGGACCTACATCAAAGGAGGCTGAAATGGAAAGTAAGCAGGATATGAACCATGGCAGAAATGAAGCATCTCTGGAGGCAATTCCAAAGGCCATTAAGAGAACAGTTCATGAACTATTAATGTATTTCTGTGCTGCCAGCTAGGCCTGTTTTTCCCAAGGCCCAAAAAGCACACTAAGCTATTAAAAGCCTTGTCTAACAAGGAAAGAGGTGGAGACCTGCTAGTATCTACTCAGGAGGATATGCTGAGTAAAGATGGACAGCTTTGGATGCCCTGGAGCCAGCGGGGGCTGGGTGCATCTGCAGTAGCTTACAGGACCAGGCACACATCCCACCTGGAGCTCTCACTCCCCAGTCCAGCCAGTAAGCCCAAGTGGCATCCATTTTAGGAGCAGTTGTTCAGAAGAGTTTTCTTCTTCTGTGTGGATTCTGTGTTCTTCTGTATTGATCACACACACTTTAGAGGTGTGTGGTGCTGTGGATTAATGGTGTGACAGGTTTTTGTTCCCTGTCAGTTTCTGGGCAATTTTAAAGAAAATGTAAACAAATTACTTGGATACTCCTTCTCTACCATCCAAGTTCTACTGTCAAGGCAAACAGGAAGAAAGACGGGGGGGAAAAAAAAGAAAACCAGTTCCAGTTGCAGCATCTGTTTCTTTGTTTAAACCTTATAATCTCAGTGGACCTGTATAAACCCTATTCTTTGCAAACCTGTAATTCCAATGCACTGAAGCACATCTCAGGCAGGCCCTGCTCTCTGCTACTTTAGTTATGCATTGCAGTACTTAACAATAAATCTTGGTTTTACTGTGGGGAGCCAAAATCCATCACACCTCAGGAAAGGCAATTAAAAATGCAGGTTAGCAGGAGACTGAGGTCCACCCTGATGAACACAAATCAACAGGCCTGTCACAGACATTGATTTCCTACTTAGGAATTTAAAAAAATTACAGAATAGTCAGTTGTGAATGTTAGGTATAAATACTGCATTGATTTTGATATGAAATAGAAGAGGAATATATGGTTAAGAGGTGTGTGCTGAACACGTTAGAAGAGGTCAGCAGAACGACTTTGATTTGGCCTGAGAAACGAGTTGAATCAGTGACCCACCTGAGGACAGCAATAATGCATCACCTTCGTGTGATGGCTGCCACTGAGGGTGGTGATGTTTAACTGAAAGTCTGTGCTACTGCAGAAATACAAATCTGATGTTGTCCTCTATAGATTATCCTCTAAATCAGGCAGGGCCTAATTAAAGGCCTTAGAGACTTACTAAAGGCATAAACTTGGGATCAAATGTGGCCTACTATCAACAGAATACAGTGTCCAGAAACTGCTTGGGCAAGTTCCAGAAAACTGGTCACAATCTTGACAACTTACTGATTGTTCTGTGGTTAATCTCTGGGCATCTACTCTGTTGGATTTATTTCCTTCTTCCTGATCCACTTTTGCTGAACTCTTGACACTGAAGCACCACTTAACAACGAATATTCCCTAAGTTCTGATTTATGCATGGGATGTATGAGATGGGGACACAGTCAGAAGGCAAGAGAGATGTCATCCTGCTAGAAGCAATGAGGCCACAAACCCCTATTCTCAGCACTGCAAAGGCTTTCAGGTGGATTATCCTGCACTCTGTATGTACAGACACGCTGTGACAACCATGACAGTGCTGTGCAGACAGAATGTCTTTGTTTTTGCAGACTGTTTAGTGCTGAATTGGCTGGTGTGGTGAAGGAGGAGGAGGTGCCAGTGGATCACAGGAGTTTGTAGATCAAGCAGTAAAACCAAGAGCTCCCTAATTCAGAGAGTGACTGCCCAGGAATTTAGAGATAAATGCAAAACTCTGCACCCTATCTTCTTTTTTCCTCTTTGTGGATATGGAGGGGCAATTGAAAGGCGATAAAGTGAAAGAAAGATTCGAATTTTTATTAAGACCAGGGTGTCTGAGACGATGAAGCATTGGGAAATTTCTGTGTGCTGAGTACTGTGGTCTGGCAAAACAAGCCCCTTAAATATTTTAAATGCTTCTTGGAAGATAGCTCCAGCCCTAGGTACGTACAGGATTGGCCCCAGAGAACAAAACCCAGATGGTGGCTGAGTAATTGCCCAGGAATGCAGAGAGGAATCAGGTAAGCAACGGACTGTGTCTCTTTGTCCAGAGGCTGTGAAGTGACACCAAGGAAGTGAATGTCAGGGAAGCTTTTTTCCTACCTTGGGAATGTGTCCTTGCTTGATGACACAGCAGAACTTTTTTCTTGATGGGATGGGTCTGGCAAGGACAAGTTCCATCTTCAAGGTAGACTTGAAGATGTTTCCTGCTCCTCCTAATTGTTTTGGCTCCAGAAAAGGAAAGGCATCTTGAAAATCTGTGAAACTTGATGACACTTTTGGCAGTGACCATTATCTACCTTTATACAATTTCCTCTTGTAAATTGTAAATATCTTTAATATCTTTCCCCACAGGGTCCTAATAGCCATTGCTAAAGTCTTTCTGGTCTTCTTTTCACCTACTAACTTAGTTGATTCCTAAGGTTTTCTGTGGACCACTAACAACTTAGACCAAGTATCTGCACCACATAGGTAGAAATATACTAGCAGAAGAAATATACCAGCAGAAAATACTAGCAGAAGAAAAGCAGTCACAGAGTAAACCTTCAAATATAGATAACTGTGATCCCAATCCAGGAGCTGTGTGTTTGGATAAATCCCAAAGCCTTGAGCTTTTCATGTGTATATAAATTTTAGGAAGGATTGACTTAGTCTATTGAAATTATGTGAGCTTATTATCAGGCCAAGAATCACCTAAAAAACCCAACAAGAGAAACAAAACCAAATAAATCACAACACCAGAACCTGCATCTATCTTTAAATGCTTTCTTACATGCAATTCAAATGTTTGATGCTAACACCGAATGCCATTACTTGGCACATAAAACTTGTTAAATGTGTGAATTACTTGTTTTTTAAACTGATGTAGTGTAAGGAAATGCTGGTCTCACCTTCTTCTATCTCAGTGATAATCGTGCTTGCAGAATAACTGTGAAGGATGGCAATGGTTTCAAGCTTTAAGGACTTTAGAGGAGGAGTAGATAAATACATAGTGATATATAAACAGATAGTACTCCATCTATATCTGAAAAGATAAGTGAGATTTCCTGGGACACATACAACAAGGCATTTTATTTTGTCCTATTTGACTCAGTAACCACAGCATTTCTTGCTTGTGACCATTTATTCTTACTCAGAAGCTAAGGTTATCTGCAGCAGCCACAATAACATAAATTATGTTGCCAGTGAGGCAGTTCCCCTGCATACTGATACCAAGAAGAAAACCCTCACAGCCTGCAATTCAATTAGGGAGTCATTTTTGGTAGCAAGGGTCCTACCATGGGCTCTGTGCCTCTCCCTCCAAGGCTTCAAAAATCAGTGCTTACACACCTGTTCTTGGAGTGTTTTGTTGGTCCTTTAGATCAGTGCTGTGTAAATATAGAATATTAAGTTTATCTGGAGCTACTGCAGTCTATAAATATTCAAGTGTTGGCTGCCAGTTTTGTGGATGTGAGATTCACGTTGCACTAATGGAAATTATAAATTCAATCACAAATGAGGAGGACTCTTGAGAGACACTTAAGTGCACTGAAGTATTAGACATCTAACATGTAAAAAATCCTAATAGGAAGGAAAATAACTGTAGCTTTTCAGTTACGCTTCACAGCTAGTTCTACAAATATTCTTTCTCTGCACCAGAATCTCAGTAACGCTGAGAGTTCTCAAAAAAGTAAAAATATTCCATTTTATGTGTTTTGTGAAATGTGATTATTTAGTTCTGCCACCATGTACATGCCACTGTGTGTTCAGAGAAAGGAATGATGTTGCTTATGTGGTTCCTTCCCTTCAATCTCTCTGGAAATCCAGGCAGTTCTCCTCTGTGTCCTTGGAAAAGAAAATGGGGTGGAGCCTGGTGTAAGAGAATTTGCCATGTAAGGACTGATCCATGCCTCAGCATTCTCTACTGGGAAATCCAATGCTTTTCAATCTCTCTTACCCAGATTTAATTGTGTAACCACTTTATTCTTAACATTCTTACGTCTCCTTGTGTCTTCCAGTGATTAGGAGAGATGGGATTCAGCCATATTCCTGCCTTATCACCTGTGCCAAGAGGTTTTCTGCATCAGTGCAAATGCTTTTGTAAAGGGATTTCATTCTGCTAGCTTTTGAGTGTTACAGTAGGTGCTTCAAATGCAGTGCTGCATAATAGTGTGACTTGTTCAGAAAGCACATTGTAATGCAGGTTTTTAATCTGGGTACCAGTATCAGTGAAGGATAACAACAATTTCCACACTCTGTAGCTTCCTGAGGCTACAGCACAGGTTCTGTTTAGCACAGCACAGCTCATGTGCCAATAAAGTTCAGAGCTGTTAATTACAAAGTTATTGAAGGTTTATATGAGTGCATGTGAGCACATCTGATAAGGCCTGCATCTAATCCTGACTTGATGGGTGCTGATCACAGACACTTCACAACTGCCATGCTGGCATAGGAGTTTAGGAAGCACATTGCTATTTAGAAATAATTCCATTATATCCTGAGCAGCATTAGGGATCTGCTGGGCAACCAGAGAAGGATTATTATTTTTATATATTGAAGATTTCTCCAGTTTAATCTGTGGGATTTCTTAATGGGAGACAAGAACTGAAAATTCTGTTTTCTGAATACATGTAACCGCTTTGTTATTAAAAAAGTGAACTTCTGATTATTCTCAAATCCAGAAAGTGTTTCCCTCACATGACATGTGTCAGAGTGTAGTGGGCAACAATCCTCACATTTATCAACTTCTTTGGAAATCATCGAGTGCCTTTGTGCCTTTTAGCCTTTGTTATTCAAAAAGCATGCCACATTGTCAAGTCATGAGTTAAGTTGGGAATTACTAGAGCCAACATTCCAAGTGAGCTTTTTATTTACCACCTCTTTTTATGTCCCTGTTAACTTTGTATCTTTCCTGTTGTTTCAACACTTGGCAATAGGCTTTTGATAGGCTTTTCCTATGCAAAAAATTACTGAACTGTAACAATATTAAGACATCCCTCTTTGCAGGTTCTTCTACTTCATTTTTCAGGAAGTTTTTCATTAAATCATGTTACAGCTCCTATAAACAAAAGCAGGTTGACAGCTCTGTGCTGGTGCAAACAGTTTTCATAAAGTGTTGATATCAGAAAGAGGAGTTCAGTACAAAAATACCATGCAGAACACCTTTTATGAATTGCTGCAAAAGCCTTTTTAGGGGAGGTGTTTACTGCTCAGCTCAGAGATTCACCCACTGGACTATGAGGAGAAAATACTGGTTTCTGTTTGCTTGTTTGTTCAGAAGAAAGGAAATTGTGTCTGCTGTTACAACATCTAGCAATGGCTGCTATGTGAACTAAAGTTTGAAGCTTCTCAAATGGAAATGAGAATTGCGATCCCGAACTGAGCCCCCACGGCTAAATCTTTTTGATGTGTTCATTAATTAATTACCCATAGCTGAAGGAGATTAGAGCAGAGTTCAAAGCTGAGAAATATGCAAAGGAAAATACTGTTTTAGACAAGAAAATTAACTGTAAAAAGTCTAGTTGAGTTTATTAGGGTCTTGCTCTTAGGAAAGTTTCACCAGCCATTCTAGTGAAGATTTAGTTTCACTAAAAATCCAGCTCTAGAAATTGTTGGGGTCTCAGATGTTTGTGTATTGTGCCTTACAAAATATGTGCTGCCACAGCTAATTTAGTACTCTGGAATTTATTTATAGCCAATCATACTTCTGTGGGGTTGGGGTGGACTGAAGAAGAGCTTGTCATTCCTTCTGGATTTTCTGGATGTGTAAAGCTGTTGTGATGCATCTAATCTAAGCCTCAAGATAATAACGAAATATTGCTTAAATTGAATTTTCTTTGTAACCCATAAAACCAGGCACAGACCCCAAGCTTCTAAAATAAGTTTACAGGTTAATTAAGATATTAATCTTTTCATCTGTAATTTCTGGTAACTGCAGGTGAAGCAGAACTATACAAAGGAAAGATGGATTACAGTAAAAACCCTACAACTCAGCCTTTTATTACATCATTTTGCCAAACAAAAGAAAATTAAGCAAAGAAAACTAGCAGTGAGGCTGCAGACAATGAAGTGGTTTGCAAAGATGCATAATGGTTTTACTGAATAATCACATTTGGCTGAAACCAGCCAGCCAAACAATGAAAACTTAAAATCAGATTTCCTCACTGTGGGATGGGCAGTGAGTTCATTAAGCTGTATGATTCATTTAAAATAGTTTTACAATGCAAAGGATACAAATCCCACGTACCCCAGCCTCTCTTCTAAATAAAGGGCATTGGCCTAGGCTTGCACTTATTGAGTTCACTTGAAATATTTGAACATCAGCTGCGGAATTTCCCAGCCTCCTCTTCCCCACATCAATAAGGGGTTGGAGTAGTACAACAGGTGAGTGTAATTTCTCTGATACAGACTTTTCTCCCTTCCTTGTCTCCTGTGACACTGTGTTTCCTTAAGTTCAAAAATTAATTAAGCAGTGAAAGCAGGAGTATGTTGGCTTGAAGTGCAGTGCAAGAAACCATCTTACTTCCTTATCAGTGTGTTTCCTGCAAGATTAAAAATGCTGTGACTTATGAAGCTTCCAGAGAGGAATCCCATAAGGTAGGATTAAACAGGAAGATGTTCTAGGGTATTCCCTGCTATAATGAAAAACCGTAGTAAATACTTGACTAGAATTCTGGGACCACTGGAATTAGAATTTAGGGTGTTAGGGTTTTTTTAAGGGAGAGTTAATTTCTCACTTAGTGAAGGCTTCATCAGCTGGAAGAGACTAATGGACACTCAATGGTTTGGGACTACTTGTGAAAGAAGATTGTGTCAGCCAGGATTGAGAGGTGGAAATGCTGGAAAGACCAGAAATTCCTTCCCTCCTGCTTGTGGAAAGGTAAATAAAGGCTGGAGGCAGGTGTGGAATGGAGTATGTCCTTGGTCTTGGAGGGGAAGAGCAGATTAATGTTCCAGTAGCACGACAGACGTGGCAGGTGCAGGTTGGTGCTGCTGCAGGGCTCCTGCTCTGTGCACTTTGAAAGGTGGCTGGTGCTTCAAGGGACACTGGAGGAGAGAATGATGGTTAATCCTTAAAAGCTTTGACAGTACAGTTTGAAAAATAGCCTGGGAGTGGGGCACAAGGGTAGAGAAATAGAACTGAGAACCACTTCTCCAGTGAGGTAATACTACCTGCCACCAGAGAGATTGAAAAGCCAGCTCAGGTAGGAGAAATCTATGCCAGGGCCACGGGTGAGCTGCTTTATCCTTGCACATAATGGAGTGTGGATGTCAAAAAGCTGAACCAACTGCCTGGGATCTGAGTCCTAGAGTGTATTTATATATATACGTGTGTGTGTGTGTTTATATACACATGGCTTATATAACTTGTTAAAGTACAAGTCTTGCTCAAGTAACCAAAATGTGTTTCAAGGAGCCAAGATTTAAACTTTGCACGTATGTCTCAGAGCTGTGTGTTACTTCTTTATCACTTCTGTACTAACAGAGGAAAGATTTCTCAATTACCCATTTTTTCCTAGCCCTTTTAACAAAGGCTCTCTAAAGAGTAGAAGTGTAGCTTTTTTTCTCCTTTGATTATTTACTATGGAATTCTATTTTACAGTTGCAAGCTCATCTTAATTTAGGATTTGTAGTAGAAAAAAATACCAAGGACTAGTTTCTAACTCATAATGTGCTGCTTACTGACAACATACTAATGATTCTGCGAGCAAATCAATTTCCCCCACCTGTTCTATTTTTAAGTGTATGTGTTCATTCAGCAGCTGGAATTTATTGCTGAATATGGCAGCAGTACAATGGAATATTTTCAGGTTAGGAATGTTATGTTTATTGGCTCTTTTGATGGAAATAAAATAAAAAACTTTGACCAAGCTCCATTTTATAAGCTGGGCTATGATACAGCTAACTCAGAAGGGGTCAGAGCTTTCTCTTGAAACTATCTAAATATTTTAAAAAAACAAAGAAGTGCTTAGTTTATCTAGGACATGTTTTGAGTCCAGAGTGTAGAAACTACTAACTCAGGGCTACTACAGCATCCCTAAAGTGCCACAGGATGGCAGCCTTTCAGAGCAGTGCATTGTTATCCCGTGGAAAATAATTCATTTTCTGCCTGAAAATTGATGAGTGTTCTGGTGTATTTCTTTGTTACAGAAACCACTGTCCAGCTGCATCATATTGTGCTTTGTCTGGATGGTCACAGAGCTTAAAAGGTTCTTCTCTGTGGTGCAGTCTGCATTTTAAACCTGCAGCTGAGATTAAAAAACAAGGGCAATCAAGTATGGGTGTGAAATTCTAGTTCTGGGTGTTCTTTAACCTATTCTATGCTTAACAGAGTCTGGAGGGTTAATCTCTTTTCCTCTTGCATGTGATGGGTTGCTTTGCTTTGTCACTCATATCCTTCAAATACTTCCAATGACATTTTGTTTAAGGTGAGATTGCAACCTTATAAAGTACTTTGAATAAGGACAGCCATTATTGTGGGTGGTATATGAAAAGCAGTTGTTACTGTTGGTTGTTGCAAAAGAGATTCCTGCACATGTGCAGGTCTCTAAGATTACCACAGACAGTGAAGGAATTGTGTTCACATGGAGCTGACTGTCTCCATAAACTCTGCAGGACCTCAAAATTTATACAACTTTAATACCCATATAAAGAATTTATCAGTTCCACATGAGTTTGCAACTGTGTTCACAGGACAAAAATTGCAAACTTTTTTTTTTTTAAATCTTGATCTAAGATTCCTTAGTACATGATTGTGATGTCAGACAACAGCTTTGAGGTTACATTGGAGTTGATGATTGTGAAAACTCATCAATTGTGAAAACTCTTTGAAATAAAAACAATAGATACTTCTACATAAATCAACAGAAGTACCAGGAACTGAATTCTCTGCTAAAGCAGCTGCCTGAGCCACATAAAAAAATGCGAGACCAGGAGATTGAGGGAGGTTAATTCTGCCCCTCTACCCCGCTCTTGTGAGACCCCACCTGGAGTGCTGCATTCAGCAGGTCTAGATTAAATATTAGGAACAAACGTGTTAGGAGGGTGGTGAGAACTGGCACACGTTGCCCAGAGAAACTGTGGATTCCCCATCCTTGGAAATGTTCAAGAACAGGTTGGATGGGACTCTGAGGAACCTGGTCTAGTAGAAGGTGTCTATGGAACTGAATGATCTTTAAGATCCCTTCCAACCCAAACCATTTTGTGATTTTATATTGGACCCAAGCCTCATTTCAGGGCATCATTGATCTTGTAATTCCCAAAGTCATCTTATACATATTTTGTCTACTGAATACATAGCAGTCTTAAAAACAAACCCAGATTTTTTTTTCCCTGTTATAGGACATGACAGAATACTGCCAGCTGCTTACATTTGTTCCAGCAGGGCATCATCCTGTTGAGTAAAGCTTCCTTCAGAGGCCCATCTTGAGCACCTCAACATGAGTGTGCAGGGCAATGTAATGTAATGAATCTCTGTGTATTCAGCAGGACCTTGCTGCCCACAGCCAACCCCTCTGTGGTGGAACCTGCTTGCCATGGATTCTAAAATAAGGCAATTATTTATGTTAATGGGGATCAAAGGAGAAATGGGGCCAAATGCACACCTGTAATATATAAAGTTTTCTTGGGCTTCATGGGATTATTTTGACTGAGCTGCTCTAACCACAGTTCATGAGCTGAAGTCTCAGTTTGCTTTGGTGCACCAAAGGGTGCAGAACATACTTACAGCCAGCACACTCTGCAAGCATAGACTTGCAGTCATAAAATCAGTGTCTAGGTTCACAAACAACCAATGCTTTATTAAAATAAGGACTTCAAAAATCAAACAATCTCAGAATTTTTCCCATTATTAACATTCTCTGTGAAAAAAACTCTCTCAAAAAGAGATGACTGCTTTTATTCTTTGCCAATTCAGTTATGATAATTTTAGATGTAATTTCTTACTGTTATGACTGCTATCTGTGTTAGAATGTGTTTCTTTCTGTACTTTCCTTTGGGATTTGTTTTCAAGAGGTCTGCAATTTGAAGAGAAAATACAGTAAAACATTCATAGGCTGCAATGGAAGTGGGGCAGCACACTTGTAGTTCTTGCTTCGGTTTTGAGGAGAGATGGTAACCAAAGCTGGGCAAATGGTGCTCCTACATTAAGAAAACTCTAAGAAATCTCAATATTTAACCCAAATAGGGTGAAGCTGTGCTGCAGCACAGTTCTGTGACCCTACAGCTTCTACCAAACAGAAAATCAGGACCTTTTAGAAGTGTTGAGGCAGCTACTCTGCCTTCTCCATCCTGGTGATTTTCCAGATCCTCAGCTCACCTACCACCCACGTGGGAAGGTGGTTCACAATTTATATTTCACCTCAATTACCAACAAACCACAAGCCTTTCTCAGCTTCCAAGGCTTTCTGAATGCACTCATAGGTCAGCTGAGAGTTAACTGCAAAGACAGGATTTTCTACCTTTAACTTTCTGCCTTCCTAAGAAAAAGGGGTTCTCTCAGATGAGGAATATTCTGAGGGGTGGATATTTCTGGCCCAAACTTCCCCCAGTTACTGCCACATAAATCCAGGTACTCCATTCCCTAGAAGCACTGATTATGTGGTAAGAATAGGATCATTTTTAACCTAACTGAATTGGTTCTTTCCAAGCAGCTTAGACACATTTTGAATGACTAGTTCAGCCCTTTGCTTACATGATCAAGAGAAGGAAAAAATGAGTCATCTCATTTTGAGAGCTTCTTCACAGAAGGAAAAATTCTGTCCTGATGGTAGTGTATATATTATCCCCTGTGGACAGGCAAAAGAAAAATAGGAGTGATAGAAGGATTCAGTGGCTGAGATTGTTTCATAATGTAAGGGAGCTTGAAGAGAGCATATGAGAAAAGCCAGAAAGGTGCTGTCAGAATCGCTGTTTTTCTTTTCCTGTTTCTAAAGAATTTCATGTAATGATGGGTGACACAGTCTGTCCTATAAGGTAATACCAAGTTACAGTCTATCCTACAAGTTAATATCAAGTTGGTTTCCCCACCCCCTACAGTGAGTGATTATGTAATACCTTAGTACAGTACTCCTCAGTCTCCTAAGAAATGCAGAGAAAGTGCATGTTTGATTACTTTGAAAGATACCTGGTATGTGTATTGTAAGAAACATTGAAAAAGTAGAGATTGAGTGCTCCAAGGGGTCAGATAAACAAGTATTGATACTCATCTAATTTAGGTTTAAATAAAAAGGTAATCACATGTTTCTCATTTAGTTTAAGAAAATAGCTTATATAAGTAAATTGATAAATAGCTCTCTATTTCTTTACTAGTGGAATTTTTGTCTTTGTTTTTGGAGAATTCTCTTCAAATTCTTAACAAATGCCTCACAGGGCAGTAGTTCCCTGTTTCCCTTTTGAGAGCTGGGAATTGCAAGGAGATGCAACTGTCTGATTTAGGATTGAGTTGTAGGTATTAGCCTGCTGTAATTTCTAAGTGACCAGTGTATATATAAGTATAATGATACCTGTTAGGCAGAAACTGGAGAACCTAACTTATTTCTTTCCACTGTGTGGAGAAAAAAAAGGAATCCCAAATGCAGCCTTTTAGTTCTGGAGATATTATCCCACAGCATTACAAGGTACTGTGCCTGGACTATAATTATCCTATTAAAAATAATTTTGAAGGACAAATAGAAATCAATGAATTTAAGTGAAGTTTAAATTAATCTTTGCACAAGAGTATCACCTTCAAAAACTCTTAATAGTCATGCAGATATTTTGCCTTTTCTGAGTTGGGTTTTAGTCAGAAGCGTAAACAAATGGGTATGAATTCACTTGGGCAGGACTTTGTGGCCAATAACTGCACTGCCATTCAGTTTCAAGGAATGGAACAGGCAGAGACTGTGTAATTTTTTTTCCCCTGTTCAGATTAAGAAAAAAATCCCATTCACAGTGGAGAATTTATCTACATCTGTCACTAATATACTGCCAATTCTTTCTTAACATTAGCTTCACTAGAGGCATTTCCAGTGTCAAATATACAGCTGTAGCCAATTCTAGAAAAGCAATTGGTATAGACTATCATTCTCTCTGAGCTTAATTTGCACCTTAATTAACTGTGTGTCTGTCCATAGCTCAGTGTAGTCCTGCTCTTTGACAGAGCATGAAGTGCTAGAAATAAGTAATGCAGGTTAATGCACACAGCCAGCTAATGCTTATGGGACTCCAAAATATTTTAAAATCACTGGTTGTATTTTGCACTATGTTTTCTAGAACTTGGACAGCATTATGATTTCTGCATCTTGAAGAAGGCAGCAAATCAAGGTACAGTTTCAGTCCTTATTTTCTTCACTTCTGCTCAGTTCTTGTAGGTGTTTTTTTGCTAGTAGCTCACTGTAGCAGGCAAGAGCTTCTGTGTACATCCTCTATGATCATATATTGCCTAGTTATGCTGATTTTTGAGTCAAAAAATGCCTTACTGGCTTCATGCTCCGTGAGTAGAAAGCAGAATTTTTAAGGTTACTTAATTAGTTCGGTACCGTTGTTTTTTAGATTTCAGTTCCATGAGAAAGCCAGAACACCAAGCAGGCTGCCAGTTACCACCTCGAGTGTTTCCGTGCAGGCACAGCGAGGTGAGGCACAGACAGCACACCTGCTTTGGAATAATAAATCACCGATGGAAATGAAGTTAGCTGCGCTGGTACTTCCCCGTGCTGCTCCCCACGGGGAGCAAACATTGTGGACTTCGCAGGTGTCCTGTACTCGGCCATGCACTACGTTTGTATTCTTTGCAGGCTGAAGTTCCTCTGGGAATGCCGGGTGCACAAGCACCGCGCATTCCCGGTTTCCCACGGCGGGAGGGAATGAGGGAAGCGGCCCCCACGGAGCTCCAGCTTCGGCTCTCCCCTCACGCCGCCGCTGCCGAGCGCCGCCGGGGGCGTCGCTATTTTAGGATGAAAAAAGGGCCGAAAAGGGCCTCATTCCCACGGCATCTGCGCCAGGAGCACAGGTGTGAGGAGTGTGGCGGGGAAGTTTTGAGTTTTAACTTTTCTTTTTTTTTTTTTTAATTTTATTTTCTTTTTTTTGGTGCTTGATAAACGCCCTTCCCAGAGAGGCCCCTCCGTAGAGAGGGCGTTTATATGATTTGGGCTTTCAGCAAGTCGCAGATACTGCCTCAGTTGTAATAAATACACTCTTTAAAAAAAAAAAAACAAACAACTTTTAGGTTCTCCACAACAAGCGGTTTATGATGCTATAAAAACGTGTGTGGGTGTCTCGACACACAGGTGAGGCCCGAGCATCCCACAGCTGAGTTCAATGAGAATCTGAGGAGAACATTATCCCTCTTGCCTGCCCTGAGGTCAGATACTCCTGAGAGTTTTCTCCCATTTTCCTTCTTCTTTCTCTCATTTTCCTCTCTTCACAAATGAGTTTTCCCTCATTTTCCTCTATTTCCCTCTTCTTTTATGACTGAGAAAACATTGGAATTCAGGAGAAGCTCTCAGCGAGTTCTGGACACAGAAGAGATTTCCATTGCTTTTTTGCCACAACTTTTAGGAAAAAACCCTCAAAAAACCAAAATCCTGACTTTCTTAGGGTGCTCACCACATGGGTGAATACTGACTTGGTTTTACTAAGTGTTATATTAGAATTCGGTGTTAAATTTTGTTAATAATTTTATCTGGTGGCATTCTCTGAGATCCTCTTTGTTTTCATACTCTTGGTCTATATGTATTCCACAACCAAGTGGCATTCCTGATTATATAAAAGATAAATTATTTACATATTGGTTTTGAAGCTTTTTAGGTGTGGTTCTATCTTCCTTTACAAAGCTCTTGTGTTTTCCAGTTTGTGGAATTTTTTTTGTTTATTGCTGCCATAGTCCTGTTGCACTGCAATTCCATCGCTGTCTGTTCCATATGGAGAAGGAAGTTTAAATTTTTTTGAGTCCTATTTTAATTGTATGAGTCTTGGACTTTTGTAGGATTATCTTGTGAAAAAATTCTGTGTTGTATTAGTAAGATTTATGGTTGCTTAATCCTCCCTCAAAAAAAAAAAAAAAGAAAAAGGTTTTCTTATATCTTGCATTTTTATTTTAAATGATCCTAAAAATAATTTATTTTACTAAAATAGCAAAATGTGTTTTGAGAAACTTGACACCAAAACCCACTACAAGCATGAATCTGATAGCCCACAGCATTTAATTTTTTTTGCTGTACCCTATTTATACATATGAAAATTCTTTTTCCTTAAACATTTCAAAATTATTAGAGTGACTTCTCATGGTAATATCTATCATTTTAAAAAGAATTATTTTTATTCTTACTTGTTGAAGGTAATATAAATGATAGTTTAAGTGGACACCAAACTAAACCCCCCAGATTCAGAATTATAATTTTTTAGTATATTTATTTCAGGAGGTTTAATTAAGCTGTGTCATTCAGGGGGCAATTCAGGTGCCAGAGATGGAAGGGATTTCCTGTTCAAACCTTTAAGGGACTGTCTGGTATTACTGACAGGCAGATGGTCACAAAACAGTATTTTCTGTAAAACATTTCTCCCTGTGTGCAGTGGTTTTTAATGTAATTGTAGTCTTATTTTAGAGGCAGTGCAGCATTTAATTTAGTCAGGCCTCAACAACAATGTTTTGTTCTGCCAATGTAATTCTGCAACATCGACATGCAATAGCATTAGTCTTATTCTGAGATGTGTTTATTTTTAATCCCTGCTATTATCCCTGAATTTTCAGGTTTCCAGCCAGCTTATCAGTTTTCTTAGCCTGGTCTTGGGAGTTTCCAGGTTTTGAAAGGAGTCTGTCACATAATCTGCCTTTTTTATCCTGCTTAGTTAGCGATTTAAATGCAGAAAGAGGAACTGCTTATACTGAACCACCACAAATACAATAAACACAAAAAAAACCCCCACAGATAATTATGTGCAGGTAAAATTCACCAAGAATCTTGCATCCTGATTTTTGGGTAGGTTTGTAACTACAGCCCTTTTTTTGATTGTTATTATTCCCAGGATAAAGTTGGAGCAAAGAGATTTTTCTTTCAACAATGTGTACTTGCCTTGTCTCTGCATTAGTAAATAGGTCTGAGCACTCACTGTGATATCAGTAGTTACTTGTATGCACACTTGTCAGACAAAAGTGCCTTCTCTGGTGTCTGTAACACCAACCAGTGTGTCCTTGAGGCTGACCTCTTGAAGTAGGCTGGTTATGAACGTGGGGTTGGATGCAGCAAGGGTGAATCAATTAGGGCCTCCCCTGTCTATTCCTACAGATAAATAGAAGGGCTGAATGTAGCCCATGTCATCCACTGGTGTTAGGATTTCTGAATCCTGTGCCTCCACCCACTATGGACTGTAGTGTGAGGGATTCTGCTGCTCCTGGGAGAATTTGTGTATAGCTGGCTGTGAATCCCTCTGGCAAAATCGATTTGGGCAGAGTTGAAGATAAATGAGAACCTCTTGGTGATAATGCATTTATTAAAAGCTTGCTTTAACAGTTTGTTCAATTAAATACATACTGTTGAGCATGAAGACTAACCAAAAAAACCAAACCTCCAAGCATTTGCTGCTCACCCATGAAAGAATAAATTTTAGTTCAAAGTTCTAGGTGGATCTGGTTCTGTTGGCTGTACTCCCTGTTCCCTGTACAAGGCTTTTGCACTCAAAAAATGGAAATGGCGTTGTGCCATACACCACATACTAAAATTGCACTGTTATAAAAGCAAGGGAAAAAGCACTTTGCAGTGCTTTCACTTATCATTTAGTGCCAGCTGGCAGTGTGGGATTGGAAAGGCTATTGGTTAGTCTTTTATATTTGGTCTTGCTAGCTGTGTGATAAGTAATAGGTCTGTCTTCCCTGACACCTTTTATCTGGGATCTTGAACTGTTTCAGCTCTGCCTGTGGATGGGAAGGGTTTAATTACATAGGCCCTTTGCAGGTGTTGTATTGTACAGGCTTGTATTATACAGTTTCTTTACATGACTGTGCTGATATGCACACAGGTGCTGGTGCCAGTGAATCTTTGGATTGCTGCTTGCAGTGTGCACCCATTTCACTGATCATAATCAAAACTCTATGAAAAGATGAAGGAAGCCCTATGTGCTTTAGAAGTGTAGCCCCCAGCGTATGCAAAGGGAGAATTTTTTTTTCTTAAATAGCTAAAATCTTTAAAACAGAGGCCTTGTTGTTTCCCTCATGCTCAAGAACTGCCTGTGTTGAGGAATACCCACAGTGCCAGTAGCTTGGTGAGCAGATGCAGTGGGAGCTGCAGGCTGTGCCCTGGGTGGGGGGAGCAGCTGGAGCCCCAGGCAAGAGGCTGTGACCTGCCCAAGCATCACTGCTGGATTCAGTGGGAGGCTTTTCCTTACTTTGTGTGTTCCAGAGCCTGTGTGTTCCCTCAGTGCCTGGTACTGTGAGATGTGAAGGTGTGCATGGACCCAGAGATCTCATATAGAGCAAAAAGTAAGAGGTAGATGGAAATACAAAGGTATGACAGCAGTAGTTCAATGTTATCTAATTTATCTATATATCCACTTATTTGTGTAGTGTGTGTGTGTATGTATGGAAAGACAGCAGAGGAGTGGGGGAGTTTATGGTGGAGCTGTATTTTATTTGCAGGGTCCCCTGTGGCAGGGAGGAATGATGCATCTGACTCCATGTTCTCAGAAGGCTAATTTATTACTTTATTATACTATATTATATTAAAGAATACTATACTAAACTATACTAAAGAATACAGAAAAGATACTTACTGAATGCTAAAAGGATAATAATGAAAACTCGTGACTCTTTCCAGAGTCCCAACACAGCTTGGCCCCAGTTGGCCAAAGAGTCAAAACAAGTCACACCAGAATCCAATGAAACAATCACCTGTGGGTAAACAATCTCCAAACACATTCCACATGTGAGCACAACACTGGAGAAGCAAATGAGATAAGAATTGTTTTCCTTTTCTCTGAGGCTTCTCAGCTTCCCAGGAAAAAAAATCCTGGGCAAAGGGCTTTTTCCAGAGAATGTGAATGCCACAAAGCTGCACCACATTCCATGCTGTCCTGGGATAAAAGGAGAAGATCAGCAATGTAGGCCAGCTGAGACCCAAGGGAGAACTCCTTTTAATACTAGTTGTGGTGGTGTGTGCAATGTACTATGCAGGAGCATCAGGGAATAGCTTGGAGATCTCTCAGTGCTACCAGGTCACTGTTGGCATCCAGCCCAAAGCTGATGTGCAGTCACAGCCATTCTGGAATACCTGGGGAAAAATAGAAACCTGAAGTCTCTGTTCCCACAAGTGGAAGTCAAATTATACCATACTCAGCTGTAAAGAAACCTTTTGATTTGTGTAGGAATCAGAAAAGTTCTATAACATGTCTATAATAAGGTCATTGGACTATAAATGTGGCTTTAAAATGATGGTTCATCCTTTGAAATACTTGATGCCCCTGCCCATGGCAGGGGAGTTGAAACTAGATGATTTTTAAGGTCCCTTCCAAGACAAAACATTTTAAAAGTTTATTACATAAATAGTTTGGGACCTAAAATAGAAAACATTGTACCTTTAATCTACTTCACTGTAATCTTTACTGACTTGAGCCCTTCTTTCCTATGTAGAGACAGGTGGGGAAAAAAGACTTGCTCATAATGGGCTAAAATAGGTTTTGTAGTGGATGGTTGCATTGCCTCTCTGTTTACATGTCTGCAAAATGCATGCCTGCAAAGAATTTGGAAGTAAAACAATTACACTCTGAACATGGGCTTCTATAGTTTTATGTAAATGGAGCATAAAACTTGTATGACATGATGAAATAAAAGTAAGGTGGGGTTTTTTTTCTAGCTTTTTGGGGATATTGGTGTCTGAATAGAAAGGGCTGCAATGTATGGATCTATATGTGAAAAATAGATTAAAATGGAAAAATGAGCCATGTTTCTCCATGCATTTTCTAGGAAAGAAAAAAAGAAGATAATGAATGCTTATTTTTGTTTAGATCTGGCTTTTCAAGAGGAGATGCAGTTACACAAAGGTGTGGTGGCTGCACAGAACTGTGGTGTTTTCTGTGAAGATGAAAATGGACCAACTGCTCTTGTAGTAAGTTATTACTGGCAAAAAGCAAAGAGCATTGCTGAATAAAAATGGCCTCTCTGCCTAGAGAAATGTTAAGGGGCACAGAAAGGGACTTCTGGAATCTGGATTTCCAACATTTTCCTTTAGGCACCAAGGTTTCAATCTTGCTGAGGTTTTAAATTTCTGTGCTCTGGAAAGGATGGTAGAGTTACAAGGTTTTTGTTGACAAGAAATCTCTGCACTCCTGAGAATAACCACTGTAAAATGACATTCACTCAGTTGATCATGTCAGAACAGGCCTATTCTGATGAACTTTCAAACTCCTTTCAAGGATTGTAACCCAGGATATTAACAGTTTAAATAATCTAGATTCACAAGTGTAGGGTAGTTATAAAAACACCCCAATGAATGTAGTATTTCGTTAATACTAAATCAAGCTAATCATTTGAGTTAATGCTTGTCTTTTTTTTTTTTTGTTGGTTCAGTTATCCAAGGGTCTGATTTACTCTCTCACATCCAGAAACATCTGAATCATCCTTTTAGCTTGTTCAAGGCAACCTGCTTCAATACTGGGGCCAATGGGCTGATGGAAGCAGTCTTGTAGCTGTTTTTGGTTTATTCTGTACTGACAATAAACATTTTACTTAAAAATCTTTCTTTAATAATATTGAAAAAAAACAACCCCAAACCTCAATTTGCAGAAATAATTAAATTCAAAATGTTTGCTTCTTTCTGAAGTAATGAAGTTTTAAATGAAGGATGCAAGCAAAAAGCAGAAGGGACAAAGTGAATGCACTATGGAACAATAGGATAATTTAAAAAAAATTTGGTTTTCATTATTTCATTCAGGTATAGCACATAACTGTTTTCTAGGGCAGGAAGTAAAATATTTGGTAATAACTGTTACCTGATATTGTTAATGAAAACATAATGAAACTAGGAAAATGGTACCCAGTCTGCAGCAATTGGAAACCATCAGATGACCTGGACCACACCCACAGTATCATGTATCTAATACTTGACTAATATTTTTTATAAATTATTAATCTTCCGCTGTTAAGAGTTGAGGATAAAACAAAAAGTCTTTTTGAGGCTGGTCTGTGACTTATCACTCATTCTCCCTCTGGTATTCAGAGCAGTGGTGAGAAGGACAAGTGTTCACAATCTGAGGGTTTTTAAACACACAAAGCTGTAAAGTCTTATCACTTCCTTATCTTGGCACCTGCAATTCTATGCCCTTCTTTATGTATCAGATGAGATAATCACCTACATCTCTTTTAAATGTAGGGATTGAGAAATAGGGCAGAGCTGAAAACATTCATATCAGTTAAACTGTGTTCTTTGTGGCTGCAGCTGGGAATACTTTATTTAGGAAAAGCAGCCAGAGAGAGGGAGGGATGTGAAAGGCAGGCCTGCTATCTCAGTGGCTTTGCACATTCACCACAGGTCTGAGTTATTTTTTGATGCTCTAAAAACTGCTTCTTTCTGCTTAAACAGTCATAGGAATAAACCCAAGGATCCTCTTTTACCGCTTTTGCAGAACTGCACAAGTGAGTCTGGAACACAGGCCCTATGAAGGATGACCGAGGGAGCTGGGGGTGTTTAGCCTGGAGAAAAGGAGGCTCAGAGGTGACCTTATCACTCACTACAGCTTCTGAAAGGTGGTTGTTGCCAGGTGGGGGTTGATCTCTTTTTCTAGGCAGCAACTGACAGAACCAGAGGACCCAGTCTCAAGCTGCATCAAGGGAAATAGAGGTTGGATGCTAGGAAAAAGTTTTTTACAGAAGAAATGATCAAGTACTGGAATGGTCTGCCTGGGGAGGTGGTGGAGTCACCATCCCTGGATGTGTTTAAAAAAAGACTGGATGTGGCACTTGGTGCCATGGTTTAGTTGAGGTATTAGGGCATGGGTTGGACTCAGTGGTTTTGAAGGTCTCTTCCAACCCAGTGATTCTGTGTGATTCTGTGAGTTATTTCCTATTGTATTTGTTGGGAATGCCTGACAAAGGCAGGAATATTCTCAGAAGGTTAATTTATTAATTTATGATATTATATAATATTAAAGAATACTATACTAAACTATACTAAAGAATACAGAGAGGATACTTACTAAATGCTAAAAAGATAATAATGAAAACTTGTGACTCTTTCCAGAGTCCTGACCCAGCTTGGCCCCAGTTGGCCAAAGAGTCAAAACAACTCACACCAGAAACCAATGAAACAATCACCTGTGGGTAAACAATCTCCAAACACATTCCACATGTGAGCACAACACAGGAGAAGCAAATGAGATGAGATTTGTTTTCCTTTTCTGTGAGGCTTCTCAGCTTCCCAGGAGAGAAATCCTGGGTGAAGGGATTTTTCTGAGAGTGTGAATGCTACAATTTCCCCTCTGCTTTATTTTTCTGACTTTAGGGTTTTGCATTTACTTCTGTGCAGTGAATCCAAGCCTGTCACTGCCTGGGAAAGTGGTTGGGCCACTGAGCTATTAGCTAAAAGTGCTGCAACTTCTTCCAGCTGCACTTCAAAAATAAACGGAGTCCTTCTCTGGCCATTCAAAGACCAGCTGCAGGCACCTAGGATTGTGAGAGGAGACCTGGACTGTCCATGTTCTGGACAGAGACAGGAATTTGGATCAAGTGCAGTGGAAAATGCTTCCTCTGAGATAACTAGCTGGTTGTCATCCTTCACGCCTGCAGCTTTAGATAAGCTTGGCTTGAACGCCTGTTCCTCCCCAGACATGGTACGGGAAGCCTTGGATCACAGCTCTGAGATCTGGATTCCATCCAAGGGAGCCACAGGCCTGACAGACAGATGTGTCAGTGGGCCACTCCTAGGTGTGCAGGTTTCTCACTGAGCCCAGTGATTTTAACAGAGGCTCTGTAGTAAATGTTGGGTTTGGTGAAGTGATCTGGGGCGGATTTGAGGTGGCTATTTATGGCACATATTGAGTACAGTCCCCAGCATGAAGGTTTCGTTATATAGCATTTTGTCCATCTGTTGTGTGATTCTTTTTTTTTTTTTCCTGTGATGGGAAAGAAGCTAAAATTACTTTGGAATTTGTTCTTCCTCCTTGCTGCTTGTCTAAGGGGGAAAGTAAAGTGAAATGTCATGACTTTAATAGGAATTTCATGGATTGGCAATGCTTTCTTTTCCAGTTAACATTTGAAGAATTGGGGTTTTTTTGCATGTCTTCTTTCCCAATCCTTTCACTGTCAATTGAAAAAAAAAAGGTTTATTATTATAAACCTTTGCTGGGTAACCACTAAAAATTAAGATTTACTTACTTTTGGCATCAATTTCCATGTTGCCATTACTGCTGGCGGTAATGGTAACTCTTGGTAATGGTAATTTGCTTTTCTTTTTCATGCTTTGTTAGCACAAAACCTTTGAACTCCTCATCTCATTTCCAAGAATTTTCTGTGTTAATGAGAGCACCTCTTCAGAAAGCAGTGCAACAATACAGGTTATGAGATTCTTTGAGAACTGTTGGTTTGAAGATATAGGCAAAATATATTTCTATCCTAAAGGTAAAAAAAAAGGCTGACCAGATGCAAAAGTGGAGCAGCTTTGAATTTTTTATAACAAGTATTAAGATTATACCTACAGAAACACTCAAAAGACAACACACCTATTTCTGTGCTGAGGTTAATAAATATGCTTGCAATTGGAAATTATTAAAACTTTTCTTAAGAAAAGTTGGTTGAAACAAAGATATGCAAGCACTCCATAATTTCTCTTTGCGTAAACTTGATTTATTGAATCTGTGAAGTGATCACTGATGTCCAGGGTAAATAACTTTTGGTTGCCATCATCTATGTTTTTGTTTCCTTCAAGAGGCTTTCTCACTAAGTTCTGATTAATTCTATTATTTCATAGGGATTTCAAGTACTTTTCTTGATTTCAGGAATTAATTTTAAAAACTTTTAGAATGTTCCTTTCCTTTGAATCTTCCATTTGAGAAAAAGGTGAATGTGACGTTCTTCATGTGAAGGTGCTACCAGTTCACAAGTGATGTTGCTAACAATTGTTATATTACAGTATTAATGTTTTTTAATGCCTATAATGTCTTTCATCCCAAAGCCACTTTACAGAACGTGTGTCAGCTGTCACCTGCTGGATGGTTTAATACCTTGGTAATAACTCTAAATGACACTGCATGCAGATGAAAGAGCTTCACTGATTGACAAGGATTCATTGAGGCACCTGGTGCTTTGTTTTGGGAGGAAAATGCTATGCTTGAAAGGAATCCATGTCAAGATTACACCTAGAATCTGGCATCAAAAGAAGAGGAAACAAGAGATGTTTCATGGATGTCTTCCAAGCCATGGTTTCATGTTGTTACCTCGCTTCATCTGTCTGTGATAACAATGGAAGGTAAGTTGGAGCCTGACTTGGAGCTGACAACAGGCAGCTGGCTGGTGTGGAGTTGATATCCAAGGACATGAGAAGCCCAAATCAGGTGCACAAACACCAGATGCCAGGGGGATGTGAAGTGCCACAGGGCATTTTGTTTGTTATCTGGATGCTAGTTCAGGAGGGATGTAGCTCTCCTTGATGTCCAAGCCTGTGCAGATTGTCCTGGCCTTCAAATGGTGTCTTAAATACCATCAAGTGCTCACGAGGAGATGACAGAGTCCTGCTCCATAAGATGCAAGAAGTCCAGCTCACCCAGGAGGGTTGTTTGGATTCAGAGTGTATGATTTCCATAATGTGTTTGTTTTGCTTGAGTCCAGGGCAAATAAGACAAATCACTGAGGGGAAAACACAGGAGAGAGACCTGCCAGGTAGGTGTCAGAAGTGTTTCTGGGTTTTGTCCTGGATTTCAGCTCAAGTAAAATACACAGGGTGTCACAGGAGTTTGTAGTGGCCCTCAGTAAAAACCACTGTAGATAAATCCATCCCCACAGTATGTTAATTCTTAGGATTCAAATACAGATACCCAGTGTTATTTCATTCTATGAAATGGCCAGTTGCTAAACTATGATTTAGAGCCTTCCTTTCTCTCTTGAAGGCAGATCATAGAATTTTCTGCAGATGCTGATTTTGGTTTTGTTTTTTATTTCCAGCAGTTGATAGTTTATTTTAGTAGTTGTCAGTCCTGAATTTCAAACTCTCTTAACTTCCTTTTGACTTAATAAATAGGAATATTTTACCTCTTCCCCACCATAAACATCCTAGGATGTTGCAGTCCCTCTTCAGTGATGTAATTAGATCAGTTAAAAGAATAATCCTTGAGAACTGGCCTCTGCAAGCTATTCTCAGTCAACAGAAGCAGTTGCCTAAGTCTTTAAACTTTGAGGCAGGTTATGGTCTTGACTTTCCTGTCAGCAGAAATAATGCAGTATTAGACTGAGGCCTGCCAGGTGCTTTGGCATAACTTTCAGAACATGGTGTTATGGACTCTTTTTTTTTTTTAATTTTCCATCTTTGCCTAGATTGATATTCCAATTGCTGGCTGTAGGTTTACCCTGATTTACAAGATTAGGTGACTGTCTAGATCAGGTAATTTATTCTAGGGTAGGAAAACAGGCATTGATTACACCATCTCTCTATTTTTAAGTGAGGTAACAGATTAGGATCCTTACATTTCTCTGGCCTTGGCAGGATTTTCATGAGTGCATAAATTTTTGGGGGTTTGGAGTTTTGGTTTTTTTTTTTCCTTCTTGCTGTTTCTGAGCATTCTTTGCAATATGGCAGGATGAAATGAAGAATGCTGAGACAGTGACAAAGGGGAATGGCTAGAAGCATGAACAATGCCTAAATGGAATGAGAATGCCTGGAAAACATGAATAGCTCTGTTATAGCTGAGCTATTACTTCAATTCTAAAATTGAAATGTGCTGCCTTGGAATTACTCTCTTTTCACATCTCTATTCTGCACCTTTGGGCAATTATGGAGCTGTTGAGCAGAGTCAGTTTGTGCATTGTCCTCACTTAGCTGCTGCTTTGTTCCAGAATCAATATTGAAATATGGTGTTTAAAGTGTTGCTTTGACAAACCTGCACAGTGCTGTATGACAGCAGCATCTGAGCACACCATGGAAGCAACAACCCCAAGGGTCTTATTCTGTTTATCTTCAGATGTGTCTGCTGCTGTGTCTTGGCAAACAGGATCTGAGTGTGACATTAAATTGTGTTTGTACCCATTGCAACAGGGACCATGGATTACATGAGGAGTTGTGGGAGGAAGAGGAAATGTGGTTTTTCAGGTGGTTTCTCAGCCCCATGCCAGCCTGTGTGACACACAGAGATACAGGGTGAGCTGCTCCTGCTGGGGTGGTGCAGCCAAGGCTCCCTTGGGCAGTGTTGCCTCAGGTGGGAAGGGTTCATGCAAATGCCGGTGCAGCATCATGTGTAATTCACACTCTCCTGCCTTTGTCCAGCGTTTGAGAGCATCACAAGCATTCCTGAGGCATCAAGTGTGGAAAGCAGGTGTGGTGGAGGGAATTTTTACATGCTTTGAGATTGTGCATCTCATGGATGTTGCACTGGGTAGGTGCCCCTACCTCACTGTGTTTTGCTGTGAATGAATTTTGTATAAATCAAATGAAAGTTTGGCTGTTCTACTTCTTTTTAACTCACAGGCAATGCTGGAGTCCTCGGGGCTAGTTTCTGTCTCTATGAGCTGCAGCCTTTACAACTCCCTAGTTTAGTGAAACCTTTCTGACCTATTTCTTGGGTCAGGGCTCAGATAAAATACAACATCCAAAAATGCTTTTTCTGTTTTGTGATCACTCTGCTCCCGAAGGGGAACAAGAACACCTTTGAAATCACATATTTGGAAGAAATACTTGGGAGAACCAAGAGCACAGAGGCAGTCAGCCCAATTGCTTAAAAAAAAATCATATACTGCTAATTCTGACATTATATAATCTTAGTGTGTAGTCTTAGTTGGAACTGTTTGGTTTCCTTGTGGGAGCAGAGACTTGCTTATGTGCAAGAAATGTGTAATCAGGACTTGGTAAATGAAAGCATCACCTGGTGAGCTTGAGAAAAAAAATCGATGAGTGGTCCAAGCTCTTATATGAGAATTAAATTTGAGAAATGAAACAATTTCCAAGCAAGTAATGTACCAAGAAAGATTTTACAAGAAAAGGCAGTATATTAAAAGCTTCTGAAGCAACCCAGGAGCCAGAGTTTTCAGTAGCAGAGGAGGTTGAGCCATCCCTCAGCAGGGTGCTGAAATCCATGTAGTTCACTAAATCTACTAATGCATTCTTTTCCCATTTCAGTAAGTCTGTGCAACTTTGAAAACAGCATTTTTAGCCAAGAGAATGATTTGGCCCATATCTTCTAAATCCTACCTTGGGGAACATACTATTGTCATAGTAATATAGCCAAAGCTTTTACTGTTAGCTCAAGATAGGAATCTGTATGTTTCAAAATGTATATTTGGAGCACAACTTATTGAAATCATCAATATTTATACAGCAGATAATATCTTCAGACAGGCTGGACACCATCTGTCACAGTCTGATTTAATTTTATGGTCGTAGCAAAGTGAACTGACAGTGTGGAATTTTTCACAGAAGTCAGCTGGAAGTGTGTCCTGGTTTTCAGGTAAACCTGTGAAATGTTGTAAACGATGGCTGTGTGTTCATCTTATGTAAATGGGGAATGTACTCATTTGGGGGAGGGACTGGTTTCTGTTTGTTTGCATACTGAAACAAGATTAAATTCTGTTTAGTGCTCTATTGTACTGGAATCATTTGTAATTGAATCCTTCATACATGCCTTATGGATCTCTGCAGGGAAAATTGAGCATGAAATCATGCGCTCTGGAAGAATTACTGAATACAGGAAGTGGCAATTTTTAAAATTAAATAAGACTTGAGCAGTTCATGACATTACCTTCAGATGGCAATTTAGAATTAAGGTTGTTTTCTTTTTCATAGTAAGCATTTGGTTTATGGCACCTTTGGCATTTTATGTAATGTTCTATATCATTAGAACAATAAAACACCCATGTTAAATTTATTCAAAATTATATTAGTGCATTTTAGGGTATATTTATTTGCTAGAGTTTTACAGGACATGCACCCCTTGACAGCAGACAAAGCAGTTTCAAAAATGGCAGCAGTATTATTGTGTGCCAAAACTGTAATTTTGATATGTGTGTCATCAATTAAGTAGTAAAATATTTTTCACTAACGATGCAGTAATTGAAGGAACAGATGAAATAATTTCATGTACATTGAGAGAGTCCTGTTTCTCTAACACTTGGATGCTTGAAGTTATTCATTGAGTTCATTCCCTTTACTGAAGTAATTATTTAACAGTCCAGTTTTGTACATCCAATTTATTGCTAGTGACATGTGTGCATCTTGCTATTTCATTTTTATGGGCTTGCTATCACAACATCCTTTTTCTAATGTTGATGAGTGTAAAAGCTTGAACCCTTCAAGTTTGTGTATTCATGTGCATGTATTTGTGTGCACATTTCCCCTGTTTTATTGCCTGTGCTTTTGCTGTTCAATGCATATCTGCTAAGGTTTGTTTTATCCTATCTTACATTTGATTTAGAAATGTATGGGTAATGAAAAGCACTCTTGACTTGAAGAACCATTTTTTCTGAATTTGCTCTTGTCCTCTACTACATCTAAGGTAGGATTTCAATATCTAAAATAATGCATTTTGGTCAGATATCTGCTAGATTTTGATACAAAGTACAAGCAAGTCATCAGTGCAACTCCTTCGATTGCTTATTGCTAATCAGTCTGTCTTTTAAGAATTCTTCTGGTGCATCTGTTGTGTTGATTCACTGTTTCTTTCACTTAAAACCTCCCTTCTGAGTAAATGAATCAAGTGGACATGTCCAACTGCCGTGCCCTGCCCTGTGATATCACTGCCTGTTCTCAATTACCCGGCTTTGTCTCCAATTACGCTTTGTAATTGCAGCATCTCTGTGTGGGTCAGGCCTCAGGAAGGTAACAGGAAGGATTAGATTGTGCTTTTCCACCTCAGAGTTATATAAAAAACTGACATGATGCTGGTCATAGTTAATACTCCATCTCAGTTTAGTTCTGTTACATTTGTCCACCTGCATAACAAAGTAAGAGAAATCCTGAGGTTAAAATGTCCACTTCTTTATGATATAGCAGTGAAGAGGTAGTGGCAGTAAAGGGGATGAAAGAAGGGTTATAGGAGTATGTGTAGCTTTCTTAAATTTTTTTAAAGCCTTTCTCAACCATTGGCATAATAACAATGTAGAAAATGTAATGGCTTTGAAGGCCTCTTGATGGAGATGAACACAAAATCCAAGATTATTATTTCTTTTGTCCGGGGTAAAGTCAAGGACAGTAATTTTCATCAGTAATTTTTCCTTGAGAATGAGACTGAATAAGAAAGCATTGCAAATTTTTGGATTTTGTTAAAAACTAGCTGAGAAGTTCAGTACAGTGGAGGGTTGTATGGCAGACAAAGGAGAGCTGCAAAAAAAGAGTTTGTTATATTGCACCCTTCTTGAAGAATAATTTTTGGAACAAAGACACTCTTAAATTTCGTGTACAGTGGGTACATACCTGGGGAGAACAGCAGTGGCTGGTTCCATGGAGAGCCTGGCACACACCTTCACTGTTCCACTGGAGAGTGCAGCATTGCATCAGGCTGGAATCATACAAAGCTGTGACTGAAAGTGATATTGAGAAATCCCTTAGTCCTGGCTTTAGCACCGACTGGGGTGGAAGAATTTGTTCAGAGATTGGTTTGTTGCTTTATGCCTTAAAACATGAAGATGCTTGCTCACTAGGATTTTATTGTAGTGGCTTTAATTTAATGTGATTCAGAGCAATATGACCCCTGTAAGGCAGGCAGAGCTGAAGGGGGTGTGTAACAGCTCTTAAACCATCACAGTTTGCAGCCCACTGCATTAAGCCGTCACCAAGCTGAGATTGCTTTGATGTGCTGGATTGCAAACTGTGGCAATTCAGGAGTTGCTACATTCAGCCATCCTTGCAGCAGGCTCTGGAAGAAATGTGCTCCCAGTGTCTCATGAAAATCAGTGATAGAGGTACAGTCCAGCTTTCATCTCCTGGGTTGCAAATTGTATGCAGAATTTGCATTTGAAATGAAATTATTTTTGTACTAAGGAGGACCAACACTGAATGCTTTAGAGGCACAAAGAGGAGGTCCAAGAGTTTAGCTGAAATTAATTAAGTTGGCTCATTGTGACCTTTGTAGCTAATTTTGTGCTGTAAACATCTGCTCACATCCAGTCAACCTTAAATTTAGGCCATACCCACTTCTGGCCTTACCTGTCACAGAGAGCATAGCCACCAGTTAAGACTTGGGCAGCTATTCTGGGAAACTGGTGCCAAAAATGATCTGTTTAAATTGTTTGATGCCAGTCTGATGCACTGTGTCAGGCCATTACAGTGTTTAGCTGAGGCCTGATTCCAGTGTGGAATGCATTTTGTGGCATCTTGGTGTATCTTGGACCAGCCAGTAAAGCATCTCAGGAGGACACTGAAATCACCCATGATGAATGTGGAGAGAATTGGTGTTGAGCTTGAGGAAGCAGCATCTCTTCATTGGGGAAAGAAGCATTTGAAAAGCCACTATTTTCCATTATTTTCCATTATTTTCCATTGTTTCAAGGGCAAGTATCCTAATTGTACTCCAAAGCTTCTGTCGCTGCTGCAGAAGCTTAGGCTCTCTGTCTCCTCTCTGTTTCTCCAACCCCACTCCTGTAATTATGTCAGAAGCAGCCACCCTTAATCCCTTCTGCACCAGTGAGTGGTCAGTTAGTGGTATTTTCAAAGGTATTTTCCTGACTCACACAATAGTGTGGGGTTGTTGGTTTTTTTGGGGGTTTTTTTGGGGGTTTTTTTGTTTGTTTTTTTCCTATGAAACTTAAATTTATTGTATGCTGAATGTTTTTTGTAACGCAGAAAAATATGTGTGTTGATATATTTTAAGAAAAAAAAATCAGAGAGGTAATTTCATCCTGGTATTTTACCTAAAAATAGTGAATTGTTGAAGAAGACCAGTACTGAGACCAGTAGCTTGACACATTAAAAGTATCTGGCATATTGTTTATTTTTACTGTCCAGGTGTTCACAAACTGTGGTGGAAGTTGTGCCCTGCTGCCCTTTGTCCCTCCACAGGGCACTGGTGACAATGGCAGGACATCTTCACATCTTCTCTTAGTAATATGTGGAGTGTGGGGAGGCCTTTCTGTGGTGATTGTTGGCTTGTGGTGGAGCTGTTAAGTAAATGGGGGGGGGGGGAAGGCAGCTGTGTGAAAGTTGGAACTATAGAATATTTTCTCGCTACAACTAAATGTGTTCAGACCTTCATGCATGTATTTATGTATTATTTATGTATGTAGGAAAGATGCATGAATTAAAACAAAAACCTTCACCTGCAAAAGATAAGAAACAGGCTGATGGAGAAGGGGGAGTGGTGTATGTAGGGAAGAATGGGCAACCAATAACTCAGGGGCCCATCACAGCCATTGACTTCACTTGGTCTGTAGCCAGGTTAAACGATTTAAATGTTTATGTGTCATGCCATATGTCAGTGTATGGGCTGCTTAGGGCACTTGGGTGGCCCTGAGAAAAGCAGGAGTTACCCAGCCTGGGTTAGATGACCTCTGTGTTTGAGTTCCTGGTCACACAGGACTGTGTTTGCCTCTGGGTGTGGCAAAACCTGTGGAATATTCAGACCAGTGGCCAGAAAGCTGCAATGAGTTCCTTGGTGTTCTTTTTGACCAATGAAATTGATATACTGAAGAAAATGGTTTGGTTCTTTGAAAGGGTATTTTTGGCAAGATAGAATGTCACCATAATAGGAGGAAAGGCAAAAAGGATTGGGATTGTTCAGCCTGGAGCAGTCTTTGGGGTGACCTAACTGTGGCCTTCTAGACCTGAAGGGAGCCTACAGGAAAGATGGAGAGGGACTGTTTACATGGGCCTAGAATGATGGGATGAGGGGGAATGGCTTAAAACTGAAAAGAGAGGAAGTTTAGGTTAGATATTAAGAACGATGGGCGGATGAAAGATGAATGAAAGAATGGATGTCCCATCCCTGGCAATGTGCAAGACCAGGTTGGGTGGGGCTCTGAGCAATCTGGTCAAATCAATTGCATCCCTGCCCAGGGACATTGGAACTGGATGATCTTTAAGGTTGCTCCCAACTCAAACCATTCTATGATTGTATGATAATATTTCTGACTAGCTCTTACCCCAGCCTAAATCTCATGGAAGTGTAGTACTTTTCCTATGTACTTTCTTTGCTGTTTTATGTCAGAAGAGAGAAGACATCCTGCAGTTTGACATGTGCAGAAGAAATGTTATCTGCTTAATTTTTAAACTGGAGGGCATCAGAAGTCATCACCAACTCTGCTTGGTTCTGTGAGCAAAAAATGCAATAGTTCCTCTGTGCAGTGGTGGTTTTTAGAAGTGGGATTTGTGGCAGTCTAGCAGTGGGCACAGCCTACTGCTGGTGGGGAGATCTTTAGCAGGTCCTTGGGCTTCTGAGGGAGTCCAAGGGTTGCACTGCTTGTTCTTTTGAGCAGTAGCTGTGTTCAATAGCTGTGGAGGAGATGTGTTGTAATTTTATAATTTTTTAAAATCTCTCTCCCAGGCTGAAACTTGATTGAATTTTAAAAATGTTTGCGTTTTTTTTAGGGTGATGGGCATTTATGTGTTTGTATAGCAGCTAATGTAAACAAAAGAGCAGATCCACACTGCTTGTTACCACCTTCCCTCTGTACTGCAGATGTCTGAGCTGCTGCTGCTGGTGAGTGCTACAGGAGGCCGCTCAGCTTCCCTTTGCAGACTGCTCTATCCCCTGATTCTCCAGGAGATACCGTGGCTGTGGCTGCAGATTAGATTTTTCTCTCCCTCCCCCTGCGAGACCTCTGTGTGCTTTGACGTCATGTGTGCTCCTTTCAGTTGCCATAGCAGCCCCATTCCCCAAGCTCTCTGCCTGTCTCCTCTGGTAGGTTCCACAATGGTACAGCCAGCATCACGCTGCACAATGGTTTCCAGGCAGTGAAAGAGCGTGATTCAGCAAGCCACTCTTCCCCCCCCCTCCCCTTTTATTTCATTATTATCAGACATTTTGCCTCCCCTTTTTCTGTTCTCTTCTACCCTCTTCCCCAGGCATTTATTCAGTTCTTTAAAGGAATACAGTGATTTACCTTGAAACCAACTGCCCATTTTTTTTTTTCCCCTTCTTTTTTTTTCCTTTTTTTCCCCCCCCCCATTATTATAAATAGCCTATTTTTTTTCCTCGGCACTGTTTGGAATGTGATTTTAAAATACCACCTAAAGTCGCAGTTTGGGGAAAAGGTTTCTGGACGAAGAGAATAGCTGGCGAGCAAGGAATGGTAGGTGGCTGATGCTAATATTCTTTGACTAACTGCTTTCGCAGGGTGGGGTGATGAATATTGATTGCTGCTTGAGAAGGAAAAAAAAAATATTAAAGCAGGGGAGAGGGGGAGAGAGAGGTTAATGAAGTAAACTGCTAAGCGAAGCAAGAAGGCTGCACCTGTCCATTTTGTGGCCGGAGGAGCATCATTTTCCTGTCTGTGTGCGGGTGGGTACGAGCGGTAATGTTGGGGCGCTGTGGGTGACCGGCGGCCGTGCGAGCAGGGCAGGGGCACACCGGGCATGACACTGTGGTGCTGCTGCTTTACCAGCTGGCTCCTGTAAACACCGGGGCTTTACTCAGCCTCATCGCCTCTAACGCTGCCTGCGGGCTTTGGGGGGAAGGAGGTGCCTTGGCTTGCACTTCAGGAGAAAGATGAGGGTGCTGTGAGGGGTATATGGTAGTCCATCCGTACACAGCTGTGAAAAATTTGAATGTGGAAAAATAAAGAGAGGACAAGGAGCTGGAAGATTCAAAGGACAGAAGTCCTAGCCTTTTGCAGAGCGACTGAATGCAAAAAAAAAAAGTGTGTATGTGGAAGTGTTTGACGGACCTTGTTGGATGTGGGGGTGGGGGTTGTTTTTAAGAAAGTAGCCTTTAATCATCACTCTTCCACATTACTTGGATTCAAGTGAGCAACTCAGCCCACTGGGTTTAACAGAACCACAAGAGCTTTCAGGAGAAGTGTTTACAGCAAGCTATGGGCCAGTAATTTTGCAAAAGAGAATTAACAATCTGTAGATGCTGCAGTGAAATCAATGTTGCTTTGCAGAGAGATCCTCTGGCAGAAAAAGCTACTGCTATAGGAAGAAATGTTGGTTTTGTTTTTTACAGCAGAGTGACATTATTAGAAATAATAGAAATTTGCCTTGGATAATTAAGTGTTACAGCATTGTTTAATAAGCAGGCTGTGCTCCCAGTGAACCATGATGGGCATGTTTCACACCATTCGTGTGCTGGGGGATTGTCAGCTTGTTTACATGGGCTCCTTTTGCTGCATAGCTTCCTGATATCCTCAGTGCAACTTTCCCCTCCTCTGATATGTTCACTGTAAGTTTTACCAGAGACTTCTACAGGGAAAAACTGACTCTATGTGAAAATACAAATTTTGAGGGAAATTATGGCAGGGAGTAGAAATGTATAGGGAGGAAAATGCAAATAAGTATATTGTAACTAATCAGAGGAGTCTGAAATCAGCTTGGTGGAGGACACAAAGGTTGTCCTGCAAGCCCAGCTTTAGGAAAAGAGAAGGGTTAAGACAGAACAGGCTGGTGCAGGTATGGCACGGGGCTGTTTGTCTTTGCCCATGTGTAACCTATCTTCGGTCCCCATGCCTTGGGGAAAATGGGGTGCACCAAACCCCCACTGTTTTAACCTTCTTTCAGTACAATGCTGTGTAATCACTGGTCAGGAACACTGGAGCAGTATTTTCTTCTATGGTCCTCTGGCTGTCTGCTCTCTTCCTGCTAGGAATGGTGGCATAGGAATACCCTTTCAGTTGGCTCAGCTAATGACTTTGTCTTACAGGGATGCGGATGTGAACGACAAAGGTGATTTGACCTCAGCCATTAAACAATATTCTTTTTCCCTGACTCTCAATAAACTGCACTCTTGCTCATAGCTCTCTCCTGCTGTTTCAGAGTATGCATAATTTTTCGGGCTCCTGTTGTAATTATGGTTTTGTTGAGGAGGGTTAAGATTACAAGGATGTTCCTAAATAGGATAAGGACAGAAATCACTTACCATGAAAAATAAGTTAACTTAGCTGCTTGTCTGCCTCCTTGGAAAATGTCCTTCTCATTGTTAAAAAGCTCCTTCGGTGCACACACATGAGCAGATGACAGGGATGAGTGTTTTCTTGTAGGTTTGGGGTTTTTTTCCCTGCTGTCAGTGGCTGGCATGTTTGCAGCTGTTTTTTAGTGATTTAACATTACTGGATCAATACACCTTCAAATAGTGTTACAGTACCAAATCTGGCTTGGGAGAGCAAAGAGCAAGTTATCAAAATTTCACTGCCATGGTATTGGAGAAGGTCATAAAGTTCATTGTAGTTTACAGTTCATTGCAAAATTCATCCAATTTAAGGGAGGCCTAAAGCAGGCCCGAAGGAGGGTGATTTTAGCATTGCTTTTGCAGACAGCATCATAATTTTCTTAAGACTTGGAAGAGAGAAAAGCTGCATTTAGGGAAAGGCCTCCAGTTTTAAAATTGGCAATCTCTTAAACTGTTGTTCAGTAGATACTACCCAGTTCCTTGGACAATTCCAAATTACAGAAAATATCACCGGCTTGTTGATAAATTTTTAAATCCTAGTAAATTTTTGGGTTTTTTGTAATTTTTGGGGTTTTTGTCACAAGCATTCTACACTCATAGCCCCTCCCATTCCAGTGATTACATTTTGAGCTTACAATAATAACAGTACTAGAAATTATGTCCTGAAAGCCTAGTGATTGCAGAATCAACATACTTGCTGCTCTGTTATGTCATCAGGAGTAAAGGAGAAAGTCTTCATTGGGCTACAATACTGAATATGTATATATTATATATAATATATATACGGAGATATATATACACTAATATATGTACTATATTAAATATAATATATATATACTGAATATATAACATATATATATTCAGTGTATGTGTGTGTGTGCTCCTTTTCTATGATTCTTGCACACTTACTGTTTTGAAGGCTACTTGCAAGGAAAATGAACCCTCATGAAAGGACCACCAGTGATTAAAGTAGAAATCAAAAGCAGTAGAGGGGATGGAATGGAATTTCCTGGTCGCCTCTCCACTGTTTATGAAAGTTACACAGCTCTTCTTGAGCTGCTCTACTGTGTTTTAGCCTGATAGCTGTAGCTTTGTTGGCAAGCTTTAGAATCAGTCTTGGCCAGTTGCTAAAAGAGGAAGGCAGGGAATTCAGATCCCAAAATGTTCCATTCTTACTGGTTTTTTACACAGTGAGATTTTTGGTAGAAGTTTCGGTGTGTGAACTCACTAGTGGTGGTGGTACATTCTCAGTTTCATTTCTACACAAAGGATGTGAATTCATGAGCTTTAGTGTACCCTAGGATCTTCCTGACTGTGCCTGGAGCACAGGGCAGTGGTTTTTTACAGCAAGAAAAAGGAAAAGCAACTGTTGCGTTTTCAGGCAGGTTCTGGGCTTTTCTCCCATCTAAGAACAAGACCATGTTGATGACCCTGTGAATGCAGCCTCTTGTTCACATCACAGCAGTTACATGGGAAATTTGGGATGTGTTAGGACCTGATCTAACACAAATCTTTGACTGTGTTGGACTCTCTTGGTACTTTTGTGAGGTAATAATCACTAAAAGTTGGAGGTCCAGAAGAGACTTCCAGTCAAGTCAATAGCTGCTTCACCAGGATTCTGCACTAGGAGGTCAATAGCCCAGCAAATTAGGAACTGTAATTTGAGGGTGGGATTTCAGGAGCCTGAGTTGGGCTCTTTTTTGTTATGTAGTTGTTTTCTCATGAGGATTTTTCATTTGCTGTTCTTAGTACAAAATTTTAGTTCTCAGATACTTGAAAGCATTTTAGTATATAGGTCAAACCTTATACTTAATCGTAATCACTTTGTTTTGTTCAGTGGTTAGGTACCAGACCACCATGTTTGGTTGTTACTTCTCTTATTCACGATCTTAATACCACAGCATTTGCTTTTTCCTACAGTTCTTGAGGTTGTCTTTACCTTTCTTGGCTGCATGTGCTTTTCAGTTGAACTTTTTTGTCACATGCTTTGTTATTTGTTTTTAAGAGGGTGATTATTGGATAAACAGCATTAATTCACAGGCCTTTCCTGATGCCCATATGTATCCATATCACACAGTTTTTAAAGCTGTTAATAATGTCACAAGTCAAATTTAATTTCCATCCCCAGGTATTGGTGGCAGGTGACTGTGTCCATATCTCAACTTGTCATAGGTGAAGTTTCTGCTTTTCCTCATTCCAAAGAAAAAATTGATGATCTGGCCTGAGAAAGATAGATATTATAGAAACAAAAATAATTATTTTAGATCAGTTTTATGTTGGGTTTTTTTTTTAGTACCATCTGTTTCAATTTGAACAGTCTTGAACATGTGCTCTTGAGCACTAAGGCCTTGATTTTTTTTTTCCCTTTTCTTTTTTACTGGTGGGAGAATAACTGTGACACACTTCTCCTATTTAAACAGCATTTCATTCTACATTATCTTCTGTCTCCTGCCTTTCTTCTTTGTGTGGAAGAAAGGAAATTCATGGTACAAATACTGCCTGAATGGGATGCATTATAGTATTATCAGAGGAAAAATCTAAATTCTTTGTTATATAATGTGCAGATAATGATATTCCAGGTTAGTTTAGTTTTCTGAAATTTTCTGTGTCAATTAGAATTGAAAAATAAACCCCAAATATTTCTTTCTCTTTTTTTTTGTGCTTAGGGCTAGTATTAGAAACCTGTACCAACAGCAGGCCAGACTCAAATATCAGCTATGGCAACCCATGCATGAAGTTGATGCCTTTGAACTATTTCCTATAGATGAGACATAGCACATGCTGTGGTGAGTCAACAATGTATTATCTTATTAAATCATACTTCTTGGCAAAAAAAAAAAAAAAAAAAAAAAAAGCCAAAAGATGCTTAATGCTGAAGTGCATGCTGATTTTTTTTCCTTTTTTATTTTTTTCTTTTTGGAGGGGGGAAGCAGGGAAAATTAAAGTTACAACTTGTAGTAATTTTTAGTACACATTAACATAATGCTGTCATCTTATAATGAGTTTTCCAAGTGTATAATTTCTGCATTGCACAGTTATCAGATGGAGCACATTCAGAATGTGGTTTCAGAGGAAGTGTTAATATAGCAAAATAATTTAAAAAAAGACCCTACACATGCAGTGTTCTGAGCACTATTTAAAATGGCAAAATCTGTTTCACTATCGCAAAATCCACAATTTTGGACTGATTTCTGTAACTAATGTTTTCCATCTCTTAGATTTGGTGTGGGGGGAGAGGAAAGGTTGTTTTGTTTCTCTTTGAGATGACTGAAGAAGTCTGGGGAGAGTCATCACAGACTTTTTTTGTCATATATGTCTTTATTCTTGGACAGGAAAATAATGAGAACAATGATGAATATCAAATAGTCTTTTAAAAAATACTTTGTAGCTTTAACTGTCTTAAGTCTGCTATTAATTTCAATCCATATGTCATACATAATAAGTCATTGTGGTCCTGATAGTTTCTTTAGGATGGTTTTGGTGTACCTTTGGGAGATGAGGAATTGTTTTCAGATTTCTCATGTAATCTCAATAGAATTGTCAAAAACTGCAAGTGTTACTCCAGTAAGGTGTAGCTCCAAGACACTGAAATGTTTCTGTAGGGAGATAGAACTCTTGTAGATGTGGCATGTAGGGTGATCAAATGACCCATCAAGGGTGATGAAATGAATGCTCTGGTGACACTTTCAGCCTTGATGAAGCTGATGAAAAAGATTTAAACAGGTGTCAGTTGAATGTATTTGACTGCTTTGAAGTGAGATGAGTTGCAGAAAGCAGTGCCTATAGAGCACCACTGACAGAATTTGTGTTCTGTTGGAATCTAGAGGGTTTCCCAAGGGGAGAAGACATACCCTGGACATGGACAGTGATTTGTGGCATAAGGAGTCACAGTCTGGATGCTCACATCCTTGACTTGTGGACATCCAATGGAAGCAGTACATTTATGTAGAACTTAATAACCTCTCTTTTTTACTACTATGATATTTTTAACTTCTTATGGCTTTTAGGGCCCATTGTCCTAAGGTAATTCTGGTTAACAAGACAGCCTTCATCTTGGCTTAATGTCTGTGCTTTAGAAACTGTGACACTGAGCCTTTTGCATAAGAATGGGTCTGGGTGCCTTTTGCATTTACAATGAACCCTGAAACCATATTTTTTACAAAAATTAATATTATTTTGCTTTAATTCTGTGTTTAGGAGCCTACAGATAATCTGCTAGTTGTAGATAATGAGAACTTTAAATAAGCTGGCAACAGCAAAGTATGTATGATTTCTGGTAGTTGATGGAGTGGTGCAAATAATGGATTTTGTTAACATGTCCATGATGAATGGTTGCAAAACAGACGTTGCATGAAATTTTTATGGTGTTTTGTACATGTTAATGCAATTAAGTGATAGTCATGGCAGCTCAGTTCCTCTCACCATTAACATTATTAAATTGCTGTGTAAGTAGAAAAATTGTTCTTAAGAAGCTGGCTGATGCTAATCCCCACTCCTGGTGATTTTGCATTTGGTAGTATACGTAGTGCTAATTTTGGAACACAGTATATGTAGTGCTAATTTTGGAACTGCTGTCTACAAGCAGTTTGACTTGATCATTTGTCCCCCAGGTCACCAAGATGTCTTTATCTTAATGTTGCAGCTATTGATATTTGCTGTTTGATATTTCAAGCATTTACCAGTGTCTCAGTCCAGGTTATTTTCTGAGTTCAGTGCACATCTAAGTCACCTCCCCCAGCTCTGTTCTTCTCAATTTAGATTTTAGGGTGGGTAATCAGTGCAAATACCGGGTTTTCAGAAGCAGCATATGAAATGTGTCAAAAGAACTCAGAGATGTCATAGGGAGAGAGTTGCTTGAGAAGTTTCCTCCCAGATGACACAGCATTAATAGGCAAAATTAGTTAAATATGCTTAACAGAAATTAAAGACTGTAAAGTCTTGTTGTGAGGCTACAAAAAACATCTGTAGGTGTCTCCAGGCATTTGATGGATTTAAAGCTCTGTCTGTATAGGAACTAGGCATGCACTTCTGTAAATGTGTGTAACAAGTGCAAATGAAATCTGGGGCTTATGCTCTCTGTGCAGGCTCTCTCCAGTTAATATTGCTCATTAAGACAGCTTGATCATATAGTTTTATTTTGCATTCAGCAATATCTGTTGGTGAAAACACAAGCTTTGCAACTGTAGAAATTGTATGTGAAATCAGAAACCACATACAAAAATTAGCATATAATTAGTGAAGTTGAATTAACTGCCAGAGTCTTTTAAAAAAGGTCAGGAAAAGAAGGATTTGGAGAACAAAAGTACCTATCAATATTCATCACAGAAAAGATCAAGCAAGGAAAAACTTGGGATGTTCTGTTTACCAAAAAACTGATGTTAGTGCCGTGGGCAATGGGTGTTTTTTACAGCTGAGTTAGTAATTTTATAAGAAACCACGTGAGAGAAAGGTTTTGCTACATCCATGCAGAGAAGCAAAGTACCTGGGATAAAGGAATTTGAGGAGTTTTTTAAGTGCTTGAAAAAAACATTTGAGGATCTATTTTGTAGTGTCTTGGCTTCGTATCTTGCTACTACAGTCACATGGTTTTTTGGAATATTGTGTTGGTTCCTCTATGTTCCTCACAGGTGTTAAGTGCATGAGAAAAAATCAGAGGAACTCAGAGCACAGTTTTCTCTGAGAAACTTGTGTTCTGCTCCTCTGCCTAATAGAAAAACCATGTTTATATTAAATTTGCTGCATATGATAAATGTCAAAACTTACTACCTGTTACTGATGATGGCCATGTAATGTGCAACACATTTCCCCTTGGAGGACTCTTGCCTGAGCCTATTTCCAAAAGCTATTTGTCATGTGATCAGCTACATGTAAACAAAGGTTTTCCAGAAGTGAGCTCTAACACACAACACTTCAGCTACTCACCTTCTCTACTTTTCAAGGGGACTGAATTTTTTCCAGAAAGTGCTGGGATCTTCACTTTGGCTTATAGACTTCACTTTGGATTATAGAACTACTTGATCACCTTTTATTTCAATAAAGCTCGCTGGAGATGCTCATAAAGGGAATTTTCCTGCCTTTGCTTTTTTTTGTTGTTGTTGTTGATTCTCTTTTTTTCCTTTATATGGATTTTCTTTTTTGTGTCCTCAGGATATTGTTTTGCAGAGTATTTTCACTGCCCTTTAAACTCAGATAATGTTATGTGGGTTTATACTAGTAGCTCTTATTCTGATTCATATCCCTTCTCCCTCCATCCTTGGTTTGTCTTTAGTTATTCCTACTGCCCCTAAGATTAGTATTTTAATTAAATTACATTGAAATATAGCATTGTCAACTCATGCAGTATTTGGGGTTTTTTAATGCCCTGGGCTAAGTATCACATACATGTGAGAAACTCTGAGCTTTCCTTTAGCAAAATGTAGGCTTTTTGTTTATATTACTGAAAAAAATTGAAGCTTGAGTATGTGAAAGAGTGAGGCTTCAGAAATGTACAGCCCTCCCACCAAGATTATTCCCTAGTGGCATATTGGAATTTTGAGATCATATAACATGAGTCTTAGATGTTTGGGACAGAGAGTCTTAAAAAAATATTTTTTATTTATTTGGAAAGTGAATATTTGCTGCATTTCTAATGCTTGTAAAGACACAGACATACCATATGTTGTACCTATGTACAAGTAGTTGAACTGGCCCAGCAAAGGTCAAGCTATTTGCACATTTAAAAAGTGAAAATAAAATTTATCAAAAAAAATCAAGTACAAATTCAGTCTGTGTTTGAAGGATCTCTAGTTTAGTTTTGCTCTGGAATACTGCTGGACCAAATGCTTTTATTCTGCCACATGTCAGTCTCAGCTTACTGAAAAGGAGCGAGCTTAATTTATGAGCTTAATGCTTTCCTGTGTCTGGCGTGACCTGTGAATATATCCCATGAAATATTTGTGTCTGCTGTATTTTTTGAGTTCCTGGTGGAAAAAATAGCTCTGAACCACCTGCCAGGCTAGTTCAGTATTTGGCAGGCTCCTCTTCCAGCCTTATGGAGAATATCCAGGACTATTGCTGTGGAATATGGGAGTAGAATGTCAGACAAATGTCTTCTGAACCTTTGAGTAGTTTTCCAGCGTGATTCTTATGAGCTGTGTTAAAATAATTTTAATAGCCTGCAGAAGAATAAATGGAAATGCCAAATCAATAGCAAAAAACACCCGGAATGCTGCCAGCAGAAAGGTGGAAAAGAGACCAAGACAGCAGTAAATTCAGCTCTGCTAATGGGCAAGGCATGCAAACCCATATTTTATAAAGTGGTGGGAAGTATTTCGTGACCACAGGGCGAAAGGTTTTGCCTGCTTCCTCTTCAGGGCTTGTCAGTGCTGTGTCTCTGTGCCTATTGCTTTGTGGCCTGTCCTTATCAAAAGTGCCTTTCCTTCTCACAGCTTGTCAACAGGAGCAGAAGCCTGAATATACCATGTAGTACTGCCAGCTTTTCCTCTGCTCCTGTGTGTGTTGGAAGGATTGAGGAGCCCTGGCTATGGGTGAAGGGTGTTGCTCTTGTAGGGAGGAGCACCCACAGTGCCGGCAGCGTCAGCTGCTGCATCCCTGCTCCCTGCACAAGGATTTAGGTGGAGTTGGCTCAAGGCTGCAGTGTGCCAACTGCTGTACAGGCATGAGGTGAGCAGCTTTAAGCTCTTAGGCAGTCATTTCCCAGCTCTAAAAGGGAGTGAAAGAAGCCAAGGGTGTGTAGGGGGTTATCAGTGCAATGCAGCAAGTACAACATTATTGTCATGTTCCTTCTCTCTTAACTATCATTGTTGGGATGCAGAGTGGCAGACAGGTTTGAAAGCACAAAGGCAAAAATGCATGGTGGAAGATTGTCCAAAAGAGTGAGGTTATCCAGAGGTCATTCCAACTCATTGTACATCCCCAGCCTCATGTACAGCACTTGGTATCCTTCCTGCATTGGATGCAGACTGAAGGTTGGCAGGAAGAGAGTGAGCACTGCAGGCACGGTGCAGTACTTGTGCATTCTTAATGTGTTCAAATCCCAGGTAGAATTAATAGGAGCAATTCACCAGTGAGGAGTTTGAGAAGGTGTAATTATTAAATAGGAATTCCTGAGCTGTTGGATGTTGAATAGCTCTAGATTAGTTTTATAAAAATCAGAGTTCCTGAGGCTGGCAGTTTTTAATCACTTTAAAGAAGAGTAAGAATACAAGAACAGCCAGTAGTCTCACAGGAAAAATCGATTTAGATAAGGCTTCTGTCCTTAGTGGCCATTAGCTAAATATTTGGAGAAGAAAAGTAAGATGAAGATAAGCAATCACCAATGGTTTTCTTATTGTGTCCTACTGTATTCTGGCAGTCTGACTTTTTTTAGGCATAGTAATTATTTCTTTGTCTTAAAGATTCTCTTTCCTAATTCACCATTTTCTGCCCAGTATGTATTTTATGAGATCTTTTGTAGATATTCAATGTGATGATCAAGTTCTGGTTGCATTGAAAATTCTGAAATATTATTTGTTTTAAAAAGGGATATTGAGCATACATATTACCCCTATTCTGCGGAAAAAAAAATTCTGGTGAACCCACTGTAAAAATGCAGGGGCCTTAAAAATACTATAAATGTATAAAAGCACTCTGATAAGATGTTCTGTTCCTAACAGATATGAAATCATGGCTAAAGTAATATTTAAACAGCAGGCTGTGGAGTAATTTATTTTGTGTATAGCTTTGTGTTTGCATGGTTACTATTCCAAGCTGCTTTATCTAGACCAGTGCAGCAGGTAGAGTAATACAATAGTTTGGGTTGAAGGCACTTTGGAAGGCAGGGCCTTCTTTCTGGGATTAGCTGGGGTTACAGAGACTTTCTGATTTGCTTCCTTACTGCCTTTGTTTAAAAATGCAACTGCAGTTAAGTATCCAGCTAGTGGGGCTGCTTTCCTTGAAGCAGGTGTCAGTGCTCTCCATTCTGGCCTGCCAACACTGCATGAAAGAAACCATGAATGGGAGGATTTTCTTGATTTATAGGCTGTTAGGATTGAAATAGAGCACACAAGAGAAGGCAGGGTGGAAATAATTACCCTGCTTCACAGAGTGGATGTTGTGATGGTTTTTCTTGGTGACACATCAGAACCAGGTAAAATAATGACCTAAAATGGTATCCAAATGTTCCTGTCCTTGTATTCTCAATGCAGTTGTTTCTCTGAGCCTAAGTGGTTACTGCTATGTCTGTGTATCATAATTTTTAACTTCACTTCTTCATACCTAGTTTAAATCAGTATGAACACTATATATGTGATTCACCACCAAAAATTCAGAGACAGTGTTTAAAAATTGACTTGAATTCTTAAAACAGAGACTTGAAGGGCAAGTCAAAAAGAAAATTGCATTTTAATGCTGGTTTTCTTGAAACATAAAATTCTTTCTGAGATGTTCCTGAAAAAGATATGCATAGCTTAATTGTGAATCATAATACTACTTAAATGCCTGCATTAATTTTATGTTAGATTTCAGTCATCAGTGTGTAGATAAATGTTTTGTGGCATATTATGAATGCTTGATTTGCTGTTGTACTTAAAATTAATTTTTTTATCTGCCAAGCTGTGCAAAGAGAATCCCATGGATGTTTTCCATGACACAACACTATAAAAAAAAATACTCGCATAGTTTTACAAACAGCAATGGTCTACAAACTCTTTCATAAAGTGTTTTGAAGGTGATATATCGAGACCTCAATGTCACAAACCAGTAGTGCAGTTCTCTGCTTTTCTTTTGAGAATTTGGAAAAAATAAAGACAAGGATATCTGCTTGGTTTTGGCTTCTTTGGGCCAAAACCCAGATGTGGCAGTTGTTGGTTGAGGTTCCATGTGTGGCTCTGTACACAGAGCATGAAGCTCAAACTGTCACATGGGAAGCAGTGCTGTCAGAACTGAAGTATTCAAAAGCCTTCAGTGAAACGTTCAGGCTTTGAACTGGTTTATTTTGATTTTCTGGGCTTGTGGGCCACCTTCACATCTCATTGTTGAAGTTTACTCTGAAAATAAGAGAGATGCAAAACCAAGCAGAACTTGGTGGGGTCATGGAAACAATGTGAAGGTTGATTCTGGTGGAGGGAGATGCTGCTTTAATAGGCTGAAGGCAATAGGGGCAGTTTTTAAAACAACAAAAAGAATTACACATAAAATGACTCCCTAGAGACGCTTAATCAAACTGTAGCCCCTTGTATGTTACAATGATTTTTATTGGGTTCTAAGTATAAAAGAGAGGACAACATTTAATGTATTAATGTATACATAATATATGTATTACAACATTAATGTTCTAAGTCTTATGTCAGGATTTGACTGCCAGCAACAAAATCCAATGTAATGGTCATTACTAAAATGAATTTGACCTCTGACCTCACACCTGGAAATATTGCAAGGAAACTTTGTACTGCTCGATGATCAAATTTTAATTATTTGCAAGCACACATCAGTTCAATTAGCAGGCCTACTCCTCTCTGGGGAGACATCACCTGGAGTACTGCACCCAGCTCAGTACATGATAGACATGGGCCTGTCAGGGCAGGCCCAGAGAAGGGCCAAAAAGATGATCAGGAGGCTGGAGCACTTCTCTTAGGAAAGGCTGAGATACTGGTGCTTCAGCCTGGAGAAAGAAGGCTCCAAGGGAGCCTTCCAGTACTGAAAAGGGACTTCTAGGAAAGATGTGGATGCTTTATAGTAGGGGCAACAGGACAAGGGGTAATGGTTTTCAGGTGAAGGAGGGTCAATTTAGAGCAGATACTAAACAGATTGTCTAGAGGTGATAGATGCCCTATTCCTGGAAACATTCAGGATCAGTCTGGATGGGGGTCTGAGCAACCTGATCTGGTTGAAGATGTCCTTGCTCACTGCAGTGGACTGGACTAGATGACCTTTCAGAGGTCCCTTCCAATCAAAAAGAAAATAAAAACTTGCTCAGTAGATAAACCAATAGCCCTGCAGTGGCCTGGTGCTATTTCACAGTGGCTGTCCTCACTGAGCAGCCTGACCTAGCCCTGCCCACATCCTCCCTTCCCCACTGATGCCTCATACAGATTTTGTGGTCATCAAGCCTCAGTTTTTTCCTACCCATCCTGCTGGATTACAAAGCCCAATTGCTTTGATCTTGTAATGTGAACCACTTCTGTCCCACCACCTACTCCATTTCTTGCTGCTCTAGATAAACACTGCTTCTTTTTTGCTTTGCAATTTAGGCACTGTGTTAAAATACATGTCATCTTCACAACTAACATGGTTCTCTGCGTGCTGGATCTTTCTGCAGAGGTCAGCAGAACTCTCATTTGGATTTCATTCAGAACTTTTGGAGGGATGTAAAAAAGGAAGCTTGCTCTTTTTACTTCATCCATCAGGATTGCCAGTACTTTGCTTTAGAACCTGCTTGTAATAACAACAGGTTCCAGAATCAAGTTCTTCTTATTTCTGTGCCTTACTGACAAAACCATTGTACCTCCTTTGCATCCTGTTTTCAGTTTTCTTTTCAGTGTCCAGTCTTCTTCAGCTGTGTTGCTTTGCAGTTGCATCTTTTGCAGTTTCTGTGTTAGAAACTGTCCTTGAAAAGGTTTAGTGGGTGTTTCCCAAACTAAATGCTCAAAGTAATAATGTATGGAATGCCCAGAAGAGCAACTGCGTGGTTTTGGGTTAGATCTGCAGGCTGGTTTTGTTTCTAGTACAGCTTAGGGAGGTAAGTTAATATGATGTAAAAAACTTGAAAGAGGGTTACATGATATCTTCAAAACATTACCATAAAAATTCAATTTCGAAAGAAAAATTCAGCCTAAACATATAGAGCAAATTCAGACAAGCAAGTCTGTACCTGGAAAAGCTTGGTTGTGATGAGATTGTTTATTGGCCATGCTGGAAAGGAAATAGATTTCCTTGTTTGGGTTGTTCCTTTATTCAATCAGTAAATCCAGACCAGAAATCAGTGGCTGTTTGAGCTATTTCACTGGGCACCTTGTCTCTGGATGGGGAAGGGGGAGAACAGACAGCAAGAAAGCAGTGTACCTATGTTGTGCAGGATTTATCTTGCTGATTTTTTTTTCCCCTGTGTGAGGCACTTGCTTTTGACACTTCAAATTTATGTTATTTATTTTCGATCCTTATGTTCTAGTGCAGAGCTTCCACTTGGAGCTGAGAGTTATCTGAGGGAGAGAGTGCTATGAATGCCTTCTGTTTTTCTGTGAGAAGAATGTTCCTGTCCTCCAGAAATTCTGTGTTGGAGCAATGAGCTGCAGTTTGGAAGGACTGTGTATCACTGCTCTGAAGGACAAGCATATGTAAAGATAACTGGCTCAGCAGCCAGATAGAGGCAGAATGGGGATAGATGCAGCAAAATAGAGGCAGAATGAGTTTTAAACAAAGGAAGACTTATGTTTAACTGTGTCATTTTGTTGGATTTATATCTGTTACATCATTGCACTTAATGAGCACATGAGGAGCTTTGTGATGTTGAATATACCTCAACCCATGGAGAGCTTTTTTCATGTTTATTTCACCTCCATCTGATATTGTTTACAGTAACTTTAATGAATATATAACTAACCATAAACCCTAAAATGTTAATCTATATTCATGGTGAATAGTATTAGAGTATCTCTTGGTACATTTCATGGTTTTACATTAATAAAACTTTCTGCTTTTTATTACCATGCAGGAAAATAAAGCATGGTGTCAAGAGAGATTTAAGCCAGTATTCCATCTCCAATAATGTGTTATTCTGCAGATGGATAACATGAAATTCATGCAGAGAATCACTTTGTTCCTATAGTAAAAAGAAATATTTGGGCTCAAAGCTTCTGCTAGGCTAGTAAGTCATCAGAATAAATAAGATTTTCATTGTAGGTTTGGTATTATGAGTTTATGTAAAATATTGCTTTTTTAGCAAGTGATGTATTCATTTTCATTCACTTAGGGTGAGGCCCAAAATACATCTGCCTCTTTATCAAAAAGAGCAGATGTTGCCATTAAATTGCTCAAATTTACCATCAGAAAATGGTATTGTACTTCTGTTTTGGCACTTAGTCTTTATACTCAGTTATTTTTTTCTATGTTCAATATCAGTCATTTAGTGATGGCTTCCATATAACACATATAATGGTGATTGGGGGTGGAAACCTTCAGTTCTGGGGTTTATTGCAATTTTTTTTGTAAGATATAAAATGCTGTAAATTTATGGAATACAAAGCTATTTCCTCAGGATGCAGAACTTGGCTCCTTTGTGCATGTGGTATTTTGTGCTATTTTCAGTGCTATAGAATTTTATGGCTTAATTGTCTAGCAAAGTGCATCATCAGCATTGCACATTTGCATTGGCATGTCAGTCTTGTTTTTTTAAATAAATAGAATATGTAGTAAATCATAACTGGCTTTTCAGAATTAAAATTAGGTCAGTGAATGAATTGATTTGTCCTTGCTTATGGTAAGTGTGTTTGTTTGCAGAGTACCATGCTTGCTGTTGAGATGTGTTGTAACTGAAGGATTAAAAAACAAGGAGAGGAAAAAGTGAGGATGGTGTGGGACAAAGACAAAGGACAGCAACTTTGACACAGTTGTTCTTGGAGCCCAGGTTTGGATGCTGTACGTGACATCCTGCAGTATTTTTGCAGGAGACTTTCACACAGTCACTGTGGGTTTGTTAAACATTCAGTAAGTCCAGTTGACAAGTGTGCTATGCTTGCAGAACCTGCAGCCCAGAAATATGGAGGACAATGCAAAGGGTGTTTGCACAAGAGGGCAGAAAAAGCCTGGTGCTAAAATGACATCAAGCCTTTGTCATTGAAGTTGGTTGGTAGGACAAGCAAGTGTCATGGGAAAAATCTGCCGAGGGAACAAGTGCAATTAGTTACCAGCATTTGAATTATTCATCCAAATTAGGACTTCAGTCTGTTAATGAAGTTAAGAGTAGGAAAATACAAGCAAGTGTCTGATTCTGGTGGTAGCTCCAGATTGGAAAAACTTTTGCCTTCAGCTAAGTTGTCTCAAAGATGGGAAGTTGTTTTAAGGACAACATGGCTGGATGCAGCAGGGAAGACCCAGCAAACCAGTAGAAAACCTTGTGGCTTTCTGAATTAATGGTGGCTGGAATATCATTAAGGGGAGGGAACAAGCCACAGGCAGAGGGAGAACCAGGCACAGGCTGGTCCTTAACTGTGAGATTTCCTGGTCACTTCAGTAGCAGCAGTTTGCTGTAGCTCTGTGACTTTGTTTGTGTTCTCTGGTCCATCCAAGGCCTGTCGGTAGTGAGGTTTTACTGTTGCAATTATTCTTATTTTCTCTTTGTCTAGAAGGCATCAAATAGGCTTTCTATCAAATAATTTTGGTGTATTTGCTCTCTCAGTTCTCCTTTTCCCTCTCTCATCTTGTGCTTGGTGGAGGCTGTTGGGATTGGCACGTGAGGTGATGCTCCAGGAGTGCTGCAGTGGGGAGGGAACAGTGGTGGCACTCCTTCTTCCAGGCAAGGTCCAGCCACACATGATGGCCACAGCTGACTGAAGTCTCTTGATTTTACTGACAGTTTTCTTACTGGCAGTTTTCAACTGGAATTCTGGAGAGAGAGCTGCTTCCTTTAAGACTTGTTTTTTTAACCTTACGGAATTTAATTTAGATTAAGTAGTCCTGTTGATGATCACTTCTGCTCAAATTGTGTTTGTTGATACAGACATTTGGTTTGGGTCAATATTGGACAACATTAGGCAAAAATGGATTCCTCTCTTCATCTGAAGTCTTGGCTTTCACTGGATATTCATTTTGGAGTTGTTTTTGTTTTTTGGAGTTGTTTTTGTTGGGATTTCTTGTTGTCTTGTTTTGGTTTTTGTTGTTGCTGCTTCACACCGCACCTACCCACACACCCCTCCCCAGCATGAAGCATCTTTTTCTTTTTGTGACCATGGAAAACTACCATTGCATTCCCAGACACAGAAGTTCTGGGCAGGGAGCAGTACAAGCCCCCAGCTCTAGAGGAGCTTTTTTAAAGGCACTTCATTTTAGCATCAAATACTTATCCTCTTTTTGAAAACTTTATGAGCAGTGCCTTATCTAAACAGATTTTTTGTTTTTTTATTTGCCTCTTCTGGTAAGCCTCTGAAGTATAAATTGGTGACAGGGTTGGAGGAAATGGAGTGAGTTATTTTCTTTCTGTTTATTGTCTGGAAATGATCCCAGAGTTCTGCCTTTATTTGTATACATTGTGTAAGTGTCAGAGCTTAAGCTCACAGAACACATTTGCAGAAGATTTGGGAGTGAAGTGATATTTGTTTTGACAAATGCATTATGGCAGGTAAAAGCAAATTATTTTGCTCAATTCTTTCTGTACAATAATTGTGTAATCCTCAGTGTTATGTACTTTTATGAGTCCTGAGTTGTCTTCTAAGCAAGCCACTTAAAGGATTTTGTATTGTGGTTTGATTAAAGGAAGAACTGTGCTCTCTAGGATTTGCAAATTTGTGAAAGAATCTTACTGCAAAATTGACGTTATCTTGGTAACTTGATGACTTGATCTTCATAAAACCATAGAATGGTTTGGGACCTTAAAGATCATCCAGTTCCAAGCCTTCCTGCCATGGGCAGGGACACCTTCCATTAGACCAGGTTGCTCAGGGGCCCTGTTCAGCCTGGGACTTCCAGGGATGGGACATCCACAAATTCTGTGGGCAGCCTGTGCCAGTCCCTCACCCTCACAAGAAAGAATTTGTTCCTGATATCTAATCTAAACCTACCTTCTTCAGTTTAAGGCAATTTCCTCTTGTTCTATCACTATACCCCCATGTAAAAAGGTTATATACTCCAGCTCCAAAGGGCTCCAACTTTCTTGTAGCCCCTTTAGGCACAGAATGCTCCAGGGAGCCTCCCCTTCTCCAGGCTGAAAATACCCAACTCTTTTCCTGCCTTTGAAGGAGAGGTAATTTAGCCTGTTTTTCAGGTTAGAGATTGTACCAGTGACAATCATATGTGTCGTTTATTTTAGTATATAGCAAACAGAATGGGTTTGTATGGAGGCTATTTTTATTTTTTTTAATTGGGCTTCTAGTGATGACAGATCACCAAATATGTTACTAGGTATTGTTTCTTGATTGATTTGACACTAAATTTAATTTGCATGTTGCCTCTTCTTAGCTGCAATATGGAAAACAAATGTAGGATTTAGAGAAGAGGGGATTAGTGATAGCAAGATGCATATAAAATCATCTCACACTGTTTTAAGAGTGAGCAATTGCTGGCTTGCAATTCAGAATTCATTTTTCTAATACGCTTATGTTAACAGTTTTATAATTAAGCTTCACTTAAAATTGTAATAATAATTTCCTTTTCCATTCAAGCATAACAAAGCACTTAAACAAGCATTAATAAGCCTCATATCATCTTTGAAAAATAAGTATTATTGCCCCTATTTTATAGTTGGGTAAACATAATTGAGGGTAAGTGATTTAGTGTGAAGTGACAAATCCTGAAAAGGGCACCTCCTGGATACCCTTTCAGTTCGGTGAACCTCAGTGTTAAAGTGCAGATATTGGGCTAGATCCTTGAGTATTGAGGCTTAGTAACAAAAACCAACCTCAACAATGCTTGGTGTAGATGGAAAACTGTGTAAATAAGGTGCATTGTGGTAGAAAATGTGGCTCTGAGATTCTGATGGGAAAAGACATGTCTGGTGCATCACCCTGGGCAAGGGTGGAGATCTCTGTGCTCTCTGCTGCTGTGGAGATGAGGAGCCAGGAACACATCCTGGGGTGGGTGACCACAAAAGCAATCCATGAGCATCCTCTGAGCAAAGCATTGTGGTCAATCTCTTATTTCACAGCTCACTTGTTCAAACATGAAGACCCTGAATCTTGGCTGGGTTATAGGACTTTGATTATCCCTTGACAAAATGCCCAGCCCAAGCTGGATTTGAAGGACCTTGTGTGTTACCTCAGTTCTTTGAAGTTTGTCCAGTATCTTCCAAGCAAAGACTTTGTATGTAACCTCTTGATAATGTGTAACAAACAGAAAAAGAAAGCAGTCTAAGGTCAGTTGCATGTTCACATAGGGAAAACTTTCCTTTCTTTTGGGAAGCTGATTGGTGGGAGATTGTCAAGGTGCATTTAATGAATAAAAAAACCTAATAGAGTAAAATTAGACTGAATTAAAGCTGACTTTGCTGCTACTTCCAGAAATATATCCTTACCCGCACCACAGCAGGAAATGCAGACTAACTAATTACAGATCCCTCAATGGAAGGCATACCACAGCAGGCTAGGAATAGAAAACCTTCCTTCAGAAAAAAAAAAAAAATAGAAGCAAACCATCATTAATAGTGATGAAGCCACCTGGAAATTAAAACCCACCCTTTGGAGAGATGGAGAATTGCAGTGTGGCCAAAGACTGCTGTTGGCTTCTAACTTAAATTACACTCTGGTGTTGCTTACTGATATTTTTCAGAAATATCATCACTGTACCTATGCAGCATGTGTAAAGTTCACAAATACAGAAGTTAATGTCATTAGCATTGATCAACAGCTTACATCCATTACTGTGTTTGAAAATTCCATATGTATATAACAATGCCTATACATTGTATAGCATATAGACATCTGTCTGTTGTAAATTCAATATTACAAATTTATAAGCAAAACATTTGGATATGACTGAAAAATCCTTTTCTTTCTATTTCCTGAGAGGTAATTGAGATATGAGGACATAAGGTGTTTCTGACAAGTATTTAACCTTGGTGCATATTAGAAGTTCAAGTACTTACCATATCTAAGCAGTATTTGTCCTTAAATTAATTATTAAATAGAAGTTACATTCATGAATATTGATACTTACCCACAGATTAAAGGGGCAATGAGTCACTTGGCACCTGACTCACTACTACAGAAGGAGCAAAAATTGAAGTAGTGCTGTCTCTTGGGTAATTTTTAGGAGTGAAAAACAATTATAAGGAAGTTTTATTTTCTAATAGGAAAGAATATAATTCTTTTGCTGTCTTGTTGGTGTTAGTAGTGGACTAGAAGTAAACCTTGTCTGTCTTTAGGAGGTCTTATAAGGAACCAAATAAGCAATGTAATCAGGATACTAGAGTCAAAATGGAAGAAAATAAGAATTTGGGGTACTCCTCTGTATTAGCCTGCAGTTAGTTTTGTTTAACCTTGCTTTGAGATGGAACAGCACTCACTGACTACTGAATTTTTGTTATGAAAAATAGTATTCAGCTGCATTCAGTCATTTTTGGATGCTTTATTGTTACCATCAACAGCATTTCTGGATGCAGTATTACCCACAGGACTGAAAAAGAGAGAGTTCTTTTCCAGGATAATTGTATGCATAACTTAATTTTAAGCAACTGAAGCATCCTAACACATGTGACTTTAAGCAGTTGAATGGTGTCTCAATCAGACTATCCAGGTATCTAAAATTATGCACAGCACTAAGAACATTGCTGCATTATATTCGAATGCAGAAAACAGAATTGCAAGACAGCAGAAGCAAAGCTTCCACAGGCAGAAGTCAGTTTTGTCTCCAGTGTAAGTCTTTGACAACCTCCCACAAGCACAGTTGCATGTACATCACAGTTTTTTATTCAACCCCAGCAATACGAGCACGTTTATTGGCTAAAATTGATGGACTTTCTCACTGCAACTGCAGTTAGACCAAGAGTGAAATAAAAGGCATGAGGCTGAAACAGAGCTCTCATTATTAGGTACCAGACAGCTATAATCCCATCTGTGGAGATGTACAGCCAGCATCTGGGTCATGTGAAATACTCCCTCCCTCCAACCAGAAGGCCTCTAATGATTATTCATGATTAATTTTAAAGCAAGCTCTGCAATATATTAAGTGAGTGTATTCTCATATTTAGAATCCCTCCCACTGAACAGCATTTCAAGCAGCTATTATTATAACAGTCCTGACAACTCCCTGATTAATCCTCATCCATGTGTGTCAGATATTATTAACAGTTAACTAGTCAAAGCTCAATCTCTATTACTCCTTGAGCCTGTTTCTTCATGCAGAGCCTGAGTGGAACTGTCACACGTGTCACCCTGTCAAGGCAGGATGCATGACCCGTTCCCACTTGTAAATTTGTTTACTGACATGTCTTGTATAAAATGCCTCTCTAAAGATGGTGGTGGCAGTTCTAACCACTGGTGCACATGTCCGTGGTGGTGGCTGCTGTCCTTTGAGGATAAATAAGTATGCTGTAGGTATGGCACACAGTGTCAGCTGCTTGCCATGCACACTGTGCTGATGCTCTGCTGGTGCTCAGTCTGATATGACTGCAACACTGGGCACCAGTGGTCACTGTGTGGGCACAGTTTTGGCCAGAGCAGGTGGCTTGGCTCAGATACTCGCAGGAATGTTTGTCCTGCTGTTCCTGGTCTGCTGTCATGTAGCAGTTGCTGCAGTGGGCAAGATAGGTTTCATCTGGCATATTCTGCAACTGGATCTTCTGGAACAATCTTTACAATTTTGGGCTTAGAAGTGACTTTGAATTCACTGTCTGGGTTCTGTCAGTTAAGAGTAGGTGTCTCATGCATTTGTCTTCTTTCATTACAAACTGAATTTTACCTGGACTGACCTTAAAATTTTCTGCTTGGGCCCTTGCTGTCTCTGGCTTCAGTCTCTGCCTGAACTGATGCTCTTATGCTGTCATTAGCTATTATGTGCTGGCAACACCTTCAGGTTTTTTTTGTGTTCATTAGCGAAAATACTTTGTCAGCTTATTCAGTTTAATTCCCAGAAATAAGAAGAATGCAAAGCATTTTTTCCCCCCCTCCTTCAAAGTATGAGCTTGAGACAGTTGATTTTCTGATCTGATTTGTCAGTATCTGTATGGATGACTAAGTATGTTCTTAGCAATGTGGCTGCACTGAATGTCTGCTATGGGAACTGAGGAATGCTGTCTCTCTATAGCCTTGCTAAGAAAATGGAAGCAGAGGTGGATTCTATTCTTGCTATATCTCTCCTAAATTTGGCCAAGCTCACGCAGAGTGGGCTTCAGCTGTGAGTCCCTCCGTTTACCAGCTCTGTCGTTGCAAAGAACCTATTTCTGCACCCACATATGATGGTTGTCACTCAACAATTGATGTATTAATTGGGCTTATTCAAGAGTTCTTGTACTTCATCACATTTCTGGGTATTGTGTAATAGCTCTCTTTTGGTGTTGTCTCTGTTTATAAGATTATAATGCATGCTAGCTGTAACTTTACATATTTATCCAGTTGACATTAAAATAGAAGTGGAGAATTGAAGAGTGGCCTTATTCTTGAAATGGAGGATTTCACTACCAACTGTTCTCTGGTCTCCATATGTTACAAAACTAAAATTCAGGTGGTTTTTTAAGTACCTTTTTCAAATGCAGGGTTGTAGATGAACTTTAGCTGCAGTACTGAAGTTGAAATGTGTGGGTATATTGCTTTCACAGTGAACAAAGTGCAGTTGAACTCCAGTATTCCACTGAACAAGCAGGGTTCCTTTCCCAGTATGGCTCAGAAATGAGACCTAATGCACACAAGGAGCCTGGCTGATAACTTGCATTGCCTTGGTGCAACATGTCTGCAGTTTGGGCATTTTCATTTAAAGATTTTTCACTCTTATCTGTGAGGTCTTACACACAAAAGCAGCCTGATCACATCTGGCCTCAACAAACCATTTGCAGGTCTTAAATGCCTTATTTTTGTCTATTTGCATGGGAGAAGAGGCATTTAATTTTCTGCATTTTTGCTGGTACTTCAAGTACTGATCATATTTTGGGTGGCTTTGTGCAATTGCAGAGTCCTTTCAATTTGTGTGACCTGTTGTTCTATGTTTACTTTCACTGGTACAGTTCTTGCTTTCCTTACCTTGAAAATACTTTTGTGCAGGCTGGTTAATACAAGAAATCTCAGTTCTCTGAGGCTCTGCAATTATAAGTTGCTTTTTTGCACCTTAAAGCAAGGACTTTCAATAGCTCTAATCTTTGTCTAGGTAGAATTCCTGGAACTGCTGGGACTTCCTAGCAGGACCTGGTGTTTTGTTCTGTCAATATGCAGCTAGAAACACTTTTTTTCCCTACATTCGGAGGTATTTTGTTCACCACCATCCATTTTGATCCTGTTTGCTAGTTTCACTCCCTGTCTTTTGTTGCAAGTGGTAAAGAAACCCTCACTTCTGGCCCATTCAAGAGGTTGTCAGAAATAATGGAAGTATTTTTTGGCATCTCTCAGCTTGCTTTACACACACAGAGACACAGACACAAATAAGTGAATCATCCCCATGGAGTCTCTGTTTAAATAGCTGAAATAGGAAAAAGTGTGTGGAATGAGAGATGATTGGCAGGCAAATATCAGTATAAAGCAGATTAAAAAAATGTGTCTAAGCTTGTGGAGAAACGTTGATTCTGAAAACTAGATTTAGACACAAAGGCCAATATGAAGAAAACTGACAAAAATCCTGCAGCAGGAAGCAGAATATGTCTTCGTGCAGCCTGTGCATTTGTAAATTCATAACAATAGCAGCTGCTGTACCAGATAGTCTCTCTGGCTCACTCTCTGTCCTTTCCTGTGAGAAGATAAGAGGAAGAAAATGGGAATTGCATTATGTTTCCTGTTCCTGTTAATTTCAGATCTGGAAAGGGCTTCTGCTTTACTCTGGTAATTGGGTTACATACTGCAGAAGACCAATATATTTTCATGATTAATAATCTGTTTTGGCAAATTATGTATTTCTGAAAAGTACATGGAGGACACTGCATTTTAATCTTGGAATAACCATGGTTTGCTCATTTATAAATATGCTTCTCTGCTCTTGCATAAATGTGCATAAATCACATTTCAAACATGAGATAATCATCAGCAGTCAGTAAAAAAGATATTTCCATGGCAACAGTTGCTAAATTGAACAGTGCATCGGTACCTCCTCCCTGGCTTTGTCCAGAAGCCTCCCTGACTTACCCACAAGTAACCAGATAATCATACCTGTTAAAAAATAACAACCTCCCCATTGCCTGTGTAAAGAATTATCAGAGCACGAATTAGCAGTAATTCATTACTGCTGACAGTACTGAGCATCACCCTTTTACATCTGCACTTCTCTAACTCTCAGTGGGCCCTGTCAACTTATTGTGGCCTTTCCCCATGCCTGGTGGAGTGGCTGTAATCGTATTTTGAGAGCTTTGGAAAAATCATCTGGCCTGGATTAAAATCTGACCAGTCTCTTCCTGGTTTTTTCTTGAAAGAAACGAAAAAATTGTGGAAGTGATGGCACTTCCCATGGCTTTATGGTCTTTCTTGCTCTTCTTTGTATGTGTCCAGGAAAATTGCTGTTTAAAGGAGTGAAAATTGCTGTTTAAAGGCTGAAGTTGTTCAGTAGGCTCTTGGAGGTTATTGCTCCTCGATGTGCAGGTAACATCAGAGTGAGCATGAGGATACAGGATGAGGGACACGGGGCTGATGTGAGGGCTACTTCTTTGAAACCATACTTGGTGGGACATTTTAAGAGGGACTGAGGCAGGAGGTCAAGAGGGACCTTTATAGGAGCTCACCTGTGGTGGAATGTTAGAGAAGAAAATTGGGGTTTGTTTCCATGAACAGTTAACAGCATCTTTCTGCTGAACTGTTCTCCAGGATTAATTTCTGTTAGGCAGTTTCTAACCATAGGAAATATTTTACTTTTAAATCTACCTTAGCACTAGTGTGAAGCACTGTTCTAAATTTCAAATCAAGGTTTTCTAAAGAAGAGCTCAAACAGGCAGAGAATTAACTGGTACTTCTTCTTTCTGTTTTTTTCTTCATGTCTAAGCTGCAGGGACATATTTTGGCTCTGTCTTTATTGAAAGATGAGCATCTCTTTGCTAGTATCCAAAATGTTTCCTATTTACAATGCTTTCCCTGAGTCTCAACCCTGAGTATCTTTTATTGTTGTTGTTTTGTAAGGCATAAATTCACGTGGCCTTGTTCCACCAGCACGGTGGCCTGGCTTATCTTGTACCTTGTCTTTATCTTGGCCTGTTCTTCCTTCATCCTAAACTGGAAACTGGAGAACTGAAGGAAGAATGGCAGAGGCGGACCACGCTTATTCCTGCAGCCTTGGGAATCTGGTGGGAAGCTGAAATCTGCACTGTTCTGTTCCCTGTCTCCTAGAGCTATCTTAGGCAAACGTGGAGAATATAGATGCTAAGGCATTCAGAAGCATTTTGCTTTCCTTTTGGGGCAACTGGAGATGTAGAAATGGACTCTCTAATGGGAGGCAACTGAGGAATAGATGGACTTGGAAGGATGACAGCTGTCATGTGTCATGGGTTTTAAAATCCTGTGTGTCCCTGACCAAAATGGGAGTGTTATCAGGTTGCTTAGTGTATGGTAATTTCTGAAATGAATGTAGAATTTTAGCAGGTCTTAATTGATTTTGCACCTGCATTTTTTTTCTTTTATCTGAGAAGTAAAACTAAATTTAGTCACTGTTGCTCTTTATTAAGAAAATGGAATGAAAAATCTCAGCTGTCTTTAACTGTCCCTGCATCTCTAAACCAGCTAATTTTGCATTTCCATCTGACTCTGTATGCGATCAATTGTGCTTCATCTGCTGAGTATGAAGAGAGTTTAATGAAGTTTACTCAGGCGGGATGAAAAGCTGTTAATATGGCCATTCTGAGTTCAGGAGGTTGTGTGATTGTATTCTTATAAATTTTCTCACAATTCTGAGAAAGAACAGCTGTGTAAAATCGGTTTCCCAAGGAGAAATTTGCTTCTATACTGAGAGAGCTTGTCCATATTTTCTGAAGGCTGTCTGTTCCATTGGAGTAAATTTTAAGAGGCTGTTTTTCATTATTAAACTTGAAGGATCAGGAACACTAATGGTATCTTAATCAGTGTCACAATTAAACACAAAAAGCCTGGTCTTGGAGTTTCTGGAAATAGTTGTGTGGAGCTGTTTCAGGTTTAGATGCACTGATTGACTTTGGGATGACTTGACCATTTGTTGGTTTTACCAATGTATGAAAACCCACTTTTTTGTGTTCTTTTGGTTTTATTTGCCTGCTGAGGTTGTGCCTCAAATTATATATGGAGTTCACAGACATACTCAGCAATATTAGGGCTTTCAGGTAGAGTTATCTGTAATTTAAGTATCTAAATCCCTGTTTCCAGGGTAACTTAGCATGGGACACATCACCAGGAAATCAGACAGACTAGAAAAGGGGTAGGCAGTATAGGTAGAAAAAGCAAAGCAAAGAAATTGTAAAAAATGTAGTAAAAAAAGAAAAAGAAAAAAAAATGAGGTGCAGAGGAACAAAATACTTGAAAGAAGGATTGCATTGAATTGTGAGGCAGTAAGCAAGTTCGAGAAGGGAATTAAGAAGGACTGAAATTGGTGAAGAAAGATACCATCCCCTGTCTGAATTCTCTGCTTCCCCACAAAGCCTTTTTCTGCAAGCATTTCAGATGGACCGTCCCCCTTGTCTCCTCTGTCTTCCTGTGGCATCTTCATTCAGCCTCTGTTTCTGTTCCATGGACTAACTTCTCTGTCTGGTGGTTTACAGTCCCTCCAGAGGAATGGAAGCTGTTGCCAGCAATTGAACTGGGTCTGTGGTTGTTTTGTGTGAGCAACAGGGCTGGTAATTCTAAGGGTTTTCTCCTTGTACCTCACAAGAATTAAACCTTTGTTGATGAGGGTAGAAGTGAGCTCTTCTGGCTGCTGCTGTAACTCCCAAGGCAGTCACCGCTTGTTGTTGGAGAAACATATCTTTATGAGACCAGTCCACAGCACTGATTTTATCTTTTTGTGAAGGTAAACATGTAGAAACTGGGCAGTTTGAAATTCCTGCTTTGTGTCTCTTTTTTCCTTTGCACTTTTTCACCCCCTTTTTGGCATCTGTCAAGAGACATGCTGCTTTGAGGCAGTGACTGACAGCACAGGTCAGAAATGTGTTCTGCCTGTCTCTCTGAAAGTGTGTGTTTGTTGCACAGAACTCATTCATATTCTTGTCACGTGTGTGACGTTCAGATGTTGTGAAATGCTGCTGAGTGAGACCTGACCTCTCAGGCTGATGCTGATTATTATGCTCAGTACACTGCACCCAAGCACTGTTTGCCTCTGCAAGGTTTAATAATGAGCAGAAGATGAACTAGTTAGACGTACACCTGAGTTTTATGTATTTACACCGGCTGTCATGTGTGTTTGTTTGTTTCTTAGCTCCAGAGACAGAAGTCAATGAAACCAAATGTGGAAATAATGGGAAAAAAAAAGTTACTGTGTGAGGTGTATTTGTTTCTGAATTCAGTGTCTTGAGATCAAATAAAAATGAAATAAGAATAGCCTTAAATTAATATAGAAGATAAACAAGACCAAAAGATCTGAAGAATTTTAAATGCAGCTTCTAGACATAAATTAAGGGGTTTTTTTTTCACCATGAGAAAGTTAGACCTTTATTCCAGGGTCTTCTGTAAATTTTTTGCAAGACCTGGTGCCCTTTTTAGTGACATGGCTGGTGGTGACTCTCAGTAAAGGCAGTTGATAGATGGAGTGCTAGGGTGATGAATAATGCAAGCTCTGTTGGTTTTTTAGCAGTGGCTGCTGTTCACTGTCTGTATTACTGCTGCTGTTAATGGCATTGGTAAGATGGTGACTTCCAGACTGTGTCCCCTTATAGTCTGCAGGGAGATGCTGGTTTGGGTCACTGAAGAGAGGAAACAGCAGCTTACACAACTTCTTGTACAGCTCTGCCAAAGGATGGAGGCCTTCCATAACTTGACCTGTACTTGGAAGCACAAAATACAACTTGCAAGCAATTCAAACAGTTACATTTGTGTTGGGTCTTTAGCTTTGTATTAATAGTTTGATCAATGAATTAGAATATTTCTAACGAGTATAGGAAGGGCAAAAATATAACTGCTCTGTTAAAGACTAATTCCTTTTGAGTGGAGCTGGACCAGGTGGACAGTAACAGAGTTACAGGTTGGATACTTGACCACTCTTTTGATCATTTCACTCACCAGCAAGCTTTCTGCATTTCAGCAACATGCAAAACTACTTTGGACTTCATTGCACTGTTCTGTGAACAAAATAAACCCAGCTCATACTAACAACTTTTGCAAAGCATAATGCATGAAAGGATTTGAAATCTCAGAGTTCAGAGCATGCTGGGTTTTGTGTTCTGTTGTGCTTTGATGATAAATTGGCATCTCAGAAACCCATATTAGCAATCACAGGAAAGCATTTAGCTCAGCCAAAGGAACTTTTTGTTTGTTCACTGAGCAGTACAACCTTGATGCAATGAAAGGTCCTGAGGCTCTCCACATGTCCTCAAGGAATACTCCTGTTTTCTGAGTGGAAGAGACTTTGGTGGTGTTTCAACACATGATGTCATTGTGTATGGAAAACATCTGGAATGTGAAGCAGAACTGTTCTTCCACTTCTGCTTGAAATAATTTTGGCACGTCAAATGGCCTGCTGAACTGAAACTGACTCAGGAGTGCTCAGTCCCTTGTCACAGATGCGAACTGTTAATCATTAATCAGCAGTTTAGAGAGTTCAGGATCTAAGCTGAAGCAAATAACCCCACTTATGTTGAAGATAAGTGGTTATTGACATGGGAAGATTTGCCAATACTATTAAAATGATCAGCAACTGTTGCACTGTCAGCAGTGGAAAATGTTCAGCAATAATTTCAAATTGATATCTCGGAGCTTTCATCTGAACACCTGCTGTTCAGGACTGGAATATGAAACATTAACTGTAATTATTCCCCCTTCCAACCATCATTCCAAAAGGCACCCAAAACCAAGCAGGTGTTACACCTTAAATTAAAATTATGTCTAACATCAATTTAAAAGCTGTAATAGCAAGGGCATGACTAGATTGTATAGAGAGTTCCTGGGGTTCACTCTTTGTAACAAAGCAAATCTACATTCTGCTGAGGGATCAGTGAGTAAATTTCTTGTGGAACACAGCCTGTGAGAAATGAGACTGCTGGCCATTTTTGGCTAAAGATGAGCAGTGTTGCTGTTCACTGGGAGGCACAGGAGAAGAGACAAGAAATGTTGCTTTGGCTGCCAAATTAAAAGGTTTCCATGTTCAAAGAACCACATATGCTCAATGAGTCTGACTAGATAAATGCACGTGGTATACAGATAGCTGGTATATGTGCTAGATGTACAGAAAAATGTGGGCTTTAGAAGTGCTCTTGATTTAAGAAATTTAAATAACATTAATATGAACAGGACATATGGTCCATGTTGTGGTTTCTTTTATACCATTTTATATCTGGTCTTATTTAGTGTGATAAAAGCTAAGAGTTTATGGAGTTGTTCTTGGAGGAAAGGAAATGAGGATTAGCTCTCAATCTTTCTGGGGTTTTTATTGTCCAATTTTGTTTTCCATCAGCTCCAGCTCACTGGGTAGTTTGTTTGTGTTTTGGATGAAGAAAAAAAGGAGAGAAGAAGAAGAAAGAGTATCTTTTATTTTCTAGTTTAACACACAATAGTTAAGGCACTTTTAAAAAAATCAAATAATTTTTCTTTTTCCTATCTTCTTAAAAAAACACTGTTTGCATGCAGGCATTTAGGAAGCCTCACAGCAACTTAATGAGAAACATATAGAGCTACCTTTATTTTTGAAACAGATGCAGAAATTAAAGCAAGATTCTGAAGGCTTCCACTGTTTTGGAATATTTCTCACTTTTGAGTTCTCAAAGAAAGAATACATTGGAGCTGAATGTGCTCAGACTTCTATGGAAAGTCACTGGATTTGGGAGTCTTTCATTAGTCCTATATTTCTGCTCTTGCAGACAGTTCACATAGTCAAAGCTTGACACAAGATGAAGAGAATTACTGAAATTAACTGCCCCCTGTGAATTTTAAGTGCCTATCCATTTTTATACCACCAGAATTGCTTTGATAGCAACACAAATGGTTTAGTTGCCTGGAATTTGAGGTGTTGGATACCCCTTTGGAAGCCCTGGAAGAGTTGAGCAGGTGGGCAGAGGGTGGGAGCAATGTCAGCCCACTCAGTGAGCAGAGAGTCTCCTGTGCCAATTTCTCTCTGTGTTTTCTGTAGTAGGGTATGGCTACTGGATTTCATTATGATTGTTTTATCTGGCTGTTCCCAATGTCCACTTGGATGTGATTGTGATTTAGGTTTGATATTTCCAGCCTCATTTACTGAAGGTAGAATGGCCTTTTTGAGAAATGTGTGTAAAATAATAACTTAAACCAATGATCTGAGTAGTCCCAGATTATTAGAATTTTTACATTGCACATGCAGGTAAAAGCAGCCTCATCTGGATTGTTGGATCGTTTAATCTCTGAACATGTTGAGTTCTGTTAAGAAATGTACTAAGGCTGGGTCAATTTCAAGCTGTTTGCGCTACTGTACTTTATTTCCTCCAGTATGTCATCTTTTCAAAATGCATCTGTTTTTAGAAGGCTTTGTCATAGACTGTGTTTCACACATGAGAAGTGATTGAAGGTGTAATTGCTTTTTGAAGCTCCATTTGCATTTTCCTTAACACGTTAAATCACTCACATAGTACATGCCAGATCTACCTTATCTGACATCTGCATTTTAATATGCTCTCCCATGCTGAGAAATCATTTCTAACTCTCCTAATTCTTCCAATTGCTAACTCTCAGTACTAGATGCAGATGTTAGCTAATGTCTTGGAAATAATATTTTGCAGGATAATGCCCATTGGAAGATGAAATGAAAAATGTCATAGAGTCTGTATTAATTTAAATAATTTTGATTTATTTTGTTATCAGTGCCTTTTGGTTTTTTTAATACAGTGGAATTTGTGGCAAAGCTTACTATGATAAATTTACTGTAGATTTTAATATACCCACTCATCTGTAAGCTGTGCTTTTATTTAGAGATTTTCCTGTATTTGCAATGGTTTTCTATTTCTTTATCCAGATTAAGGCTATGCTCTGCTCACATTATTCTGTCCTGACAATACAAAAGTATCATAGACTAGTTAAATAAACAAATTTGCATCTACTTTTATCATCAATGTCTTTGGTTGAAAATTGATTTTCTGTAGTCTAAAACCTTAGAAATGACTAGAATTTCAAAATATAAGGAGTGATGGCTTTATATTTAGAACTGAGAATAGACATTTTGCTGTTGTCCACAGCAGGAGGGAGGAAGACTACAGGTATGGTAATCAAAGCTTCAACCAGCAGTTGGCTGGTTAAATGTTCTCATATAGACAGGTCAGTTTTATCTGGGATAAGAGTCAGATATGCAGCATGCTGTTGGATATGAATATTATTCATATGCTGCTTTTTTCCCCCTTTGGAACAGTTGATGATATTTTAAATACAGGCAGAACTGTGGTTGCCTACAGCCCCTCCAAATGAGGCTTTCTGTGTTGTACCAACAAAATACTGCTATCTATTGTTCAGAAAACAGACTGAAAAATAATGAAACAAGACTAGCCTGGGATTTCTGTTCCTTGCTTTTGCAAATGCTTGTATTGATTCTAGGGCAAGACGTATGGCCTGAAGCTAAAGGAGGAAGAAACTTTTCACTGGATATTAAGACATCACTCCCAAAAGGGAGAGCAATTAGTAAAATAAACCAAGTGATCATGGAGGCAGCAGTGCTGCAAGCAAACCATAGCTTTCCAAATAATGATTGGCAAGGTGCCACACAAAGAACAGAGGCTGGACTCTCCTAGCCAGGGTATGCTGTGCCTGTAATTCTACCTCACATGGCAGTTGCAAAACAGCAGGACTTCATTCCCAGATCACACTGCACATCCAGGTGGTAGTTCAGGTTATCCACTGAATCTCCTCTCCTCCAATGTGCTTTTTGCTATGACATTTTAACTAACTAATTAGAAATTCAAATCTCCATACAAAGTGGGTAATTTCAGGTCAGGAATGCACTGTTGCTCTATTTTTAGTGTGCTGCTCTCCTTGATCAGTGCACACTAGCAAGTTCCTAAGCGTGTAAGGAATGCCAAGGAAATGAATGCAATGACTGTTATCTTTGAAGTTAGACATATATTAATTTTCTGGGTCAACACAATGCAGACAAATAAAAGCATTTTTGGAACAGGGAATACATTTTCTATTATGAGTATTACATTATCAGCATTAGTAGCATACAACAGGTGGCTTTGATAGTTTCTTATTAGGCAACAAAAAAGAGGAGGGTAGTAATAGTAGCAGCATGAATTTTGACTATAGAAAAAGAAATTATTGGAGTTGGTCTTTTTCTAAGTAGAAGGTAAATGTAATTTGTGCCAGAATCACCAAGGTCTTTGTTGCTACTTAAGTATTCTAATAGTTTAGCAAACTTATCAAATATATCTCATGGTCTCATTGTCTTTAATACTTAAAATGCTCTGGTAATGTCTCCTAAGTATTCCTTTTGAAAACCAGAAAATTTTGCAGTATAAGATCAGAGGTTGAAACCATTTTATTCCAAACATTTCCTTATATGTAAGGCAAGGTAGTTGCCTAAAAATGTTAATGTGTTTTATTTTAGTGAGTCCAGGATCTGAGTTTCAGTAAGGATACCACCAAACCAGCATTCAAATGTTATTGGGAAGCTAAAGGTACTGACTTCCGTGGGGGCACCACTTCATCCTGAAACAGTCTGTTTGCCTCCACAGGACTTGCTAGGAGAGGATGTAAGGCTGTGTGGTGTTCCTGTGGTTGATATGTTTGGAAGGAGATCCAAAGAATGTCTCAAAGTTGAGTCACTTGAAATAAATAGCCAAAGGTAGCCATAGGTTTTTAACAACATAAGTTTTGTCACAAGAATCTTATGGGATTGGACCTGACTGGTGGGACGAGATTTCTGGAAAGCCAGGATTGCTGTTCTTGAAGCTGGTGGAGTCAGGCTGAGGAAGGGGAGCATAGAGAGCAGGCACTGTAGAAATCACTTCCATTGTAGCCCTCACTCCATATGTGCTAACTTGGGAGTTACAGCTTTGGAGTTTGTTAAACGCTGTTAATTTTAACCTTGTTAAGTTAAACTTTGGACTTCGGAACAGCAAATCTCTCTGTCACTTGGGCACAGACATATTTGGCAGAGGGGTCAATGGGAATGTCCTGTGCCCAGAGCCATGCTAATATAAGTAGTTGCTTATTTTGTCTTTGCTAAAGCTCGTGCCTGAACTTAGCACCCCAAATTTCCTTTGGCTCAAATGTGAGATATAGAAACTGATATTCTGTAAACTACAGCCCGTCCTTAAAATGATAATTTAGCAAGATTCCACATTTTGGGACAGCAGAGGTTACTGTGGGACAAAAAATGGTAAAAAAAATTGGGCAACAGGAAAGGAAGAACAGTGATAAGGTGGCAGAGGAATAGAAACAGAGTCCTACTTTTGTTTAGGATGGTGAATAAAATGTCCTCGTATGAAGAATTTAATTTTTTTCAGGCTAGAATTTATCATCTTAGGATAACTGCCGAAATAGTGAAAGGACCGTTTTGAAAGGATGTTCTGAAAATAATTAGTATCATTTGCTTCAAATCCTTTAGTAACAAGAAAAGCAGACAATTTCTGTTTCTATTCTTGTTAACAAAGAAGAATTTACTTTTTGATGCATTGAAAACATCCTTGCATTTTGATGTTAGTGAAAAACAATTTCCATAGCAGTATTGAGACTCCCTGTCGTTTGAGTATGAAGGCTTCGTTCTGGAATTCAATTAAAGAGGAAGAACCGGCAACTCCTGTAAATTCATTACAATAAAGATGGAATCATTAAGGACATGATAGGATATCTTTGTCTGGGACTGGGAGAAAGGTTTTAATATTTCTAAGCAAGTAGAAATGTCATTAAGAAAGGACATCTGCCTACTTTTGTAATGGACTTAAGAGAATCTAGGAATAATGCCAGGGAGGACAAACTGTTGCACAAACAGGCTCAGCTACAGGAATACAGCTCTGTAGTAAAGTCAGACCAATTAATTCTTTAAAGCATCTACCAATGCACATCAAAGGTTACAAGCTGGGCAATAGTCAGAGAAATGGAAAATATATTGCCACCTATTTTTTAATACTTTAAACTGAAACTACCTATGAACACTTGAATGACAAGAAGAAAAAAAATCCAAAATAACTTACTTGAAGGAAGACCCTCAATTTTTGCATTTCTCATTCATTCTGCATTTAGACATTTGACATGTTTTTTGATGAATGCACTTATCTGGGTGATGAGAAACAGTTTCAGTTGCAATACGCAGCAAATAATATCCTTCTCCTTCCAGTCCTATTCCCTTCTTGTTATGGCATTTCACAGATATTTTTTTCCCAATGGATCAGGCTTCTTTACTACAATGGAAGACTCTTTCTGTTGTATTCCTATAATTTTTACAGTTTGCTGTTTTCTGTCCAATAACTGTTATCTATCTGCAGTTATCTATCTGACTCCCTGGTATGGAACGCTCATAAGCTGCTCTGGGACTTTGTAGACCAGAGTGATGTGCAAAAATAGAAAAATATTTTTTTATGTTGCATCTCTGGTCTGGTTTCTGGTACAAGAGAATCTGCAGTTCACAGTCAATTCCCAAACCATGGCTTATTAAATGCTTTAACTGATGGGTAAAAACCATCTCAAAGAAGGACAGAGCAGAAGATGTCCAAGTTTAGGAAAATGTTTCTGTTCCAAGGCTCAAAGTGGTAATTTTTTCTGTGTCAAAGGGATTTTCTGTGTTTAAGGGATTACTGAATTAGGACCATTTTGGTTGGTTTGATGTGCATTTAGACTATCTGAGCTGCCATTTTTGAAGGTCGCATTTGTTACGGGGCCTTCGGGCCACTTCCAGAATTAACTAACAGATTATGACACCCAGGAGAGTTCATTTCATTTGAAACAATGTAGCATGCAAAAAGTTGTCCAGCTCTCTTATGAAACTGGTGAATTTGTACTTTACACAAGGTCTTTGTCATATTGTTTAGCAAAGCAATTGTCCCCCCTTTACTATCCTCACCTCCATTAAATTACTGATAGGGGATAAGGGGTATTATAGACATAGATACTAAAACTTCTTCCTTTGTGATGTTTTTTCATACCAAGTGGTCTTTTTTTCCACTTAGGGAACCTAAAAGATTGATCTTCTCAATGCAGTCTGGGGTCATTGTTTTGGCATGCCAGTAAAACCCATTGGTTTTCTAGCAGGTATGAGGTGTAGAGAAGGGCAGTTGAGTTGATTTTTCTCCTAATTAGATTGCTTTTGAATAGCTGCATGTAGTATTATAAAAGAGTGGAAGAACAAATCAGCCAGCCTTGAACTGCCCTAAAATTACTAAACTCTTGGGAGAGGGCAAAAAAAAAGCTTGTTTTATTTCCATTTCCAGATGTTTTATTTCCCTGAGCAAGAAGAGGTAGAGAAGTGCTGGTTTAAGATTTTATCAGTTTCAGGCTTTGAAAAAAGTCCCATGTTCCAGAAACAAAGTTTTAAGTTTATAAGTCACTTTGACAATCAGCTGCTTAGTGCTGAAGTTCTCCTGCAGTGCTGTATTTGCAGAATACTGGTGACATTGTCTGTGCTGCACAAGACACAAGTAGAAAGGGAATTTCTGCTCCAGTGAACTCCCATTCCAGAAAGCAGACACAAAGGAGGGCTCAACTTGCTGTGCATCCCAGAGAAAGGAGGTGATTGTAGAAATAATTCCATGCCATTAAATAATTTCTGGAAGGCTTTCCTTACTGCTTTTAGTTTTTAGTGATTTGGGTTGGCAGCCGCAATTTACAAATTTGCTTGGCAACGTCCGGGAGCTTTTCAAAGTGGTTTCGATAACCTCTGGCAGGAACAGAAGAGAATTCACTTTTTTTGGAACAAGTTTATAGCTTCTTACTTTTGATTGTTTCTTACTTCTAATAGTCACATTGAAGTGTGGCTTTCCTTGCCTGGTGACTCAGATTTTTTTACTCTAGTGTCAGTTCTTCAAGCTGTTGAAAATATCTTTCAATTCAGAGTCCAGATTGTTGGAAAGTTGAAGGGCAAACAGTTCACTGAAAGAAGTCCAGTTCATTTTTTTCTACTTGTACAGAATTGCGCTTTCATTGCTTTTGACAAATTATAGGATTGTGACAACTGCAGGCTTGTGACTACTGTTTGCTCTAGGGTTTGTGGTAGGAACAATGGGAGATAAATATAAGCTTGGAGGACAAAGATGTGCAGCACCCAGCATGAAATGGACATCGGTTATCTGTCTAGATTGCTGGTAAAAAATAATGCAGCTGCATAAAAATGAGCTTTAGGGAAAAAAACGCTTGGGATATGGGTGTACCAAGCTTCTCTGGAGAAGGATGGATAGGAAGAGTCAGGACAGACCACTTTTTTCCTAAGGTTTTTATTGTGTATGAAATTATTAAAACAGACTTCATAAGTTAGAATCTAGATTTTACAGCTGGCGTCATTGAAGTGAGTAATGAAATAAAACCTTGATTGTTTTATGTTTCACTCATGAAGGACTTGGGATCTTAAAGGGGCTCATTGATGGGCAGAAAACTGGTGAAGCTCAGTGAGCACACTGGTGCTTGTTGAATGTGATTGTTGCTGGAAGTTTCTAATCATCAAGGAGCAGAGAAAGGATCTAAAAAGAAAGCCCATGTGGGAACAGTAGGGGCTTACTTGTAGTTTGAATGAATATTCCTCAGTCTCCTGTGCTCCTGAAGATCATTTCAGCAAACTGAAATGATCAGAAATTAGCTGCTCTGAAAAGAGATAACAGGCTAGAAAAAGCTGCAGCCAACAAGGAGACAGAAAGTGATCTGCAAGCAGAATTAAGAAAAGCTTTTTTTCAGAAAGAGAGTTATAGTCATCTACACATACCTAGAACACCAAAGCATAAAATAGTTAAATGAAAGTATAGTATTTTTTGTCCTAAAGATTATAGAGGCATTTTCCAGGAAGTTTCCTGGTGTACATAAATTTGGCGACACATCAGCATGCCCAAAATAGGTAATTTTAACAGTTTCACACTGTGTGGCTTCAGAAGTTCCTTTATAGTTCATGGAAACACGCAAGAGGGTGGAAAAATGCTTAAAATAAAAAATGCAGTATCATTTGCTTTAATAGAAACACACACACAGAAGTATGTTAAAAGAAGCATGATAAGAAACATTGCAATAAAAGAAATGCAGAATTTGGGAATTGGAGATGCTGGCAATACAAAGATGTTACTTCTGGAAAATGTGCTTGTACCATTAAGGAGACAAATATTTTCTCAGAGTTTGGTAAATAGTAAGCTTTGAGAGGTGGGGAGGGGGATTCAGGGACCTCTAAAGAATCCTTCCATTTGCTGTGTTTAATTTTAAAAATTAAATTTTAGAAATTAATTAAGAAAATCATACTATTAATGACTTTCTTCATTAATAGTAGACCTTGAAGAGACTTTCTCTTAAAAAAAAAGAAACTATGAAATTATTTACCTTTTCTGTTGCTTTGTGGAAGAAAGGATTCTTTTTTTAAAAAAAATTAACTTCTTTTTTTCTTGTCTGCCAGTTCACTGAGAGCTTAACACTACTCAGTATGGGAACACTTACAATTTACTTTATATTTCACTGCATTTGTGATTTATGGCTGTGTTTTGGTGTTGCAGGCTATAGCTCTGGCTGACAAGCAACTCATACCAACCAAAGTGTCTGATGTGAATACAGGAGCTGGGGAGAGCTTGCTGATAGTGACCTTCAGCTTGTTAAACCAGTTGGCTTACTGAGTTGGGAGCTCTGACAGTGAATTTGTGCAGGCTTGTGGGGTCAGGAGAAATGGGAGTGAGCTTTGCAGCTCCAAACAGCATCTGCAAGGTCCCATGTTTTCTCAGGAAAGCACTGACCTGTCTTCCTGATCATCATGGCAAAAATAGGAGATGGTATCATTAACAGCAATAACAACTGTACAATAATTAAGCATTAAGAACAAATATATTTATCTATTGTTGATTCAGCTGAGTTATAGTTCATCAGCTTTTTGCTATTGTGATTGTTTCATGTTTGCTCTTTACTGTTGTACAGCTTAATGCCATTGTGGACAACAGCTCTGTGGGGCAGAGATCCTATCTTTTTGGTTGTGGTGGCTTCAGAAAGAACTGCTGGTGTAGCATTTGCCACTGGTGGCAGTGAGGTTGGAGCATCAACTGCTGATGCTCACAGTTTTTCCACCAAAATTTATCTGCTGTATGTATTGTAGTTAAGTGACTCCCATGGTTGTGACTGGTACTTTACCCGTTGTCTTTGATTTTTGCGAAAGAGTGGATGTATTTCCCCAAAAAGCGTTCTGTTCTGAGCAAGTCAGTGCTGTAGTGGTCTTCTGCTTGTAATCCAGGCTGGCAAGTGTGCCAAACTTCTTGGCAGTACTTCAGAAAGATAGCATTTATATTTAAGGAAGGTGATGCATTGTGAAAGCTGTCATGTTGTGTTGTGCTGATGGAGGAGCCAACTGGAATTATTGAGACAGAACTCTCTTCAATCATTGTAACCTGTGATTTCTGAACTGAAAATGAAAAGCTTTTTTTTTTTTTAAAGGTAGTGAAAATGCATCTTTAGGTACTTTGAGGCAACAGATGCTGCAAATACTATAAACACTGCCCATTGAATATTTCATACATAGGGATTTTTGTCTAAATATGTCACCTGTAAGAACACTTATGAGTTAAGTTTTGTCCAGGAACATAAACCCATGGAAAGAGATGTAAAAATAACTGACTATGGTGTGTGGTTTCTAGGTCAACCAGTTATATTTTTGACTGACCTGCCTTTTTTTCCTGAATGCAATCTAAAATAAAATTTTTGGCTATAGAAAACAATCTGATTTTAGCCTTACAGTTGGCTGTCTTGTCCTTCAGGCCTTCATTTCTTCTGATCTTGGTTACATTGGTATGTATGGAGAGCTCCTATCCAAGTGGAACAGTTGAATGTAGTGGGATGGCCTTTGGAAATGTTTGGCAGGTAATGGGGTAGACAGGTAACCAACACTAATTTCATGGTGTCTTGCCTGCCTGCAAGTCATGTGTGGATGAGAATTGGATGGGGAAATGGGATCAGGTGCAAGATGGGTCCCTTACTGTGACATTGGAGAGACACCAGAAGAGGCTGCTCGGAGAAGCTGTGGCTGCCCCATCCCTGGAAGTGTTCAAGGCCGGGCTGGATGGGGGCTCTGAACACCTGGTCTGGTGAAAGGTGTCCCTGCAAATGGCTGGATGGTTGGAACAAGATAATCTTTAGGGTCCCTCCCAACCCAAACCATTAAATGACTGTGACTTGTGAGTTCTAAAGCAAGTAATGTACTGACTTAGAGAATCCCTCAAACAAAGAGCAACTACATGGAAATGCAACCTTGCTCTGTAGTGCTTTCCTTTTAATTATGCCCAAAATTCACTCATTGTTCTGAGGAGTAAGAATGTGAGAATTAAATCTTTTTGAGCGTGTACAAGGTCACAGCACATCTACAAAAGCAGCTCCCATGTCAGTCAGTCTTCATGTGCTACCCCAGATCACAAACTGGTAAGGGTAGCTACATCATGGAGAGTCAGGCAGTGAAATGAACTGAGAGGAGGCCAGAATTATGACCAAAGCTAAATGAAATGTGAACCAGTAAGTTCACTTTAATATTTCAGTTTTTGGATATCCTGCTGCTTTTCTTATGCAAATTAACTTTTCAAAGGGTGGAAGAGGGGAAGAGGATCTTCAGGAAGCACTATTCATTCACATTTCTCCACCTATGCTTCATGCAGACACTGGCAGCAAGAGGCTGACCTAGTATTTAACTGTGTCTAGTTACATTATTAGACTCTCAAATCATTAAAAGAAAACTTAATAAAGATTCCTTTGAGACTGAAAAAGTGGCTTAGAAATGCAACTTTCAAAATCATCAGTGGCAGGCATTTTTATCTAACCTGCATGTGATTTGTTTGTGGTGGCTTAGGGCTTTTTTGGGGAAGCTAGGTCAGTGATGTAGAATTGGGCTTTGCCTCACACATGCAACAGTAGAAACCTGTTTGGTGAACCTAACTTAGAGTCTTGGTTTGGGGACATCCAAGGCAACTGGATATGCAGCTGTTTCTTGTAATCTCGTGGCTGCTGCAGCATCTACTTTCAGTAATTGTTTTAAACTGTTTTATTTTGCAATTTAAACTCTAGAACCCTGGTGAAAGAAAAATTAAGTAAAGCATAATAATCTAAATCTGTGATATCATCAAAGGTCTATATAAATATAAATAAAGGTGTATATAAATATACTTAGTAAGAACATACTACATATTTCATTATATGACTTTATTGTGAGTGTATACAGTTAATGAAAGATGAGATCATGATCCTGACATGACAGTTAAGGGCCTAGAAGAAATAAATAAGCAAATATAAAATAGTTCACCATAAAAATATGACTAGCAACCTGTTTCCAGCAGCAGCTTACAGTCAGTGCAGGAGGACAGAGGCTCACCAGGTGGCTTTGCCATTGCTCTCATGCCTAGAGAAGCCTGCTGGCTGCTCCCACAGCAGTAGGACTCAGCCTCCATCTATTCACAGTACCACAAGAGCAATGGCAAGTGCCAGGGTTGAAAAACATTTTCCATTCCTCTATGGCATCCTCTCTTCCCTCTGGTGATTAACTGGGACAATGACCTAGTGCTGCAGCTCACAGCACAGTAATGCCAGTAATGCTACACTGATTTATGTTAACATGTTAATAAGCTTCTAATTTATTTTACTTTTGCTTCATCTTACTTTGACTAAATATGTTGGCTAAATATCTTTGGCTAAAATATGTTGGTTGGTCTTGGATCTTATATTTAAGTGGTGATAAGTTCCTCTTAAAATGACAGCATTTTTGAGGTAGTGAAATAAAGATGCTTTACCTTAAATTTCAGTTTACCAGTTAAGCAATTTTCAGTTTGATATCTTGGATTTGCTACAGAAAGTACTTCAGCATATCCATCAGGGAAGTAGAATGGTCCAGACTAATTACTTTGCTGAATCTGGACTGTAAACATAACCAAAAGCTATTAGGTTGGTGCCATAAATATGAGACCTTTATTGCAAAGCAGAACACCTTTTAATGAAATAAGCCAAAGCCCAGTGAAATCAGTAGAAAGATATCTATTGACTGCAATAACTCACTACCAGACAAAATGTCAACTGCAGTAGTTTTTTTGAGATTGCATATGTGTTGTATAATCAGAAATGAAGTTACTGAACTGGCACAAAAAATTACTCCGAAGATTGAAATTCCTATATGGATCATAGAAAGCTTCTTGGTTATGAGAGTAAGAAATCTTTTGTTTTTTATAAACAATGTAATCCAAAGACAAGATACCACTGATATTAGGGAAATGGGGGTCAATGAATGCTGTCAGTATCTGTACATAAAGATTTATCTTATTTTGAGCCACTGCTCATTAATTTTTTCTGAATGTGAATGCCTTTTGGGAGATATTCTGTATCTTCTCCAGGCTGAAACTGTGGATATTAATTTATTGCCTTTTATTTAGTACTATTTAGCTGGTTTTTTGTAAACTTAGTTTCATGGTGACACATTTTGTACTTGATTTACTAAACATGCTGAACTGTAGCCTCTATGAAAAACTGAAGTAGTTGCAGAGCCTTTTCCTCTTGGAGTTGAAAGCAGCCTTATACTTCTACTGATTCCCTTTGTCTGTGTTTAGTTACATTCTTTAATTTTTGTTTTTTTAGTTGCATTCTTTTCAGACTCAGTTGTTGTGCTGGTATTGCTTATAGTAGGGTTTTTTTGATGGAAAAATAAATGTCGCCTAACAGATACATTTGTATTCATACAGATTCTATTCAGTACTTTGTGCAAATATTTTTTCTAATATTAACTAATATTTTATCTAATTAGATAATTAATGTTTTAATGTTTCAGCGTTACTGTCCATTTCTGTTGAATAGACAAGTTTGTTTGGTGTTGATAAGAGTAAAATATTGAAACAATGATCTGCCTTTTTTTCCCCATTTTTTCTATGCCTAGTAATTGGAGATACCATTTCATTTTCAAAATATGTAGGTACTTTGATTTTGTTGATCTTACTTTGCCTATTTTAATTTATTTTTTAATATTTGATTTTCTTAATATTTGTCTTTTCCATTTTTTTCCTTTTTTTTTTTTTACACAATTGCCAGTTATGTAAAGTATTTATCCATATGTGAAGTGCAGGGAAAAGCAAATTATTGCAAAGTATCCATAAATTTTAGGTAGACTGTGTGATGTACTGAACTGGCTATTTCCTTTATTTAGTACTTGTTCATTGTATGTTTGCACTGTAGCCAGTGCAGGTTTATGGTGCATGTGCAACGGGTTCTAAATCAGCCAGTTTGGGTGCTGGGAAGGGTAAAGTCCCAGCAGTGTGGGACTCTGTGAACTGCACTAAAAATGGGTTGATGCCCAGCTGGTGCTGCTCCCACTGCATGCTATTACCATGGCTATTTTAGGAGTTGAACTTGTGATGATCCTTGTGGGTCACTTCCATGTCAGGATATTCTCTGATTCCATGATTTATTAGCAGTGCTCAGAATGGCTTTTTCAAAGCTGAACCAGCTGAGCTCTGAAATTACTCATAATTTAATGCAGGAATGCTAAAACTATTCCCTATTGTGGGAATGAAGCTTGCTTTCCGTATTGCAGCAGGTAGTGTGAGACTTGACTTTGGACATTGATAACAAAAATTTGCTGTCCTCTGATATCGATGCAGGGCGTCCCCATCGGAGGGAATAATGTGCTCTGACTCCATGATTCCAGAAGGCTGAACAATGCTTTATTAAGCTAGGTTACATTACACTAATACTATATGAAAACTATACTAAAGAGATACTATACTAAAGGATACTAAAGAAAAACCTGTAACTGTCTTCAGGCAGTCACAACACAGCTTTGATCCAATTGGCCAATCAATCCAAACAACCATCAGCAGAGTTCAATTAACAAACCACTCTCAGTAAACAATCTCCATAACACATTCCACATGTGCCAAACAACAGGAGCAGCAAGTAGAGATAAGAATTGTTTTCTCTTCTTCTCTGAGCTTCTCAAAGAAAGATCCTAGGAGGGAGAATTATGTCTCTCTCTGTTCAGAGAATGTGAATACCACACTCTGAGACCTGAAAGCATTTGGATTTCGTGTCCAGGTCCAGTACAAAAGAAAGAAAAGAGCCAAGCCATCAAAGACTGTCCTTTTCAAAGGGGGTTGGATCTCATGTCCTTATTAATCTGTCCCTAAACTTCACAATGTCCCCGAGTGCTACATATACAATTGTAGCACTGGCAGTTTTCAGACAGGATTTTAATGAAGGGGCTTGTTTTGTTTTGAATTCACTAATGCATCAAGAATGTGCATATCTGACAGTACAAAGTGATGCAGGACACAGACCTATGCTTGCTCTCTGTCAGAGAGGTTTTTGAATATCTTGCCATTTAATGTGCTCCATTGCACTGTAGAGGATGTAGGTTCAGTTTCAGCATGAGTGATCTAGCAGTATATATAAATAGCTGTAAATCCAGGAAAGGTATTAAAGTAACTATCCCTTCAGATTTGAGGAAAATGCTAACTGAATTCTTCCTGTGTACCTCAGTAAATTTTCAGAGTGCCTTTCTAATATGTTTATTTATGGAAAGGCCATTGAGTCAATTACAATAGTTATTCCAGCCTGCCCATAGACCTCCTTATACTTGATTTTGCATGATAGGTAAAGAAATGAGAATTTCATGGATACATTTTTCAACTTACCATCTCTGTGTTGCCGAGACTGATGGTATTCCAGAGCTGGTGCCTCTGAACTTTACTTCAGGGGACAATTGCATTCAGAGTCCAGTCTCTGAATGCTGTCATTTTTAGCCTTCCCTATATGCAGCTAGTGATAACTAGATGTTGGAGGTTCTTGCAAAAGCATCAGTATCTCCTGGCTGATCATTCTGTGAGCTCCTTGAATATACCTCATCTGAAAACCAGTGCTGAAGAGCACTTCAGAGAAGGTCGATGGAATCTAACATGGGATTGCATACACTTGTCACAGTTACAGAAATCTGAGTAACTATGCAAAGACACATTCTTGCAAGGACTGCTGCATGTTAATGAATCTGTACACGCCTGAGCTTTTCTTCATGTGAATTACACTTAGAATTTGTGGTGCATTTTGCCAGCCGAAGGAATCCCAGATGTTGCATTGCTGACAAAGTAGCGCTGCTGCTTTGTGCTGCTGTGGGTTTCAGGAGGGACAAGAAATCAACATGGGAGCACATGTGAGCTGAAATCTTTTCAGATGAGGGATGTAAGAGAACTCTGGAGGCTGTAAGTAGAGACAAAATCTGTCTGTTTAGCATTAAAACCTAATGGCCTGTGGGGTGGCATTTCTAAAGTCTATCACAGTAGTAGACACTGAGCTAGGGTTGACATGAAATGAGAAACAGGGCATTAGCGTGGTGTTTTCATGATCTAAAGCCACATTCACATTTGTAATTAAATGCATCAGATGGCTCTCTCTCCTTAAGGCATCATCTTTCTTGAAGAAGAAGGTATTTTCACAATATTTTCCTACATAAAGCTGACTGTAGGGGAATAGTTTGCCTGTTCATAACTTATTTAGCATGAGGAGAAATGAAGGAATCTCAGTACAGTCAAGATACTTAAACAGAGGTTTTCCTCCAAGATAAGACCATTGCTGATTGGGCTGTGAATGTTGTGAGAGAGAAAAAACTGAAGGAATGGAGATAAACGTAGCTTATCCCAGGCTGTATGCTTGTGACTTCTGACACTTACAGGGTCTATATAAATATAAGGGGGGTGTTCCTGAAGTGCAAAGGCACAGTGGTGGTCCATCTCAAGCTGGTGTATCATTAGGACTGTGAATACAGCTGCAGGCCCATAAGGGGGGACTCATTAGTGGAACAGAGTGAATTTTGGTACTCAGAAAGGAAGCATGTTCCTTCCTCAGCAGATAATTGCATGCCTTGCAGGTGTGGAAGTATAGCAAACCTTAAAAAGTTTTGTCACCCTCATGACTTACACTATGCTATGACAATGACATGTCCTGACCTATACGACTTCAGGCAGCTTGAATACTGAAGCAATATCTAATTTTTGGATAATGTATATTTTTTCTGATACTAAGTCCTTTGTACTTAGACCTTGGTTCCCTTCCTTCCCTTTGAAGCTGACAGGCAGTACCAAAAATAATTCTTTTTTTCTGCCCTCACTTCTGGTGAGGTCCTTCAGTCTGTCAGGCCATTCTTTTTCAACAGCACATGTAGGAATCCAAGGTTTATGCTGTTTTTTAAGTTCACTTATAAACCTCAAACAAACCAACCAATGGAAAAAATGTAGTACAATACACTTTTTTTCATAAATTAACCTCTCCACCTGTTTCCCTTATTTTTTCTCCTTGGTGAAAAGTGATTGAATTATTTTTAAAAGAAAAACTTGTCTGTCCAAAACCAGACCACATATTCTCAGCCCAAAACTAAGATGTGTGATTGCCTCTTGGAAATCAAACCAAATACAATCTTTAATGAGCTTTTACAGATCTATTTTTTAGTGCATTCAAATCTTGTAGTGGTTTATAAACATGACCTACTGATGTTGTCAAGAATAGCTTCCAAACATTTTGTCCAATCTTTATTCTTAATAGCTCTTGCATAACCTCCACTACCAGGTGCTTCATAGTTTCTCTAGGTCAGAGCAATTCAGAATTATATCTGACACCCACTTTGCAGTAATTTTACCAGATGTAATGGTTGTGACAAAAAGAATTGTACTGTGAAACTCTGCATAGTGATAGAAGTACCTAACTGCTTCACAGCAGTGTGTTTTGAAATAGGCTGGTTTAGCCAATGCCATAGAAAGAAAGCAAAAAGAGTCCATCTCTCTCTCTCTCTTTTTGTCTCTCTCCCTTTTGCCCTTCTGCCCCAGATATCAGATGTTAAAACTGTTCCAGTCTTTATCTTAAGTAAGTGCCATTCAGTGTTTCCTCAGTGAGCACTGATTGATTTGGATTCATTAGAAGCAACTTCGTGCTGAGGGTTTATGTTATTGTACATGAGAGGAAATAGGTGCAAGTGTGGCAGCAGGAATTCGTACCTGTAGTGCAATGAGGAAAAGAAATCATAATTAAACAGTGAAACAATAATGAGCTTATTTCCCTCAGTGGTGTAATTTTTTGCATATATTCATAGTTCAATCTGTGTGGTTGAAAAGCACTGCTTTGTTGCCCTGGCTGATGAGAAATATGTTGGCTAGTAAGGGATTATTTTGTCTGTCTTGCTACTCCAGTTGAAAACATAACTTCTGTTCCTTTAGGCACTGGGATTTTGCTCTCAGAGGGGTTGGATAATACCAAAGCTCCTGTGTAATCTCAGTAGAAAAGGACTGTATAAAGACAAATTCAACACATCATTGAAACCATCATTGAAAGGCAGCCTGTCTTCTTGTTGAACTGTGGCTCAAATGAAGTGCACATAAGCTGCTCTTGCATGGGAATTTCAGCAACCTGACCTAATGAAAGGTGTCCTGCCCCACAGCAGGGGGAATGGACTAGATGATTTTTGGAGATTCCCTCCAACCCAAACTATTCAACTATGGTTCATGCTTAAATGTTTAGCAGTCATTCTGATCATCAAGTTTCACATCAGTAGCTACTTGGATACTTGACTTGGGCCAGCCTTTGGGAGGGCAATTAGATGGACAGTGTACGAGTTGTATTCTAATCAGTTGTTGCAGCATCAACTGAAAAGTTGTCTAGAGAAACTGGATGTCAATTCTTACTATTGGAAATGGTTTACACTTTTTATGCAAGTCTTTTCTTTGCACTTTTTCTGCATTCTGTGTCATGTGGTCATGTTTGCATAAAAACGAATATGTTGAAATGTCTTGTTACAGAGTATCTCTGATACACAGAGGCAATTTCTGGTGAATAAAATCCTGTCCTGTCAGCCAGTGCCCTGCAGTTGCTCCTTCACATGTGCAATGTTTTCTCAAATTAAGCCAAGAAGATTTCAGTAGCACAAAACCTCCAACACACGTACTTGTCTTATATGTATTCATAAGGGTTGCAGTAGATTTATACACTAACTAGATTTTTTTAAAATGTTTGCTGTGCAGTGCTCATGGTCACAGTGTAGATGAGATATTGTCTGTGTTTCGGCTCTGCATTACACCAAGCTGACCCTTAGTTAATGCTGCAGAATTTCATGTCAGTGGAAATTTCTCTCAGCAGATTAATTGTCCACCCTGCTGGCATACCTTTGCTGGGACTTTTAACTCTTGCATGGTGACTCAGCCTTCAGTAGCAGTGACCGACACCAGCCACCAATGAACCTGCTTTTCCTCCCACTGCAGGAGCTGCTGGAGTTTCCTTTAAAGACTGGTGTTAAAGGAAGGCATCTTTTCAAGACAAGAAACTATTTGAATTTATGGCTACACGTTGGTTAAATAAGCTCATGACTAGGTCCACCTTTCATTTTTCATGTACTCAGAAATCATGAGTTGAAGTCACAAGAGATTACTGAGTCATTTTGTTTCTAAGTGAAAAATGTTTGTATGATCTTTCTTTTTTGACCTACTGAGGTTATTGAATATGTTCTTTGTTGCCTTTCTGCAACTCTGAGGAAGAGAAGCATCTTTTAAATGAAAGATAAAATTCTTAATCTGAAGCTTTGAGAAAAGCAACAAATGCCATTGGACTTGGTGATACCAAAGACTTGTCACAATAGCTGTAGTAGACATAGAAGTGAGCAAAGGCTGGCCCTGCTGGGCAGTGGATCACATCCTTTGGAGGACAGTACACACCTGAAGTTGGGAGGGCTACACTGTGCTATGGATTTAAGCAAATAATTAAAACATTTCTTTTGCTGAGGCTTATTTTTTATTGCAACAGAACTCTGCCTCTTTGCTGGTAGTGTTGGCCTTCCCATTAGAGCCTTGAAATTTATCTAAGGAAGACTTGTGATACATTTTGTGGAGTTGCATAGGTCACATACCTTTTCTCCTTTTTCCCTTCTCCTCTTCCAACTCAGTGCAGAATTCCTGCACATTCAGTTTCTATCCAGTCAGCAGCAACAGCTGCTTTGTGCCCTGCTGACTCTGTATGTCTTGGAGAAGTTCTGCTTCAGGAGTTGTCTCTTCCATTCCCAGGAATGGAAGTGCTTCTGCTGTGGAGCTGGTGTAGTGTACAAGTAATTTTATTTTTATCTTCATTGAAATGCAGCTGGTTCTAGGCATGAATGCACTAAAAGGTCTTGGAAATGGAAACATCTTTCTGTGACTGGTATAATGTGCCTTTCTGGTTGAGAGTTGGAGGCATCCATCTTGCTTTTTAAACATCCCATTCATTATTGCTGCTGCTGTGAATTTCATTTGTACATCTCTTTCAACATATGGACTGATAAACTGCATCCTGCTTAACAATAGGATAGAGACTTAGTTTTTATGTCATCATTGAATGTTATTCAGGAATGATTAACTATTGAACAGCACATGCTGGCCAGACTAGAAAAAGATCTGATTATCTTCTCTAACCATTCAAGGATTGGAGGTAAACTCTGTGTACCAAAAAAACCCAAGCCCCCAAAATCCCAAACATTGCACTTTGTGCTCAGAGTTTCACTCTCAGACATCAGTTTGACAGCAAATGCTGAGCAGTTCTTTATGTCTGAAGACAATTTTACTGAATGAGATAGGCTTAATTTCTAAACTTCATTGAAATGTTAAGATTAGTCCAGAGCTTATGCCCTTTCTGCAACCCAGTAGAATTGTTTTATTGGTCGTACATGGCTGTTAATTTGGGGGAAAGTCTGTTCTACTATGTGACAGATGGATGTGTGTCTCATAGAAGAATGGGCCATTTTGCAATCTACAGACTAGGCTGTTCTGCAATAATGTGGGAATAGTAACCCACAAATATGACTTTATTTGTCTTTTGGTGTATCTTTGATGTAGGAACTTCTGTTTAAAGTCAACCACCATTTTAATTGGATTATACAGAGCTACAATTATAATAGAAAAAGAAAAATAAACACTGTAAAAGAAACAGAGGCAAATTATAAAAGTTCATTGAGCTCTTCTGATCAGGTTGATTAGACCTATTTCATCAGATTATGGTAATTCAAATGCAGTGGCTGTTTAAGATGATATTTGGCATGTGTAGAGCAACTGACACAAGAGGATACTAAACACACAGGCTCTTCATTAACAGATAAAGCTCTCAGACTTTCTGGAGGAAAACATCATGGGAGTGGTCATAAACTCTGATTAACCTTTCTACCAGCAATTAAATTGGTGTATAAATTTACTATGAATTCGTGCAGATCTTTGTGAGCCTTGCTCACTGTGGAGCACTGTTCTTCTGAAGCTATGGGTTTTATTCTTTGTAAACAGGAATTCTCCACTGACTGTAATGTAAATTGCAAGGACATGTTGCATTTTGAAGAACAAGTTATGAAAATATCTGTCAGAAATAATTACAGTTGATCCTGCTGTCAGGCAGGAATATAGATTGGATAATTTACTGGTGTCTTCCTCAACAGTGTTTTGTATAGCTCTGTTATCAGGAATATTAGAATCTAAAATCACTTGTAAGGAGGATAAAAAAAGGAAAGGAAAAGTTGTTGATCTTCTTTTCTACTCTTGACTTTGCCTGGTGGTTTGTGGCACGAGCTTATTCGTGCATGACTGTGTAGAAAGCAGAGTATGATCATTGATACTGTTTTTTTAAGATGCAGAGGCTCTTGATTGTACAAATCCTGGTTTTCACTATCATGTAAGGGTGTCCTAAAGGCCTCAAACAACTGTTTGCTCCTTTTGAAGTTTATATCCTAAATCAGATGTGGCACATAGTACAAGCCTTTGTAGGAACCTAAGGACACCTGGAGGTAAATGTGCCCTGTGATGGTCTGAAGGGTGTATTTTGCCAAGTCGTCCATGCAAGTGACATTTAAGGATCCTGCAGAAAGAGTAAATGGGAGAAGCTGCGAGGCTATTGATTGCCCTTGTCCTCCCACCCCAGCTCTATAGATTATGAGACCTGCTACAGTTGTTCAGGACAGCAAGGCAAAAGAGAAAGATGGAAATGTATAATTGGCAGGTAGGTTGGTAAACAGCTCTTGTAACTTCATGAGTTTGGTAGAAATTGAAGTGTCAGTATTATTCCTAAAGAGTGGACAGAAATACATCTTTCTAATGTACCCCCCCTCACAGATATGCAGCTGATAAGATTTTATTGATTTCCTCCCTAAATTTCTACTCCTGATTACTTCAACACTGATGTTTTGGTGGTTTTAATTTACCTCTCCTCCGAAAGTTTATTTCTCCAGATCAGGACTAGTCCTTTTCACAAAAGCTTTCACATAAGCCTGCAGAAAGAAGATGCAGGATGTAGACTCCTTAAAATTTTCTAATGGCACATTTAAGGAATAATGTATTTCTTGTTTATTTGCCTTTTGAAGAGCTCTCTATACCTAAAGGTCCATAGCAACAGAAATGTTCTCTGCCACTGACAGGTGTCTGCCTATCACAAGGCATCACAGTGATCTCCAGGCTTTTTTAATCCAACAGACTTTGGCAGTGCATGAAAGGACTGACCTTGGAAAAACTGCAGAGAGTTTAAAAAACCCCAGCTACTCTGATGAGAGAAAATGGACTACTTGGTATCTGTGCTGTTTTGACCTGGAGCATGGTAAAATGGAGCAAACAATCCCAAAATGAGCTAACTGACCCAACTGAGACCTGCTGAGGCTTCCCTAACCCTGCCTGTGTTTAACTCCTTTGACAGCTGTCTTCCACTGGGACAGAGGTGGAACTTGGACAGACCGCGTGTGTTGAGCAGTGCTCCCCAGATTTGCAGCTCTCCCCAGGAAGACCTGAGAACAATTGCAAGTGTGTCACCTGGACAAAATGTAAAACTTCGCTGTCAGACTATCCTATCCCTGGTAAGGCATCTAAGGCCACCTGATTACTGATGAAAACAAGCTTAATAAAAAGGAAAATAACCTGTAAAATAAGGAGACTACTAGGACATGTTATGTGTTTGTGAAGTGTTTGCATTAGGCTGTGATGGGCATACTGTAAAAATGGCATGCAAAGTAATAGGAAGAAAACTAGTGCTGGAAAAGAAACACTTTCTAAAGGCGTTCTGATTGTTGGTTTTAGACATTGTTTTTAGTCTGCCTCCTCTGAGGGAGAGCTTGTAGCTGTAGATTCATTTATGAAAAATGCCTGTATGTGTTAGGACAGAGCAGGTTTTGATTTGCCCTGTCAATTAATCCTGGAAAAAATATTGAATGAAAATATGTAGGTATAGATGACAGCTCTAAGCCTGGACAGAATGAGGAGGCAGACCCGATCTATTTAGCTGCATATCTTACAGTGAAGTTTCACCACAAAATCTAATTCTAATTTTATTTCTCTTCTGTAAGAATGACTGTGCATCTGTGGATCCTATGCAAAGCCTTATGCACATATTTACCTCTGTGGTCTAGAGAATATTGCACATGCTCATATTCTCTTTAGGCCTGTATTTTTTTTTTTTTCCAAAATCAAGGTCTCAATACAGTTGTAAAATTCTTTGTGTAGTATGGATGTATAGTACTAAGTAGAACAATAATGTAAACGTTAATATAAAAGATGAGTTAGCAGTACCCAATACAATGTGACTGTTCTTAGGTCATCTTTGAATGCCCATGAATTAATAAAAGATGATTAATTGTTATAATATGCTAAAACACTAAGAAGGACTAAAGATAGTTCTGAATGACATTCTGTGTTAAATTAATTTGCTAAGCAAGGCTGAGAACAGCTGCAGAAAATCACAAAGCATTCTTGTATCTTATGTAGCCTAATTTTTTTTTCTGCCTCAGTGAGTGATTTACTTAAATTTAACTTGTTTGGGGTTTTTTGTGGTTCCTTTTAGTTTGATAAACATAGTCAATTAAATTCATGATAGGATGTGACTGGGTAAACTCAGTTTCCTAGGAACTGATTCTACTGGAGGTACAACTGTTGGCTGCATGTTAAGTGAATGCACAGGAAATTGGAATAAATGAGGATTTTAATGTTTGAACTTAAAGCTCTTTTCCAACCTTTATGATTCTATGACTCTATTTCCATTCCTGGGTCCCCAGTATGTCATGTTAAGATGACCTGCCATTAAACATGCTTGGTTGTTGCTGGAGAGGAGGTGCTGATGCTGTTCCAGCTGTTCTGCCTGGAATCCCTCTCAGGTCAGCTTGGGAACACCAGTGCAGAGCCTGTACCAGGATTAATTTTGATGGGAACAGCATTGTCATGATGATGTTGAGGTCTGTTCATACCTGTCTAGGAGAGGTTAGAGAAGAGACAGAACTGCTCATGAATCTGTGTTGTGGAAGAGCTAATGGCAACTCAAAATGTAAGACAGACCCACGCTGAGCTTATTAAGACTTCCATGTTCTGACTAGATTAGTACAAGAAAGAACCTTTTTTTCCCTTTTGGCTTTGTGTCTAGTGAAGCTTTGCTCAGTACCAGGGTTCTCTAACATTCCCAGCAACAAACCAACAGCAAGAAGTCACTGAAGCGGTGGAGCTGGGAGTCTATGGCTAAAGACAGGAGGATTAAGGCTGAAGCATGCAGGCTCCATGCCTCCCCAGAAGTAATTTCTTGTACATTTTTGTAATTTCTATGTGCTTAATAGAAAAAAAAATGAGACCATAGTCTCTGTTGGCTAGATGTACAGGGCTTACATTTCCAAGGAGGTCAGTATTTACATAGCTTAGATGTGAAAACACTGAAATTCTTACCATACATGGCTCAGAATATCTTAAAGTGTGCAGAAGCTGTGCAAATTCTTTATGTCTTAGAACTGAGGATAAAAAGCACACTTCACCACAGGAACATTTTCAATATCCTGTACTGGATACTGAAATCCTGTCATTCACAAAATCTGTATCTGTTTCACATACCTAGTCTGCCAAACCTGTTCCGTTCAGTTTAGAATTTTTTTTTGTTTCTTGATACACAAATTTACATGGTCAGAGTATAACAATATTCTTGAACCTTCTTTTTTTCAAAGTTAGTATCTTCAGCTGTAAATTTTGAAGGCATGCTACCTGCAGATAAAATGTTGCTGTTAAACAGAGATCCTGAGAGATTGTGAGAGGAAACTGAAATCAAGCTCAGTTTTTGGGTAGGACCAAGGTAGGATCAGTTGCAACTCAGAGTAATCTGCTGAAATTATTCCCTCTTGTTCTTTCATATAATGTGTTTTATTTGAATTACACAGCATGGGGCACTGAGCCCCTGTGTGAGCAAAGTAAAGACAGCTGGCACAAGGGATTAATAGTGATGCTTCTTTATTGCAGAGGTTTGGCCCTGTAATTTAGAGAAATAGGCCAGAGTCATGAGAAGAACAGGGCAGCATTTTCCCTGCTGTTCTGTTGAGGCCAATAAGTGACATATCTGCTGATTGAGTTTCAGTTTTGGAACGTGTTTGAACAGTTTTGGTTTTATTGTGTATAATGCACATACCTATGTGTATTTGTGGAAAATCAATAATAGTATAAAATGCCTGCCTTCAGTTTTCACCCTTTTTGTGTAAATCAGGGATGTAATGTTTTTATAACATTGTGTCTCACCAGATGTTTGCTGCAGTGAATTTGTTGAACTCATTAAATATCATAGAGGACAAGATGCCCATAAATTCACTCACATGAATTAATGAACAGTTAAACTACTAAAACCTGATTTTCTCCATGTTTCTTGCTCCTGATTAATTACACTTCCAAAAGTGATTCAGTGTTGAGGGACGAACAGACAAGCTTTATTCCATTAGGGGAAAAAAAGAAAAATTAAAACTTTCATCCTGCTTAGCAACGTGCGCAGAAATGGCAGAGTTTACCCTGAGGTGCTGCAGGACAGGAGGAGTCTCAGCCTGTCCAGTTTACAGTGCAGTGACAGTCACCCACAGGCACCCTTCACTGGAATTGCACTGGTTCCATGTGGCACTTTTAGGATGTGCTCTGCTGAAAGGCAGGAGGGCTGGAACAACTCACAAAAGGGTTTGTTAGGTTACAAATGGCAGCTGGATATAAAATTGGGAGCAAGAAAATAGCAGTGAATGTTAACCAGATTTCAAGCATCCTATGATGACCAGTCAGGCCAGTTTTTATTTATTGTTGTAAGTATCCTGAAGGGTTACTATATCAAAGATCTTTTCATAATGCAAACAGGCCTAATAAAAGTTTATTTTTTTCTTCAGTGGATGCACTACTGCTATATAAAGGCATGGCATACATTTAGAACTCTAAAGCAGATTTATTCGTGGTGGTCAGCTAAGCCCAAAAAAAAGCCAGAAGACCCCTTTTAGTGTTAGCCACAACTAAAACCTAAACAAAACCTCATACTTCAAACAAAAACCAAAGGAAAGATTTACAAACAAAATATATTGTGAAAGTAGCATCTGCTTTGATAAACAATGCATTTTGCAAGATTGTTATTCAAGCTGATGAGCTATTGAGATAAAAAAATAAAATTAAAAAAATTACAGTATTATAAAACACCTTGTGAGGTCCAAATCTGGTGTAAGATTTTCTCTTTTGTTTGTTTTTAACTCTCCAACTTGTGTATTGCTAGTTGTAGGTACTTAAATTACACAAAATCTCAGCCTTCTTCTTTGCCATGCCCTAAAGAACAGAGTATTGAGGACAAAGAGGATCAGGGGGACACAGAATGATTGATAGAGAATCTTTGTACATGCATGAAGAGAGGTAGGAGTATGGTTACTTTTATAGCCACATTTACAAGGGCTTTAAAAGCTCATCCTGCTTCAGAAATGTCATGTTCCTTTTCCTGTATCCCATCATCATTCACCAATTTCTGCCCAGCCTAAGTTAAAACTCCCTGCCATTCAAAAGAACATGAAATCTGTTGTTATTATTCATGTATCCATTTGATTTCACACCAAGACCCAGAAATGTGCTGTAGGAAAAAAAAATGTTAGGGAGAAAAAGACTATAGAAATACAGGATTTCACAGAGAAATATATCAGTTTATTCAGCTGCTCATTTCTACTCCAATATGTTTGGATTTGAAAAGGAAATGCAAAAAAAGAAAGTACTTGGCTATGCAAGCAAAACTGGATTTTGTTCCTTTGTGTCTTGGAAACAAGAATGGGTTTCTCTTAAGTCTTCCTTGACAGAAACACAGTCTTCCTTAACTTTTGTTTTGTTTAGGAATTTGACCTTTCTTATTTATATTAATTTTCAGTAGGTGGATTAAGGCCAGGCATCCAAGCCACTGTTCCTGACTGAGTGAACATATAATTTATTTTCCAGTGCCTTTGTTTTATTATCTGTCAAAAGTGTGTGGAAGAACTCCTGAGGTCTTTACAAAAGAACCTATTTCTGTAGAACATTTAGATCCTACTTTTGCTTAGTGCACCATACTTGGAGAGGGGAGAGGTCTAAAATGTATGGTTTTATCACCAAGTTTGCAGTCAACAGTCAATTACCTTGGAAATACATTTACTATGCACATTATTGCAAGGGGTTTATGTAGCATAGGGTGTGAAAGCTATCCTGTAGTCTACAGGAGGCTGGAAACCTTGTGAAAATTTTCTTGTCTAAATTCAGCTATTTTTCATGGACAGAGAGTAATTTTTGTTCTGAGCCGCTTTGTGGCATTCATTGCATGTTGCAGTAGCTCACACTACCATTTTGAAATGGAGAAGAGGAATCAATCAGCTGTTTCACAGTGGGATAATGCCTTGCAAGTGATGCCAGGTCAGTTGGATTTAAGTTGATTTATCTCATGTTTAGTGTCTATGGGAGCTGGAAATTATATCGGAAAACACTTAAGCTCAGTCATATCTGATTCTCTGAGCATCTGTTCTTGTTTAGCAGGCAGGCTCAAACTAACTTATGATACAGGGAATTAGTGCCTTTCATTGCAGTGCTTTCAGCTTGGCAATGAAAAGCAGGCAGCAGAGCTGGCTGGTTGTGCTTTCTGGACGTGTGGCCTTTGTGGGGTTCAAGAGAACAGGGAAATGTTTGACTATATTTGTTATATTTATGTATTTTATGTATACATGTTTTTAATAATATTTCATACCTGCTTAGAAGTCTAGAAGATGGCAATAGAGTTAAAGTAAGCAAGGTGCTGTAGCTTCTGCCCAGTTCAGGAGACTTTACATTTGTAGTTGAAGTATAGAAGCAGGAGGAGGTGACTTCAGCTACCCTTACTGGTCTGTCACTCACTCAAACTGCAATTGCCTTCTTGTGGTGCATAATTCCTTGCCCGCTGCAAGAAAAAAGCTCAGTGTAATTGGGATTTTAGTGGCCAACAGATGTTCCAGAGACAGAAAACGATTCCCTGCTGAGCCCTTGATAAAGGCTGCCACCCAAAAAAATCCAAAACCAAAAATGGTAAAGCCCTGAAACCTTAATCCCAAACTCCAGAGCTCTGGCATATGACCGAGTTCTACTTTTCTTCATTCATGTTTACATTTCTAGTTTAGGACAGTGAATGCCAGTGCTCCAGTGGGATTGTGCAGGGGCTGTGTTATGCTTTATGGGCATGGGCCTCCACTGAGACTAATGCAAAGCTGCACTGTCCCCATGGGAGCTCTAGGAAGCATTTATGCCTTGGGCACACACACTAAATGGTTGGGATTTTCCTAGAACAAAAAGGGCATTTGGGTTTATATCTCCCTTAAGAGCTTTCTCTTCTTCAGATGACCATGAGCATTGTGAACACATGTAAGGGGTGTGATTATTATTGCAACTGATCTGATGGCTTGTGTGCATGAAGCTTTGCAGGATGTGCAGTGTTTGTGCACTCTGAGCTTGTAGTCTGACTGAGATGGGTGCCAGGCAGATGGGTTGATGATTTATAGGGAATAAAAGTAATCAGGTGTGAAAGACTGGGCAAAATGAAGGATATTTATCTTGCTATTTTCTTGTGAGCCTCATGAACGCTTGGCACTTTGGACATCAGAAGGTTTCTAGCTGTGGAGGAGCTCTGGCAATTGAGTCACAGCTGAAAAAGAAGCCAAAATCATAGGAGGAGCAAGCTATGGATTGTAGCATTTTAAAAATTACATAAGAAGGTTCTAAAAGGAAGAACCTGAGAATTATTCTTGCACTTACATTTAGGGAATCAAAAGTAGGATTCAGTTGTGTTCTTGTACTTAAATTCTTTAGTATAAGTATTCATGTAAAATATGTGTTTATCCTTTTCATGTCAATGTACTTTGTGATACTTGGGAAGTCCAGTCCAAATTCTTTCAAAGTAATACATAACTTTGTCATTTAAGTTTTCCTTTGGTCTTTCTTCCCCCAGTGCTTCCTTGCATTGCTCACCACAGAGTGCTGGGGGCAAAGACTGTCTCAAGGATGCTCAGCTTATTGTTGCTGTGTCAGCTTATTGTTGCCTCACCTTACTAATGGTAGTGTTTTGTGGGAGAGGAAAGAAGTCCTCAATCTGTCTGGTGTACCCAGGTAAATTAAGCTTGTTCCTTTATTGTCCCTAGCCCCCTTGCCTTACTGGGCCAGACACCCATAGTTGTTGTGTTTGCTCCTTTTACCAGCTCTGAGGGGAGCTGGGATACAAGAAAGAATAGAGTTTTTAATGTCATGTCACATTTGAGTTACATTCAGTACCTGTGAAAATTTTGTTTTCATATGAGGTGTTGGACCTTGTATGTTTGTGCAGGTTTTAAAGCCTTTTATCCTTGTCTCTGAACCTTTGGTCCTCAGCAGAGTCAAATATTTCAGAAAACTTCCCTCAGCAACCCAAGAATAGGAGAGGCAGAGTCACCTGTTGTCTGAAATGTCTGTGCTTCAGTTCTGCTTTAATCAGTTCCAGCATTTCTGTCTAACTCTGAGGGCACCCATGCTTTGAAGTGCTGCTGTGGGCCTCTGCCTGGAAAAATCAATTCCAAATTGTTGTTTACCCATAGCAGGGAGACTTTCCCTGCAGTCAGAAAGATGTATGAGCTCTAGTGTCTCTGTGTCTTAGAGGCAATGAGGAGGGAAGAATTATGGAATAGCCTGGTTTGGGTTCCGCTTTTTCTTTTCCCAAATGATTTGTCTAGAAAATTGCAGACTTTGCCTCTTTGGCTCCTTTTTTCCTTACTGAAGAAATTCCTATCCCCTGACTTTATCAAAGTCACTTTGTTCCAATGCTACAGAACAAAGAGAGCCAAAGAAAAGAAATTACTTTTTTGTGGTGATTACCTTTTGTATTTTAACATGCTTTTCCTTGTTTTACTTTTATATAAGAACCTAAAGGGAACGTGACTTGTTTTTGATCACAACTTACCTGACTAGTCTAAGTTCACGGGACTGTGAATTTTTTCCTAATGTGCTAGTTTGCAGTTATCTGTATAATAGGAAACTAACAATAGCCTTCATGATTCTGTATTTATCCATTAATCACCTACTGTATTTCTGATTTTGCATATGGAAAAGCAAATGGCACTTGCAGCAGCAGATATGCTTTCTTTAAATAACTCATCTCCCATTGTTTTGTGATAATCTGGAAATTTAACCTTATTCAGTGCCTAAATAATTATCATTATTATCCCTTATGCTTTGAAAAACCTTCCCCCAGCATCATCTATAGACTGGAGCAAGGAAACACCCGCTTTTGCTGGGTTTATATCTGCCTGAATCAAAGGGGTGTTTCTTTCTTGAGCCATTCTACATTAGTATGACACATTCTAAATAACAGCAGCATAGGTGAATGGCTACAGTCCAGCAGTAGACAAGCTGTTCTTTCCTGTCAGTTATTGATCATCAGAAACATAGGGTATTTTCTTACTCCATTAAGAATTTTTTTTTTCCTCATAAATTTAGGGTTTTAATCAAAAGCAGCCAGAAAGTATCAAAATATTTTCTGTGTTTTGTAAAAAAGTTACATATGTAACTGCCATTTGATATTAACAGCTTGCAGAGATTTTGCTATAAATCCTGCTTGCATCCTGGAGATGACTTGTTCTAGTAGTGTTTTGTTATGGGAGTAATTAAAATTTGCAAATATTGAAGCTTAGAAGGGGGAAAAGCTTTTCAGAAGCAAATGAATGTGTATTTTAGTTGTTTGAGAAATAAGCTGTTTTGTAGCTGCAGAATTTACAGTGTAATCTGCTCATGGCTGCAGCCTTGCACTCCATACCTAAGCTTCTTACATTTTGTTAGTGTTTTTAGTTGTGTGGCTACTGGATGCACACAACTATATGTAAATACAATATGTATTTACAAATATGTAAATACAAACGAAGGCAGGGATTGAGCACCCTAACTTTGCAAATAAATGAAGCAACTGCCCTTGTTTTGATTAGAAAGTTTGGATTATAGCTGTCCTAAGGTCCCTTCCAAGGTGAGTGATTTTTTGGCTCTGTTGCTGAATAATCTTGAGGTGTGAATTAGCTGGCTCAGTTCAATGACCAATTACACAGCCCTTTTAAAGTTGCGATGATAAATACAGATGTTGCAGCTGAGCAAGTTATTCCACAGTCCTGAACTGTTTCATATCTCCATCATGCATACTTTGATACAGGAAAGATGGACATTGGTGGAATGTAATAAAATTTTTATCAAATAAGTAAAAGCATGGCTAAATATTATTTTGGTTGCATTTTTTTTCCTCTCAAGTGACCAAACCTGTCAATTTTTCCCCTAAATTGAATGAAACTGACAGAAATTGCTGTTTACCACAGTGCCACATAATTAAGGTACCCTGAAACAGGATCTGTAACAGTATCTAAGTTCCCTGGCCTTTCATACATTTGTCCCAAAGTTAGAATTTTGCTTTTGGCTGGGATATTAATTCTTTTTACAAGCACCCTTCATTCATGGGGTGGTTAACATGTGTAACAGAGCAGCTTGTAAGAATGAGATCCAATGCCAAACAGTTTAACTAATAAGAAATTAACTCCAGACTATTCAAATTTAAAATATATGTTCTATTAAAATCTAATAATTTTCTTGATGCTGCTTGATACAGACAGTAATCAAGTATTTTTCTCTATGTAGTCCATAAAATATAGGTCATTTTCACCCATCATAAAGTGCCAGGGACATCTGTGTTGAAGGCAAATGTAACTGAATTTGAATTAGGTTTGGAGGTTGACTTGGGAGTTTATTAAAAATAGTTTTGATTTGATTCAGTACATACCTTCAGGCAGCTTTGCCACTGACATTTATCAAGGAACAGCTTTATATTGATTTTGTTTTTTAATACAGAGAAACAAAGTTCTGAGAGAGCAGAATTTTTTATTCAGCTGTGCTGAGACAGTTACCTCATTTTTTTATCTTTTTCCTTTTTCCTCAGAAAGAGAAATCAGATTAAAATCAAGTACCAAAACAGGAAAAATGCATAAAAATAAAAAAAAATATTACTTTCACTATTGTGATAAAGGTTATCTTATGTGAGGCAGGCAGTTTAACTGTTCTCATCTCTTTCCAAATATCTTTTCTTCTTTTTTTTTTTGTTAACAGTGGTAGCCACAGTCTCACATTCTTGCCACTCCAGGCTCATCCTATGCAAATTCAGAGCTGTTTCTAACATCAAAGTTTAATTTTATGACTCTAGGAAGTGGCTAGGATTTATTCAGGAAGTGAAGATATCCAGCTGCAAATGAAAAGATGGTATGAGAGATTATGACAAGATCATCATAAACTTTGACTAATTAATCTGCTGCAGCATCTTGCAGGAGTACGCTCTTTTCCTCATAATACCTGTTCATAACAGTATTTCCTCTGGATGTGGTAACTTGGGCATTTAGACCAAATATAGTCAGGTGAGGAATTCTCTCTCATAATAACTGTCTGGAGAAAAAAACAAGAAGCTGGTAGCAAGACCAGATTTAGAGCTCATTTGTTCCTGTCTTCTGCATGTGAGCTGTGCTCATTAGGAATATCTGCTTATCAGTCCCTGGTCATTTTGGTTTGGTTTTTTTTTTTTTTTTTGTTTCATATATATTTCCTTTTCAGTGCTATTCCAAAATTGTTTCTTTCCTTTTCACTCTCTTTTCCAGCAGCTGCTTTAGAGCTACTTGCATGATTCTTGTGAATTTTAACATGCCATCACTTCTCTTCCCAGTGGAAGATGATCTGTTTCTGCTGGGATATAACCTTAATAATTACATTATTCACACCACTGCTTTCCCTGGTTATTCCAAGAATAATTAAAATGGGAGAGTAGACACAACAGAAAGGCACTCTTTTGCAGTAGCAACACTCTCCTTGACTATTATTAATCCACTTGCAATTGTTAGTTCATATTTATCCTCTGAGGTGTCTTTAAGATTCTTGTTAAGCAGTGGGTCTCCTGTTGCAGTGTTGTACATTAGATCTGGAAGAAAAAAGTTATATAAAAAAAGCAGATAAGCCTAAAGATTTGGTCTCTGAAGTGAAGACCAATTTGATAGGATATTTGAACATGCAGATCCCTATTACAACTGACAGCAATTATATGAAAAATGTGGGTGAATTGCAGAACTTCCTCCTCGACCCAGCATGTTAAAGATGTCAGAGCCCATGTCTGAAACTCTGTAGGAGTTTGGGGATCAGACACTGCTATTCTCTGCTGGCTCACTTTGTCATGCTGGGTGAATTTGTTCAGGTCTTCATTATTTCCTACACTCTTGTTTACACAGAGCACAATAGCCAAGTTTCAGTAAAGGAAAAATATAGTTACAGGAGTTAGAACATTACTGAAAGCTTCAGAGAACTTATACTGTGGTGAGAGTATCTATTTTCAGATGAAGGAGAGAGGAATTCTAATACTGGAAATGCATGAAATTGTTCAAGCACATTTTCAAAACAGGAAGCATTAATAATTCATGGAAGTTAATCTTTGAACATTAGTGTTTTTAAAGAAGGTTTTTAAGTGACAACTGAATTGATCAATTGCCCCCTCTCATTGAATTAGGACAGGATGGGCTTTTAAATTAACTTTAAGTGATGGTGCTATTTCCTTAATTTTTTTTCATGCCCTGAATCTTCATGAATGAAACTAAATGAGGTAGTAATAAATACTTTAATTCTCCTTTTGTAGAACAAGTAGAGAACTGCACATTGGTGAAGATAGGGAGCACATTCACTGTGCCCATGTGCACATGCCATGTATTTGGGTGGTAATATCATATAAACAGAATAGCAAATAAACAGAAATGCTGGATTTGATTACTTGATATGAATATATATTGCTTCCCCATATTACTGAGATTATCACAATTGATGGGACTTGGCCTAGATATTGGTGGATGTCCTGTGATTCTTTTACAACCTTCCAGTTTGCAGCCACAATATGCCAGGTTTAAATCTTGTGAAGTTTTACATACAAATAGTTCTTTCTACTTTATCTCCAGCTGCCATTTGATTCCTGTTTAAACTGGGACTTGCATTTCTAATATTTTTTTAATTCCATTTGGGTCTACTTTTTAAATTAGGAATTTAAGCATTTGTTTCCATTTTGTTTTATTGTAGGCATGTGAATACCTCTTAAAGTATAGGAGCAGGTGGGAGGTGGTGAGAACAGCAGCAGGGCTAGTTTGGGATATTCATTTCAAGCACATTTAAACACTGATTTAAATGCAGGTCAAAGAGCTGCTGCAGTTTTTCCTCATGGAGAGCCTTGTTTGAGCCCTGGATCAGTGCATTTGACACAGGTGGTTGTGCTGTGGGGTGAGAGGAGTGGCCCTGCCTGCTTGAGCTGGGATGAAGGAAGCAGTATTGCAGCAGGGCAGCTGGCTCCTTTATCTCTCTGAATAAAAAGTTACATGGGACTTTACTGAGGCCTAACATTGGCCTCCTGAACTTTCACAAAAGGCTTTATATATACTGTGTCAGGCTGAGGCACTGTCCATTGGGTGTGAGGGACTTACCTGTTGATTAGGGGATGCAGGGATAGTAAACCATCATGAAGGTATTTTCTCAAAAGAAAGTGACTGTGATGCCTTTTCCAGATAAAGGAGCTCAACAGGGTGGGTGCAAGTGCGTAGGCTCTTCTTGGGCCAGCAGAGCAATAGCCCAGACCCCTCAGACTGGAGGTTTGCATCTCTTAGGCTTGAGGCAAACACAGTCTCCCATGATCCAGGAGCCACTTATGTGAAGGATAAGGCAGCTTGGGTAGAAAACAACACTCCTAGGCCAAAATATTTAATCTGACTGGGCCAAATTGCCCAGACATTCCCTGGGTACCAATATCATACAGCACTAAGGGTGAGGAAAGAATTCAAAGATGAGCAGACAGGTTTACTGTGGGAGGCTCTATTTGAGAACTGCAGCTGCTGTTGGTTTTCTGGTCTGTTTTAACTGCTCTCATGGTTTTTTCTCTGTTCTCAGTAATTATACTAATAGTATTGATTTAATCCTTTCAGTCTTCAAAGAGCTGTTTGAATAATAATTAGATAATCCTCCTGACCCCTGGAGAGACAGATAACCATTATTAAAAGTAAAAAAAGTCCTAAAAAGTCCTTGTACAGAAAAGGAAGATTTGATAGGAGTACTGCAGGTAAAGAGAAGTTCATGCCTGAAATTTGGGCATCTCTTTAGTCCACATTCTGTTTTAAAGAACAGCATTCCATAAGGAAGGAAGAGTGGAGTGAAGAAGAGGATGGCAAAGCAGCAGGCTAGGTAGAGGCAAACCTCAGTGGATCCATCCAGCAGTTCCCTTGGAGCTGTGCTACTGTACAGCTCAGAGGATTTTCAGGATTTTCTTTATCTCGCCTTCATGGCTGGTTTCCTCTTCCTGATTTTAGTGCCTCCTTGTTTTGTTTTGCCTGAAAGTATGTAATATGTTTGCTGCTGAGTCCTGTATGTTTTTGTGGTTTCTGGAATACAGATGCCTTGATCATAATGAAGATTTGGGATCCAGTTGTGGCTTTGCTGTTTCACAGACAGGTTTTCTCCCTGTAATGCTACAGAAGTCTCTGGCTTCCCAGAGTATTTTATTCTATCAACAATGTTCTGTTCTCCCAGTTCTCCGCCCCTTGGGTGATTTCACTCAATTTTGAAAAGATAAAGTGTCAGAGGTGGGGTAAAGAAATACTGGATGCTTATGCTCTCACATAAAGCTCCAGTCACTGGTGAGTGATGCTGTTTGCCTCAGTAGCATCTTGTTTTATAACTGCTTTATGTTGTAACAGAATTATCTCAGCATCAGGCCAGTTCTTTATTCTGACACTTCTTAAACATCTCTAGTGATGTGGTGGCAGCTCGCACCAGAGGAGATGTGATCAAGGAGATCTGTGCAGCTGAGTGCGAATCTGTTTTCTGCCTGAAGGAATTAGGAGTTACATACACGTGGGATCACTTACAGGGCACTGAAGGGAACCTTGTATGAATTCAATAAACATTTTAGAACATGAACTCAAGTCTGTTTTGTCCTGGGTACACCTTTCTGTGCCATGGAAAGGTGGCATTCATTCCCGTTGCACAGCTGGAGGAACTCTGCTCTGTAGTGATTAATTTGATGTATCTCATGTACAGAGGAATATGAGTATTGATCTAGGCCATTAAAACATACCATACTTCTATTATTTTATAAGCATTAACTGCCCACAAGGACAACATCATAAATTGTAAAATGTATTCCAGTTCCTAAAACTCACCAGTCTATTGTTCTGCCCAGGGTGACTATTAACAGTCACAGTAATTCCTGTGGACAGCTGAGGAGCAGGGTATGACCAGTAATGCATGCATAATATCAAGTATATCTTCTCAATAGACCCTCACAGCAAATTCAGGGAGAAACCAAATTCCTCCAATTTTCTTCCCTTCCTTTCTTCACTTTCCACCATTAAGCTCTGTCTTGAGCATGGTGTGTCATAGCTATTGACATTTCAGTCATTGATTATTATAGCAATGTAATGCATACAGCCAGGGAGTGTATCTGCAGCATGACAGTGTAATTACCTGCTGGCTTTCCAGAAATCATTGGCTATATGACTAATGGTAAAAGCTTTTTTCCTTCTTCTTTTTTTTTTTTCTTCTTTTTGAAAAAAAGCTTCCTTTCTTCTTTTTTGTTTTAATATAAACTATTATAAAGCCTCTATGGAATATGAGACTCTGGTAATGACTCAGTGGGCAGTGAGACAGCAATCTCAGACACTGTAATGTGATGCAGAAAAGGTCATAAACTTGCTTTCATAACAGGATTATTCATATATTCATTAATTAAAAATTAAACACATGTGGGAGCACATGGTGCATTGAAGTTGGCAAGTATTGGTGAATACTTTCTTGTAGTTTCTTTACTCCTGATCAGTTGGTGTGAGTTGAAATTACTCCAAATTAAGTCTTGTCTTATTTAGTGCCATTTACACTTGAAGTTAATTAGTTGTTCCTACTGAACACAAGTGCCATAAGTAGCTAAATAGTGTTTGAGAATCATAGCTTTGTCTTTATGGACTGATGGTTGTTTTGTTTTCATTTTTAAGTCTTTACAATGAGCTTATATTTAACCAAAACCCATTAAGTTCTATATAATGTATCTAATTTTAGCTGAAAGTTGCTAGTTTTTTCATTGTACTGTTAAAGATTTTTGTTGTTGTTTTATGTGTTTGGCTGGGTGTTTTGTGGTTTTTTGGAGTCATGCAGAAGAATCTATGTGCTCCAAAGTCTTGTGACATAGCTGCCTATCCCAGCCTGACAACATTGCTGGGGGTGTTTGCCATTGGTGTGCCATGCTAGAATGCAGCTGGGACAGGACTGGCTCAGCAGAGCTGGATGTGGTGCTATAGAACTAAATTAAAACAAAAACAGCTGTAATGGTGCACAGGGAGGCTGTCTAGTCCAGCCTATGGCTCCCTGGGCCAGTATCAGATGACTGGGAAATCCAGAAATAGCTGAGCATGGAGTGGCAGACTGTGACTCAGGGGTGTCTTGAGTCAGGGGTGATATTTCTGAGGTTAATAGCCTTCAGCAGATTTCCTCTTATGTGAATTTGCCTAATCATATTAGTGCTTATGTTGACTTCTGGTTTCCACAGCAACATGAGATTCACTGTGATGAAACAGTGTATGAAGAATTATTTCCTATTGTTAATTCTAACGGTGATAACATAGCTTGGTGCCTTTTTTATTTTTAATCTGAAAAAAAAAAGGAAGGGTGTTTTCCGTTTCATTTTTCAGTATGCCACTCATTTTATATGTCTCCAGTATATTTCTGCTCAGACACTTCTTTTCTAGGCTAAAAAAAAAAAGTTCTTTGTGCTTTGGACCCATCTTACTGCCCTCTGCTGTAGCTTTTCTAGTGGTAGAATGTTAAGACCAGAACAAGAACTACATGGGATGCTGACAAAGTGGATGAATTTACACAGTGATGTAGCCACTCTTTCCACTTCTATGACCTTCCTAATACTTGTCAACTTAGGACTTTTTTTTTCCTTCCCATAACATTAAGTGCCTCCTATTCTCACATTGTTTAGAACATTATTGACCTGATTTTGTTGTTTTTATTTTTAGTATAGGAATATGCAAGTGACATGATAAACTTTGAATTAATGGCACCAGTTACTGTAAAATTTTCCAGATGTAACCAAGTCATATTTGGGGCCATAACCTTGACAGGCATTGGACAGAATTTAAAGCTTTTTTACAGTTCAGTGTTACAACATTTCTGGTTTTGACAAGCTGGGTAACAAATCAGGTTGGTTTTATAATCCAAATGAAGCTAGAGCTGCATTATACTTGCACATCAGCAGCCAGACAAAAATTCTATGTCTACTTTTCTTTAATTGCAGGTATTTATGAGCCGCCATTTCTTGTATTATTTTGGTGAACCTACTCTGGATGTGAAGATTGCCTTTTGTCAGGTGTGTGTTCCTTACAGGTAAAACAAGGTACAGTATATACTTGTACTTCATTTTTGCAATACATGCTATAATAAGAGAAAAATAGAAGTGAGTTTCAGCAGCTTACTGCAAGTAACTGGTTATAAAAATGAGAATAAATACAAAAAAATTAAGTTTTCTGTTTGCCCTCAAGTTTATTTTGTAATTTGGTCTTAATGATTTTTGATTTTGTTTTGATAAACTCTCAGTTAATATTTTGAGGTTTTTTAGTGGAAAATAATGGCGCAGTATTCAAACAGAAAAACTGCAAATTAAAACTATTTTATCTTAGTCTCTGTTCTTCTGAGACAGAGCCTTTTACATTGTAGCTGTGACTAATTTTCTGTTTACCTATACTGGAAGTGAAGGAAGTGTAATTAAAATTGTGGCCTTTGTCTTGTCTCCCATTGAACACCATGTGCTATTGAGGTCTTGGAGTCATAAGACTGCACTAAAGCCAATTCTGTATTTCTACATCACCCTTGAAATGGTTTGGTCACAATGTATGGAAGCCCACAAAGCTGAAACTAAATCTCTGATGAAAAGAAAAATCTTTTTGATTTATCCAGTTTTTTGTTTTCTTGGTTAATTTAGTTAACATATTTAGTCACAAAGCTGTGTGCATAACTTTCCTTTGTGAATGAAAGGCAACTTTTTCTGCTCACTTCTGAACAGTGTTTTGTGCTTGAATTCTGTCTCTTCTTGGTTATAAGGTTTTTTTGTGAGATGGGACATCCGTAATCTAACTAACTTGAGAGATATTAGGGACATTCTTCACTTTTTGAAGTGGAAAACAATGCTGCATTCTTAGAATGAATTCTTAGATGAATTTATGATAAACACTATTTTTTCTTTTATGTTACATGTGGAGTCCAAGTGAAAGCACAATTGTAAAAAAGAAAAGGGCTGTTACTTGCGTGAAAGCATTTAACATGAGACAGAGGTGTTAGAAAGTTTGCTTTATGTTTTTTAACTCAGGGACACTAAATATTAATTCTGCTGAGAAGATTCAATCTGTACTTAGGAATCATCAGCTCTAGGATGGGTCTTGGCTATTCAGTTTGATAATCTGCTTAACTGACTTTTCTATTTAATTTTATTCATGTGGGTGTGCTTAACTGGCTTAATTATTCCACTGGCAACTTTGTCAAACTTAGTATTTTTGTAATGTTTTGACAAGGTTTGCTTCCAAAATAAAAATTGCAGAAATTGCAATTTTTTTTCTCAGATTGTATGAGAAAAGTGTTATTAATAAAAAAAAATACTTTCATTGTACAGAACAGAGGTTTTTTGCATAGCTCTCCTCTCCTTTTTACTTAGACCATTTTGGATGCATTTTTATCACTGAGTGAGATTCATTCCTGTTTGATGGCTGCAGCAGGTACCCAAAATGGCATCATCCACTAAATACATCCAAAGAGATACTATCCTGGCATCGTAGGGAACAGAATTTCATCCTTCCAGCTCTTACCACACAAACACCTTTTCAAGGTCTTCAGACCTTCAGATCGATTCTCTTGAGGATAAAAACTGGTTTAAGCTTTGTTAATTTATTCTCTCCATAAAGATAGGCTCTGATCCAAATAAGAGCTGTAACTATGTGCAAGAACAGTCTCTAAATTAAGTGTCTGCTTGCATTAAGACCTGTCTTGGGTGCTGTTCATTTGTATTATTTAGAGTGGGATGGGGGTTATATCTCTGTCCTTGGTCCAAGCATCCAGATCTTTATTTAGAGACTAGGAATAGTGTCCAGGTGGTAACATTGTTTATTCCATTCTTATTCCTGCTTCCATTTGAAATTTATGCCTCACTGCAGACTTTCTCCAAAGTGTTTGTGCTGAAGTGCCTTCCTGAAAGCTCCAATATTGAAGAGAACCCTGATTATTTTTAGTACTGGGGGGTGTATTTTTCTTTTAATATGTATTTGTGACCTAAAAGGCATAGCTTTATGTGCTCTGAAGGAAAGTGACATATTCATAATTACAGGCTCTTCTCTTTGACATAGAGTTTATGTCACTGAGCAGACTAGTTTTGAACAATGAAATGCTAATTCAGCAGGAATAGAATTTTAAGGATTTCCAGCTTAAGGAAAAAAGAATGGCCCTTCCTGAGAAACACTCAGTGGCATAAGAACCTCAGTACCATAAGTGAATAAATATGTACCTCCCCACCCTTTCACCCTGTTTGCAGTGTGAAAACACCCAGGTCTGGAATTACTGGACATGGGTAGCCAATTCATGTTCTGAAACAGCCACCTTTTTTAAGGCTGAGGAAGAGAACATCTGCTTTTCTATCATAATAGAAAAGTATGACTAGAAGGCCTTTAGAATTTCATTAGACTTCTGTAGGGCTGGTATCACCAACAAGCTTTTATCTGTAGGACCCTACAGATTTTTATTGTGGCACAAAGTAATGCAGAGTGGTGTGTCATGAGTAGAATAGGACATTAAATTTTAATACTAATATACTAACAATATCTAATAATTCTAAAAGAATACTGACTTCTTCATCCATATTTTTCTCCATTTAGTCTTTCAGTATCTTTTTTTTAAATCAATATCAAGACATGTGTAGCCTGTCAGAATTTACATGTTCCCTAATCTGTATGTATATGGGATGCCTTTATTTAGAATACAATTCTAAATGTAGTGTATCCTGTGATTGTACCTTCTATCCAAGGGGAGATTAGCTGGTATTCAAAAGTTATCAATAATTGATATATTCTATTTTTATTAATAAAATGATACTTCATAGGGTTAAGAGCTGTCTATTTCTAGCTAAAGCTGTGATTACTTAGGTCCACAGAGTCTTTATTTGTAAAAGGGAGAATCCTTTCATTAGCTGTTGTCTTCACATCATATACTGTAATTATTTAGTTCTATTGAGAAATCTACTTTCTCTCCTGTATCTTTGGCTATATTTTGATTTGGATCACTGATTTAGTTCCTCTTCATAAAGAAACCTCAGTCTCAAGGAACCTTTTCTTTCAGTGTTTCTCGATCAGTCCTTCCAACCTCCTTTGGTGCGATGTCCAGGGCTGGATGTCACCTGTATGTCAGCATTGAGCTCTTCAGGCATCAGGGGGATGAGGAATCATTTGAAGTAGTGCTTTCTTGTGCAGATACTCACAGATTGCTCATTTGTAGGAATCTGGCCTGGAATGAGGGCCACATCTCTGAGACACAGTGACTTCTGAGCAGTACATGATACCACAGTTAGAAATGACCTATGAAAACTACCACAGTTAGAAATGACCTATGAAAACTTCGTGCCTGTAGGAAGGAAGGAATTAAAAGTACCAAGAGCTCAGTGAACATGTGGAGGACAAGAGAAGAATAAGAAATAGTGCTTTGCCTCATGTTTTGACTAGATACAATTAAAAAGGAAAAGGCAGACTTGCTGCTTTGTGTGCAATCAGAGCTAGGTAAGAACTAGGCAAGCTGATAGGTTTTCGGTATCTCAGTTAGAAGAGGTTAAACAAGGACAGAGTGTTTAAACAAATAAATAAAAAGCAACAACTATTAGATAAACCTCCAACCAAAAAAATAAAAACCAACCAAAAAAACCAAACCAAACCCAACCAGCACTAAGAAACATTGTACTACATTTAATGAAACGCTTTAATACGGTGTGTTGAAATAGAGTGAATAAAGCAAATGTAAAAAGATCAATCACTGATGAGTCAAGGCTGAGTTGTTTGCAAGGGCCTATTGTCTGCTTGAAAGGCTAAGTGCAGAAAGCCCCCTGTCTGGGGGCAAGGCAACTGGAGAGAAATTAAAAGAAGGCCAGAAATTAGCTGTGAAATCCCACTCAAAACACTACAATCAGGAAGACTGGGTGACTAATACAAGCCTCACAGGAAGAGAATGAGGTGGAAGAATAGAGAACTGGGGTATGATGTGGCTGGTAAGACCAAAATCTGTAATATTACATCCAACCATACACACACAAGATTAAACCCTGTGTAGGAGATTGGATCATTGTTTATGGACTTTTGAGTTCAGGGAGAGCCAGAAGAAGTGAGAAGTCTGGCTTTATGGAGAGAAAAAAATAGATAAAATTTCTGCCATAAATGTGTCATATGTAGAATACACAATTTAAAACAATATAGTAGATCTTTCTATGCAAAGACACTCTGTATTTCCCAAGTGACAGCTTCTGTGGCCATTCAGATTTACACAGCAAAACCTGTGACCATGAAATTCGAAGCAGAGGGCTCAGCAAATTCACATTCATGCCAGAATTCTGGCACTTGAGACTGCTGTGAGAATTAGAGCTGTGCAAGTTGGAGGACAGCCATTAAATTCATAGTGCTGCTGGCTGAGCAGATGCACCCAGGTGAGCAGGGCTTGCCTCTGTGCACATTTGCAGAGCTGGCCAGAAGCCTGATGGTTTTACCAGACTCATGAATGTTGGTCTGCACAACCTCAGCATTTGACTTTCAAGGTTAAATTGTAGCTTTAAGACATCCTTTTATATCCTGAGGGATCCAAAGGCATCCACCTCTGGAATGTGCTGTGGTCCACAGCAGATTCTTTGTCTGAGGCTGGGTGCAGGTGTGGGGGCTGCTGGGGAGCCATCATGGTGTCTGGCTCAGAGCATCCTCTCTGCTTCATCCTGCCAATCTCTGGGCTCTGTGCCAGCTGGGAGTCAGCCTCTCAGCCTTCCATCTGATTCTTTCACCCACCTGCATTTACACACACCTGGAGGGCTTTAATTGATTTCAGTAGCCTTGCATCACGACACCCTCAAATGGGTGCTCCAGCCAGGAATTATGTGGGCAGACAGGGAAGGATACAAACACTGAGGTAAAGTTTCCCCTCTGCTTATGCTGCCAGCAGAATCTGTGACGGTGCTCACTGTCCTGGATATGCAAGGGAGAGAAATTTGCTTTAAATTGCTGCTAGCATGGTTTGTATTTTTAAAAGCTGAAATGTATGAGATGCTGAGCTCCAAGACATTACCATATTTTAGGCTCGTCAATAATAGAGGGAATGGTGTTCAGAAACAAAAGTCTGTCAGTAAAATATGATAAGTATAGTTATTTTGTAGGATAGAAATGGACAAATAAAATGGGATATCAAGAAGCAATTCACCTTACAATATAGAAAATAACATAATTTTATTTCTGTTGGGCTTTTTAACTCTCTTGCTCTCTGCACTCTGAAAGAAAGGAAAAGAATACAGTTTGTAGCTTTGTGTGAGGCAGTAAGTTATTTGAGTTTCACTGAATTTTTAAATACTTGTCCTTTGAAAGCAAAATACATGCTCTCTAAGCAATTAGCAGTGGTGAGAGTATCTTTTCCCTTCATCTCAGATGCTTGAGTCTTGACAGTTTATTTTCTTTTCTCTTTCTCACTTGTCAGGTTACTAAGCAAACATCATTGCAAATATGGCTACGTGCTCAAGTGAGCTAACAAAGATAGTTAGGTTTTCAGGGCTGAGAAACTTTCACTTCTCTTACTCTTAAATTTCTCAGTATGGAGGAAAGAGAATGGCATTGGGGAATGTGTGTGTGTGTGTGCACTAGAAGTTTTCAATTAGGTACTGAAAGGAGAAAGTAATGGTTCATGTATTCTTGTACGTATAAAATGAAAGCTGAGTTCCTCTCAGTATTGAAGTAATGTAATTTCATTGTCCAAATGTTTATGGAAACTGAGAACAAATGGCATTTCCATGCATAGTTTGTCTCTGAGGAGTAATCTTTCATCTTACACAGAGGTCTGAAAAACTTAGATGTGTTTTGTTCAAAATTTCACAGCTTCAGTGTTTACTGTTGTTCTGGGGCCTCAGTATTGTAGCTTGCCCAAGTTCATTTAAAGTTCACCTGAAAATATATTAACTCACTGGAATTCACTTTACTACATAAGATCTATACATTTTTACTGTGGTATCCTGATTGCAATGTGTATCTATAAACTTCCTTCCCCCATCTATTTCTTAATGAAGTGCTAATTCCTGATTTCTTATGATGTTAGCATCAATCACATTTGAAAGGAGTTTATGGTTAGCTGCATCTACAGAAGGGTGTATACTGGAAATTCCTAGCCCTGGGTTCCTTTCTGATGCCACATAATCAAATCTTTAACTTAAGCTGTCTGTACAGGACTTGTAAGCACTGTGCAGTAAAACCTGAATCTGAAATAGCTTAGTGGTGTACAGAGGGGCATCTGGGGGAATATCAATATCTGTAACAACACCCAGGCTTCTGAGAGGGGTTTAAATGAGCACTGAGGATGTAACAGGAGAAGAATAAAATGTGGTGTGTAGGCCTCTTTAAGATGAGCTATGTGAATTTGAAGATTGGAAGAACTTTTTCATCAGGGTTTGAAACTAAAACTAACATGGACATGCTCTGTAAAGAGTATGAATTTCCTTGCTAAAGGGAAAAGATTTTTTATCTTAGTTTTGGAGTGAAACAAAACTGCCATTTCCTTGTCATTCAATAGGAAGTGGCTGTTGAATCAGCCATAGAGAGTTCTTGATTATGTGTCAGCTTGGCTTGGGGATCTGATCAAATGTGATTAATTCAATAATGCTATTAATTCATTGACTTAGGGATTTGGTTTAAGTCAGCATCATGACAAGGATAGTTATATCATTCATCTGTTGTTATGAAAGTAAGCAATGCATTGGGTATTAGTAACCTTACTTTGCTCTTGTTTTGCTTGTTTAGGCTTTGGTAAAAATTGGAAAATATAGAGTAGAGGGGGTTTTTTGTAGTTTTTTAGCAGCATGGGTTTAGAGCAAGGAGGAAACTTAGACCTTGGCCTGTCCACAAAGCTGAAATTTTTGTCACTCAGAGGAGGCATTCTGCTTGAAGTAAACTTCAAACTAAATCAGCCTGCCTTGAATTTTTTCCAAGTAATGCTTGGTGCTTGTTTTCTATCAAAGACCTTATGGGGCACAAATTTTTAAGTAGGGAAAAAGAAAATAATCTAAAAAGAAAAAATGATTCCATGAAAAATAAAACAGTCATTACCTTTCCCTCTGTCACACAGTTAGGAGCAGATTCAGGACATCATCAGGACATTTACGTTTTCTTATCAGTTGTGGTCTTCTGGGTCCACAACTTTAATTGCTGTTGACTGAAGCAATTGGATATGTTAATTACCCATGTAACTGAGGTACTACAGAGTGGTTCTTCTCAGCTGTTTTAATTGATTTTTAAGACATTTCTGGATTTAAAACAACCAGCTGCTGGAACGGCAGCAGTTCAGAAACCCCGCTGTACAGAGCTTGATTTTCCTGAGGCTAGTAGTTCACACGGTCAGGCTAACTTAAGAGCAAGTAATTTTTATTCTAGACATAGAGTGATAAAATATGTGCTCCCATATAGCTCCATGCCACACAAGGAGCTGTCAGGTAGCTTGGGAGTGAGGACACAAACAAGTTGTGGCAGGCCTGGCTCATCCAAGCCTTAACACAGTCATCCAATTTGTTTAAAAAATTCACCCTGTCTGTACTTCCAGAGGAGCTGGATATGAGTCAGGCTCACTCAGGAATGCAATTTTTATGCTGACACTTTATATATAAACATTGGTTTCAGAGTAATGGGTGTTAATGCTGAATATGTCCTGCATTGTTCTGATAATGACATCAGGAAAAACACGCTCCAAATGTGCTTGTCTAGCCGGAGGGAGTTGTGAAATTCCTGTCAATCAGGAGCATGTTATTAAAAAACCCAAAAAAACTCCCAATTTCAGGTCTGGTATGAATACCTGAGCTGAATAGCCAAATTTATGCATCTCTCTTCACAGAATGGAAGACGTTTTAAGACTAAGGCTACACAGAGTGAATCAGATGCAGCCTGTTTGTCTTCCAATGAGAAAAATTCAAACCACTTTTGGAATCATTTCACTCTCTGGAAGCTTCAATTTAGCGCTGTGTCAGTGTCCATAAATCTCTCACTTTTTGTGTTAGGGCAAGGCCTCTCCTGCTCTCCCCCTCACAGTGTTTGATGAACGAGTTAATGTAAAGTTACCACTTGGTTTTCTGAGATGAGACTTTGTGTTTGAATGAAGGCCCTTTAGCACTGGACAGCATCATCCTAAACACCTCATTTAGAGACTTTAAAACATTTTAATAAATGTTTCAAAGTCTCTAAATGAGGTCTTTAGGATGATGCTGTCCAGTGCCAAAGGGCCTTCCAGTCAGATAATGGACAGAAAAAGAATAATAATTTTTCCAAGGCAAACCTTAAAATCCAAGTTCTTTGCAGGGTTAGTAATCTGTTTTTAATGGCCAGATTTTTGGAACACTGGAAAGATGTCCTCTTTAATTGGAATGAGTAATGTAATCAAAGTTAACTTTACTTTTTTCCCAGCTCCATCAAAATTCAACGTAGTAGTCCATAAACACATAATGCATTTGATCATTCAGATTTTTTTGGGGGAAAGAAATTTATAATAGAGCAAATAAGAAAATTTATAAGCTGTGTTTGGGAGCACTGAAAAAAAATGCATAGACAGAGGCATAGCTGTTTTTTGGGTTTGCTTTATGGAAGGTATTTGGGCATGCCTTGACTTCCATAACTTAACTCTCAACTCTTTTAGGGCAGCTCTGTTGTAATATGTTGAGCTTTTGTATCCTGTGCTCAGAATCATGTACTATAGAATCCTTAATTATAAGCACTTAATTCTGATTTTTATCTCAAATTACTATAAATTTGCTCTGTAGTCCATAGGGAACTGAGCTCAGCAGTAGTCATAAAGGGCTTATAATGTAACTTGCTGCATGGTAATTTTACAAATTTGAGGGAGGGTTTTTTAAGTCTTGTAAAAATTATTAGTTTTTAATTTTATAGTTTTGGGGAGGAGCACTGCTGTGCAGTGCTAGCTACAGTGCTTGGTTTTGTGTCATAAAAATTGGTTTTTACTGCATTTGTTGGGTCATGAGAGCAACTCTCCCTCCTATCCTTAGAAACCCAGAACTCTTGAAGACCTCTGGAGCTTCTGAATGAATCTCCATGATACTGAGCCATGTTGGGTCACAACTTGTCTCATTAACTGCTCTGTTTCTTTTGCAACCCCTGTTGAAAGGTTCTCAAGGTCATTATCACATGCTCAGGGAAAGTTTTAGCACTCATGGGAAGACATTTTCTTGCTCTGTCTGATCCATAATGAAGGGCCTGATTCCTGTGTCTCCTGTCCCACTTCCACACTGATGAAAGTCATCTTATTTTAAATTAATTGTAAAACACACAAGGGCAGAATCAGCACGAGTGCATAATCCAGTAGTCATGAGGCAGGAGTGATGACAGGCAGAGACCAGTAGTTGGCAGTGGCTGTGTCACAAACATCAGCTGTAGAATTCACTGGTTTTCTTTAATCAGTGCCTTTTTATGGTGACTTCCTGCATGAAATAAGATTTTATAAAGTCTTTATGAAAATGAGCCAAAAATTACAATAATTTATATTGAAAAATTAGGCTGACAGTGCTTTATCAGTATTCTAATGCTTTACCAGCCTTGGTTTCTCTGTTTTTACCAACCCCTCTCCCCTTCCCTTCTTCTGTACGACAGGGATTTGGGAAACAAGTGGATGTGTCATATATTGCCAAACATTACAACATGAGCAAAAGCAAAGTTGACAACCAGTTCTACAGCGTGGAAGTAGGTGATTCGACTTTCACAGTCCTCAAACGCTACCAGAACTTGAAACCTATTGGCTCTGGGGCTCAGGGAATAGTTTGGTGAGTATCAGCACTTTCTCTTATGATGCTTGGAAACAGAATTGGCATTTTGCATCTCCTCACAGTTTGCCAGCCACAGCTGTTGTCTAAAATTGCAAAAATAGCAGTCAGGCAACAGACATCCTGAGGCAGAAGGAGCCCAGTGGTTTGCTAATAAATTCCCCGGCTGGTGAGAGTGATAGCACTGGGTTTGTTTCTCCACGTAGCAAAATGGAACTAGCAAGAAAGCAGGAGAGAGATCTTATCATAATTGACAACTGAGGCACTATTTCCAGAGGCAGTGCAAATAATATCCCAAGAAAACCCTGTAATTTTAGTCTTTGCACAGTAAAAGTGACTGAGAGCAATACAGAAACTTGTCACATCCCATAGCATTCTCAAATGTTCAGGGTGGAAGCCTTTCAAATCAAGGCAACTGCTAATACTTCCTTTATTTCTTAAAAGTGATGTTGCAGTGATGTGAATAATAAGAACAGAAGACAAATTCACTGGCTCTCCTAAACAATGCAATTTGAATTTATCATGTTCAAAAGTTGTGGAATCCTGGGTGGCTTTTGCCTCTGCATTTTTAGACATGGCTTTTAAATTTCTGTGGCTTGTATTTAAATGTCTCTGTGCAGGCATTTGTTACCTGTTTAATTATGAGGCATTTGGATAGCTATAACAATCTTTTATCTATAACTTGATCGGAGGTGAAGTCTTAATTCCATCTGTCACCTCTGTCACTGGCTGGTTCTTTTTCAGAATTTGATGTAATGTGTGTTACTTTACAGGTGGAGGCAGTGGTAAAGCAAGAGGTTTCTTTAATCCAGTGGCAAATGGTTTTTTCCAAGGATTGTTGGCATTTGCACCATAATTGCCAGTGTAACAGCACTGACAGCACATCCTTATGTCTCAGTCCATGACTTAGTGTGTTTAGTACACTTTGAGACCATGCAAGTCCAAAGATTGACCTAAATGGCCGTGCACTATATTCCTTATCTTAAACACAAAACAACTCAAGGTTGCTCTTAAATCAGCCTTGGGAAAGAGGCATATTTTGGGTTCAGTACTACTGAAATTAATTTTGCACTGTTTTTTCAATTTCATATAAAGCAAAGATGGTTTTTCTTCCTCCTTTCTATCCTCTATTTGTTTCAGAGGAAAATCAGTTTTTGTTGAACCTCTCTGCAACTGAATTGCTGTAATGATCAATTGTGAGCAGCACAAAAATAGAGAAATTAGGCTAAATAAAATCAAAAGCATCCTGTGAATGTTACTTTCATACTAAGAGTTGACAGCAAAATTTAAGAATTTCTTAGGAAAGAAAATCAAATCAGAAAACAAGAAAGTTCAAATGAAAGTTAACACAAATCCCCTGAAATTGTGAGTAGCATGGAGAGGCCATAAAAGGCCTTTTTAATGATACAGATAGAGAAGAATTACATGATAGATGGGAAAGATAATGAGCATTTTTTTCTTAGCTTGTGTTACATAGTAAACTGCCTGTTGTAAGGCAGAATTTACCAGAAATACAATAAAACTTCCATCAGCAAATCGTGAAGAATCAATGGTGAAGTGATTAATTAATAAAAAAACAATTGGAGATATTTGTAGTTTAGCTAAGAGAATACAATACATGATGAGAAACATCCACAGCTGTGTAAGTTTCTCCTTAGCTAATATTAATAATAAGCTTACACAGTAAACTTTATTAGAATAAGTTTCTACTGTAGTAGCTTACTCTATTTAGAAGTATTTTGATGGAAATAGGGTTACATCTAGAATAAGCTGATTAAGGTAAAAAAAATAATGAAAGCCTGCCTATTTATGCACCACAGCATGCTCTGGTGGAGGTGATCTGCCCTGCTTGTCTTGTTCCTTTGCAAAGAATAGCCACAAGGAGTGCCCCTGTGAAAATAGTAGGGAAAACCTAGGTCATAGCTTCTTTCAGATCCAGTGGCTCTGTTTATACTCAGTGGCTTGTTCAAAAAGTGTCACAGATCTGGGATGCAATTCTGTCCCTTGCTGCCAGAATTAGGAGAAGTGTAGAAGCCTAATTCTGATTGTTCCCTCTGCCAAGGGCAGGCACAGAGGGGTTTAGGCTCAGTCTTCTCAGAGCATGGATGCTTTCTGGATTTTCCTTCAGGGTAACTATAGGAAAGGACATACCTCTTATTGAGTGGAATAGTTGGCTGCCCAGCTACTGGAGACAGCTTTGGTGCATAGTGACACCTGGTTTTATGGAGTGATGGAGCATGGCTGCTGAATGCTAACTCCTTTCAGGAGGAGAGGCCTGATGTTTTTCAGGCTCTGGAAGGTGTTGCAGGGTTCCTAGGCAAAGCCACAGAATACTGAAACCTTTCCCACACGGTTCTATGAACGGGTTTCAGGATAAGCAGGAAAATGTCAGTGGAAAACAATTTATGTAGTGGAACAGAAGCAGGTACAGGAAGCAGGAAATGTGGTTATGAAAAAAGGAGGGACTTGATTTCACTGGACAGTGCTGAAAATTACATCAAAGAAAAAAAATATTTTCTTCATATGGAAGCATTAAAGATATTAAATTTTCATGAGATGATAATTTAGTGAATTATGTGAAAAAGACAAAACCATATGGTGTGATTGTTATAATTGTGCCCATGTGTAATAATTATAAATCCAGTGAGGAAATGGTATTTATACAGACATAGTATATGTAGGATCTTTGGAAATTAATCTTTGGTCTCTTTTAATGGGTTTTGTGTTAACTATGTTCACAAAATTATTTTAGCAGCCGAAAGAAAGAAAGAAAATAAGCTGCTTGGAATCTCTTGAGCAGGGAAGCTCTTCTTTACCCTGCAAACACTACTCTTTATGAAAGTGTAGGCTGTTTCCCCACTGTACATCACACTGACATCTGTGAGAAAGCCTATAAAGGGTGTGTTTGCATATCATTATCATGTTATTACAGGCATGACAACGATGGGGCATGGCTGAAACACAGCTTGGAGTTTATTTGACTAAACTGTAGTTGTAAAAACTGCACAGGCCTATGACCACACTAGTTAATCCTTGAGTCTGTCATAGAAACAGGAAACAGTTTTCTGAGTTTAATTAGATATGTGCCATTAAACTACTGAGAGAAGAAGTAGTGATACCCCTCTGCAATGTTAGAAGGGAGTTGACACCTACACATTTTGCAAGGGGCTGAGAAAGAGAGGCAGGTCACTTTCAGCTTGGGTTTGTGCATGGTGGATGATGGTGGATAGGGAGGAATTCTCATGTTCCATAAAATCAACAGAAATATGCTGATCTTGGAGTGGGTGTTTCTTTATGTTTTAGATGAGTGCTTTTTGCCTGGAAGCAAGGTAATTGATCTGTAGGTTGTCTGCTGTGGTTTGCAAGCCATCATTTTTATGTTGCCTGTGATATTTTTGATACTGTCTGTGATGTCTAGAAAAATGGTGTTGTACAGAAATATTTCAAAAGCAATTTGAAGGGCCTCTGACAGCTTTTGAATTTACGATTGAAGCAAGGGTGAAGTCCAGGTTTCTGAGGCAGATAGGGAAGGCATCACTTACAGGCTTGAGGGCACAAGTAATTAAAATCTTAGCAGTATCTTATAGAAGACATTTGGCCTGGTTTATGACCACGTGGTGGCTATGCCTCTGTGTATTATCAGGAGAAAGTTACAGCTCTGAAAACTAAGTTGTCTGAGTGAACATCAAATAAATGAGTCTGGTTATGCCTTTCAGCTGAAATCTTTTATCTTGGTCTTTTCTGAAAAGCAAGCACAAGCTTTCATGCTGCATGGTGTTGAGATGTGGTCTAATGATGTGTCAGCTGGACTGGAGAGGTTGGCTGGGTAGGGCTTTATTCTGTCTTGTTGATGCAGGAAGTTTCTGTGTGATTAATGTTGGAGTGGAGGATATGGGAGCAGGAATTATGCTTTTATGAGAGCTTTTCAGTGAATGCATTGTAAATTTAGAAAGACACATCATCTGCAGATATAGAGAAGATTGTAAATATATTCCTGAAGTAGTAAATTGGGAAATGTGCAGCAGATATCTTTCTTCAAATTAAGGGGTTTGATAATACTTTTGAGCCTGAACCTAAAGGAGATAACCATCTTTTAGTGTTCCCTGTCATAGGTAGAGCCAGCAAGACACTGAATAGCCTGCTGTGTTGCCTAATATTACCATAGGTTCTCCTTTGCTGATTTAATTGTAATTTGGTGGTTGAATCTTATGGAGTACAGGGTTCTTTCAGATCAGCCTGTGGTGCTTGTTGTAGCCTATAAATCTGCTCATTCTTTCCCTAAAGTAATCGCAGCACCACGGAATCATTTAGGTTGGAAAAGACCCCGAAGATCACTGAGTCCAACCATTCCCCCAGCACTGTCCATCTCTAAACCATGTCCCCAGGTGCCACATCTGCACATCATTTTCAGTACCTGCAGGGGTGGTGACTGAACCACTCCCCAGAGTGTTTGAAGGCTGTAGGGGAAATGTGACAGGTATTGTCCACTACGAGGTGCAGAAACACTTGTGGTCTTTTGTACAATGATTGTCCTTCACTTTTGGTTTTGTGTAGCACCATTGACTCCTGGGCTGGCTATAAGGATCTCATGGGATATTGCAATGGGAATAAAAAAGCCATAGAAAAGAGCAGTTGATGCTTCTGACCATGACCAATTCCAAGCTCATGTTTTGCTGTAGTGCAGTCAGAAAAACACAAAGAATAGTGGTCAGATCACTGTCTTACAGCTAACACACAATTTTATTTGTATTGTTTAGCTGGGTGCTGGTGTATTCAAGTTTTGGGACTTGAATATTTTTCTCCATCATGGTCCTGCTATCCCAGCAATACTGGTTTGATTTCTTTGTGTCACCGAATTGAAATACTGTATTTCCTGATAGAGATCAACATTTGTGCATGTATAAACTGGTATAGTTCCCTTGAAGTTCAGACATGTTCTCTGTGGGATCAATCACTAATTTTCCTCAGAAGATGAGAACAAAGAATACATGTCATTCAGAGGCAGAAGGGGGTGAACAATGTATTTGGATATGCCTAGAATTTCAGTGGCCCTGAAGAGAAGTGGCAGCATTAATTTTGTCAGCCCCAGAGTCCCACATGAAGCAGAACTGAGCATATGTCATGAGTTTGGTTACTTTCATTCCAGTTCCAGTTACATCTTGCAGGCTTTTTGTGCCTAACATTCTGTTGGCTGGCACTGCAGATTGATCCCATTTGGTTGTAGATTCTTCAAATTGTGTCCATTAGTTCAGCCAGTTTTCTCTTCCTCGTGCTGTTGTGTGCTTTGCTGATGTGCTTTGACATCCTTCTCCTGAGGAGGTTTTTGAAAACCACTTTTAGAGAGTTTTACAAGTGTGTTCTGTGAGAGGAATGTAGGAAATAGCTGTCACTTTGCTCTGGAAACTGTTGCTGTACTGATAGTGAAATAAGCATTCCAGTATGAACAAACTCTGCCATGTTTCACTGTGCTAATATCATCCTATACACATGACAGCACATGGTGGTTTAAATTTTTTTCCTCCTTTTTTTTTAAATTTTTTTGTTTGTTTTTTCTTTTTTTTTTTTTTACATTTTGGGACATTCTTGTTGCAATACCAGTGGTTAAACTCACAGCAAGCTTCAAACCTCATTCATTTGTACATTGCAGGACTTTTCCCCAGCCCCCAGCCTGCAGTTACACTGTGGTATTCTTTGGATTTTCTAGCATGTCATTGCTCTGAAACACCAAAAACTGTGTGTATTTGGTAGCCCATTGATCTGGTGTACATGTGAAACAGTACATTCTGCTTTGTGGTTCTGATGTATCTGTGCCTTGGTTCTTGAGAGAGACAGCAAATGTCCCAGTTCTGTTTGGAATCTGGATCACCAGTATGTGAATATTAAGGTGCTGAAAGATTCCCAGTGGGTACAGCATAGGCTGAGTATCTCTCTGTATTTGACCTCCAGAATATTGAGTAGAGGTGCTTAAGTTGGTCAGATTTGTGTTTCTTAAGCTGATTTATTAGAGTTTGCACATTAACACATATTCAGAGACAGTTTGCTTGCAGATGGAGCGAGAGGAAGAGGCCATGTCTTGGAGTGCTCTTGCAGCAAAGAACTGAGCTTGGATATGGAAGGAACTGCTGTTAGGATCACACAGAACTGTTGCCATGTGACAAACTATAGATAACATCTAAAAAATAGGACAGATGGATTGTGTTTGAGTCATTGTTTGCTTTGATTCTTGGCGCTTCTTCTATGTACTACAACTATCTATAACTGTGAAAGAAGCAAAAATAAAAAAGGGATATATAAAAAAAATATTTCTCAATTTATTTTTTTGGTTTTTTTGGTCATGTCCTTTTTCTATCAGAATGCAGAGATTCCTAGTAGGCAGGGAGTCACCACATATTCATGTTTGTCTTCTTTTGTTTCATTTCCCTTTACTTGTGGAGAGAAATTTAAAATTTAAAATGTAGTGGTAATCACAAATGGTATGTAATAAAATGTGCCACAGTATTCTTTTATAGCAAGGAAATCATGCCCTCTGTCTCTAAAATACACTGCCTATATTTCTATGTCCTTTTTTGACTCCTTTCTCCTTAAAGAACTCATATGGTTTCCATGACTACAACAGTTAAGCAGGCAAAATCTATTCCATATTTATACTCTGCAAGTTTATGGGGGGAAAAGGTAAATAAGTTTGTGAGGGAGCCATCTCTGTGCAATCTGTTTTTGTGACCCCTGGCAGCAATGCTCCCTTTACCTGGTCACAAATTCAGCACTGTAAAGGCAGGGTCAGGCTCGTTTGAGAGCCCTGGCAGCCAGGGTTTCCAGCTGGGTTGGTACAACTCTTAGGCATAGAGCAGGTTTGTTCATAGCTGTGGCTGGACCTGTGGTCCCCTTGGAGCCATTAAAAAATGTATCAGCTCTTTGAAAATTCTGTCTGCAGGGAAGAAACTGATGATTGTGAAACTTAAGCTCTTTTGGTGTTGGTTGCTTAGAAACTCCATTTAATTTACCCTTTTTGCTATCAGACAGTGATGTTTTCAAACCCTCTTTACAGATGTCAGGTGCCTATCTGCTCCTGCACTGTCAAAAACTTCCTTTTGGTCGCTGACAGATCTCCCTTTTCTCACATTTGTCCTGGGTCACTACTATGATGCAACTTACTGGACAGACTTTTTTCAAGGCTCTCTTTGCTTCTCCTGGAAATCCAGGATTGGCATGAACTCCTGTCAGTGCATTGTAGCTGCTCCTTAACAAACTTCAGGCTTATCCTTCCATGTCATTCCCCTGAAATCCCATCCCCACTGACATGAGCACCCTTGCATCATCATCACTGATCATCACCATGTGTTTCACATGAGACCAATTGCACAAATCACTTCTGTTCCCTCTTAGCACCAAGGGGTTTCTCCTGTGGTAGGAGAATGGCCATGGCCACATGGAATCAGGGAGGTGGGGCAATAGGACAGAGCACCTAAATAAAAGGGCAGGCATCAAAACAAAGAAGCAGTGGAACCAGACATAGAAAAACTAGAACCAGTCTGGAAAGAAATGCAGCTCAGGTAATTAAATTTTCTATGTCAGCATGTGTTGCTGATATTTACTCTCTAAGATTAATGTAGTCTACAGATGTTCATGGTGCTTTACAGAAAGCAATATATTTTGCTTGGTCCCAGGACCTGTCCTTAGACAATCATAAGAGCCAGTGTCAGCCCAAAAAAATTAAAAAGAAGTTGTGGAAGATAGAAACACAGTATGAAACAAGATATTCTGTGTGAAGCCTGGGTGAAATTTGTGAACAATGCAAGACATGTCTGGCATGACATGAGTGGGAAAACTCAGCAGAATGGGCAAAGGTCTGCAATAGAGACAGATATAACTATCTGAAAGGGAAGCAGAAAGTAGGAAGACTCAAATACAGGAGTCCCTTTGCAAGTCAAAAATAGGACATTGAGGAGTTGGTTTGTTTGTTTGTGGGTGTTATTTGTATGGACATTTTTGGGGAGGGGGATTGTTGGATTTTTGTCCTTTTTTCTTTTCTGGCTTCAAATACAGTGTTTTAAAATTCTGTCTACACATCTAAGTCTTGAAATTTCTGGTGTAACATGGCAACTCAAAAACCTAATTGTGCGGTGAGGGTCCAGAGTGACGCAGAGTCCCCAGGCAGGTGCAAAGGAGAGCTGCTTTATTGCAAAAACCAGGCATTTTTAAGCAGTCAGGCCTTTCTCAGTTACATAGCTTTAAAGCATAACCAACATAATTCAGCCAAGTACCATACACCACGTTGTGAACATGCTAGGTTTATATAACTCGATTTTCTACCTCTAATTCAGCTGAGTCTCTTTCCCATAGTCCTTTTCTACTTAGCCAAATTTGCAGGCCTGAGCCATGATTTTACATGGCCTTCTCTTTGTAAGGTTTTACCTCTATGCAACACCTAATAGTTTTCATTTTGTTCCCACTGGAAAAAGACACTTTGGCTTCTTATGCAGCAGGCAAAATATGCTGGTTTTGTCTGCTTAGAACAGCCTTGTAGAGATTGTAGGGTTAGTTTGGGGGGGAATTAGAATTTGAGTAGCCTTTTAGGGTTAAAATTCTTACGTTTTTTCTCCCATGATTATCACGTTGTAGGTGAAGGATTGGTAGCCGTACACTTTTATTCCCCTCTTGAATTTTGGTTTTTAATCATTTGAGAAATGCAGCAAGCAAAATGAAATAGCATTTCTTATTCACCCAAGTGACAGCTTTTGTTCTGTTTGTCAGGCAAGCAAGCAAGTCTTTTAAATTATGGTTGTGAGGGGATAATAGTAAGATAGTAGCTGGCTTCTATTCCAGTTTGTAGGTCCAAAAAATAGCAGGTTTATAACATGGCTGATATTTTGAATGTGGTAGGTACTCAGCTTCTGCCAGGTGCACAGACTCTGCCTCAGCGCCATTATTCCCCATGTCTTTTAAACTGCTGTTAAACAAGGAAACTGGACTTTTTCTGGCTGTGCTGCTTAACAATCTTGAAAACTGTCCAAAGTTTACATTCCCTGCTGAGTTCAGAGCAGTAAATGTCAGATCTCTTTGCCAAATTCAGTGTCTTATACCCATCTTCCAGATGTGGGGTAAACATCTACTTAATATGGTTTACCTGCAAATCATGTTTAAGCTTCTTTTGCCCATGTGTTTCCTGCCACTGAATATTGATAGGCACCCCCAGCTCTGGTCCATTTTTAAGTTTTTTACTTTGCTCTGGCTTTGGTAAATCCTTGAGCATGCCAAGAGTGAGTAGTGTAGGATACTCTGGAAACCATGAGGTTGTCATCTCTTACATGCTTCACGTGTAAAAGAAAGCGTTTTGGTCTAGAGCCCTTTCAAAGCAGGATGGAAAAGAAACTTGGCTCCTTTTGCTGCCCAGGTTGAATTTCCTAGGCTGGCAGCTAACAAAAGCTCCTGGCAGCTAGCAGACTGTGTAGTGAGTTAGTGACAAGAGACATTAAAGACCAGAAAGTACAAAGTACTGATTTTACAGCGCTGTTCAGAAAAGTATTAAACAGCCGAGCGGCTCTCCGAGCCAAGTGCAAAGAATTAGTAGAGCACATGCAGATGAGAAGTGTGTAAACATGCTCCATACTCTGCATCCTCATGAATATTTTAATCTCCTGGCAAACTGAACCACAGCCTGTTGAGTGGTGTGCCAGGCAATGTGTGAACTTTAGAGCTGTTTCCACATTGCCTTTCCCACTGTATCCCTGTATCCCCACTGTCTTTGTGAGAGAAAATGACTATGAAGGGTTTTATCTCGCATCAATATGCACAATTGGTAACTGGTGGGTTGCAAAAAGATTCTTGTTAGGGCATCACCAACTCACATAATTAGCAAGATAATGAACTTTTATTGTAAATATGTTTATTAAAAATAAGTGTTCCATTCTTTTTTATCCCTGCAGCTTCTTTTCCATTGTCTTATATATGATGGCTCAGACACCTTTCTTCAGACCCTCTCATCTGAAATTTTGGCAGATAAGAGCTCTCTCAGCATGACTAAATTGTGAGATAGATTACACAGAGAACTTTTCAGATCCAGCTGTCCTTAGAATTATGAATGAATTCTGCTTCCACTTTTATCTTTGCTGCAAAAGGCTGCTTGACTTTGGCATTTTAGGCAATGACTGAAGTAGTTGACAAAGAATGAGCAATACAGATTCAAAATTGGACTGTTATGAATATGGCAATGACACAGTTTAATCCTTTATGGGTGGGAGTAAAGGAACTGAATGATATGTGAGCTTGGACTTTGTGTTTGCATGTAAGCATGTAGGCTATTGAGCCAGGTAATAGACACCCCTACCAGAGAGAAGATGACTGAGATACTCAATTTTTTCCCTCAGTCTTCAAGGGCAACCTCTCTTCCCACACCTCTGCAGTGGAGGGACAGCAGGATAGGGACTGGGGGAGCAAAGTCCCTCCCACTGTAAATAAAGATCAGGTTCATGGCCACCAAGGAACCTGAATGCACATGTGTCTGTGGGACCTGATGGGAGGCACCCCAGAGTGCTGAGGGAATTGGCTGATGTGGTTGCCAAGACACTCTCCATAATATTTGAAAATCTGTGGCAGTCAGGTGAAGTCCCAGATGGCAGGAAAAAAGGAAACTTTGTACCCATCTTTAAAAATGATAGAAAGGAGGACCCTGGGAACTACCAGCCTGTCAGCCTCACCTCTGTGCCTGGGACTGTCATGGAACAGCTCCTCCTGGAAGCTGTGCTAAGGACATGGAGGATTGGAAGGTGATTTGAGACACCCAGCACAGCTTCACCAAGGGCAAGTCCTGCCTGACCAACCCTGTGCCCTCCTGTGATTGAGTGACTCCATCAGTGGGCAAGGGAAGTTTCACATGTCATTTATCTGGACCTCTGTGAAACCTTTCACATAGTCCCCTGTAGCATCCCTCTCTCTAAAATGGCAAGAGGTGGATTTGAGGGGAGGACATGTGCATCCAGAGGGTTGTGGTCAACAGGCCAGAATCCTGATGGACATCAGTGAGCAGTGGTGCCCCTCAGAGGTCCAACTGGGACCAGGGTTGCTTAATATCTTCATTAATCACAGACAAAGAGATCAAGTGCATCTCAGCAAATTTGCAGGGTTATGACCTTTAACAAGACCAAGTACAAGATGCTGTGCCTGGGCTGGGGCAACCCCAGGATCAGCAAAGGCTGGAGATGAACAGATCCAGAGCAGCCCTGCCCGGAAGGACTTGGAGGTGCTGGTGGATGAGAGGCTGGACATGACCCAGCCATGGGCACTGGCAGCCCAGAAAGCCAAACACATCCTGGGCTGCATCCAAAGCAGGGCGAGGGAGGGGATGAGTGAGCCCAGCTGTCTTTCCTGATAAAATGCTGAAATGTAAAAATAGAGCCACACACTTTGAACTTCTTTCTTAAAATTCTCCTGTTTTTGTGGCACATCTTTGAAGTTTAAGCGCTACAGAATTCACTATTAATCTTGACAGCAATGCTGCATTTTCATTCAAGGACTGGGATGATAATCCCAAACAATTCAGGCACTTCAGTCCTCTCTCATGTTACTTCATTCCAACACAAGATAATGGATCATATGTTTCACATGCATGTTTCACATGCACATTGCATCTGCAATGCAGGAAGGAACACTTTGAGCCCCATCAATAATCTCTGGAGTGATGAGGAACCTCATGGAAAACCTTGGCAACTGATTTATTTATTCTGTGAAAGTGGAATCTGGTGATAGTAAAAAAATGATGACTTGTGTAGCAACTGGGGAGGCAGCTTGGTTATATTTTCTAATCTAGCTGCTTCCACTGGCTTGCAAGAAGCTGTGAGCTGATGGAAACACACAGAAAAACAGGCTGGAACCATAACTGGCAACAAAAAAAGTGCAGCAGTCATCCATTGTGAGGCTGTATTGGTCTTCTTTACCATCAGCTCTGAATATTGTCTCAATTTCTCTGCATTTTCAGAGGGAATAGAGCTGATCCAGAGAGTATAGTAGCCATTGCTGACAAGAGGTCTGCAACCCTTCACTACAGTCATACTGGATTTTTTTTTTTTTTTTCAGCACAAAGGGTTGCTTCCAAACCTAATAAGGACATTTAAAGGCTTTTTGTTACAGTGGCCTTTGACTTGTACTGCTTGGGGCAAACTTTCTGCACCCTGCTGCATGTACAGAATTCTTTTATTTTTCCACTAATTTAATGGAAAACATTCACTATATTTAAATTTACTTTCTGGAGAGTTTTCACTCTAATAACTTTTTTCTGGTTAAAAGTAATTGTTGAAGAGCAGAATATGAACTGTTTGTATGAATGTCTGCCTTTAGAAACTTGGAAGTTATATATCAAGAGGAGAAAAAACAAGTTAAGAATGAGAAAGTCTAATTTCATTCTAAAATTTGGACTGATATGTGAGGGCAATGTAAGGAGCAAACAAACCAAACCTACCAAAAAAAACCTGCCACAGTAAACTTAGAAAAGTTTGCTTGAAGCAAAATAACATTTTCACTCTTTTCTGTTGGAGTACTTGGCTGAAAGGGGACTGCAAGTAGAGAGAATGTAAAGGACTTGAAACATTTTATGGTTGAAGCTTCAGAAACCACATTTACAGAAATTCTGCTTGACGCAGGAAAAAGATTTGATTCCTGTCACTCCTATAAATTACTTCTTCAGAAACTGCAATACTGATAGTTATCTGAAACCAAGGGCTTTGAAATTGCCACAGAGAAATTGCTGTGGAAAGGATTCATGCTTTTCTTTATTATCTCTTTGTGCATATACATGTAGATGTGTATCTGAGCATTTCTAGGGAAGGTGTTCCACTCCCTATATTGGTGGTGATTGGTGGTTGAGGATGAGCCATCATTAGCATTCTTGTTAAAGGATAACCTGATTTTCAGGTTATCCTTTATTGTCCTAAGAACCCATCTCTAAGAGTTGGCTTTAAAAAATTTTCTATGGGTTTAACAGTCTGTTCTGGCAGGTAGACTATAATGGAATTGATAAATGTTAAGTTTCCATGTTGATTGAAAGATGGGTGGAATAAATTTAAGTATTTATTTGGTAAGTGTTTATTGAAATAGAAACTTGGACATGAAACTAGAATGCTTTCCATTTCTTTTCAAAAATAGGTATAAAAATGAATGCCTGGTCCTCCAAGTAAATGACAACAGATCATTGCTCATTGATCATCATAGTCTGAGCTCACACAGAATATTATGGTAAATGATGACCTGGGTTTGTGAAAATCTGACTAGGAGGAGTTTCATTTTTTTCCTGCCAAAGTCAGCAGAAAGCCTTGTTAAATAACTGTGATTACATATATCTCTTGGTAGTCATGAATTTATATTCACTAATTTTTTTTTTTATCTCTGCTAAATAGGTTTGTTTCAAATTATTTACAGTTTTAAAAGGCATTTTTAGCACTAACATTTACCATGTCAAGCTAACTGTAAAGAGGATTTATGGGGAAAGAGTTTATTTACTGCCTTTTCTGTCTGTACAGCTGCCAGAGACATGGCAGTAAACTTTGAGGATTTTTCTGAGCTCATGTTGCAGTAAAGCTATCATTTTATTACAAGACCAGGGGTAATTTAGAGTCTGCTATAAAATCAAGAAACTGTACAAATTAAAGAATAAATTCACAGTTGAGCAAGAGGTGCTATGATAGAGTTTCCAGAGAAACTGTTTTACATGCAAGTCCAGTCTCTTATTTAAGATTTAGAGTGACTTTCATACTCAGCCTTTTCGCCAGAGTTCACAGACACTCATTACTCTCTCTCTTATTCCTGATCCCTGGAGCCAAGTGTTTATACAGCCAGTGACTGAAGTTATCTTAAGGAGGCTTATCATCAGTACTAACCTTGGTGTTCCAAGGTAAGGATTTTGTGTGGCAAGCAGCAGAGAGAGGACCTACATCTGGTGTCTGTAGTTTCACTGTAGTGAAGTGCAGAGTTGACTGGCTGTAAATAAAAGCTTCTTTCTGGTGAGCACAGAAAAAAACCCATCAGGGCTGTGGATTTATCCAGTGCAATGAATTTATGTTATGACTTCTTCAAGTAGTTGGACACCTTCCATTTGATAGAATTCTGAATTCTGGACACCATGATAGAATTGCAATCAACGTCCTTGTGTCTCAAAGTAAATATCCTCTACAAAGGATTAGGAACTTTAGTTCTTCCATGGTATGAAAAGGGGCAGTAATTGATCATAAAAGCCAACTGCTTAAGAAGCCTTTGGTTTTCTGATTTTAGATTGATTGTTTTGTCTGTTGCTTTGACAGAGAGAGAAATTCAGAAAAGCAAACAGATCTCAGAAGCTGAAGAAAATGTTTGCTCAAACTTTTGTTGTTTTCTAACTCCTAGTCAGTAATTTTATGATGTATCTAATGAGATTAAAATATGAAAAAATATTATTAAAATTATTCACAGTACTCTTACACAGCTCACATGAGTCTTACATAGGCTTTTCATCCTAAAATAAGTTGGGTGATCAAGATGGATTAGCTGAGAGATTTGTCTGCTGAAGTATATTTGCAGTATATGTCCATGAACAACAGGGACAGAATATTTAACTGTTAAAAGATCCTGTATATTTAAATCCTTGGGCTTTGCATTTTATTTGTTCAATGCTTTCTTGATGGAACTATTTTAGCTGTGGCCTTTATGATGCCCTGTTGTGGCTGAACTACATCAGAATGAGAGACACGGTTCTGACAGCTGGACAGGAGGTTTGCTTTCTGCTCATACTGTTAGGCTGTAAATCACATGCCATGCTCCTCCTAACACAAGGCTTAGTTGAGTGAAATTCTGTGGCTAGAGAGAAATCAAGTCAGGCTGGATCTCTGATAGCCTTGTCACCTAAGCTGCTGCTTGTATGGTTTAGCTGGTGAGTGCAGTATCTTTCTTTGTGCACGTGAATAGCTGGGCCATGGAAGTTACGTGCCTTATTCATGAACAGGAGAATAAAGAATTGTTACCAACTGACAGAATGGATGATGTTGGACACCTGGTCCCACCCACCTGTTCAAAACAGAGTCAACTACAGCAGATTGCCCAGGACCAGTGGAAGAGTCTGGCTTCATCTTCTTTACTCCTCCTGGCAGATACTTAAGAAAATTTATAAGATCCACCCTAAGCCTTCTTCAGGTTAAAAAACTCCAGCTCACTCAGCTGCTCCCTGTATGACAGATGCTCCAGTCCCTAATAAACTTCATGGCTCATCAGTGGAATTTCTCCAGTCTTTATCATTCTCATACTGGGAGCCTGGAGTACCACCCAGAACTCCAGATGTGGCCATGGAAATATCACTTCCTTAAACCCACTCTCAAGAGACTTCCTAAATAAGTCCTAATAGTAATCTTTGCAAAACTTCTCATCACCTTTGTTCTTATTTGTGGGATGCATTTGGTGTGTTATTTATGCAGATGTAGTGAAAATTCAGTATTTCTGATTCTTCTCTTCTTGTGTGGTTTCCCAGACAAACATTGCCAACAGTTTCTTACCTATTTTGAACAGATGTACATTTTTTGTTGGCTTTGTGACTAAGCTTCTGATGCTTGCATGCTTTCTGCTCAGCTTGGTTAGCTAGCCTCTGTCACTGAGTAAGCAAGGGTTAATGAAAAAAATTTTGCAGGATTCTGAATATTTACTTCATGCTTAGGAAAGCAATTTTTAGAACAATGGGTGGTTTGGTTGATTTATCTCCTGGGAAATATTCTGTTGCTTTTCATGGATTAGCAGAAAACTCGAGTCATTCCTCTTTCTTAGTAAAAGGAAAATCAGGAAGAGGGTCTGAGGTTGCTGTCCATTTGGGAATGCTTCTAGAACTTGGTGTGCTTTATGGTATTTAGAAGTCAGAAATTATGGATTCAGTTTTGAACCACCAAAATAAGTGTTCAAATGTTACAGAAGTAACATTTATAAAAATAGCTGAAGGTTGTGAAAAACACAAGTTTAAGGAGTATTTTAGGGCCCCAGGCTTAAAAGTTCACTTCTCAAACAATGTATTTCTTCATTTTCAAAAGTTGTAACTGTGCATATATAACAAATATTTTTGTTACCAGGAATCAGTAAAAATCCTTGTGAAATGGTTCTGTTTCTAGGTATGTTATTGGAATTGGATGATATGGTCTCAAAGAATTACTAAATAACTTGATTCCATTAGAAATATCATGAGGAAATAATAAAATTCATTTTGGGTAAGTGGGCACTTGGTCGTTGAGCCACGTTGTGAAAGTGTTCTTAACTGCAACAGAAAAAGCAAAAGCCTTTCTTCTGTAGCCATGCACAGAGAGTTGCTTTATGAAAAAACTTCCTTCTCATCCAGTTTTTATTTTATTCTTATCTGAAGTTACTTAAATTTTTTCCCCCACCCCTTGAAAATAAGTGTTAATTTCCAGTGGAGCTGGAGTTCAGAAGTAGTGGTGTATGCTGTCCTCTGCTGATGCGGTGCTACATGTTTCCTATTGATCTCTTACTTTTTTTATTTTTACTAGAAACTCTCTTCTTCTTTTGTCCCAGTATTTTTCTCAGTGGAAAAGAAAAGGAAGAGGTGGACCTGAGGTTCAGGAATTTGCCATGAGAAGTGCTGGATACCCTCTAAGATGCATAACCCCTGTGTTTGTCATCACTACAGTGCTGCATATGATGCCGTCCTTGACAGAAACGTGGCCATTAAGAAGCTCAGCAGACCATTTCAGAACCAAACTCATGCCAAGAGAGCTTACAGGGAGCTGGTCCTCATGAAGTGTGTGAATCATAAAAATGTAAGTGTTCAGCAGGAGAAATGGTATGTGCATTGCTGTGTTAGAAGGGAAGTTGTTCTGTTGGGTTCCTCTTTTAAATGGAAGAAATTACAAGTAAATTTGGCTCAAGGGCTACACACTCTCTGGTACTACATGCCCACAGGAGAGACTGAGGGTTTTCCATGTGCTTGTTTAAAGGCTCTGCCAAACTGGGATTGTTCTAGACTTTCCTGCTTCTTGCACCATCTACTGTGTATCATTTAGTATCCATAATGAATGAAAATATTCCTATGCTGCACTAGGAGTGTTCTTCCAGGGCTGTATGCTAATTTTAACCATTATCTGTTAGAACTATCTGCCTGACACTGTATCAACTGCTTTTTTGTAGTGAAATATGTAGGATTGCCACACTGCATTGTAAAGGGTTGTCCCAGGGATCTCATATTCCTCCGCCTCCTAGATTTCCTGCTGCCATATCTATGTGCCCTTCTTTTCATTAGGAGAAAATTTTTCAGTTTGCAGTGTTTCCTTGTCCCTTGGATCTTGCAATGACTCTTTCTCCTTATGCAAAGCATAAATGAACTTGAGACAATGTGATGCAAGGGGAGATTTTACACTTGTTCTCAATCACATGTTCACATGGAAAGAGGAAGGACTGACCCTAAATTGGCAAATTGCAGGACTTGACACTACAGTGTCTCTGCCTCACTTCTAGGCAGTGATTTATCCTTACATTCCCATTGTGTTGATCAGGACTGTTCCTGTCCTTCCCTGCTGACTTGATGGAAGCTACCCTCAGCCAGCCCAATGCATGAGGATTTGAAAATGGAGGGATGAGTGAGAAGTTTTTTAATGGTCTGGGAAGAACAGAGGGGGGCAGCAGGAGTGTCACTAATTTTAAATACATGATTTTAAACATGGTGCATGACAGCTGGTAATAGCAACACACGGGTTGGGTCAGAGCTTTAATCTGTCTATACAGAGAAGTGCAAAGGAAGGAGAGGATTGTAAAGGTACATTTGTAGAGGTAAGATTCAGTCAGAACATGTGGAGTAAAGAGGAAGAATGTTGAATAATTTCTGTTAGAAAACCTAAAGAGGCAATGGAAGTGGGAAGGGAGACATTCAGATGCTGTCTTCATGGCAGCAGTGCTGGTGTCATCTACCTCTGTTACCTGCACAGAGTGAAAACAGGGGAAATCCAGATCTGTGGGGGTCACATTTTTTCCTGTCTTCTTTTTCACATATTATTACCAGTGTCTTTCAGCAGCCCAGCCCGTTTAAAATAAACCAAACAAAAATGCTAACCAAAACAAGAGAAAGGAGGAAAGGAGTTGAACTATGCAAGATGATTTTGCTCAGGATATCTCTGTTTCAAAGTGCTTCTACTGAAAAGTTGTACCTCTCCTGAAGGAATTTGTGTCAGCCTGTATGTGCATGTGTGTGCCCTCAAATGAATTGAGGCCATATCACAGAGAAGGAAGGAATACTGTTTGATAAGATGGTCCCTGGTTATTTGTGCCCTCAAATAAGTCTTCCTCATAAATAAGAAAAAAGCACAAAGACTACTATGCTAGATTGAGCTGAAGTTGATCTTTGAACATGCAACTTCAAAATTGAGAGGAGTGTCTCACCCTTAGCACTTTGTTTTGTCGCTTGTTATCCTTCTTTCAGATGATTCCAAGTGCACCTGGAAGAAATCTGAGAGATCTGTGGTATTTTATTTTGAATGCTGCTGATTTTTCACTGATCCACAAAGTGAGAAGTGTTAATATAAATAGAGCAGTGAAAAACCAGTTTATTCTTTTTTATATTGAACACAGTTCAAAACAGATTCAACTGATGATGTATATCACTTATTTTTACTCTTTTGTCTTACTTTACTTTTCAGATTATAAGTTTATTAAATGTCTTCACACCACAGAAATCTCTGGAGGAGTTCCAGGATGTGTAAGTAACAGGGGCAGTAATTAAACTAAAGCTTTAGGGATGTGTGGGGCATTATGGTGTACCTTGATTGCAATAACTCAGCAAAATACAAAGGGTGTAGCTCCTCTAAAAAAGACAGTGTGAGTCTAGTGGGTGGAAAAATATTCGGAATTCCCATATTGAAAGCTCTTTTGATAATTTAAGGTGAAAACCACCAGTTTCATATTTGTTGTTGTGTAATGTTATTTGCTGGGGAACTAGGGGTAGGTGTAGAAGAAAATCAGCATCTCTGTTGGAACCTTGCCCTGCTGGACAACCACTACTGTGCCCAGTATGAGCTCGCTGTGAATGAAATTTTAAGTATTCTCTGTTTCATATTATTGCTCTCCTTTTATCTTCCTGGTCTTTCCCATATTCTGTATACATTGCATGAAAATATGGTCCTATTCTATAGTTTGATACCGGAGTAACCAATTAATTGTAATGAGAATTTTGTGAAGTCATGCAAGCTGAGGAGGATTTTTGAGGGCATTTTGCATGGGGGTGCATATTTTGCCCTCTCAGACACCTCTGTTTCTCTCAGATTCCTGTGTGTACTGTGGTAGCCATCCTTGCAGTGGTCAAAGGCTGAGCAGTTACATCATCCCGTGCTTGTCGGTCTTTTGGGTTTTGTGCCTTTTTGTGTGGTGCTGCCTGATTGCCCACATAGGGTATAGTCTCTGTCATGGGGAATGCACCAAGAAAGGGCAAATAATCCACCAGTTTTCCTGGTATGCTGAAAGAATGGTGTCTCTGCAGTGAGATACAAACACCACCATGGTGCTGTGGTTAGTGGGCCCAGTCTCCAGCTGTGTTACTCCCAGTAATCAGAAATAAAGTGAGTTTTAAAGCAAGAAAAGGCATTGTTTCTTATTTGAGATGATGCTGTGGTTTGCCTTCAACACACACAAAAAAAAAAAAAAATAACCCTGTGGCTTTGCTTTTCCATTCAGCTACCTGGTAATGGAATTAATGGATGCCAACCTGTGCCAGGTCATTCAGATGGAGCTGGACCATGAGCGAATGTCTTACCTTCTGTACCAAATGCTCTGTGGAATCAAGCATCTTCACTCTGCAGGGATTATTCACAGGGTAAGGGGCCTTTGGCTTAAAACTTAAGGCAGCATATGAAATGATCATGAAGACTTTAAATGCCTCTTGGCTCTCTTGTGTGCTGTGGATCAAAGCTCTGTGTCCCAGCGCAATGGATAAAAGACATAAAAGCCACAGTCAGAGGTCAGGGGATATGGAATTGGCATTTGCCATCATTTACATGTGCTGAACCAAATGAAAAGACTGCTGGGTCTATATGAAATGCATCCTCTCATTTTGCTTTTTTCCACATCAGTGCTGTGCCTGGTAAGGGTGTGGCACCTGGCTGTGGATGTGTGATAGTTGAGAGCAGGGGGGATCAGGTCATGTCACTGTGAGCAGGAGGGAATTCTCAATGGATTGAAAATTGAAAAGTGCTTTCACTAATTTGGGATTTCCACATTAGGAAAAAAAAGTTTCCCTAAAGAAAAGAAAGGCTAGTAAAGTGGGTTACAAAGTGGATGTTCTTCTACAAAGTTCTCCTATCTTGGTATGTCATGTATTTAGCAGGGGGTTATAGATTTGGCTGCCAGATAGTCATCCAGCAAAGGATGAGCTGAATTATTATAAATGAAGCATTAAGGTATCTCTACATGTGCAATAGGAATGTCTCTATCAGGTTCACAGCATTAAGAGAAAATAATCTAATCAAACAGCACTTGGATACTAATCCTAGTAAATGCAATTAATTTAATGCCAGTAGGCTCCTGATATCCGGGTAAAGCCCAGTATGCTGAGGTAGAACAACTTCCAGAAGAGTTTGCTACAGAAACAATAGCAAGGGTTTGCTGTATATTTACAAGTATTTCTGATAGCAACTGGGTCAGAAGAGGGAAAGAGTATTTGGAATGTGATCTTAAGTATCTGTTGGTATCATAGCTGTACCTGGCGTTATAAAGGACAGTCACATGGGTTTTTTTCACCATCTTTTGCAGGATTTAAAACCAAGTAACATAGTAGTAAAATCTGACTGCACGTTGAAGATTCTGGATTTTGGACTGGCCAGGACTGCAGGCACTAGCTTCATGATGACCCCCTATGTGGTGACACGTTACTACAGAGCACCTGAGGTCATCCTGGGAATGGGCTACAAGGAGAACGGTAGGGCTGCAGTGCCACTGCACCAGGCCTCCTCAAGGGCAAGCTCTGCTTCTCCACTGTAAGGGAGACCCAAAGGAGGGACAGGAAATGTAGTGGGAAATGATGGGAAATGACACCTGGAGTTAGAGCAGTTCCTCACTTCTGTGAACTGCAGCTGCAGAATGTATTTGGGATGCACTGCTGGTGAATTTATCAGTGTGGGATGGCAGAGTAACAGGGAACTTATTCTTAGTTATGTTTGAAGTTACAACTACAGTCAACTCATTTTGACCAGAGCTTTCATCTTTGTCTTCTGTGGCCGTGAAATAATGTGGGAACCGCTGAAGTTGCTGAATGAGTGACGTGTTCTAAATTTGAGTCTGGATCTCTGAATTGTTTGAAGGAACAAGAAGAAGTACAAGCTGAAATAGAAAATCCTAGCCCTTCCAGCATTTCTCTAAATCCAGAGCTAGATCTGAATTTCAGGAATTAATTCCTTCTTCATGATAAATTTAACAAAGTCCCAGGTTTTGCTGACAGGTTTCATCTTGTCAAGATCTAGGTATAAATTTTGCGGTTTGAGTTCGTTTTTTTTAAACAACAAGTAGAATTGCAGAGAAGAGGAAAAAGCTGAAACAAAAAAAAAAAAAAAAAAAAGAAACAAAACATATAATTTGTATGTAATCTCCCTAGAAGTAAATAGGATATTCCTCTGAATAGAATGAGAGAGAGATCTTGGTCCTTGGAAATATTGTGAAAAGCAGGTGGGCGTGCTTGCTATAGAGAAGTGGATAAGGAAAAACTCAAATTTTGCAGTAGATGAAGGGAAAACTTTTTAAGTTGTTCTCATTTTGTAACAAAACTGAGAATTGCATCTGGGTGCCAAGTAGACCAAGCAGGAAATGAGGGAAAACCTATGGCTCAGATTTTGTTGTCAAAGGTATTATTTGTCTGTTTGAGGAGTCTTATGAAGGCAAATACAGCAAATGTGACAAGACCAGGAATTTATTAAAAGTGTCCTACTTAATTTATGTTGAGAAGGTTAGCTAACCTGCAGGAGAACTTTTACTAACAGTCAACTGCATCCTGTAAAGGGCAGTGAAACTGATTTTGGGAGCCAATTCCATGACTTCAGCACTACTAAAAACATAATCACACAAACTCTTCTGAAATTAACAAGTCCCTGTATGAATGATTTGTAATTTTTATGAGTTTCAAGTACAAATTTTAATACAAAAGTAAAAAAAGTAGAGAAATTATTATTATTATTATTATTATTATTATTATTATTATTATTATTATTATTATATGCAGGGTCTTAGCATAGAGAATAATATTCGGGAAATAAAGGAATAATATTCCTTAAAGTATTATGTTTGAAATTTTTGCTAAGTGCCATTAGAAATTTGAGCTAGCACTCTTTAGATAGTTCTTTAGTCAATATCCAGAGTTCTTTTATTGTCAAATGAATTCTTTTGTTGTTTTTTTCCCCCCTCCAGACATTTAGTAGAAGATTAGGATTATTGTTGCTGTTATTGTCCTTGAAAGGACAGAGAGAGCATTTGCTTTTCACATGATTAAATCTGCACCAAGAAAAAGTTAGGCACACTTTTGTGACACAGCTGGGAAAGTTCTAATGTTTGCCACATCCAAGGGTCCTGATCAAACGCCCATTGAGGTTAACGCAGAGACTTCCTTTGACTTCCCTGGGCAATAAATCTGGCTTAAGATGAATGGCCTTGTCTTACTTGGACAAAGCTGAAATAAAGAGAGGAAGAAAACAAAATGTTTGAAAATGAAGCTCAGCTGTCAGAGGAGCTGCTCTGCTTGGAGGCTCTGACCCAGCTCCCAGGGAAGTCAACAGAAAGGGCTCTTCTTTGCTTCCCTGCTCTGGCCTATGCTGCCACATTACTGAAGCTCCCCACCTTTTTTCCCCTCTGACTATGTACACTGCCTGTATAAGGACTGTTCACTGCTTTAATTTTCTTTCTGCACTTGATTGGCTAAAGATGCATAATTATCACCAGTTTGCTGCACTTCTATGGAAGGTCCTAAAGCTGTTACTAGGAAGAAAACTCTGCCTCTGGCATGCTTTTGCTGTCCCATGCCCCTGATACCTGTACCCTCCTTTTCCCAAATGGAACATTTCACCTTTATTTCGTTTCACCAAGAAATGAGTTGTTTGTTTGTTTCTTTGGTTTGTTTTGGATTGATTTTGAAGGTTAAGAAAGGAGAAGAAATGAGGAGAAAAATTGATTGTGTAGGTCAAACATAACCAGAAAATGAGGATTTCAGGCTCAGAAACAACATAATCTTTTAAAACATTTCAAAGCAGTTTTTACCTCTTCACATGGAAGATAGGTTTTGTTTGTTTTTTCTTTTTTTTTTTTTTTTTTTCTGTGAATACTGTGTCACTATCTATCCAGCATTTTTTCTTTAAAGACTTAAAGGGCAAAAAAAAACCCTATCCAAGTCAAACAGATAAGGTAACTGTGCATATTTCACCTAAAAGCTGAAGGCAGGATTGGAAATAGGAAATGTTCTTAGTCTTGTTGATATTTGTCCTTTGGAGCTTTTGTTATAGCATTTATTTTGAGTGCTTACACAGTACAAAACAGAGTCCACTCAGGTCATGCTCTGTGATAGGTACCTACAGAGAGGATATAGGTATAGATGCTGAAAGAGGAGTTTTAAATAACCTTTAAGGGTGGCATTTTTCCATATGGCATTTACTTGTGTGAGTAGTTCCATTTGGAACTTCTTGTCAGCTGCTGCAGAGAGACTCAGTGCTGAAGAACAAAGCCTAGGAGCTCTGCAAGTAGGATTTATTCAGATTATCATTATCTGGTTGTTTTGATTTTTTCCTAAAAAAAAAGGAGTGATTTTTTTAGCCATAAATTCAGCGTATACCATGGATCTGTGCAGTTGTTACTTATCTTTACTTGCTAGCTCTGGACCTTTACCCAAAATGTTGATTTTAAACTTTTTCCACTGTTGTTACTAACTGCTGTTGAGCTGACTGACACAGCTTTTACTTGTTTAGTTACTTATTTTAGCTTTTGGTGAGACATGAAAAAGAAACCCAACAAAACCACAAAACAAACTGTACTGTGCTGATCAACCTTTTTCCCCTCCTTTAGGAGTGAAATGTTGTAGTTAACTTTGCTTTTTTTTCCCTCCTTCTTCACTTCCCTGTCTCTGCTGTTCTAGTGGATATATGGTCTGTGGGATGCATTATGGGAGAAATGGTTCGCCACAAAATCCTCTTTCCAGGAAGGGACTGTATCCTTGTGCCATTTGCTGCAGCTTCACCTATTATTTGTTCCTCTCCTCCACTCCATCCCTCTTACCATAAAATGACTATACCAGGACTGTAAAGATAGAAGCAGAAAGTTGAATCTCAGAGGTATGGCTAAATGAAAATAGCTCACTACTGATATGCACAAAATTGAAAATGAAAAACAGATGCACAGAATTATTTCAGTCAATTAAATTAGTCTAAATCCTGTAATCATTCCATTTTATATACTATTTATGTCATGTCAATGAGCAATATAGAAAACAAGCGTTATGATGGCAAATTGGACAGTTTTATTTACTATTCTTAAATGGAAAAATAAGAAAAAAAGAAAAAAGTCTTAATTTGGCCCATCTCATTCCTGTAAATCTGTTTTTCTGCTTTTATGTTTTGGAAATATTGACTTCATAACATTTGTGGTGACATCATAATCTTTTGCTTGCTAATGCATCATGGTTTTGGATTCATCTCAATGCTGTATGGGCTCAGTTTTGAGTCAATACAACATTTTTATTTTTATTTAAAACAAAATGAAGAATTTGACTCACCCAGTTTAAGACAACCGTTTTTCTGCTGTGGTTTCCAAATTGGCCTGAAATCAGATTCTCTTGATTTAAAAATGAACTTCCCTTTACTTGCATGAGGTCTGTGTTGTCAACTAAACTTTATTTCCCTCCTATCTTGTTCTTCTTTGTCTTGAGTGATATTATTTTTACCCCTTCCAAGGTGGTGAAAGCAATGTTAGAAAATGAAAACAAAAGAGGAGGTGTGTACTTAGTCTCCTGTTTATCACAGGCTAAACCTGCCCGTGCTGGCTTGGAAATGTAAGTAAGTGTGTTTTGCCCATCAGAGTAAAAAGAGGCAACATAACATCTCTTCACTTTTGGAAACAAAAAGGCATCTGATTTTCAGCTAGTTGGCAGAAAGGCACCACGAAAATCTGGCATCAGCAGCCACTGGCAGTTGGTGTGAAGAAAACCCAGCTTTCACAGACATGTAGCCATGGAAGCAATTATTTTTTTGCTGACTTTTGAGTAATTCCTGTCATGTTTGTCAAAGTTGGGTCCTGCCTGCCCTGTTTTCACAGCTCTGTCAACTTCCTCTGAAAGCTGAGCTGTGCTTGGTGGCCCAGTGAAGATGCAGTTCTACTTCACTGACAGGGAGATGGAAGGACAGCAGGGACCTCCTGCTTGCTGAGGGGGTGACAGCAGCACTTTACTGCTTCCAATCTTATAGGAAGAGGGGCTGGAAAGTTACTGGATGCAAAACAAGGCAGAGAGGTTAAAATGGTGATTTTCCTTATCAGTAGGTAGCTTTGACATGCTTAAAGGTGCTGAGCTGCCCCTGCAGCATGAGGAGCAGGCTGCACACCCACCTTCAGCTGTAACCTCAAAGTGGAGAGCAGCTCCCACCATTCCCAAGATCTGTAATTCAGTGTGATAGCTATGCTGTGTTTCAGTGGTAATACCACCTCAGAAACACCATCATAATGCTACCTCCAAACAATGTACTCTTCTCCTCTTAAAAACAAAAACAACAACAACAACAACAACCCCCCCCCCAAAAAAAAAAAAAAAAAAAGAAAAAAAAAAAAACAAAAATCAAAGAAAAACTAAACTATCTATAATACACTCGAGGTTCAGCTGTAAATACTGAGGATATTTCCATTTAATCTTGAGGATATTTCCATTTAATCTTTTCTGAGCGAAGTCTGAGATTTTAGTTGATAAGCAGCTGGAATTCATACAAAGAATGGTTTCAGGATAAAAGCATAGAAGCATGGTTAATGGGTTGCTCTCCTTTTTCAACAACAAATTAGGAGATATGTTCTTTTGCCCCTGTCTAGAAAAAATGTTAATGCTATATAATTCAAGCAATGTAGCTTTAAAAAAATCATTCAAACATGAGAATTACTTTGTTTCTGTCTGGCTGTGGAAAGTCTCTTATGACAGCATTGTATTCAGGGGTAACAGTAAAATAATCTTAAAATTTCTTTTAACATTTCAGCATCAGTTGAAAATAACAACTGAATTTTTGAACAAATGCAGCAAACATTGTGTAAATTGGGGGATAGTCCTACTTTTTAAATCATTGTAAATCCTGTGTCCTGAAATAGAATTTGGGCCAGGTCACAATTTGTACCATGTTTTAAAGGCGGGTTTATTCAGGTGAGCGGGAAGTTAAAAAAAAAAATTAAAGAAGAAAAAAAAGCAATTTGTACATTCATTTCCAAGTCAATACTCATTTGTTAACCAGTTTGATCCCATGAATGAGTTGTCAGTGTTGGAAGGACTGGTTTGTGTATGGGTCCATATGATTTCCCTCCCCTCCATGGCTGTTGATGAGCAGATGTAGTTTCCCTCCCTCCCAGGTGCAAGAAGAGCTGGAGGAGTATTTGTGCAGCTGCAGGTAAACTTCACAGAAGTACATTACATACTTCCCTTGGGCTACTTAGGGCTTTCCAGCAGAGAGTTTTCTATCTGGAAGAGGCAAGTCTGTATAGAAATCAAAAGTACCAGTTATTTTTAATCATCCAGAAGACAGTCTACTGTGTGCACTTGCGATCAATATGAGCTTACTCATTTCTAGTCTGAAGGAGGAACATTTGTGTATGGCACAGTATACATCTAAGAAAAAAAATCTCAGCTGCTGCCATGTTTTATGGAAAGAAAATATTTTAAAATTTAATCTCACCTAAATCATCCCACTGAGTTACCACTGCACTCAGGTGCTGCTGACTTGAAATTAGATTGCATTTTTAAAGTCTGTGGACATTAAAACATGGAGGTAATTAATTTCAGAACTCTCATCTACATAAACAAGAAACTCTCTCTTAAGCTGCTATGAGAAAGCTCTGGAATCTGGATAGAGTGCAGCTGGTTTTCAGACAAGAGCAGCCTCCAGTGTCCTGGACAGTACTGGGTAGAAATTGCCTGGCAGGTACCTTTATTCCTTGTTATTCAGCTAGGGCAGACATTTCAAAATACTGTCAGGGAAACCTCCTTGTCAGAAATCAGACCCTCTCGAGGAGAAATCCACCTTTCAATCCATTTCCAGATGGATTTGCACACCAAAATATTCCTGGCAAGTTCCAGTAAGCTTTTGTAGTCCACTTCTGAGTTTCTTGCTCAGTGTTTCTTTGAGGCTTATTCCATTTTCTTTAAATTGGAAAGAATGTGAGCAGCTAAAAAGTGCCCAAATTCTTGGATGCCATTGGAAATGTTAGAAAACCCCAGGGCTTTCCCAAAAGCTGGTTCAGCTCTAGGTAATAACATCTTCAAAATCTCATAAGATTTCAGTTTAAGGATTGGAAATGTATTTCTGGTTTTTTATTTGAAGAGAAGGGAAAACTTAAAATGAATGCTTTCAGGTGAGACAGTTTTATTAAGATCTGAGCTGCCAGGTTCCACAGTGATGTCCTACAGGCACACATGACTTAGTGGGGAAAATAAAGTGATCAGAACATTTATTTTCAGTACTGAAAAGAAGGAGGCATGCAGAGGCCGGTACTATAGCAATTTCACTTGTGAGTCCTTCAGCAGATCAAAGGAAAACAGTGACTTAGCCATAGAAATGCATTGTGATAATAGCCAAGTGTCCTAAGTTTGGCTAGGCCTGAATTTCCACCCTAAATATAGAGAACAGAATTCCTACTGCAAGTAGCTTAAAGTCTTAGACAGTCAAAAGAGAAAATATCATTAAAGCAGGAGGAGAGAAAAATTCCAACTTTCTTCTGTGTAATTATGAACATCCAAAAGGAATTATGAAGAGAAGTCAGCATTAACAGATAGAGTTAATGTTTTCTGTGGCCAGATTTTCAAAAATTCCCTTGTCCACCAGCTGTCTTCGAGAGTGGTGGGATTAAGAAATGCTCTGTGACATCTGACAGAAAGTGTTCTATTCCCTTAGAAAAAGAGTTTTCATCAAGAAAGTCTTTTAGGAAAAGGTGCTGCCTTTCCACCACTCATAATCAGAATTTATCTTTGCATTTGATCTGCATTGATTAATAGGTGTATTTTAGTGTTTTGAGGGCATTTTTGGGTGTTTCTTAAACTACAGCATAATAAGAACTTCTGCATTTTTGTTAAGTGCAGTCTGTTGCTTTACTTGTTTCAAGTTTGTCTTAAAATCAAAACCAGCAACTAGCATCAGGATTATTTAAAAGATACTGTTAAGAGTGACTGGCCTGGCTTTCCAGGTGGGATCAGCTGGTTCATGTTAGCCTGCTGCTTAAGTGTGTGCTAGCTATGATGGCATTGATAGCTAAATTTGGGTCTTGTTGACCTTGATTATTCTTCCCTGGGTATTTGGTTTTAGACTCAGGATTTGTCTTAAAGTTTGCTCATATGAGGTGAGGCCTGTTTCAAAGAGGTCTCAGGGTAGATGTGAGGATGATTTGGCTGTTGCCATTTTTCTCCTTTTTGTTAAATTCAGATATGCATACTCCAACAGATTAGAGTGTAATTTGCACTTAGCATGAAAGCCCCATGCTGTCTGTCATCTGAGTGGCTCTTGGACTGGATCCCAGGTGCCACAGTCAAGATGATCCACTGCTTGTTTCCCATCACTCACCTTAAAGGTTTTCTGGATGTACTGCTGCCTCACATGAATTTCAACCAAGGCAAGTTTTAATCGAGTTTTCTGGCACCTGTGAGAATTGGATGGTCTCAAATGTTTTGGGGTTTTTTTCTGTGGCATTAGTCAGTTTATTTCTTGATGGTAGCTGTGCTAAATTGAGCTGAGACAGACTGGAACAGTTGAGCAGAGAATTTAGAACATGTGGACAAAACAGTACTGAAGTGCCTTTTGTCAAGAGCATGCAGTTATTTGGACAGGATCAAAATAAAGAACTGGAACAACTTCAAAATCACAGGAAGCTGAGTCAGGGGAGGTTTAGGTTGGATATCAGAAAAAGGTTTTCACCTGGAGGATGACTGGGCACTGGCACAGGGCAGTGGTCACAGCACCAACCCGACAGAGTTGGAGTGTTTGGAAAAAGCTCTCAGGCACAGGGTGTGACTCCTGGGGTGTGCTGAGCAGGACCAGGAGTTGGACGTGATGATCCTGATGGGTCCCTTCCAGCTCAGCATATTCTGTGATTCCTGTTCCAGATATGAAAACATACAAATGATCTGCTAATCTGTTTGTATTGTAGCAGGAGAGGCTACCTGTGAGTTTCCTGCTGGAAGAAGTAACACAAGAGTACTTGAATAGTCTTTGAGACCTGAGAAGAGATACTTCGAAATCAAAATGTAAAAGAAGCTAAAAGAGAACCTGAAGCTAGGAAATGCAGGATCTACAAAACAGATTTTCAATGCTGTGGACTGTTAGACACAGGGTGGTGTGTTTCACCTTCCTTGGCAAGGCTATCTGTAGGTCTCTCTTACTGTGATGGTTTTGGGTTTTTTTTTAAATATAGATATATCCAAAAGAAGATGGGAGAAAGGGGAGGGTGTGAGTCATCCCTTGTGCCTCCATGCATGCTTGAGCTTTCTGCTCAGGATTCCCATGGCTTTTTCAGTCATTTTTTAACAGTCATTTTTCAGCACTTGTTTGGCACTGCAGCCTAAGAAGCAGGAGCCTTCTCCAGTGCAGGCTTCCCACTGGGTCAGAGTTTAAAAAAAGACAGAAATTCATAGGTTGGTTCGAAACCTCACTCTTGTAAAATGGTGGCAATTCCCTTTTGGTTCCATATAGCATCTGTCAGGAGAGCACCTGTATTCCATGGTGTTTGGCAAGAAGAAAATTAGAAGTCACTAAGGCAATTGCTCAAACACTTAGGAATCTTATTACTGTTACTGAGAAATATCAAGGTTTTCATAATATCATGTGAAAAATGGTGTTTCAAATTAGAAAGGGAAAACTTTCTCAGGAAATCTTAATGGATTGAGCTGATACCATGCTGGGCAAGCCCTTGTTAAAACATGTTGAAATTCAAGCATATAACAAATACAAGCACAAAGGGGAGGGTTTTGTTATCTCAGCAAGGTCCCAGCAAGGGGATTGGAATGTCACAAAACTGGGAGTTTGCCATGACTTAGCCAGAATTGAGGGAGATAAGGGTTTGGTGGTTTGGGGAGGTTTTTAATCCTTTTCAAGAGTTTGAGCAATCCCCACAATGATCATTGGGAGTGCCACACATCCCAGACTTTCCTTGACATTGACAGGTCTGGAGCTGTGGTATCTGGAGCACGTGAAAAAAAGCATCTTTGCCCATGTATTACTGAAAACTACCCTGTATTTTTATAAACCGTGCCCTTTTTTTATTGCATAGAAATAACAGAAAAACTTTTAAAAAAAGGTACAGCATCCAATACAGGCTATTATATTTTTCATGCTAAAAATTCAAGTAAGGGCCTAGAAATGGTTCTTCAGAGCAGACATCAGTACAGATCTGCAGGAGTACTCAAAACAGAGATGGAGGTAAAGAAAGGTCCTGCCCAGCAGAGGTGTCTGTCCATTTTGGGAGAATTTGGAGAGAGAAGCTCCCTGTTATCATAGGCATACTCAGCTGCCTTTACTGGAGTTTGCACCTTAGCCATTGGCAAGCAATGTTGTGGACTAAATATTTTGGTCTACAGTTACACAAGTAAAATCAGGTGTCATGATTTGCTTCATTAATATGTTTGTCATTATCTTCCTCAGTTAGTTTTGAGGGAGGTGAACATCTTTTTTCAGCTGGCAGAGGGGCGATTTCTGCATCACGGAAACAGGAGCTGTTTCAAACATGAATGTTTGGTATTCTCAGTAGTGCTCTGGGAAGAAAGTGTGAACCAGCCCATAAGGCTGGAATAGATAGCAAAGCTCATTCAGGTATGCATGCATCTCTGGTCTCTGGAGTGTCCTGTGGCTTGCATTTAATGAATTTCATTTTGAATGTCACCCTTTTCATTGAATGACAGTCAGATCTTACTGAGTGCCAGACTGAAAAACCCCCTCAGTGGGAGTTTGGGCAAGGGCAGTTACAGATACTCCCTATGGGCTCCCTCTCACTGTTTTGTGAAGTCCCAGAAACCTGCAGTTTTGCAGGAGGAGAATGTAGATTTATCAGGGGGGTTTCTATGAAAGGTTGACTTGGGTCCTCTCCGTATAGAAGCATCTTTGGGTAGTTCTACAATTCCTGACCCTTTTGCATCTCTGCTGGAGGGAATCTGAAATCTAGAAAGATGAACAAGCACTCATTTGGGTCAGGAAGTACCTGTTTGGTGGGGAATCAGAACCAGGAGGTGGCCCAGAGAAGATTTTCTGTATGGTTAAAATGTTTTTTCCCTTGTTCAGGTAGCCACATGCATTTGGTTTTTGGTGAGCACTTGTTCAAGCTGCCTATGCCAGGGTGGCATTTGGTGTCCTTGGCAAGTTTACTCATATTCTGAAGTATGTGTACACATTTAAGCATGTGTTCCAGAGTGTGCAGTAATCTGGTTTGTAGAGCTTCTGAACACATTAAAAATCCCCTACTCCTGGTAATCCAGGACCTGGATATTCCAGGGGCGAGTGGGTTTCCCATCAAGGGCTACCCAAATCCCAACAGTTCCACTTCAGAGAGTCTTGAACAGCTGTAGGTTAAATTCCTTAACACTGTTTCACATGATTTTAAAAACATCAAGGCAAATAGTTGCTAAACTGAAGCTTTACTTTGAATCATGAAGAGGTCTGTCACTAGAAGTTAGCCTGCCCTTGATTAAAGCTTAGGGATGTTCCATGTGTTAATGCAGCATTGCCAGCATTTGTGATTACTCACATTTGAACAAAAAAACTTTTACCAGGTGTAAATTTTCAGTGCTTTGGAGCTGAATGCAGGTGTTTAGAGATTGTGGTGTGCTTGGTTTTTTCAGATGCTTGTATGAGTGAAATTACTTGGACTGCAACATCTGGATTGATGTTGGACTAAGTGAAGCAGAGGTTCAAGGCATAGATCTCAGTTCTGCAGTCCTTTCTGCAGCTTTGCACAAGTCTCAGTGCCCTGACTGGGTCTTCTGACAGCTGCTGCTATGTGTGCTAAAATTCTTAACCTCCAACTAAGTACTTTTAACATGCAGCCAGATCCTGGTTCCACTTTGATTTATTTCTAGTTGCCTCAGGAGGTGAAAAACAGGCAGCAGTCAAGAAGGACGTTGGTTATATTTAGGTGTTTATCTTTGCTCCTTCTGGTTTGGAAATTTTCAAAGAGCTTCCTTCCCAAAACCTCAGGCACAGAGGGGAATAATCATCTCTGATTTTACACGGTTTGCAGTTTAGTAAGGCACTAGTTCAACTTGTGTGTGTGCCCTCTGGAGCATAGCATAGAGCAGTGATGTCAGGAGGCAGCCTCTGAAAAGAAAAAGGAATTAATAACAGACGAACAAACAACTGCTTGCTCTATCTTTTCCTGATATTTTGCATGCCATTTAGCTTGTGATGAAAGCAGCAATAATTTGCATCTCTAGGTCTGCTTATTGCTTCCAAACAAGTAGCCTTTTCTTTAGTTCTTTGTTTTTTGTTTATTGATTTATTTATTGTGTAGTGTTGAAGCTTTTCATATGCTAAATAGAGCAACAAGGGAACCTTAGACCCAGGCATGTTAAGATTTCCACAAATAGGGCATTTGCCTTCAAAGTCAAATGCACTTTAAACTGTTGCTGAATATGAAATTGTAAGAGTAAATTTAACCAAGCAGCATGATGCTTTCCTATTTTTTCCCCAGTTCCTGGCCCTGAGACACCAGTCTGTCCCTGTGCTTGCTTTCATGCCCTATGACTTATCATAGAGCAAGGACAGCAGAGGTAATGTGGTTACATGGAATCAGTATGGGGGAAATGCCACCTTAATCCTGTGCTGGATATAAGGAGTCTGAGTTTCATCTTGTGGTCCAGTGTAAATTGTGGTGAGCTTTGTTTGACCCAGCTGAACTGCTCTTCCCTGTAGGAGCAAAATGGGCCCCCGATTTTCTCTGAATTTCTGCAGAAGGTCCAGCTTAGCACTTCTGTGTCTCAACTGGCCTATTTAGAAATCACCATTTCCTATCATGGCAAATAGAAATCTTATGAGATTCTCAAGATCCCTGTGATGGACTGCTGGCTTCACTGAGATTTGCTGGAAGTGAGCCAACAGGCCCTAAAGCAAGCATTGTTGGAGTTGAATGATCTCAAAAATTCTATTCATAACCCTGAATCAGCAGTGGATATGTCTTCACAAGGACCCAAGTTCCTTTTGTGGCTTCTGGCAGTTCAGCTTGTGAAAATATGCATGGATCTCTGGTAGCTGGAATGATAAAGGAATAGCAATTTGCATATCCTTATTGAATACAGAGACCAGCATTCATTTACAAGACAAAGCATCATAAACCTAGGTAATGAATACAAATGAAAACTTGAAAAAGACAAAATTAATTGGTAAATTTTAATTACAAAGTATTATTATGACACAGTAGCCAGCCGCGGGTCTCACTTGGGTTTCTGTATTTAATGGCATTGTCTTTCATCCTCACTGGGGTAAAGGAAACTGTTGGAGTTGATTTTTCTCAGACCTGCTCTGTTGTCATGAAACTTGTGTGCTCAGGCAGAAAAGCAGCCGCCCAGAGCAAGAGGCAGCTCTGTGTCTGCAGGCTCTGTGCTATAGCATGATTGGATAAGTCTTCTCATTTGTTTGTTGTTCTGTTCCTGTTTTCTTGTTTACCTTCATTTCATTTTTGTTTTCAGTTGACATGTGGTCAGTAGGGTGCATCATGGGAGAAATGATTAAAGGTGCTGTGTTGTTTCCTGGCACTGATCGTATCCTTCCTAGCAGCCATTCTGGCCCCCGTAGGTACTTCCAACCCCTTCCCTTCCAGCCCCTTCCCACTAGACTAGTGCTGACACACCTCTGTTCTGTACCTAAAGAGCTGGCTTAAGTCCCACTGCAAAATCCCTGCGAGCCAAAATGTCAACAAACCATTACTGCCTCTCAGCAAAGGCCTTAGGCGAAAGCCACAGTAAGTACAGCACGAGGAGATGGAAAACAGCATCCCACACAGCTCATCAGCATTGCTTTCTGCAGCCAGTGACCACAGCTTTGTTGTCATGAATGTCTCTTTATTAATTTGGTGGTATGTGTCTGGGAGGGGTGTGTTGCACAAGTGAGGGTTTTTTAAAGGTGGTAGAAAGGGAGGCACGAGTCACTGCTTACCTCAGGGAGAGATGTTAGAGGTTCTGTGTTTCACATGCATTTCTGCATCTCTGTGATACTCAGACATAAATCATAGAAATGCTTATTTGTTACAGACTCATAGAATTGCTTAATTGCTTTGTTTGGTTGCTCTTCAGGTGCTATTAAAGTAGAAAAGTAGGAAATGGTTTCAGTTTGGGCACAGCTTCTTCCCAAGACTAAAATCATCACTTGGTAGTAATTTAATGACTCAGAAGTCTGGATGTTTCTTGGGAAATGTTGTAATGGATTTGGGTCTGCCATCTTTTATTTAAGAATATGGAACTATTATGTGAAAGCAGAATATATTCTTGGCATCAACAAGAAGTGATTTACAGATAAACACACTAAATCAGTGGACAAGCAGACTAAGAATGTATTTGTTTTCCTTAGAGACCATTCTACACTCAGGGCTGAGGCAGCCATATTTCTTATTTTGTTCCATGCTTTATTGAAGCACTTTAGTATTTATCAGATTGTGGAACACTTCCTTGTGTATAACAATAACTGAGATCAGTACATGCTTGATCTAACTCCAATCTTTTACTGTCCATAGGATCATGAATATGAGAAATGGACATGGCCTGTGTATGAGTTTTCCCTATATTTTAAATTCTGTACTTAGATAACAGAGGAATTTCCAGGCATTATTAATTTTTATGTAACTTTCTTTGAGTAGGTGTGCAGGTACACTTGTGTGTGTATATGCACACACTTACCAGCTCACTTCAGCACTTCTGACCTCATTTACATTTTAAAGGGTTCAATATTTTGATCAAAATGTGGAAAAAGTATCATCTGAAGAGCATTAAAGAAATGAAAGCAGGTAATTATATCATTAATATTTTCACAACCTTGCCTGTTAAGATTCTAACTTGTGTTTTGTCCAAAATGCAGGGTGAGCATACCCATACTGAAATGAGCAATGCACTTTCCTTGTGTCTTTGGATGATCTGGAGCACATCTGCCCTGCCTATGTGAAAGTAAATGTTTCCCTTCTGTGTGTTAATGGAAATCATTAGCACCAGTTTGAGCTCCAGATCTGCTGTGCTTCTATTTCCTGTCAATGTGGAGTCAAAAATTTAAGCATCCCTCAGTGATGTAGTCATAACTGGCTTTATGTTCATAGACCTACATTTTATAAGCTAGCATTTAAAGATATTTGGACCCAAATAAGTCCAAAAAGAATTGAATATGTCTTAAATAGCACTTCAAAAACTGGTTTCTTTGACACAGCTGCACACTTGTTAAAAAGAACTTGCACAAAGCCTCTATAATCAAAGCATTGTGTACCATCTATTATTGCAATAACTCCACAGAAATTGTCATTACCAGCTGCTGATTTCTTTAGAATTGGCCTGTAATTGAGTTCACGTTCTTCATTTTTATTTATGATACATTGCTAAACTTGCTCTGTGTTTTTTGTACCTCTCTACTTTTCTTCTGCTGTTCCATGGCTGCCAATTCCATGGACAGAGAACGATGCCATCGCTTTCTTTCAGGCTGCTCCTCAAAGCCACCCCATCTCCAAATCCATCCCCCACACCCCTTCCCTGCTGCTGAGCAGCCACGAGCAGGGGTTCAGCACTTCTGGCTCCCCTGCCCATCTGTGCAGCTGGAAGCCAGTTGGGAAGCTGCAAGCTCCAACCCAGCCTGCTGAGATCCATGACCTCGTGCCATCCTCTGCCTTAAACCTGCACAGAAAATGCTTAGCACTGCTGTAAAAAAGATTATTTCTTCTGAGGAGTGATGGAGTTGGGCAGCTGGATAATTCCATCAGCAGGGACTCTAAGCCCTCAGAGCTCGAGGGCAGCATACTTAGGGATGTGTTTAAGTGCAGGAGCAAGTGTAATTAAACATCCGTTTCTTTAAAAAAGTTTTCTCTTTGACATAAAATGGGTTAAGCCTGGCAGTGTACCAGAATCTGCTATCAGCAATTTTTCTTAACAGGCAGTGTTTAATTTCACATCCACACTACGTTTTGAAGAGTATTTAATACTAATTTGTGTCAATTTTTATGCATAAATAACCATGAAAAGCAGTTTTGGAGCTAAAAGATTGAATATTCATGAGAAATGCACTGTCAGTCATATATTTGACTGCACAATTTACTCTTTGCCATTTTCCAGTGGTTAAGGAATGCAGGTCATTTGATGCTGTTACACTTTATACAATTAAATAGTCCATTCAGCTAACTTTAAGAATTTCAGTATCAAAATTCAGAAGCAGAAAAGCAGAAAATGCCTCTGAGTAAGTGCAGAGTGGAGTGCTTTGCTAGGCGGCTGCTTTGTCCCACTCCTGTAATCCATCTGAATTCACTGAAATCACTGGGGTGAAGCTGAGAACAGAACCCACCTCTATTGTCTTTTAAACTCCCAGCTGGGAAGAATGATTGTCAGTGTCCAAAATCCTCATGGTATTTACTGATCCTCAAAATTTTACTGTTTCTCCACCATTTGTGGTGTATGCATGTGATGCACTTAATTTGTGTGCTACAGCTTTTTCTATTTTTCCTATTTATTTTTTTAATTTCATATGAGAACTCCATTTCAATGTTGGCAGCAGTAGTTCTGCTTTCAAAAAGCAATCAGCATGAAGCTTGCACCTAATTGTGCCTCGAGCAAGGATGTGGTGTGTTGTGTTGCCTCAGGAACAATGGGATAAGCTGGCTGTACCTGAGTCTGACTCTTGTTCACCTGTTCTCAAGATTTCATGAGGGAGACTGTCAACCTTTTCTCATTGCTGCATGGATGATCTGGAGGAGTGAAGAAGGTGCCTTAGTCCTCTGGTGAGCTGTGAAAGTGTAGTTACACATTTTTTTTAGCCACTGCAGGCATTTTGGGCAGACAAGGATAAATGTGCTTTTAAATCCTGTACTTGGACAAGCTCAGGGAAACAAGTATGTATTCAGTAGAGAGATGTGATGTCAGCTGCTCTTAGTATATATCTGCAAAAGCTTATGCAGTCTTATCCTACCTTATTCTACAGCTGCAATCATGCCATGCATATTGTAGGGCTTGAAGGATAAGGAGATTTCTGGCTCTTATGCTCTGTGGAAAACGTCCTTAAATATGTGCCAGCTCTGTTCTGCTCCCTGTCCCTGAGGGCAGTTTCCCACAGGGTCCTATTGTTCCAGACTCCTTAAACAGCTGGAAATTTGCTTTCCAAAAATTCATGGTCCTGACTTTACTCTTCACCTGACTCATATTCCTCAGGACTGCAAACTCCACCAGTGCAGGATCGCTGCAGCCCTGGAAGCCTTCAGTGGACTTTAGTGGTGTCTTGTCAGTGCTGGGTTATCAGCTGGGCTCAGTGATCCTATGGGTCTTTTCCAACCTAAACAGGTCTATGATTATATGAAATTTCTCCCTGAAGTTATTAGGTATCAGTCACATCAGAGCTCTTGAAATCTTCAGCCAGTGGCAGGTGCAGCAGCAGATGTGTTTGTAGAGGAAGTTCTCCAGCCATCAACAGATTTGATGAGCTTATACTTCGGCTGAGCTGCTGAAAAAATGTTGGGCAGAGCTTCAAAGCCATATTGTGGAATTCAGGAGATAAACAGTTTTTGAGCTCAGGAAGGATAGCTGAACTTCAGAAGATAACCAACATCATTAAAGATTCTCACAGAGTTGAAACTCCCTCAGCTGAGAAGGAGTTGAGCTGAGACTCAGTGCTCAGAAAGTGAAGAACATGACCACTGTGAGATGAAGAAAATAGACAGAAATACATGTAAGCCATCAATACTCTTGAAGGACCTCTTTTTTTTTAAATCCACAATTCTGGTCATTTCATTTCAACAAAAACAAAACTGCTTTTCAAGGCTCATGTTCTGAAACAATAGTTTCACCTTTTGATAGATTCTTTGCAGGCATAGAGTTAATTTACTTAAAAATGTCACATCAAATTGATCTGCATTGCTGGTGAAATACAGAGCAGAAAAATTACTGTCGTTTCTGGAAATACTTTTCAATATACATATTTTGCCTAATAACTTTGTCAAGGTCCCATAAACCAGTGCTGCTGTATTGAGTCAGAATGATCCATAAAGTCCATCAATATCTGTACACAAGTCAGTATAGCACAGGCCATAATTTTTTTTTTAAATATGGGTTTGTACTTTCTAGGATTAGTGGCAAAATTATTTTCTCAGGCATCAAAGATCTCAAAAACTGCCCTAAAGCTTTCTCTGCTTTATGCAGAAGATGCAGGGACTGTTCTGAAAACATGAGAGAACAGGTTATTGGAAACTGTTCCAGCAAACCTTCTAAGAACTAATTTTTTGTACCTTTTCTTTGTCAGGAAGTCTGAGCTGATGGAAAAAGACATAGAGCCTGCAGAAATTTTGCACGGAAGTCTACTGTAGTCTTACCTGTTAAAACAAGTACAGATTTAAAGGTTACAACAGTAAGAGAAACAACATTTTTTGATTTTCAGGGTATCAGTGGCAGTTAGAAATCATAAACTCATTAGGAAAAGCAGCTTTTTGTATTTGCACAATAAATTAATTCTGCTTTGAATCTGAGATGAGAATTATACTCTATTTGAAAAGTAGTTTTTTGGTGTGTTTTTTCTGTGAGCAATAATGCTGAATGAGCAGTGGTTCCATGGAAACAGTGCTGTTTGTGGATAAACCACCAAAAAATGAATGCCCAGGCTACAAAAATCCAATCCCAGCACTATTAAATGGATGAAAGGTTATCCATTGCCCACTTAATTTTTTCAATACCGCAATGTAACTCTTTTAGAAATGCTTGTACTAAACACAAATTGTTTGAACTTTGGCCGTGTGCTAACAGCTTATAATTTTATCTTGGAAAACCTGCCATCTGTATGTAAATACAAGGAAAATGAGAACACTTGCTCCTGCCCAATAATACAACTCAGATCATACATTTTGATAACTGCTCTATTGCATATTTATTATATTTTCTCATGAATATTTTTTTATTTCTCTCTTTATTCAGCCTTTTCTCTTTGCTGACTTTCCATCCTTTGAGTGATGTGTACAGCTTCCGCTCTTGGAAGTCAGAGGAAATGTAGAGATAAAACTGATGAAAAAGATTCATGAAGTATTCGTGAGCTGAGGGTTGCTGGAGGTGGCTGAGCTGATAGGTAGAGATAGATATAGACTGATAGATACATGAATATATAGAATGTTGTATGTTGTTGTTGAATATTCTTGAACTTTGAGGCCAAAATTTGTTCTTCCTTAAACACTGGGCAATTGAGTAACTGTTAATTGTAAAAACTCACTGGTAAAGGGCAAAAGGAACTTTTGAATAATTACACAAATGAAAACACAGAATGGTTCTGTTTTCTCCTGATTCTGGAAGAGAAGCAGCCCCACAGTTTCCAGGAACCTGTTTTCTATGTTTTGGGCTTGAGGAGTCTATTCTTGATTTCTTATCCAAGTTGTTGCTGGTACACCTGAGATTCAGAAGCAAACTGAGCTCATATCAACTTCACTGACAGTAAAAACAGAAACATTTTAGGATTGTGCTGTATCAGTAAGATCCTACTTCCTATGCCAGCTCCTAGGTGGCTTTTATGGCTTTTTACCTGTAACATGTTTGTGGTGTAACAGCTGTGGATGCCCCATCCCTGGAAGTGCTCAAGCACCCAGCTTGGATGGGGCTTTGAGCAACCTGGCCTAGTGAAAGCTGTCCCTACCCTTGGCAGGGGGCTTGGAATGAGATGATCTCTAAGGTCCCTTCCAACAATGATTTTATGATTTGCTTGCTGCTGTGTAAGCGCAGATGAGCAGCAACTGAATGAAATACCAGCCAAAAAATAGTATTTAAAAATTTTAGTTAAGGAGCCACAAATGGGCCTCGAAAACGTTAATGATAGCATCAGCACAATGAACACTGCTATCTCCTAACTCCTGAATGATCAATGGTAATCTTCTTAAGTAATTTATTTGTGCTACATGTTACTGTTATCACCACATTCTGTTATTCCATATAAATAGCAATTATTATTCTGAACAGTGCACAGTATTTTCTGTTGCAGTCTAATTTTTACAAATGCCACATTCTTCTCAAAGTGTTCACCTTGGAACAGAAAATGCTTTATAGTTACTGTCTTGTCAGATGGTAGCATTTTCAATTCCTTTTGTGTGGGTTTTTTTTGTGAACTGCGTTGGCATCAATGTGTAAATTGTGGGACTGTGGAAAAAATATGAATGTGACACTGATGTCTCCCACAGTGAAGCTGGTTAGTGTCGTTTTTAGCAGATTTATTTTAAAAAAGAAAGGTCCAATTAAAAATGAAAAAAAAATTTGCCCTATCATCTTTGCAGTTGTTGCCACAATTTGGTGTTGAGGAGGGAACTGCAGAGCTTTTAATAGTAATTATTCTAAATTTGACAAGTTATGAGCATTAAAAAATTGCCTGAAGTGGAGCAGTTAGTTTTTGTTGGTGGAATATGCAGATTTAAGGAGAAAACAATTAGCAAGGTGGTTCCCTCAAGATTTTGAGATTGAAAAGAGATGATCTTCCCCTGTCTGCCTGTTACAAACAAAACATCCTGTGTCTGTTTTGTTTTCATTGTACCTACCTTAAGAAAAGCAAGATTTGACATGTCCTCATTTCAATGATGTCCAGAAGCAGCACATTTATCCAGAAAGAGCAAATCCTGCTCCTGCACAGCAGAGCTGGTTCAGAGGTGCTGCTGGACAGGTGGAGCAAGAGCAGCCCAGTGTGCCAGGCAGAGGAGCATGATTCCCACAGCACCACCACTGTCCAGCACAATTCCAGCAGCTCTCTTACAAACGGCATTTTGGCACAATTACTCCTGTTTCCCAAATCACAGTCCATTGATACTGCTCGAGGAGCATTTCAGAAAAAGGTTTCTCTTTCAGATGAGCAAACATGAGAGATTAAGTTATTTGTATTGCAGTACAACTGAAACATCCTAAGGCAAACAGTAACTCCTGCAAAACCTTGCTGTTGAACTTAACAAAATACAATTTTTTGCTCCAAAAAAGAGTGTGATTTCCACAGACACGTCATGAGAAGGAAAAAGAAAAATTGTTGTGATCTTGAGGCTAGATAGGGAGACAATAATTTGTTGTCTAAATTGTTTTTTTAATTACAAGCAACTATTTTGTATACTGTAGAAATGCTTTTAATATTTTCTGATTGAGACAGAGAAGTATTGTAAATTTGCTCTTATAGCCAAACTCAATTTCCTTATAGTTATATGGAAATTTTCAGGAATTTCATTTATCTGGGGTTTACAGCTGAATGAACAAAACACTGTTTTTTAATCCATGCTTTTGAACTATATTGCATCAATGCACACAGAAAAAATAAATACAGGTACACTTGCAGCCTGTGTCTCTAAATAGATGACTTTACAGTGAAATCTGATTTTTTTTTCCAAAAGAAATGCTTTATTGTTAATTCACAATATTATTTTCCCATTAAATTTTTATGCCTTTGCTTTAGAAAACCATGTCACTTAATCTGCAGTTCAGCTTTGTGTTGTTTTCCAAATAAATAGCCAAGTGTTTAGAAAGCAAAGCAGAACAATCCTTAGGAGAGTATGAAGCTGAAAAAAGGTGATGGGTGAGCTTGAGGCAACCCAAAGACTCAGTGATAAACCTCAATTCAGAAGTTACTCATTTTAGATCTATTTTCTTAAATCTTTGCTGTAACTCTGTGTGGCCCTCTTAAAGCTACTAAATGCCATATTGTTAATGCCAGAGGCAAGCTAATAAATCCAGGTTAGATCCCCTTCTTCTGTCTTAAATCATACAGATGCTGTTTTGAATAGTTGACACGTTTTCCTTGATCCTGCTCAGGGCAATGGACAGATGAACTGATTCAAATAGCTGTTTAGCAGACATTCCATCATTTTCCAGAGCTTTGGGTTGGAATTCTTTCCAACACTCGGTCTGTCTAACATTTGCTTAATTTCAAGTGGAAAAACAGGGTCCTCTTTTTTTCTTGTTCTTTAAGGGATTTTTTTTTCTTTTTTTTTTTTTCTGGAAAACTTCTGTCAGAGTTATGTGATCACTAACTTTCGGTACCATTTTTTCAATAATATCAATAGTTACAATTTCCTATCGATTAATGTCACCTACCGTAGATTTTGATTCATATTAGGACTGTCCTGTGGTAACATTTGTTTCCTGAAGAGTTGCTGAAGCTAATGCTGACTGGCAGATAGAGAAAGCTGTTTCTTTGCTTTGATGTGTAGACCTCTGATGTTTTTCAAGACTTTTCTATAATCTCATACCATGACAAGTACAACTTCTCATCACCAAGTGTATCACAGATGCATCACATGTGGTGACGGCATAAAACATTGCAGTGAAATGGAGCTGGACCAGCAGAATATAATCCAGTGGTTTTAAGGTCTAGGTAAGGGGACAACCATTACTAGAGAGAAAATGTGTCTGTCCATCTGACTAAAACATTACCTAACTGCTTTCACTTAGCATGGTTTTGTTATTGCTGTGATCAGGACAAACACAGTCCTGAGTGCTCTATCATGTCAGTTTGTGTGTGTGTGTGTGTGTGTGTGTGTGTACATGTAAATGTATCTAAGGAGAAAATGAATGTATTTTATTTTAGGGTTTTGGCAGTGTACAAACAACATAAGTCAGAAAAAATAGAGTAAAGAAGCACAATTACCCATTCAGAACATTCATTACTCAGAATCAGTCCCTGAGGGTTGCTGTGACATAAAGCCTGACCTTTTGGCTCTTGGTAAGAGCAGGGCTGCAAAAGGTCCAGTGCTATCCTGCAAATCAGGTCCAGTCAAGGAGCAGGACACGGTGGCTCTGCCTGTTCCGTTTCCTTTGGCTCTGGTTCTTGCAGGGATGGCTCCATCTCAACATGTCCCAGTTGTGGGTGGTAGTCTGCTTGTGTGTTGTCTCTTAGTGAGAGCCTTTCTGTCAGCTTAGAGGAAATGTGTGCAGTGGGAGCTGATCTGTTGTCTGTGGGCTTTCCTTCTCCCTTCTCCGTCACCACTGAAGGTGGTTCCCATCACATAGGCCCTATTATGGGAACTTCTGGTACCCCTTTTCCTTTATTGATCATGTCTAGGGCATCTTACTACATCTTCCCCTCAGTGTGTCCAAGTCCCACATAATTCTGTGATCCCAAAGATCAGTTTTCCTTTGGCCTTCACTAAATGCCTGGGAGATGGTTCACCTGCTCTGTCCAGGGGTGACCTTCTTTGAAGCAAGTTCTGTGTTTGGCCCTCCCTGTTTATCAAACACTCCACTCAACATGCACAGGTAATGCTTCCAGTGATGATTTTAGAGCTTGGCACTCTCACCCATTTAGCTTCTCTTGGCATAACTAACAGCCTCTTCATTTCTGTACTCTCTGTTCTTCTCTGCAAAGCATTTGCACACTCTGTATTCTCAAGTTCCTCAGAGAACTGCTTCTGAAGCAGTTCAGCTAGCAGACGCTAAGGCGTCTTGACTTGAACAGAAGTTTAAAATGTCAAACCACTTTATTTTCTAATGAAATATTTAATGAAATATTCAGGCTACTCTTTGAGCAGCTGTAGTCTTAGATAACTTTACTGTTGTTGCAATTGTTTAGTTTTCTGTTGAGAAGAAGATATTTTTCATGGACAACACAAGATAAGCTACATACAACCTACAGGGGGTGTGTGTGGGAAGGGCTTTTGTATATAATATTCATATTAGTTTAAAAAATAAGAGGTATTCAGAAAAATCTTTCCAGACTGCTCCTATTTCTAGCAACCTTTTTCAGCTGAAAAGAAAACAATTTAAAACAGTATTTTAGAATTCTTAAAGCATATGTTTAAGTTATTTTCATTCCTTTAAAAACTTTTGATTAGTAAACCTGCAATTTTTAAATGAATTATTAGCTTTTTATTTTGTTCAAATAAGATAGTTCAGGTAACTCCAAATTAAGTCTGTCTTTACTTTCCAAGATATGTGAAAATACTGTTTTCATTTCTCTAAAATGAAATGCTTTTTAAAATCTGAAATTGCTACTGCAACCAAGAACTGGTTTTTGCTTGACTATCTTTTTCTGTTATCTGTCTTAATATTTGGAAAACTCCTCCACACTTATGATACTGATGAAAATAATAACAATACTTTTTAAAAAAGAAATCTTTGTGCTGAAATGCTTTGAATGTTTGTCTTTTAAAAACCTTTTCTTTCCAGTGTATTCTCAGCAAAACTCCCTTCATCATATTTCTCAGCATCAGTGTACCCACAGCTGCATGTAACCCTCCTTTGTTTTTCCCCATGTAATCATCAGATTCCTAGCTCTGTGAATTAGTGTGATGTAGAGATGCTACTGATAATTTGCTTTTTTGTTGGCACAGTCAATCTTGTTCTGAACGTGGCTGAAAGAGCTACATAACACCCATCAGGTGCCTAAATGTTAGCACAAGAAATCTAAAATATCAACACCTCAAGAATAAAAAAGCTCAGTTGGAAATGCCTGTAATACACTTTCTTTTTAGGCATTAGAGCCTGTTTCCCATTAGCCAGTATCAGATTAGCAAGGTAACTGTCACTTTCTCAGTTAAAGAGAAACATCTGTCTACACCTGTGCATCATTTGTCAATAGAAAATAAGTCCCAGTGTGTTCTTACAAAATCAAACAAATTGTTTTTGAGGGGTTTCTGGTTGGCTGGTATTGGAAAAATTAGCATTAGTGAAGTTATTGGAGACAGTAAAGTGCAAAGCAGATGAGTGGAAGATTTTTGTCCTATGCAGAGCTTCTTTAAACCAGCTGGGTCTCCCTCTCCACAGACTGAATAGGGAGGCAGGTGCACATGTTGTTCTTCCAAGCTGAAGTAGTGACAATTATCTGAATGTAAAAAAAGGGAGTGCAAGTCACTGCGTTTCAAGTTTAAAAAAAAAAAAAAGGTAACAAGTGTAGATGCAAAGAGAAGAATCTGTGTGTTGTTCTGTAGTGGTCATGGTTTTAGAACTGCACAATGTCCTGAAGTTGTGTGTAAGAGTTTTTCCCTTTGCAGGCTGTTGGACCTGGAGGAATAGTGAGAAGGAAAAATAGTGAGTGTAAAGATGTTATGAGGAGAGTGAAGTAACTCTGAGGATTCTCAGAGAACACAAGCAGAAATGTCAGGAGGCTATGTGGGGGTTTGCATTTTGTTTCCCTTAACTACTGCTGTTCAGATATTGATCAGTGGAATAAAGTTATTGAGCAGCTGGGAACACCGTGTCCAGAATTCATGAAGAAGCTGCAGCCAACAGTACGGAACTACGTTGAGAACAGACCCAAGTACGCTGGCCTCACTTTCCCCAAACTTTTTCCAGACTCTCTCTTCCCAGCAGACTCAGAACACAACAAACTCAAAGGTATGTCTGACAAAGGGACTTGGTTCATATGCAACAGCTGCAGTGGAATGAAGGCTTTTCCAATTTTTCTTCTCTCTAGTTGCACTCCATTTAATGGAGTTAGTTGCAGACCAGTGACTGCATGGGCTTTGTTCAGCTGAAAGGCAGGCTTTGGAAATGGTTTTTGGAGATCCTGGTGACTGGGCAGCCAAGGGAACATAATCATTAATGCACTGAGAATATTCCCATGGTGTTCTATGTGATGATCCTGTGCTGCAATGAATTGAGGTGTTCCTTTACTCTTTTTCTTGAACTTTTAACACAACAGAACAATTGAACTTCCATTGGGAGATTTCAGTACTTGCACTGGTTTTTTTTAAGTGAAAAATACCAGTTCAGCCAAATGCCTGCCTCATAGCTCTGCCTTTACTAGAAAATACAAATATATTATCAACATCAGCCAAAATGAAGTAGCCAAGGTTTAGTATCCTCTGGGGTGGATTTCTCCTTTTGAAAAATCCTGTGGGATATGTGAAGTAGAAAACTAACTAATATCCCCCTGTAGAAGAAAAATTGCCATGATTTTAATCATATATTGAAGTATTTTTTTCACTTGAATGGGGCATTAACCTCCAATGGAAAAGAGTGATTATTGTGTGTTTAGTAGGCAGCCCTGGAGCCCCTGCGGACCTGTGCTGTGTACTGGCTCTGCACCATTCCAGTCCTTGGAGGCACTCACCACACTGGCATTTAATGGTTTTCAATTGCTTGCAATTTGCATGTCATTACACGACCCAGAATTTTCTTCCAGTTAGCAACTGCTTCATAGCCCAGCTGCTGTCCTGGCTCTGGGAGTAAGGGGAGAGGTCTGGGCAGATGCTTTTGGATACACAGAATTTTATACTCCTACCACAACACGATTGAATAATGGAATTTTCCTGCATTTGCAGCTAATGAATAAAAATGACTGTCAAACAGTGCTGTTATCTTTTGGGTACAGAAAGCATCTTTTGGGTACAATTGAGCATCCTGAATGCCAGTTTTGAAGATATAGCCACGAAGCAAGAAACAGTGCATTCAGGAATCCCTACTTGTGCAGCATTGTATCATCTCATGCTGTGCCTAAATATAATGTAATATTAGTGGTTTAATTAGATACTCATCCATGTATGATGAGATACCTAATAATATCTTTGCACTTACTGCTCTTTGCAACTTTTTTCCTTTCATTATCTTTTTCACTTACACAGCAAATAATTTTGAGCATCCAAGACCTTAGAACACTACATATTAATAATACCAATAATAACAGAAATATATGTTGATATAATTTTTTCGTGTGGGTTAAGATGGTATTATATTTTTTACAAATTCCAACTAGGAAAAATCCATTTGGGTAATATAAAGCTGAGGTTGTGGCTTTGTTTTCCACAGGCAAACAGGCATTTTTTGCCTGATCAGGCATTGTTTGCCTGATGGGCACAATGGAATATATTATCAGGTAAAATAAATCAATGCTGCAATGTAAAATTTAATGTTTGTGTGTATATATATATATGTATGTATGTATGTATGTATATGTAGTGCAGGATGATGTGCACCACTAATTTAAATTTCATTATGCAGGACAAACAAGACTCAAGCAGTTCCAAACACTTCCATACCCCAAGGCTATGGATTTGAAATTATTGCTTCTAAGGGGATGCCTTAAGATTAGCCTAATCTCTATGCCTCATTAAAATGTTTCATGCCTCACAGCAGGTTAAGTGAGAAACTTTAAAACATCCATAGAAGTGTGGATGTTTTTCTGAGTAGTTTGAGAGTGCCTGTAAGTTTTAGGCTTGATTTAGTAATGCCATGATTTTAGACTATATGTGAACTTTTGTACTCTGATCCTGCTAATCATCACTGACACATCAAGCATGGTTTTTTTAGGGTATTATTCATCTCTCTGTGTGGAATCTGCACATATGTAAAATGTCATTAAAGCTTGTTAGGGAACTTAGGGTGTCAGCCCTGATTTTGGCACCTTTCTAATGAATCAGACCTAAAATTATTGCTGAAGAGCTCTTGCTGTGAGGAGGTAGGGGAGCAGAGGTACATACACAACCAATCTCTCAAAGGGTTGTGCCACTGCTCTTTTCCTACCCCTACTGAGGCTTCTCTGGAGGCAGAGGTTGTTTTGTACTAACTCTGTGTTTCTCTGCTTCCCTTGTTCCAGCCAGCCAAGCCAGGGACCTCTTATCAAAGATGTTGGTCATTGACCCGGCCAAGAGGATATCAGTAGATGAAGCCTTACAGCATCCATACATTAACGTCTGGTACGACCCAGCAGAGGTGGAGGCGGTAAGTGAGGCAGCACTGCTCCCTTCAGCGTGCCAAGCACAACTGGGATTCAGGGATTCCTGCTGCTTTACAGCAGCACAGCAATGAGCATGCTGGAGAGAAACAATGCTGCGACTGTGGTGGTCTGGGGAGTGATGTGAAATGAGATCTGTAGGGACAGGATGTCTCTCTTTATTACATTAACTGATAATAGATGGGAGGAACAAAAACACTTCAAGCATATGAAGCCATTTTCTGCTTTCTTCTAGAAAGGATTTTGAATCCACAAGCTCACCTATTCAGCTATAGAACTCAATCTGGCAAAAGATACTATCTTTCTTTCCAAACCTTTCCCTGTGGAAGACAGCAAACATCACTTTTTATGTCTGTGTTCAAGGATATATGTCGAGAGGAAGAGAATTAAGCAAAAAAATAGTTGGAATTCTGAAAAAAAAAAACCCTGAAGTCAGAATTCAGAAAAATCCTAGCAGGACATAAATTTTTCCATAAAATGAAGTAGGGGCTCAGATGTTTTCCTGGGCTATGGTTCCATGTACAGTATCATATACACTGTGTGCAAACAGGAATGGATTTTTTCTTATAATCCTGTCATGCTCTAGACACCTCTCTAAGCCTTGGTGAGGCTGCTGTTAACAGGGATAAGTGCAATCTGTCAGCACTTCAGTGGCATGGTATAAAAGGTATGGTATAATGGGTGCAGGTGTAAATTCAGAGAGGTTCTATGTAATACCCTGTATGAAATGAATGAAAACAGGTTCAGAAATCTGATTTAGCCACCATAGGAAATGAAGACCTAGTAAAATTAAATCACTGCTGTTTAGTGATGTGCTCCAATTCAGTCTGTGTTCTTGAAAGTGCAGTAAACTTCTAAAGTAAATGGAATGTTCAAACCCCCATCAAATTTCCAGCACATGAGATTTTTTCAGAGTATGTTATTTTGGAGTACTTTATAGGGCTTCATTTTGCCACTCTCATTTTCAGAGGGAAAGTTAAATTGGAAGACTTTCTTTTCATAATGAACAGTTTATTAAATCATGAATATCCATCTGTTCATGCTGACCCACCTTCAGTGGTTAGCTATAAGTCATTTACTAATTATTTTCTGGAGAAAAAAAATACATTGTGGGATATTGGTGTTTTTCTGTTCTTGCTCAGAAGGGTGTTCTCCAGCAAGCACTCCACTGAGATATCTGCCCTGCTACAGTTGCAGAAGAGTTAGGATCAAATTCAGTAAATATTTCCTAAAGCCATGGGCAATGGGGAGATGACTCATCTCATGTATTTTTGTTAGATCTTGCCAAATTTATAGCAGGGATGGAACTTAAAAGACATCTAGAAACATCCAACAAATTAGCTGTTTGAGAGGTAGATACTTTTGCTTATTCACTTAATAATCTGACTCTGTAAATTTGACTGTACTGAATAAAACCACAGAAGTTATAATAGGGTACAACTGAACAAAGAAAGTAGTCTCTGAATGACATTTCAAAGCCTAAAAATGGCCACGTGGCTCATTAATGTTGAATTTGCAGCATGATGAGACTCTATGAGGCAATCCTGCTTTTTCAAAGAGTGCCCTGCAAGTGTGCAGCCAGGGAACCTGACAATAAAGAAGTGGGAAAATTAGTGACAGAGTTATGCTTAGTCACTTGCATAATGCTTAACTTCCCATATTTTTCCTGGTTTCCCCACTGGGATTTAGAAGCCTGCAGTGTGTTGCACCTGCCCATGTTCAATGCACTCTTTTTTTTTGGTAATACTTTATAAGTACTTTTACACAGAAGTTTTTCATCATGTAGCTAAAGGTTTAGTAGTGGAATGTTTTGGGATTTTTTTAAGTTCTCTTCCTATACTGTGATATGAGACAGGATTCCTCCCACTATCAGTAATCCTGTACAGTAGGGATAACAGAAATTAGGATACAGAGGTATTAAACAAGATGCCATTTTCAGCCAGTGTAGCACTGGGGAGGGGGGAATTGGGTAACTTCTGCTGTCTAGTTAGATTCCTGCTTCTCCCCAGTAAATGGCTTCATCAAAAGCAGCCAGGCATCTGTTGTACAGTGTCCATTTCATTCAGGAGCATGAGAGGATAGGTAACTGGAAGCATTTAATGTGACAGGAATTTTGAGGTGAGCTGTTGCAGCATTGTTAAATGTCAGCATGTGCTGGAGTAGACAATGCAGAGCACTGAACCCAGCTCAGGGAATAAGCAGAGAATTTGGTGTCAAAGTTTAACCTGGAGGTAACAACCCTCTGTGTCTGCTCAGATTTACAGCATTATAAATGTGAGGGAAACAGATAAAACAGCCCTACCCAGTGAAAAAGCAGACTAGTGAGACAGTTGCAGTCCCTTTTTATAAGTCTATCAAAAGATTATGGTCTTTCAGAGACTGTGTGTGGGCAATAAAACTATTATGTCTTGTTCTAATGGGCAAACACTGTGCACAAATGGGAAGTGCTGGGAATGCAATACCCTTTCTCCCACAATGTGTCACAGCATTAAACTCTTCTGGGTGGCCCTAAATGCCAAGTGTGATTCTCTGACCCAGAGAGGAAGATGAGCTGTTATTAGATGTGGGATTTGCTATTCACCAGCCACAGGAGGTTACTCAAATAGTGCTGGGGCCCTCCCACAGAATTTCTTCATGAAACAAACACAGCCAAAGCCCTCAACAGCTCTGAAACAGCATCATACTCACTGCTAGAAACAGGCCTTGCACAGGTTTGGAGCTTACCTGTGGATTTTGGATTTACAGGGAATTCTTAGGTCTAACATAGGTTGTTTGCCAGGTTCTTTGAAGCACACACAGCTTGCCACAGTATCTCTGATTAAAAAGTCACAGCGTTAGGTTCTCCAGAGCATACACCATTGCTCTGAAATTATTCTGAATAGCATTACAGTTAAGGTAATTCCTGTATTCAGCCAATAACAACTAAAACCTGTTTTTAAAAAATAGGAGAACATGCAAAACATGAACAGGAGAACATGTGTGACTTGGATTGGGTGGAATTCCCAGATGTTGAAATCTGTTATCTATCTTCACACCTAATTTAAATGTAGGGAAACAAGAGTTCATAGGGCAAAAGTATTATTTACTAATACTACACAGGAAATCTACTGTAAAATCAGAATAGGAACTTATGGAACTTACTTCTCTGTTTTATTTTTTAGTTCAAGACTCTCCTGGAAGTCTCTTTTTTTTTTCAGCAACTGTCTCAGATCCACTTTTAAACAAATAATATGTTTATTACTTTGATGTGAAGATATTTACCTATACAACAGCATTTGGACTATTATGTGAATAAATGACACACATGATATCTATTCTTCCTCCAATTGCTCTGTTTTATGGAAAGAAGAGGTTTCCAATATCTCTTGCCTCTACATGCAGACTCTCCTGTTTATTGTAGATAATCTCAGTATCTCCCTGATGACGTATTAGCTTCTCCATTTTCCTGTCTGAAAATGCTCTGCTTGAGACTGTTTTCAATTACCCAGTGGCCTTTTTTTTTTTTGGAGCTGCTATACATTCTCATCCTTCACTGAGATGATTTGTGAATTTGTGAATAAATCCCAAATCTAGTATTTAATTTTTCATATCTACCCTAATGTTTATGCCTATTTGCAGGTCACTGGGTTTTATCCCAAAATGATCAAATTGTGAAAAAAATGGATTCCTACTCATTGCTTTAGCACAGTAAAGTTCTTTATTTTCTTATTGATATATTCAAAGAGACCATTCATGTTGTATTGGATTCCATTTTGGAACCTTTTGAATGTACGTGTGATTTCATATTGATTCCTACTCGGGAAAACTTGTTCCATTTCATGGGAACAAATCCAGTAGCAAAATGTGCTGTATTATTATGTGATGTTTCTGTTAGCTGGTTTCAAAATTTGTCTTGAACTTTCCTGTACCTGCAGTTACTTTTTGTTGTCTGATCTGTGCCATCCATTAGAAGAGAGATTTCTATGAAACAGAAACATCAGGTGTTAAAAATTTTCCTTTCAAGCATTCCTCTATGTTTGACAGTATTTTACAGCAGTGGTAGATTTTGTAGGGTTTTATTCACTCATACAGCTTTCATTCCTGGTTTTATTTTTACAGGATTTATATTTCACTGGAGTATTTCTGCATCTAGAACCATCCACAGGGGGCTGAATTGTGAATTATCATTCATTTTTCTGTGCATGCCAATCTGGGTGTTACTGTCTATTAATGTGATGCTGTTTCCAGTGTTGCTAATGAAAAAAACTTGGTTTATGGTTCTCAGTCTGAGGGTCCAGGACAGAAACTGCTGCTGTATTGTCTTAGCCCTATATAAACTATCTATGACCAGCTGTTAAATTCAATTTTTTAAAACTAGTTTATCACAATTTAAAAAAAAAAAAAAACCAAAAACAAATTACCTACCTCTTATTTTACCTGTGAGCGCTAAGCCTCCATTATGATGGAGAAGCACTTTGGAGAGCTCTGTGACCTTGGCAAACACACTTCAAAGAAGGTGTCACCTTCACTACATGACATAATCAAGGCTGTCAGGTTGTGCATCATTTCTGCTGTTCTTTTCTCTTGCTCAGCTCTGTATGTGTAGATGTTGTATAGAAAGTCTTCAATGAGCTTCCACATTTTTTAGCACTCAGTTACAGGGCTTGGTTTTCTGCTCAGAGATTGATGGTGTGCATCTGTTGTCTCACAAAAGAAGTGTGCAGCTCTGCTTTGTGCACAAGCACAGACATTTCCTCTAGTCAACAGCATCTATCTGTTCATTGCTGATTGATTACGGAAGCTGAACACAGCTTCTGCAAAAATCTCTGTTAATGGCAGTGAGGAGGAGTGGTTAGAGAAGAAAGAGGCATTTCTTTTCTTCTTTTTCCTTTTTGAACCAAACTTAATCTTTTTCCAGCTTGCTTGTTGTATCTTCAAGCTGTTCAGTCATCTGTGTGTAGCCCAGTAATCTTGACTCCTGCTGCATGGCATCCTTATGGTCCAGCTGTTCAGAAATAGCTCTCTCTACAATTTCCTTGATGCACATAATGTGTGGAGTTTTCCAAAAGCCTCTGCACAAACTCCAAGGAACAAATGGGCCCAGGGTCATCTCTTCTTCCATATTCGTAGCTGAGATCATCCCTAGGCCACTGTGGAATCCCTTGGCAATACAGGGTGAAATCCCCAGCACTTTGTAAATAAAGAGATGTCAGACCTCTGGTGACAAGCACGCTGGTGTACTTGGGCTTGCACTGCAAAAATAAATATATGAATGGTATCTGTAACACAATTTAGGTTGCAGCAAAGCACCAAGGAATTTTTGTATTCATTTGTTATAAGGATCTAAGCTGTTTAATAAAATGTTTAACCTCACACCATTAATTTTTGCATCCTCCAGTCCCTCTTTTATCTGCATTATCTTGCTAATTGCATTGCCGCCTTGTTGTGCTACTCCACAGCCACTGCCCCAGACCCTGCAATTCTGGGAAGAGATGCAGACTCAGGCCTTGCTCTGCCAAGCTTTCTAAAAACAGCTCATCCCAAGGTCTCCACTGTGCTGGCACTAGCTCTGCAGAGGCAGGGACAGAGATGGCAGGATTTGCTGGAGTGTGGGCTCCAGCTCATTCCCATTGCTTTCTAGCAGTGGCATACAAACCAATCTGTGTTGCTTTGGGAAAGTGAGAATACTTTGGTTTCAACATATGTTTTGTTTTTTTCTCTAGTGAAAATCCTCCCCTCTCTGAATATTAAAATGGTATTTAACAAATCCAGTAGTCTCCTGCTGTTTATCTGAGAACATAAACCCCCCTTGTCTTTTGTGTATTTTGCTTTTTGGTTTGTTTTTTCATTGGTTTTGCTTATTTATTTGTTTGCTTTGCTTTTTTTTTTTTTTCAGAAAGAGACCAATGTGGATATTTTCTGTTGGGTTTTTTTTTAATTTTTATTATGTCCAATTAATGTTATATTTATTGAAAAATGTTTTGAAAATCAATTTGTAAAATGGAAAAGCCAAGACCCATTGAAACAACGGGGGAGTGTTTTAGTACCTATAAGAAAAATATAATTCATTCATTGCTTCCATATCCAAAAATAGATTCTATTCTTTGTTATTGTTGCCAATGCAACTGCTCGCAAATCAATCTCTTTTGGGAGAAAATGGCTGCCTTAAACTGAAGCTAGATGCTGCCACCCATAGGATTGTTTCACACTCTGCCTTGATTTGATGTTACTTGAACTTGGTGCTTTTTCTGGCACTTAAAGAATTACAGAATCCACTAGGTTGGAAAAGACCTTGGAGATCATCAAGTCCAACCTATGACCTAACAGCACCTTATCAACCAAACCATGGCACTGAGTTCCATATCCAGTCTTTTTATAAACACCAAAAAAAGTGAACTAGCTACCTCTCATTTGGCATGTGCAGTATGAAGGATTTACAAGAATGCCTATAACACTGCAACTGCACCCATATGGAAAGTTAATGATGATGAACTCAGTCATTTTCTAAGATGTTTGATTTAGGTAGCAAAGTCAGTTTTAGGCAAAGCTTTGCACCAAGACTAAAATCAGGTGCCCAAGAGGACGTAGGTTTGGCAGCTGCTCTGATCGGTGCATTGCTGAGACAATACTTTTTTATTACCTTTAAAAACCTCTAATTTTATTATCTTTAAAAACCTCCTCCGTCTAATTTTAGAAATTGGTTTTTTAAAAAGCCACAAAACAAACAAGTTAGCAGAAAAGGAGTGGTCAGCATGGGAAGGATTACAATCTATTGGTAACAGTGTGCTAAGTTTTGTGGTTCTCCTATGAAGTAATGAGAATTGTGGGAAAGTAAATTCTCAAAATATCTTTGGTATTCTCAGCTCATCTCTGTGCCTTGAATCAATGAAAAGGTGAGGACTCAGGGAATTTTGATGGGAAAGCTTCATTTCTCCCAGTGTGAAGCACTGGCCTGGGCTCTCAGCAGAGCTACATTTCACTATGCTCTGCACAGGCTTTAGAGTGGTTACAGACCCTGCCTCTGTAGGGATAAATCCCCACCAGGGATTTATTCATGCTGTTTTCTTGCTAAATATTTGTTACCCTTGGCTCCCTCATGCCTCCTGAGAGCCATGTCTCATAGCTGTGGGTTCTGCTAACTCACAAGTAAAAAGTCTGCAATGTCAGCACTGGCAGAGCAGTAGAATGCTGTGCAGGTGCAGCTTCTGGCATCCTGCAGTGTGTGAAGGACAGCTTGTTTGCTCTCCCTTGTTTGATTCTACAGAAAAATAGGAGCTGGGTAATGAGTAAGGTTATTCTGGGCTCTCTCCCTGGAAAATGCCTTTGTTTTCAGACTGCATTAATCTAGGCAATGATTACTGCTGATTTTCTTGGTGCTTATTAGCCAATTACCCCAGCTTAAGATGTAGCTGAATTAAATTAGAAGAGAAATAAGCCAAAGATTCTGTGGTTGTGTGAATTGAGAACAGGTGCATCTGATCACTTGTTCCTTTTCGTTCTGCAATTTGTGTTTGGGAATTAAAGTAGTGAGGGAATCTATCCTCTTGTTTCTGTCTGGGGGAGAAATACAAGCTTTTCTGTGGAAGGTGTAAAAAGAGTGTTTATACTTGGCAGAAGCAATTTTACCCCCACCTATGCCTTTTGTAGGCTTCTCCCTGAAGCTTTTAGAAAGCTACTTTCAGGATATTCTTGTCCAACTTGGTTTGCCTGTTCCCTTTGCACCTGGCAGAGAAGAGGTGGTTCTGTCACTGTGGTTCAGCTCAGCCAAACACCTCCCCTGCTGCTCCTGTAAATCCCTACCCCCTCAATTTTCTTGGCATGCTCCAGGGCTGGCTAAGGGGCTGAGCAGGAGCCCAGCAGGCTCAGCTGGAGGAGTGGAGCTTACCTATCACACCCCACCTGGTCAGTGGTGAGGATCACCTGTACTCTTGTAGCTTCCAGCTCCCTGACAACACCCAGCAGGAGCACAGAATCCCCACAGAGGTTGTGCCAATCTTGGTGGCATCAGGACTCACTGGAAAGGAATGAGGAGGGTGGTTATGCTGAATAAGAGAACAGCTGCACTGGGGCTGTGTCTTGCCTTGCTGATATAACAAAACCTCTAGTAGCCGTGCTGAGGCCTGGCACTCACTTTAGTTCATGATGTGTTTCCTCAGCACCTTCTCAGGTATGAGACTTAGCAATCCATGACTTCACCTAATCCCCTTATCTTCAGCACTGATACAAATGTCACTCTGGAGAAACTTCCCTTGTTTTCAGTGGATTTGTCCAGTTCAGCTATCATGTAATTTTCCTGGTCCATATCATGTCACTGAGCTATTACTTTTTCAGTTGTATTTGTGGCATGCTTGTAATATGACTTAATGGACTGATGGAGTTAGAGTCCTGAGAGAAAATTTCTAAATTCTCAGTGATTCAAGAAAACAGCTTGGTAAATATGCATTTAATAGGAGGATGTTTTGAAGGGGACACAATGGCAAGTGCCCAAGATGGAAGTCAGAGGAAATACATCTGAACAAGAAGAGTACTGTGGATCTTGTTTCCATGTTCATTAGGTGCTCTTACCTCAGATGCTGGAGCTTCTTGGTGGAAGGAAGAAGGGGAGAGTCTTCTGCCTTCTGTGGCTGCTCTATTTGGCAGCCAATATCAGGAGATGCAATGAACATACGGCTTAGTTGCCCAATGAAAGCAGGTGTTCAGACTCCCTGAAGTTCTAGGTGCCTTTGTCTCAGTAAATTCCAGGATCTGCCAGTTCTCTGACATTTCCATCAACTAAAATAAACACAATTTAAAAAAAACCCAACAAAACAAAAGACCCAAAACTTTCTGTCCAAAGTAACGTTAGTTAAAAAAACATATATTGGAAATTTTGGTAATTTGGAATTTGGATTAGAGACTGTGGCATGGAGACTCGCTTAAAAATTAGAGTTACTTTGGAAATTCTGTATTGAAGCAAATCTAAAGAGCAAATTGAAAATTTATATGTTAATGTTACTACTAATTAATCAAGACTGCTATTTGTTTGGTATTCTGACAGTACCTCTCTGCTGGTACAAATAATTTGGGTGTGGAGTTTCTGGGCTCAGTACAAGCACAATGACATTGTTGACCTGGGTGTTATTTCAACTGCAGCTATGCCTCCTTTTTAAGAAAGGAAGACAGAGAAGTATGTTGATTTCTTCTACAAAAAGAGTTAACTTCCAGAAGTGTTAATCCCCTTAATATTCAAATGTGTTTCAGATGTTTTTGCATGTACAGGATGGATTGCAAAGAGAGAGAGGAGAAATTATCTTTAATTAAGTGATTAGTCCTGATTATTTACAGTATAACAGACAATTGACTGAACAGCTGTGTTTCTTTCCTGCAGCCTCCTCCTCAGATATATGATAAACAGCTGGATGAAAGGGAACATACAATCGAGGAATGGAAAGGTAATTGCAGTTTAGAATTACATGGGAAGGAGTATTTTAGTGGCAAAATGGCAAAAACATAGCAAAAAAATATGGAAAATGTTCCAAGGACTATCATTATCTACATAGGCTAATGTTAACACAGGAGGTGTGGATTCCAGTGCTTCACTGAAATCCAAGGAGAACAGAATACTGTTCAGCAGGGCAATGCATCAGAATTTTAGCCACAGGAAAAGGTGCTGTGATATTGTGCTGCTTCTCTTCTAGATAGTGCAGCATTAAACAGTTCCTCTTCTCTGGTTGAATCCCATTTGACTCCATTCAGCTCCAAAAGGAGATGAGAGGAGGGGAGGGGAATGGAAGAGAGAGGTCTTAGGTGAGTAGAGCTGTCAGACTTGGGAAGACAGGGCAGGGCAGACTTGGGAAGCTCAGGGCTACAGCAGGGTGTGGTTGTTGTTTTGTTCCTGATCACAGGCACTGGCCTCTGTCACTAACTGTCCCAATTCTCTTTTCCAGAACTCATCTACAAAGAAGTAATGAATTCCGAAGAAAAGACTAAAAATGGCGTAGTAAAAGGACAGCCTTCTCCTTCAGGTACTCAGCCCCATTGAATAACCTTGCTGTTGTTCTTTACTGGCAAAGAGGGAATGGAGATTGCTGAAGGGCTTAGGCTACACTTGCAGTTATGCAGGCCAATGAGGAAGTTTTTATGAGATCCAGTGCTTCTAATGGGTTGACCTTTATTAATAGTACTCCAGTGTCATGTTAATATAGTACTTTAAAAATTATCTTCTTGCTATTTGAGAGATTGTTGTGCTGGTATTGTCTGTGGTTACAGATTATATTCCTCTGAGTGTGGAGGTTTCTCTCACACTGGTATTTTCATACTGCTTATGGGTGGATAACTGAACCAATGCTTTGCTAGTTGAAACAAGCAAAATTGGTGATGTTAGCACACATTAATCTCTTGGACACACAACACTGCACACCTGACCCCCACCCCAGCCCCATATAGATGTCTGGTACTAATCTGGTAGTCTGTCCTCTCAGAAGTCCAATCACATTAGTACAGCTGGCTGACAAAACTTGATGACACCTCAGTGAAAAGGGAAAGTTGTCTTCAACCACTGACTCTTAAAGTTCTATCACAAAACATCACAACTAAATTTTTCCTGAGTAGAATTCATATCAGCAGTCTTTTTACAGAAATGCAAACTGTTACTGCCAGTACACAGAAATACATACTTGTGAAGGTACAGTTTCACTGGCAAACTTGAAGTGCCCAGATTTTGAGCACAGTGTTCCAGAAGTATTTATGAGTAAAACTGCCTTTCCTCAAAGTGTAATCGTTTAACTCAGTGTTCTCTGCATATTTTCAGAGAGTTTTTTTTGCACTCTCATTTTTCACTTGCTGCTGAGCCAAGTTAATGTTAGAACAAGAATATATCACTAGTAATTGACAGGACAAGGGGGAACATGGCAATAATGGAGGGAGTTTAATAAAGTGCTGGGTGGTGATGTTGGAGCACAAGCCCTGCACCTGGATTTTGACATGGATGAAGTAATATGTTGGAAACAATCCACTGTGTTCTTGCCAAGTAGCAAAGAACAGAACTTGCAGATTTAATTTACCTAACCACGGTGCCACCACTGAAAAGAAAACTGGGGCCCTAAAAATTATCTGATAAATCCTCATCCTTAAATTTTTCTCCCTTGCAGAATTGTGGTTGCAGGTTGATTTATGATCAAGAAACACTGTAGTTGCTTGTTTTAGGAATTAACTACCCAGGGATTTCTTTATCAGTTTCACATTCTGGCTTTGCTCTATGGAAGGTTTTTATTGTTTATGTAAAACATTTTCAGACATACAAAATTGGCATTTTTTATCTAGCATTTATCCTGCTGTTTCTCTTTGACTGTTTTTTGAATGTTAGGCACCAACATGTTCAGAAAATATTTCAAACTGCTCTCAGATGAGACTTTTTCATGAAACAGTAGATTTCCTGTTTTTCTTCACTTTGTGTGCCTGACTTAGATTTTCAGCTGAATGAAATAATGGAAGAAAGAGGTAAAACACCAGTTCTGAATATAAGGAAAATGAGAGAGGCTCTACTCATTGGTTGGTGTTCTTGGCAAGAGTTCAGAAAGCTGAGATTTAGTGCTCTATCAATAATCATGGCAAGCGAGCTGGAGCTTAGTTTCCATGATTACTTGATAAGAGTTTTGGGGGAGACTGCTGAAGAGGACAGCACCAGGGATAATAATTGCTCATTGATGGAGCCACTTAGAGTGCCTGTGTATCAGGCTGTCAATCTCTTTTCTGTGAAGAATTGGTTAGTGCAACATATCAGCTTGGAAACTCAAGCAGCTGCCCCTCATGCTTATGTTCAGTGAACAAAATCAACAATGTCAAAAATTGTTCCCAGCAGAGGCTACTTCTGCCTGTCCAAAAAGAGTGTTTCTGTTATTATCAAACAGCAGCATTTGAAAAAAAAAAAAAGTTTAATACAAAGCTATAGATTATTTAGAATTAAACTTAAGTTCTGTCCAGAGTATCTAACCTCCTCTCACACTCTCCCCTAACCTTCACTACCCAGCTGTAGTTTCACACATAACATTTTCAACTCTCTTGTCCTTTCTGGGTACAGAGTATAGTAAATAGCAGAAATCTTAATGCAGCTTATTTGTAGCACTCCCTTTCTAGGTGAAAATGGATCTTGTATTCTCCATTTCCTGCCTTTTACTTGCTGTCTGAATTGCCATCACCCAGGAACTACTGGACACCTTACTAGTAGGGCACTTCTTCTGTCATGTGCAGACTTTATATTAAGCAGCTGCTGGACTTGCCAAGCACTGCCACACTTGATCCCAGGAGCTGCTATGCACACAATTTATGAGAGGCTGAGCAGATCCCCAGTACAGACACTGGATTTTTTTTGGAAACTGCAAAAGCTGCAGTTCTCCTTTCAGTTTTTTTACCCCAAATCTGTATCACTTGAGTTGAAGTCTCAGAGGCACTTCCATTGGTGCTATTTAGTAGCATTTCTCAGGAGCCCTTTCAGGAAGGAATCCCTTCTTTACAGCACACAAGCTGATGAGTGCTTTAAAAGAGAAGCTGTCAAGGCAATAGCAGAGCCAGGAACAGATCCCAGGAGCTATTTCCCACCTGCTCTAACCTTTAGCATTTTCCTCAGTCCTGCAGCCAGTGAAAAGCTTCCTGTCAAACAGCAACTTCATAAATGGAGCTCTTTTTCTCTTTTGAGTGCACCTCTGTCATATGTGCACTGTCTCACCTGGCACACATCCCTCCAGGAGCAAACTGCTGTAGCACAGCAAATGGAGCATTCCTTGCTGACTGGGACAGCTTTGTTTGGGCTTCTGAGTGTTACTGCCCAAGTCCTGCTTTGTGCTGCTGAGCTCTTTAATTCTGTCGTTGAGGTTTAGTGTGGTTTCCTTTGTTTTTGTGGATACTTTGTGAGTCTGGGTGCTTTGGAGCTGCAGCAGGAGCTGTCACATCTGTGTTATGTCATGTGGAATTGTGCTGAAAGCTAGGAATAGCCATAAAAATGCAATTTCCAGGAACTCGTGGGCTGCACTGATACTTGCTGAGAAGATCATAGCAGGGTTTATTGAATTCAGTGGTGCTGAATGAGACAGAGTGTAACAAAATCTTTACCCATACAATTTCTGCAGCTATTTCTTCAGTTATTTTGCCTAGCTAAGTTGAGTGCATGTTCATCCAGGAAAGCAGCAGTTTGATCAAAAGTTGATTAAACCTACTGGAATTCTTTCCATTTTATTCTTAGGACAGTATCTATGACTTAATGGCAGGCTTCTGCCCAGCATGGTAAACATAGAAAGGTAATATATTGTTTAGTCATTAATATGAATTAATTCAGTCATATTTTGATTACCCATAAATATACTTGTCTTGACTGATTAGTATTTTCATAAAATACCACATGATTGAATAACATGTAAACATGAAGTAACAGTATTGTACTGAATGATGAGGTACACATAAATAACACTTTGCAAAACACATTTTATGACAGAGAGGATGGATGATTGCTGTCTGCAGTCACCAGTCAGACTTCATTAATATTGCTCTTTTTGCAGCTCTTACAAAATTAGCTATTTTATTTTCCAAATGTATCAGGAGAGTAAATTAATTTAATTGGTTCTGATGCCATAATGTACAACTAGAACAGCAGAAAGCAGTTCCCATCTGGAGCTCTAAATGTGAGCATATCTGTCTCTGTTTTGTGCATATTTACAGTGGATGTGTATTAAGAAAAGAAAAAGTTGAGGGATATAGAATAGTGGTTGGAGGTATGGTATGGTGGCTTGTTTTCTCAAATTAATGTTTTTATTGCAAATTAGAAAGTGACAAAAATCCTTTCCTTTTGCCCACAGCAGCATATACTTTGCCTAGGCTGTAGAGATAACTTTTAATCTCTGTATTAGGAATATGTGAGTTGTGTAGTTTACCGGATAATAGATGTTCATTTCTAGCCATTTGGTGGAAATGAAAATTTGTAAAAGTTGGCTGAGCACACTTTTCAGACAGAAGAATGAAATGGCATCTATCTGCAGAACAAAGACCTGTGTCACCTGCCTAGCTCTAATTTCTAGCTATGCAAGATCATACAAAATTACACATTTTAATATCACAAATATTTAATGGAAATTAATGTATCCCTCTCAAACTGAACACGGTGCTAATTTTGGTATAAGAGAATAAAAAAAAAACATTGCCTGGAAATTCAGTGGGGAAAAAAACCCAATCAAACAGGTTTATGCTTCTCTGCAAACTTTAGTTTGAGCTGATGTCAATGAGCAGTAACAGTTAAGCAGTTATAGGTGCATGATAAATACATTCTTTACATGGCTCTGTATTTGTCATTCAGTTGTCTGAATTTATCAGACAATTTCTGATAATATTCAGGGATGTGATGAATGTTCAGGTGCATTAATAATAATCTCAGGAAGGTTCATTCTTCATTTCATAAAGTCAAAGTGATTTTTTGCAGTAATGTGTGGTACCATCATAATTTTAGAGAGGCGAGGTAAACTTGGCTGTACAAAAATACAGTCCTGCCTGAAATCCTGGGCTTAGTGCCCTAATCCTTAGTAAGAGAAAGAAACCACTCTGCATTTCCACTGGGTGATTTGATCCCACCCACTCTATTAGACTAAGTCACTAAGAAAGCTGGAATTTTATGAGAAGAATATAGAGGAATTTATGAGAATATGAGGAATATATGAGAGGAATTTATGAGGGATAGGTGGGGTCTTTTTTTGTTTTGGTCACACATTGTATTATCCTGGCATGCTGTTGGGTGTTTTGGAACTCCAAGCGGACTAGAGCGAAATGGGGTGACAAACACTGTACGAGCTATAGCTTTTCAAAGCAGACTGGTGAGGGACAGAATTTCCTGGTAAGATATTTAATATTATCCAATGTCTAAAGTTTGTATGGCCCATTTCCTGCTGAGGTTTGCCACTGGATAAAATGTCTGCGTGCCAGCAGGTAAGCACCCTCTGCTCTTTAACACGTGGCACCTCCTGGGGTTTCGGGTTTAATCACGTTGGTGTTCGTTTTCGTAGCACAGGTGCAGCAGTGAACAGCAGTGAGAGCCTCCCTCCATCCTCATCTGTCAACGACATCTCATCCATGTCCACGGATCAAACCCTGGCGTCTGACACGGACAGCAGCCTGGAAGCTTCTGCGGGACCCCTCGGTTGTTGCAGGTGACTAGCCGCCTGCCTGCGAAACCCAGCGTTCTTCAGAGGATGATGGAACCTAGGAGGAAAAAAGTGATGGGAGCTAAGAGATGAAAAGAAAGAGAAATAAAACACAGAGATTTAAGTGAAACAAACAAAGAAACAAACAAACAAAAAAAAAATCTTTTCAGCCTGCTTCTCCTACAGAGTTATGTAATGCAGCTAAGCTCAAGTGTGTATTTAACTTATAGTTGCTCTGCTTTGGTCTTCTTCCAGTGATGCTTACTGGGGGGCAAAAGGGAAAAAGGAACTGAAAAAATCCTTTTTTTACCCCCCTCCCCACAAGATGTAAAATGAATGGCTGCAAAACCAGCAACCTGCAACTGTCTTTTTCACACTGGCATGACAAGGTGTGCAGTAGCCACGCTCCACCATACGAGTGTGTGTCTGCCTTCACTGTCTGCTCTGCTGTCTGCCCCGTGAGGCAGGCAGGGATCTCCATGCATTTTTTCCTCACACACATACACACATGTGCCAACAGAATCCTGGCAGTGCATGCAGCTGTGTGCCTGCACATCTGCACAGGCACTTAGTGTGCACTCCACGACTATAAATGGCCCACTCCAGGCGAACTGCTTAACTACATAGGGGATCTTACAGTACAAATTCTATCCGTTTGCTCATTGATGAGGTTACATATGAGGACTTGTGGAAGTGTAAATAACCACATAGAACTGTGGCTCCCTCAGACACTTGAAGATGTAGCACCAAATTTCTGCTGAGAGTTGTATATATATTTTGAAATAATAACCAGTTTTATTGAAAGAAGAAGCCACAGAGCTTCATAGAAAAATGCTAGTTTGTGAATGTTAAGACTTGTTGTTCTGATTTTTAGAGCAGATATGCCAAGATAAGACTGGGTTAGAAGGAAGCACATGTATCTTTGCAAGCTACAGGGAACAAGAATGAAGGGGTTTTGTGCATGTCTAAGCCCAGAAAGGTATCAGTAAGCAACTTTTTCTGTCAATGTTAAGTGAGTTATCATCTTAGGGCATAGATAGGCTCGCTATTTTGAAGTACATGTATGTTTGTAAATTAGAGGGTATGACAGGGTTGGGGAATGAGCAGACTATGATCAAAAGGACATGCACCAACTTGGTTTTATTTTATGTCTAGATCTTTATTAGGTTAGCTAGAGAAAGGATATTTGCAGCTCACTCCCTCTCAGTGTGTGCTTGCAGCTCAGAGGTTGTTTTCCCTTTTCATCATTCCCTTGCAGGCACTTCTGCTACTCAGAGAACAGGCATTCTCTGGGTGCTTTTGGCTCTTCATTTCCTCATGACAAATCAGTGGACTCCCCAGGAAGTTTTGGCATCTGTGTTACACAGAAAAGAATCACAGAGTGCAAGGGTCTAGTTTTCCTACATTCTAACAGCCAAGGTTATCAGCTCGTGCGCTGGCCTGGAAGGGTTGCAGCCAGGGGACTTGGGCAGTTTGGACAAGTTCTGAAGAACCCAACAGTGACTGAATATCAAATTGAATTTGCCAGGTAATAAAGCAGAGGATTTCCCATGGAAACTAACAGCAAGAATGACAAAATTCCACACAAAATTTCAGAACCATTGAATATTTTTTCCAGCCAAAACAGCAATTGGCATTTTCCACTGTGAGGTCATCATTTATCTGAGTTGGAAATTAACTAAAATCCAAGTCGTCTGTCCTTTTACCAAAGTGTGCCATGTAAACTGAAATGAGCTAAATCCTACTCTAATGCTTTTCCAAATGCCAGAGAGAGAAACTGTTTAGACTATTTTAGTGGATATTTTAAATTCACTAATTCTTTAATATTCAAAACTCTACCAAAATAGGACTGTTCCATTGGGTGGCTTACAAGCCTGCCACTCTGTGGTAGGAAAAAAAAAATTCATATCAAATCAGATTTTTTTTCAAAGGGAAGAAAGGGAAGAAGAAAACTTCTGTCCAGGGTGGGGAGAAGGGGAGATAAAAATGAAGAGGATATAAAATAAAATCAGACTTGGTAGGTCTGAGTTGTATCACAATTGCTATAAGAAGTGGGGGTCTTTCCCTGGTATATTTTTGGTAGATTTTTATCAAAATTTTTTTTGGAGAATAAAATTAGGTTGTTAATGTTCTAAAATGTCAGAGCAGTAATTTTAAAAGCAATAATTTACTACTGCTGAATATATTTAGCAATATTCTCTCTTAAGCCATGAAACATCAGGTCATTATTGAGTGATGTAACTCTCACTCCAAAGCCAATGATCATAAAAGTATTGAAAGGTTAACAGCAAAGCTCTGTAGGTATGTAGGCAATAACACCAAGGGTGACTTCTTAGCAATAATTAAATATATCACCTCCAGATTTAATTCACCATAGATACATATTAATAATATTCAGGTAACTAGTATCTACTTTACATTCCTTAGTGTGCACCATTTGGGTGTGTTATTTAAGCAAAACTGCAAAAATATTGCCAGTGTAGACTGTAGAAACTTGGAGTAATCCCAGTTCATTGCCAGTGATGTTGTGGAGATGTGGCATAGGCAATAGCAGAGAAGCCATTTAGAGTAGATGGAGACTTGTAGACCTCCCACATTTGATCTCTTGAAGGCAAATCTGTGCTCTTAGTCCCATGGTATAATTCAGTCCTGTTTGGGTTCATGAGTGCAGGGTGGAGAAGCAGTCATCAGAGCAGGCGTCCTTAGGACTCACAACACAGGGGTTACATAATGAACTTTATTCCCTGATTCTGCTAAGCACCAGGGCTTGTTCAAACATCCCATGGAGACTGTAGGATGCTTACAAAAAATTAACTAGCGTGTGCTTTTGTCCTTTGCTCAGCAGTGATCGACATCAGCATGTGCTTAAGTGCCTTGCTGAAATGGGGCCTGAAAGAATTACTGCATCTCTTTTTGTCCTCAAATCAGTCTCCTTCATGAGAAGCTCTGTCTGGGGCAGGAGACTTGGAGCTGTCCACATTGGACACTAGAAAAAAAAAAAAAAAGCCATCAATGAAGAAAAGCATTAGTTATTTAAAGTTCTGGTCCTTGTATGTCCAAACTGAAGTAGCAGGAATAGCATCCTTCACTTTGCTTTGTGCCAGGAATTCGGTGCTGTCAGCTGATACCTTACAATAACACATGTACTCCTGAATAAAGGATCATAGTGAGGATGTTCTGAGGATGTTTTTAGGGAAATGACTTTTTTTTTCTGATTCTGATTTCGATGCCATCCTGTTAAAGTCTGCTCCCCATTATTCCAAAATTATATTCAGCTTGATAATGATAGATGCTTTCCTTAATTTTGCCATTGATCTTTTAAACCTACTTCTGCTTAACATGTTACTAAATATTGTACGTTGGGAACAATTTTCACTTAATTCTCTGAGGTTTGCATTTGTAAGCATCACTGCCACCAGTGCAGAAGTGAAGGAAATTGGGAAGCCAAAGATCTGTGACAGATATTCCAAGGTATTTAGGCACCATAGGGGGCAATCAGTGAGCCTGTGCCAGAAGTGGCATGACTTACATCATCCTGAATGGCAGCTGGACACCTTGGCATTTCTGAAAATATGCCTCAGAGCCTCTTGGTGTCATAAGTGCCTCAATACCCAAGGGAATTCTGTTCCAAGTGGCTCACCTAAGTCATGTATATAGGCAACAGCAGGGTGAGGAGAATGGCACGAGCATTATCTGTCAGTGCCTGCTCAGAGCACTAGCTGCATTGAGATGGTAGAGAGGAAAATTGCTGCAAAACATCCCTGGTTTTTTTTTTCAGATGGAGAACTTTGAGATAGTATGAGAAAAAAAAAAAAAGAAATAAGTCAGAACAGTTCTTAAAAGACCATCCCTCTATTTTCTTTCTCACTGCTGAGTTTAAACAAGGATGAGGCATTGATTTATTACAAGTTGATGTAAGGTTATGTATGTTTTCAATCCAAAATTTGTCGTAGTTTTTGAAAACAGTCTCCAGATACTGACTTGGTAGCTGCAATAGTATTTTGTGAGCTTTGACTGTATTCCATTAGAATATATCTTCAGAGAGTTCAGATATTTGAGTTGATCACTGTGATTTATGCCAATTGTATTGTGGTTGATGTTCCCCCGTCCTATCTAGAATTCCACGGCACAAATAGATTCAGAGAATATCTTCAGAGAGTTCAGATATTTGAGTTGATCACTGTGATTTATGCCAATTGCATTGTGGTTGATGTTCCCCCCTCCTATCTAGAATTCCACGGCACAAATAGATTCATGAATCATACCAAGTTTGCATTACATAAAACAGACTGAAATTGGAGTGCAAGTATGGCAGTGTGTCAAAAAAAAACCACCAAAAAACCCCACAAAAAAACCCAAACAGCAAAGCTACAGGAAGCCTGATCAAGTTTTCTAAGCCTTAATGCACTGATGGTTTTCCTCTGGAAATCACCAGTTCCTGCAAAGCATTGGCTTCTGAAGGTTACACGAGACAGATGATCATGTCACTATGTCACTCTTCCAAATTTATAAGCAATTTGGTTCATATACATTCCTTTCTCTTCATAGACATTGCTTTACTTTCTAATTCTGGAATAACAATACAGAAGAAATTAGACCTGATGCAGTGCCTTTTGGGAATTTCCCAAAGTAGTACTACTTAACTGATTTGGATTGTATTCTAAATTTGTCAGTGAGCACCAGTGATTTCTTTTCCACCAATTTATTTTCTCATGAAAAACATGCTAATAGTAACTTTTAGAACTGCCTGAGAGAGTCACTTTTAGAAAATCTCCCAAATGTTTTTATTAAAAAATTGTTTTGGAATATGATGGAATTATTGTAAAATGGACTTGGAATATTTTAATTCAAAGTAACTTCTAGTAACCAATGCTAGCTTATATATATTGCAAGCTTCACAGTAGTTCAAAGCACCAAAAACTATTTTAGATTCAGATCTATTTATTTCTATTCAGATCTATTTATATTTCTTCCTTCATGCTTATTTAGAGTTTAAAATTTTCTGTGAATTCAAACATGCAAAAAGAAACAAAGAAACAAAAAAAGCATTTTGCAACAAACTCTGTGCTTCCAGGGAGAGCAATATGAAAGAAAACCTGCAGGAACCAATTAGTTTTCTTTTTAAAGTCTGAGCTAGTCATTCAATTTATGTTTAAGCTTTTCTTTTTCTTTACTTCTGTATGTGTGTGTAGGGAAGAGAGGGTGTTCATATGGATTTGTAGAACCTCTGTTCCACTTGTGCTTGATCCCAGTTGTCAGTGTGGATAAAGAGAGGAATTGTAACATAATCACACATCTTCAAGAATCTGATGGCTGTGCTTATTTGAACTTCCACCACTTTACAAAGGACACAGTTAACTAATCGTAAACTCAAGGTGATCTTTTTCACACACAAACACACACACACAAAAAAAAGAAAATCATTGTGCAGTAGGTTTGAATACTACATGAATATGTAATTGTCTTAATTAGTAAGATGCTTGAGGTATGCAGGGGAATGGTGAATGTGTCATCTTCACCAATGAGCTGGAAAACCAACCTGTCCAGTGGAATTTAGTGGAATCTTCTTAGTGTATTAGGAACTTGCCAGTGGGGCCTGATTTTTCTTTCATATTTGTTGTAGGTTTGGGAGTTTTTTTACTCAACAATTGATTGCAAGAAATGAAATGTTTAACTTAATGCATGTTCAGGCTCATTGGCCTGTGGCAAGTTTGAATTTTAAAGAGGGTTTGATTTGACAAAGGAATGTTGAAAAACTTCAACTGAGGCTAATGGTGCCTTTTTACCTGAGAGGGAAAAGCTGAAAAGCACACATTGAAGGAAGACACAGTCAATTTGGGAAATAAATGTATCCTTACCATGCTTATCATTTCAGACAGGTCTAATTTTCACTGAACAGGGCCATTCTTGTCTTCTGGAAAGCAAGATATTTATAATGTAAATAGCTGTATGGACTTTTTTTTTCCTTCCTCTGTAACTAATATGTAATAATCCAACATGCTATTTCTGTTAAAAACTTTTACAATAAGGCTGCTGTTTGCCTAAATATGGTTGACCTCTGACCTTCTCCTGAGTCAGTGACGTGTTGATAAAGGAGGGTGCTGGAAGTTTCAGTGTACATATGGAATCATGTATATTTAGTAAATTGGGTAAGTGGGACTTACGGCCAGTATACATTAAGCCACAACAGTAATGAAGCTCCAGATCTTAACTAGCAAAAACAACTGTTCACCTTGCCATGTCCATCCTGTAATAAGATCTAAGTTGCACCTGCCTGTAGTTCTGCATGATCAGACTTCAAAGTATAACTAACAAGATCTGTAATGTATCAGTGTTGATAAACGTAGATGTAAACAAGAAAAAAAAGAAAAAAAAAAGAAAAAGAAAAAAAAAAAGAAAAATAACAGAAAAATTAAATAACTTGACCAACAAAAGAAAATCAGCAACAGCTCAGTATCAAGACTGGAAGATGAGACATGTCTGATTTTGTTGCACAGTTATAACTGAAAAGAACAACCGGTGTCAGTCAGCATAAATGGACTACAGTAAGACATTTGTTAAGGAACCAACATTATTTCCATACTGTTTTGTTCTTACCCTGTTTACTTTGAGCATCTGTTGTTCCCTGTGTGTGGCACAGGGGAGAACAGGGCCTCAGTGATCAGTGTTTTATGGGTCAATGTCGCATCAGTGATTTCCGATTTCTGTTTGTTTAGCAATTACTGAACGAAGATGGGACTCTCATGTTCTCCCATGTGTCAAAAGGAATCCTGTCAGAGCTTCCTCATGAGGATACTCTTCTCACTGCTGTCCTGACTCCTGTCTGGTGAATGACTTTGCAGTGTTCCCAGGAAAGAGCCACCACGGGTTCCATGCGGGCGCGTTGTGCGTTGTACTTTCACGGGGGCTCAAAGTCACTCAGGGACAGGACTCAATTGAAGTTTGGTATGTACTCTATGCATGACGCCTATATCACACCTTTATGACCTTATAGTGGTAAAACTGATGATCTTTGCAGATGTGGATTTGGACCATCTTTTTTTTTTTTGGAGGAAAGCTGTCCTTATCCCACAAACCACTCGCTCCTATCCAGAGCAGCTAAATGGAGGTTAAAGAGGTGCAAGGGCCTTCTCGGGACCGTGCCATGGGTGAATTTCATGCTGTTTGAATGTGATCTTGCCAAAAAGCCTGTATATCTAGCAGGGGAGACTGTGACTGTCCTATAAGGAGTGTTTGTGTTGTTTACTTTAAAACAAGCTTTGCTAATTAAAGTAGTGTATTCCGGAGTCTATTTGAATGGCATGAAGGGTATCAATGAAGAAGGTGGAAAGAATGTTCCTACAGCTCTCCTGGCTTCTTGTTTCTTTTCCTCCAGCCCTTTCTAGGGGACACAGATAAAGCAGTAAACATATGGACGTTGCCAGGATTTCTGAATTCAGTGCTGCCTTGGGTGGGCTTTATTTAAGAAGCATCTACAGCACTACAGAAATGTAAAAGTATCTTAAGACATATGAGACTCAGACGTTTTTCTTTGAGTAGCTTTGGAGTCTGGCTGACTGCCTAGGAATATTGGAGGGGGTGGGGGAAATGTTGTTCTGACACGACTGGTCAGAATGAAGAAAATCTGCCAAGTAAAACCTAGTCCCTCTCCCAGCTCTTCCCCAATTAAAAAAATGTAAACCAAAATCAAGCCAACAACAAGAAGCCCAGAAGAAAAACAAACAAAAAACCAATCCCCAAAGTCCCATACTAATTGCAGAGCTAATGTTTGGAAATTGATTTTTCACAAATTTAAACACACTTCATTCTAGATGAAAAAAAGAACGAATAGGAAAGAGATGTATCATTTGGAAAAGATTGCTGATTTTTCAATTCTTGCACAAGCTAGCTATATCCAGAATATTTCCAAGCAAGTCAAACCATAATACACAAAGGACATTTTTATATTTGGACTTATCATGTATAGAGATGAAAATTAAAATCCCAAACAGCTCTCTGCCAAAACAATTTGAAGATGGGAGCTGCAGAAAAGGATGAATTAAAGCTCCGTGTAAGAACTCTAGGGAAAGAAATTCTTATATCTGTTGGTACTTGAATGTTGTTTCAAGCCTACTATGCACAGTAGTACTCTTGTTTTGACTTGCTGTTCTTCTCCCAGTTCCTATGTGCAGAGATTGGCCAAGCTACATGATCTAATAGAAACCTCTGATTTGCAGTGGCCGGGGAATTTTGGCTTTGTGATTCTTGCTGCAAAATGGGAGGGACCCATTTTATATAGGGATCTATTGTAAATCAAAGGCGACTCCAATGAAGGGGAGAGAGAATGATGATGAGGACTCCAGCTTATGAAAGCTAATGAATTACTTTATTATACTATACTATGTACATTTCATCTAAACCGAATCTGCCCTGCACTCACTCTTGCTCACAACTGCTCAGAACTGCACTCATCTCTGATTCTCTCATGGCTGTCCCATGACAGTCCTATACACACACATTTCTTGGCCCTGATAGGCCAAGGGAACAAAACATCCTCACTTTGGGTATACAATCTCCATATTGCATTCTACTTTAGCACAACACAGGCACAGCAAGCAGGATAAGAATTGTGTTTTCCTTCTCCTCTGCTTGTCCCACAGTTTCTCTCTCTTCAGAGGCCGTGTGAATACCACAAGGACCATCTTTTTTGTTTTACTGGGTACTTCTGAAACAATTGAAGGGTCATCTTTTTTTGAGAGGTTTGCCCTTTTCAGGAGACACAACTTTTATGGCCATATTTCAGTGATTTATACATCATGGAGCTCTGAAGCTGTAAGTGTGGTTTAGCTCCCCACAGGCCGTGTGCTGGCCTGAGCACCCCATGTGCGCTGCGAGGCCGCAGCGGGGCCTGCGCCAGATCCATGGAACCCTCTGTGGGGAAGGAGATCAAAGTGCCTCTGTTAAACCCCCCAAGCTCTCTGGCTGAGGCAGACCAAGGGGATGAAGGTCAGTGACCAGCCCTGTGCTCCAGCCATGGACATTTATTGAGCACAGTGCTGGGAGGCCCCTGTGGGTGCGCTGAGACCAGCCCATGGTGCCCTCACGGTAAGTGGGACTGCGTGGTGTGCGTGTGGCAAACTCCCTGGTTTGATGGCAGAGGTGAAGCTTTGCTGCTCCTCTGGAGCCCTCTGCTGAAGGCTGCTCAGTTTTTATTGTTTCTGTGTGCTGATGCTTGGAAAGCAATGATTCTCCATCTGCTCCTCTATGGCTGGGAATCTCCTCAAGTACAGACAGAGACTCCTGTTGCTTTTCCCTCTCCCAGCCCCTCTGTTAATGGCAGAGCTTAGAGCCTGAATGGCAAAACTGCTTGGCCTCCAAGAAAACATCATTTCCTGTGCAATGGAAGAAGCCAGGGAGAAGGTTTAGCTGGTGAATTAATTCCAATTTCCTAACATATTTGTCTTATTTTGAAATTGACTGCTGGGAAGAAGTGTTGTTTGTCACCTGACGCTTCCATATGAAGTTCTGCCCCATTCCAGGAGCACTTACACATAAAATTTTATCCAGGAATTAGGGTCCTGGATAAAATAGCTCCCTTTCTGAATATGTCTATTTAATGGATTGACTGGGGCTTTTGTTAAGTAAGTCCCATTATGGCAAATGGTTGATTGTTGCTGTCTGTAAGATTTTAGCCTTTCTTGCATCATTAGCCTGTTACTAACAATGGGGGCATTTAATGTTCCTCCAGGCTAAATTTAAAATGTGTGAAGTTATTCCCACTCTACTCCCCATCTGCCAGTGGAAAATAGGGGAAATTATTTTTGATACTTACAAACCCATGAGGAAGAAATAACAAAGAAGCAGCTAATGCAACAAAATTACCTTTCTATTTTCCAGAACAGTTAATGGCTTAAGGTGTAGATGAGGTAAAAAAAAAGACCCCTTTCTGCTGTTAATGTCAACTAGGTAGAGATGTGTCTGATGTTACAAGATTAAACTGATAGTAATTAACAAATTAATGGCAAATCCTATAAAAATGTCTTTGAGTCTTGATTTGCCATCAACAAATGTTCAGTAAGACTACCTCTGGAATTTTTTGCTTTGGAAGATACATTTATGTCTATGCTTTGATGCATTTGTCCTCAGCATTCTCTAGACAATATCCCTGCTCTTGGAATCATCTTATCTTTTCAGTTCAGTTGCATTATCTTAGAGGGAAAAGGATATGTTTTAAGTGTATCATCAGAATGCTAAATCATAGCTAGAATGAATGTTCATTTTTTGGTTTTCTTATTTTTTTTAATATGAATATTTGTCCAGGATGCCCTAATAGTGAAAACCTCACCAAGGGTGCTGTTAAAGGTGCCTACCCCACATCTGTTTTCCAGAGAGCAGTTTGCCTTTCAGAGAAAGATTTGTGGATATGGGGGTTTGGGGGTAATGGAGACTCTTTGTGATGTCAGTCTCAATTCAGACTTAACAGGGTTTGAACACAGGTAAATTCAGAGTATTAAGAAAAGGAAAAGCTCTCTTTAATAAAATTGGAAGTACTGTAGGGTCCAGCATGTCACTGGGTGGACTAAAGGATGAAGTTCTGGTTTTAAAATCAAAAAGCATTATGAGAAGTAGTCCAGGAATCAAACCTAATGTCTGAATCCCACTGATTTCAGAGTTCCAAGCAGTCAGAACATTGTCCAAATTTGTTTTCAAAATCCTAATGCCATGGAACAGACCAGAAAGTACACCTATGTTCTCAAAGCAGGAGTAGTCTGAGGATTTTAGTGCATGGCTTTCTGCAATGACAGTTAGTTGAAGGATTATTGTGATTCTCTACATAAAGGAAAACGCTAATTTTTGGCAAAGTGCAGAACTCCCATGTTTTTCATCAGAAAGGAGAAAAATAACATCTTGAACAACACTGCAACTCAATTCCATGCTGCTGGCTGCAGGTGGGTCAGTGGGATGATGCTGGTCAGGTTTCAGCACACTTGTACTCATCAATTTTAGCTTTCTGACATTTTGTCACAAGCACAAGAGAGGGTTAGTGGACAGAACAAATTACAACATGCATTGCTAAAATAATTCATCTGCCAACGTTGTCATGTGATTTCTGCAATACATGAAGGCTGTTTTAATTTCCCTTCTTGGCCATAATTATGAGCATGAGCAAACTAACAGGACCACCAAGCCATCCATCACTTTTAGTGCTGGATTTCTAAGCAGTTATCACACACACATGTGCTGCAAAAAATTTACTACCACTGTTGTGACACTAAATCCAGGACTGTGAACGTACATCGAGTTTGCACTGTGTTGCAACCAATTCACAGGAACATCCAGCAACTGGGGAGGACGAAAATAAATTTTAAAATCCGAATGTGCAGTGTTACAGAAGGAAGACAAGGAGCTTGGTTGTCCCAGCTCTGTGTTAGATCAGATCCCTCACCTTACTTAATGTCACACTCGTCTTGCTCCTCTGAATGCGGTATTGCAGAGCTGTAGCAGCAGAGCAGCCTTGGAATTTTTCTTCACTCTGCTGGTGTGCCACAGACACAGCTCCCTTCAGCGAGGAGGACGCACGGTGCAGGTGAACAGTGACACCTAAAGGCACAAATGCACTCAAGGCTCCAGCAAGGGCAAACTTCAGCGAGCTCTTCAGCCTATAAATCATCAGCTTGTTGGATTTCTTCTCCAGCCAGATGGACCCTGGACAGTTCATCGTGGACTTAATGGTCTGGAGCATTTCTTAGATGCTCCAGGTTTAGGGACAACACATAATTCTACTTTTTCAGTAAGTTTTTGTTAATTTTTTCTTCCCTTTCCAATAGTTTTTCTGTATGGTAGAGTGTAAAAGGCTCCCTGTAGCTCAGGGGAAGACAAGAAAGGTGGTCAAGTGAACAGAACTGAGGGGTAGAAGAGAGTGGTGCTTAAACCAGTTGGGGGTCTGGGTAGATTTAGGCACCCTCAGTCTCTTTAAAACTGTTTGGAGTCCTGAAAGTAAGAGGCCAAAAAGAATTCAGACAATTACCTTTTATGCATTTTTAACTCTTTTGTCTGTGACCAACTAGAAATTATGTAGTGGAAACTTCTTCCAACAGAACATGCAAAGCTGCATCCAAATAGATAATTTATGTTAGGATATTCCTCTTCCCTTTAGATAGCTCAACCATCAGACAGCAGGACAGCTGGACAGCACTGCCATTTTGGGAAATTCCTTTGTGTTGAGTTATTTTCAAACCTACGCTCTTTTTGTTTTCATGTTCACTTTAACACAAAGGTATTTTCTGGGCAATTTGTGCCAGTGCCTTATCACTCCCACAGTAAAGAATTTCTTCCCAATATCTTAACCTAAACCCATCCTTTTTCAGTTTAAAGCCACTCCCCCTTGTCCTGTCCCTGTCCTACCTTAGTCCCCTCCAACTCTTTTGTGGGCCTCTTTAGGTACTGAAAGGGGCTCTAAGGTGTCCCCAGGGCCTTCTCCTGTCCAGGCTGAACAACCCCAGCTCCCTCAGCCTGTCTCCATGGGAGGGGTGCTCCAGACCTCTGATCACCTCCATGGCCTCCCCTGACTCATTCCAATGAGTTCTGAGCTGAGCACTCCCAAGCTGGACACAGCACTGCAGATGGGGTCTCACCAGTACCACCAAACTATAGAGATCAATCTTATCCTAATATTAATTAATTAATAATTATCCCTTACCTCTATAATGACTTGTTTAGCAGTGGAAACAGCCAATGACTACTAGTAATAGGCTAAACTTTCATTTAAATCTGTACAATTGAACCTGCTGCTCCCACATAGAGCAAACATTTTAAAACTTACACATCTTGCCAAGTGATACAGCTTTTCATCTTCTGTTTTATGCTGTAGTGCATTTATTTATTAGAGGCTACTCCATCAGCTCAGGAAATGATTTCTCTTAAAAATAATAGCATTCAGTAATTATCACATCTCTCATTTCACCATGTCAGAGAAGCCATTTGAAATGATGATCACATGCAAATTCCTGCTACATTGCCTGCAAGAAGTGTATTACAAGTAAAGAAAAAAATATTGTAGCATTAACATTGCAATTTTGCTATGAGGAGCTAATGATTTGCACTAACTAGTGAAGTCCATGCAAGAAATTCATATTGTCATCGATTTGATGTTTGAGGTGGTCTAGAGTTAATGTTCAGGGAACAGGTACATAACACAGCAAATGCACACAAGAGAACTCTCTTTTTTTCTTCATTGAAGAGGAAGAACAGTCAGAGTAATAACAACATAGCCACTAACTGAAAAAGTGCAATTCATTCAACAAGCCAAATGAAAAATATTTCCTTACCAAACTTTTTTGTAAAATAGAATCCAGCAAGGCCTGTCTCAGGCAGTGAGTTTCTGTCAGGTGTTTCTTCAAGCAGGAATTACCTCTTATCTGTGCTATGTGTGTGTGAGTTAGTTGTATCACAGTGCTTCGTATGTTCAAAGGCAAGTTAGAAAAGTAAATGACTTTGCATGTAGGCAGCAGTTCATGACAATTAGTGTGGTGTAAGGAGAAAATATCCCTGGAAACATTTTGGCACAATAGCTTTTTCTTTTTTTCTTACAACACAACACTGAAATAAGGGTGTATTCTTGCCCCCAGGTCCCAGCAATGCAGAGGATATTTTATGTTCTCTTTCCTCCACTTTTTTTAACTGCTGAGGAGCACAATTATTTCAGTAGCATTAACAAAACCATCTACCACAGTGGCATTTTTTTTGCAATAATCAACCCAAATGAACTGATATACTGGACTGATGAGTAGCTGGTTGAAACAGCCCTGATACTACAGGCAATTAGGTTGCCGATGCTGTGTTCAGCATTTTGATCTGATGAATAAATACCTGACAACCTGACAGCCAGTTTCAGTCATCACTCTTTTAGGAAATACCAAGTTTAATGAGCATAATGAACAAAACAACACCTGCAAATGGGAAACAGTCTCCCTGTAGGCAAGTGGCTGTTAATAACACCAAATCAGAACTTCACCTTCAGCCAAGGTCAGAAGCTGGTTAAATGCCACGTGAGGTTTTGGAGCTTTAGGCTTTTGTTACCATGTGTAAGATTACCCCTAAAACAGGGTACACACAGGAAGGCACATCAGGGTAAGGAAAGAGGGAGAGCTGGGAGTGGCCAACACATTGTCCCACTGTGTGAATACAGGTGTGATAGTTTTGCACCTCAGAGAAGCAGTGGATTCCCCATCACTCCATGGCAGGAGGAGTTCTTTGATTCTCTGTGGTGCTCTGTGAACAATTGCTGGTTTGGTGGTTGTGGCCTTTGATGCCAAATAATTTGACTTGTAGGTTTTGCTTCAGTTGGTAACATAATATTTTCCCTGAGGTTCAGTAGTGGGAACTGGAATGTTTATTGTCACACAGGCTAAGAAGTAATCCATGCTTTGCCTGTGGGAGGCCTCTTCTAACAAACTCACACGGTTCTGACCTACCCATTCAAAGAGTTTCAAAATTAAAAGACTAAGGCAGGCAGCTCTTAAGGCTGGGAAAGAAAATTACTGTTCTTCCACTGAGCAGGACTTAAAATAGCAATTAAAAGGACTAATGTGACAGTGAAAAAGTATGGGAGGTATATCCTATAAAGTACCCTTTAAAGTTTAGCTCTTTCCCTCCACACTAAAATCTTGTCTTGGCCTTTCAGGACAAAATGCTGTAGGAGCAGTGTTCACTAGTGAGATGCATTAGTCTCTTCCTCATCTCAGTCATGGATATCACAGCAGAATAGAGCTAAAACCTCCGTGAGAAAGGGAAATTCAGGTACTTGCTGCACTAATTTCTGTGCCTCAGACCTCATGTGTACATTCTCCTTCACTAACACCACTCACTCAAGATCCCCTCTTCAAACAAAAACTCCTCCTTCACTGTCTAAGAGGAGATTTGGCTGACCAAGGTCAGAATCAAGGTCAAGCCTTATACAGAGATGAACACTGAGAAAGAAACTCCTTATCTGGTGAGGCTTAAGTGTAATTATTTTCTGTAATGTAACTAAATAAATAGCAACTCAGATGGTTTTGGCTCATTTTTTTTTTAACGGATAGTGACTGATTTTTTTGTGTGTGTGAGAAGGAGTTAAGTGCAGTTTCTCTACAGTAGTATGGTGCAAGAGTCTGACAGCTCCATCTTTTTCTCTGCTCCCTGCAATCCAACTGCCACCAGATTTTCAAAAAAGTATAATAATTTCAGAAAATTACTTACATGTGTCTTCCATCCTGAACTAATTATATTTCTTTTTAGAAGAAAAAACCAAAAAGGGGCTCAAGATTTTAAAATTTTTCTCTATGGATAACTCTGTATGTGACTTAAAAGCAAGTCTTTGAAATCAGTCATGCACTTTCACCTCTCAAGCCTTGCTTTGCAAGGGTATCATTATAATCAAATGAAGTGCAGCCATGTTTGGCAATTGCACTGTGGAAGACAGAGAAGTAAATGAAAAATACTTTGTCTTCCAATGTAGATATACTGGATATAGTCAATTTCTGTGCTGTGGCAATACTCTGGTAGTAAACACTTGACATGATACCATATTTTCAGCCACTTCTTTTACAGGACAATTGAAGATTGAGTAATATACTGAAGGAGAAAATAATTTACTGCCAGGGTTAACTCTATTTTGTTTATTTTCAAATACTTTGATATTGGGGAATAGCATAAAAATGTTGCCTATACTTACTCCAGTGCTTTGATTACAACTGGGTTATTTTAGCTACTGAAATCCATTTACAACCACAAGTCACTTTGTCTTTCCTCCAGACATTGTTCATAAATACTTTTTATACAAAGCTGTGACTTTATTCAATGAGAGATTTGATTAGAATGGAAATAGGAAGGTACTCTCAGTATAAAAAAAAAAAAATTCGTATTTTATCTTGGTCATTTGTTTTCTTGTAATTTTGGTTAGGATACTAGATATAAATGAAATGTCTAGCATTTCCAACCTTTGGCTGAAGTTTCAACACCACCAGGAAATTAAATCAGGTTTTATTGAGGGAAATCTCATTCTGTGTTGGCATTAGATTTTTACAAAACTATTGGTGAAAACAGCACAACTTTAAGGTTGTACACTTGCATAATGGCTCTGTTATCCACAGCACCACGGGACTCCCTGCTTCTCTTAGCTAGAAGTGCTACAAATCAGAACAGGCCGTCTGAGGGTGTTATTTAATCAAGCTGCAAATTCAGTCTCCAACATTTGGAGCTAAACTTCCCGAGATGGCTACAACTCCACTTAAATCATGTGCAGGAATTCAATCACCTCCCTCTTCCCTACCTGTTTTTATCAGAGACAAGAAGTTGTCCTAGGGGTTGCAAATAACAACACTATGATGTGCATTAAATTACTTTTTTATGCTGATGAAGCAAATAATTTTTTATTATACTGCACATAGTGTGAAATAAATTTGATTGGACCTCCCTGCACTTAAGAATCTGTAAAGTTGGATATCATCTCATTATAAATTATAACAAGTTAGCTTGCATACCTACAGAATGGAGAAACAGAGGTAAGGGATTTGTTATTAACTCATTTATGGATGCTAAAGCACGCAGAAGCCAGCAAGAGAATGCAGGTAAATTTAACTACCACAAAAGTAAAAGAGGGTACAGAGGAAATACATCCATGAAAATATTTTGTATGAATAGTACTGGAATTTCAGCTACACCTTCTGCTTATTTAAACATCATTACAGGACCATGGGGTTATTGCTGAAACCTGCCTGTTCTGGAGTTGGTCACAGCATTCATGTTAATGGTGTGCTACCTGTGCCAAGAAAGTGCAGCTTCACTGCAAGTACTTGAAACAGATTATATAGAATATAACCCAGGCTAAACACCCAAATCATGCAGACAGCAAAATATTAGACTGAAAGATTAAATAGCATGCTAATTTCAAATGCATTTGTGAGACTATCTGCTTTTGTTCATTATTTGCTTTAACAATGAAACAGATGAACAGGGCGAAAAGGGAGCTGCTTTGTTTCCTTCAGACCAGAACAGATGCACATCACATGCTGCAGTCCTTTGTGTAAAGAAATATATTGTAATCTGCAACATTCCCAAGACAAAATGAACAAAATCAGCAGAGTTTCAGATTTCTTTTTTTGAACATTTAACTACTTGTCTGTGGAACAGGTTTGCAGTAAATCATGTTTCTGAGGCAGAAAAGAGTACCTGCAGTGTTAAGGCACTTATAAGTGGGCAAGTACATTGATACCTGCTTTTGGATATCCATTTTGATAGCATTCCACAATAGAAAGCTTTCCAGAAGTGTCATAAAAAATATCCTCTGAGCCCCTTCTTGGGTAATAATGACACAACCAATGCTAACAAAGACGTCAGTCTGTTTTAGCAGGCACAGTTAATCAGTGCAACTCCATTGCCTTCAGTGGCAGTATTTGTGGCAGTATCAGTCAATTAACTTACTTGGAATATCTCCTTTCAGAGAAAAACCACACTGAATTCCATCTTCTAAAACAGAATAATTCTTATTATGTTTCCTATGCTTCATACCGTATTTGAACATCAGAGGTATTAGATAGAAAGACAAATGGCATTGGAGTAGACTAATGCACTTCAAACAAAAAAAATGCTTTGAAATTATATCTTCTCTGTATAAAATAAAGTGGATGCTGCACCATTGGTGAAAGCAACTCCCAGCCTGAGCAGGACAGAAAAGAGATGGAAAGAGATGAGCTGGTGGATGGAAATATACAGAATGTTTCAAGTCAAAAGATGAAACAAGTCTGTAGAGAATTACAAACCCATGAGCAGCAAGCATTACTTGAGCAAAAAAGGCAACCAAGAGTGAAGTCACCTCATCTGCACTCCTGGAGAAAGAGTGTGGACAAGCCACAGAACTGTAACCTCCCCGGATCTGGGAATGTTTAGGTTCCGAGGGCAGGTCACATGGACGTTTCATGTGGGGCACTACTAGGAGTCCTTTATCTCCAGTGAAGTCTCCTGCACCATATCAATTTACACCAGGGAAGGAGACTGAGCTGCAGGGATGTAACAGGAAACCCCTGCTGTAGGTTGGAGTGAGGTGAGAGGAAGTTAATGTGCACAACTCAAATGACTGCTGATTTGCTGATGGCTCATGTACTTAGTGTTTAAGATCCCCATACAGGTTGCTTTGTTTCTTAATTTTTGCTCGAGAAAGTGAAAGGACAACTCTTAACCACAAAGGATTTGGGAATTAAAAAATACTTGCCCACAGAGTGAAATTTTGAAAGTGATTCCTTTTTTTGCCTTTTCCAAACTACATCATAGACTGCTTTGGTTCTCCCTGGTTTTCTTTTGGTAAGTACCTCTCTTCTCAGTAACATCTTATACATAGCAACACTCAAAGGACTCCAATTTAAGGCCCAACAAGAAAGAAAATTTTGGTTTTTCTTACTTGCCATCTATATGTACTTCTACCTCCCAAATTTGGGGGCCTGCTCATGGAAGAGCGACCACTGCATTTGGCTTGGGTTTGCAGTCACTTGGTCTGCTAGAATAATGTCAAATACCCAAAGTACACGGGCTCATATTTAGTTATACAGCTGCTGATCAGACCACTTAAAAAATAATTTCACAGTTTACATACAGAGAAGTCTTAAATTAGAGGGCAGACCTCTCTGGCTAAATCCTTCAGAAACTTTTGAGCTAATGTAGTTCCAATTCTCAGCCTCGTTCCACTAACCAGGTAAGTTGAATATTGTGACACTGACCAGCCTACTGTCAAAAAGAAAACCTTTGATTCATATTAAAATTGAGTAATGTCATGTCAGCTTCTCTTTCGAATAAAGAAAAATTACAATATTGGAACCTCTCAGGCTTTCCTAGAGAAAATACACTGCTCATATTGGAATAGAGCAGCCATACCAGTAGGGAATATAAATCTAAAAAACTATTTTTAAAATACTAATATTTTTCTCCAGGAACAGATAAATTCTGCAATTTTCAGCAATCTTCAGAGAAAATTATTTCAATAAGTTATATTTTTATTCCCACTATTATACAGCTTAAAAAATATGGGGTTTTCCCCTCTGGTGATTTCATACCTAATGCATTCCCACAGTTATCTAGCAATGATAATTTCACTAAGATTAAAATAAGAAATGAAAAATATATTTTTTTCATATTTTGTTTCCTGAATGTGCAGAACATATGGCTGAGTTTGCTTGTTCAAATCTCTGCCTGATAAGCCTTAGAGACAATGGGTCTATCTAAAAGTTGTAGAGGAAACAATTGACGCCAGAGAGTTTCCTGTAACAGAAGAGAGACTTCTCTCCAGGCACATTCAGCTAAGGGCTTGATCCAATAGTACAGCTTAACACTCTTATTTTAGGCTTCCTTTTAAACTCTCATTCAAACCAGGTAATTTAGAGACAGATTTGGTCACACTGAATTTGAGTGCATTCCCCTGAATTATTTTTTTTCCTATTAGTCTGCTGTCCTTGAAGTTGTCAGGGTACATCTCAATGGACCTCTGGTACATGAGGGTCAGAAAATATGCTGTGGCCTATATTTTTCTCTGTAAATAATGGCAGTTTCCCAATTCTGACCTCAGGTAGACTGACTATGATATGTACCACAGGGAACTAAGTGTTATTTGTAGTTGTGCAATACATAATCCAAGTCATAAAAGCACTCTATTAATGACAACTTTTTTTTTCCTCCATCTTAAATTGGTAATGTGGTTATGATTTGCTGTCATGGCATGCTGTGTGATTTGGACATATCCCTCCAACATTTTTTGCATTCATGGTAGGTGTGCCTTCCCTAGAGCACTATGATTTTCTCTTTCCATGCAATGGGATAAATTACATTGAGATGTTGACAATACCATCAAATCCTAGCTCAAGAAACAGAAAAAAAGATTCCATGTTTCTCACTTAGATGAAAAGGTAATATTTTCAAAATCTTCTTTTATTTTAGAATTAGATTATTCTTAACACCAGTGGTGATAAAAGACAGAGAATATCTCATGGGTAGCTGTGTTATTATCCAAGCACCACGTCACAGATTGTCCCTTTCAGACACCGAGCAAGCACTGGAGTTAGCAGACTTTCCTCTTGCCAGCTGTACAGTTCTGTCCCTGTTCACTGATGGCATGGAGTCCTGGGGTTAACATTGAAGAGAAGGTATTTGAAGTGCTTGTGAGTTTAATGATACTATAAAAAGACCCCATGCTGTTGCTTCAGTTCACCCTGCATTTCTCCCATTAATGGATTCAGCCAAAGTTGTGTGGATCTGATGATGCCTGATTGTAATTGACATAAGAAGATGCATCCCTGAGTGTAAAGCAGCCGGATTTTAATTAGTCATGTGATAAGTAAGGACATGTGGTATATTTTGTGCTTGGGTTTTTAAAAACACAAGCTGCCAAACAAAAAGAATGAGATACAGTTTCTTTGGTTTTTAGGTGGCTCCTGCACGCTAGGTAGTATCGAGTCAAAGAGTGGCAACTTCAGAACAGCAGAGGCTACTCTAAAGATACAACATTCTTATGCTCTGACTGCATTTGTACACACTAAATTTGCTTGCAAATGTAGCCTGAAATGCTCCTTGTGTGCAATGCCCTGTAATTTTTAAACATGCTGAGTAAAGATTTTATTTAAAAGCATAAAGTAGTGGTTCCACCATAAGGAAGTACTTTACAAAGAAGCCCTTTGAAATTTAAATAAGATAGTCTTCTACCGAACAATCTCCACAGTTGCAGGGAGAAAAGGGCATGTTTTAAATTAAAAAAAAATACAGGACTCTCTATGGAAGGTAGTAAGTGAAAATAGATGATTAACTACTGCTATATGTAGCCAGAGGAAAACCTTCCAGAAGAGCAAGGGTCTGATTCCTTCTGACTACCAGCTCTTCTGGAGGAAGAATGTGGGATTGGGAACCAAAGCTTTACACCAAGTCAGCACTTTGCACCAAGTTTTCTGCATAACCCTGAATATATCAAGCCATGCCTCAGCTTTTTTTTCTTTGAAATGTAGATAATTTTACTCTTCCATGTGTTGTGAGATTTAGCAAATCCCATATAGCCACCTGCTTTGAAACCTTCAAGAGGCAGGAGTTAAAAATGCCAAAATATTATCAGGCATACATAAAAATATATAATTAGTACTATAAAGGCAGAATTGAAAATTAAGCAATTCATTAACACTTCACCCCAATTGTCAAGTGTTTCCTTCACAGGGATTAAAGGATGACCTGTCTCTGAGAAGTAAGAAACTTTTCCAAGGGCGTGTTTCTGTTACAAATTGTTTCCTGTCTCTGCTTGTTCTAAAAGTAATTTATGGCCAGGAGATACTAAAGAAATTTCTCTTTGGGGCTAATAACTTTTAGCAAATCTGTTTATGTTTCAAGTTGTGGAAATACATAGTACAAAAGAAGCATGAGGAAGACTGTCCACACTGCTCCATCTGCTTTGTGCTTCAAAAATACTTTCCAGTTAACAAAGCAGTAAAACATTACTAAGAGAAGCAGTGTGACACAACTAAATGGAAGCTGGAAAGAATTGTCCAAAAATTATTACATAATTATATTAATCAATATAATTTTTTAAATCACCAAAATATGAAACTTTCAAAAGCTGTTCACATGCAATTTTCACAGAAGTCAGCTAGAGTGGCTGGCCTGTGTATTACTAGAGATAAAATTTACCAGGATGAAGGGATGCCATTCACTCTGTGGGAGGAGTTCTCTTCTTCAAAAGTATTTCTTTCTTTTTAAAAGACATTTGATTTAAAATCCATGAGAGCAAAACTAATTGATAATGACTTTTGCAAGAAAAGAGTAAAATTACCATGAAAGCTTGGTGTTAATAAGCAATTAAGAAAGCAAGGTAAAATCCTGATAAAAATGCTTGCACAAATGCAAAAGCACATACTTATTATTGCTTATTATTCCAATAAAATTAAAAGCAATCCACTTCAGTGGGTGAAACTGTTTGAAAAGGTTAACTTCTAGGGTGGAACTCTGTCCCTTCAGTATGACAAAACAGCTTTTTACCTAGTCAAAACAAACTTATCATCAGATACCTCTGCACATAGCTTTTAAAAGCACAGTTTTGTACAAAAAAATTTTAAAAGTATATTAAATTAATCCTTATTATTACATAGGACACAAGAAAACTTTTTGGTGAAATTAGTTCACAGCTTTTTATGGCAAATGTGAATAGAAATATAAATTACAATGGTTTATAGAGTAAATAGGTGTCACAGTAATTGTCAGCTACAGTCAAATTATGGTCACTGTAACTTCAATGCAAAACTGGACTAGTTCCACAGATTTCAATGTAATTACTCTGGAACAATTCTGGTAGAACTCTTGTGGAGAATGATACCCTTAAGTGATTTTCAGGCAGGCAGAAGAGATTTCTAGGAGTATGAAAAGAAATTCAAGCACCATTACTGCGAGTACAATATTTCAGTGTCATCAGATATATTTTCTTATTTTTGTTTTCTTCTGACTCTTTGATAGCTCCTTTAGTAGTTTATACAGGGATTCTACTTCTTTAATTCTACATTTCTCTTGCTATGTTCTCCCGGAGTCTATCTCCAAACTTTTTTTTGCTGGTTTTCCAAAGCATTTAATTACTCAACAAACATGTTTGCATCAGCCAATCTTATTATTATCTCTTCATCCACAGATATTTTCACCTTTACTGAAATATTTCATCACCTGTAATGTCAGACATTTGTTTATGTACCTTTGGCTGCTACTAGGAAATGCAAGGACCCTGGTATTGCCTCTGTAAAGACGGCACTGGGAACATAAAAAAATCATGAAGAAAATATTGAGCACAATTTTCAGGACCCAAGAGTTTGTTACATTGTTGCTACAACCAGTGTCCCTGAGTGAATGCTATCCATAACAGAAACTGAAAAAAAGAAAACCTTACAGATGTCAACAATCAGTGGTAAAAAAGTTAGGAAAAAGAGGGTTGAGTTATGTTAATTTGGTTTGCTAACTTTTACTGGATTTACCACCTTTTAAAGAAAAGCACTGCAATTACTACATTCAGATCTCATCCCTTCCAGTTAGGCTTAAGATCCCCCATCTGAATATGCACATATTTGCTAGTCAAAAATAGCAAAATCATGCAATCCTTAAAGATGAATATGAACAACTTAGTTTCCAGCCATTTCTGTCACCTTAGCAAAAACACCCGAGGAATTCCAACAGCTCGGGAAGAGTAATAAAGCCATGCACACACTGCAAATGTTGGATTGTTTGCCTGCAGACAGCCACCTACTGAAACTGTCATTGTGCAACTTTCCTTGCATGAAACCAAAACCCAAAAACAAATTTGGGGATGACCCCCAAATCACAGAACTCACCACTAGATAAAAAGCATTTCTTGTTGACCTGTGAGTACTGAAGATCACAGCCAAACAGAAAGCTGTCATTTGTACAAGTTACTTCTTCTCTGTTTGAGGGAGCCATGGAGCTCTCAGCAGAAGCTGTGCTATCACTTGCACACAGGATGATGCCAAGTTGCATTACAGCAAGAGGAATGAATTGATTGAAGACAAACACAATGCTTGTAGATGCTGGAGAGCTACAACAGAAGAATATTCAAAATCCACAATGCCTGGCCTTTACAATTTGGTCAGCAGAGAGATGTCAATTATAGAGTTATAGAAATAATAGAAACACGAAAATTTTGGAAAAAAAAAAATCTTTTTTCTCTGTGCCCCCCTGTGCCCCTGGCAACTTGTCTAGACTTTGGTCTGTCCCTCCATACAATCTAGCTACTGTTGATGTGAGAGCCTTTTCTTCCAAACAGGCTGCAGTCTGGGACAGCCTTTGTGTATTCCTCAGCCTTGGTGACCCTTCATCTCATTTCAAACCTCAGATGAAAACAAGTCCTTTTCTCCTACTCTCCTTACACATTCTAATGTCTCTCTTCCGCTTCTCTGATTTAACTCTTCACTGTAATATTCCTGAACAAAACCTTCATTAAGATAGACTCCAAAGTTAAATGCAGAGAGGGCCAGTTCAAACAAGTAGTTTCTGTCTGGGCAAGATTGTTCTCTACTGTATATTTACTACTATTTCAACCAGTCTGGTTTTAAGTATCTAGAGCTAATTAGCTCCTGTAAATTAGATTTTCTTGAAGATTATCCTCAAGAGCTAAAAGTCTTGGTGTAAGAACTACTTTCCTAGTGAACTTCCTTTTTTTTTTTTTTCCTACAAGATACCAATATTCCCAAATATATCTCATGCCTCTTTTTTTTTGCAACAGTGATGATATAGGGCCAACAGGAGCACTGGCACAGACTTCACTGGCACTAACCTACAAATAGATTTTATTGCAGATGGGGACTGAAAATACTTCCTCCCACTGGCACTGAGCCTCATCAAATGTTTGTAGGCAGCGTTTTCCCTATCTCTTGATTGTCATTTAGCCAAAGAATATAAAATGGCCAATAGTTCTAAAGGCATCTGTGAATCAAGCTGCCAAAGTTCAGATACCACTTGTTCTGTACTTTTTGAAAATGAGGTCCCCATTTGTGCACCAAAACAGGGAAACACCCAAAATTAATTGTCGCTTTTGAAAATCCCAGACAGTCACTGTACTGTCTTAATATTTTCCAGAGATTTAATCTTTGTGGGAGCTATTTCCTTTTGCTGCTTCTTTCTGAGCCACTCATGTAATTTGCTTAGGATCTTTTAGATAATATAAGGACAACACCTAATACAGACAAACAGAATGTGCTTTCTGGGCCAAGTGTGTGAATTACTGTAAGATGCCCCTATGTTGGGCTTTTTTCTTTTTTCTTTTTTATGGCTTTCATTAATCACAAGGTTTGAATTGTCAGACTTAGTCTCCCTCTAAACTGACCTTTACATGTACACTGCAGCAGGCCACACAATTTTTGGTTCTCAGTTGCCTACACTCTTGAGCTTAAGGGATGATTCTGTCCAGTTTATGTACAGGTTTTGTCCTAGTACACAGTCGAGGTGTGGCCAGACATGCATCCCAAACCAGGAACTTGGAGGTGCTCTTGAACCTCCCAGTTTAGGCATAGATAGAGACCCAACTTTGTATTAAGGAAGTTTTAACATGAACAGTAGATAATATAAATTGGCTTTTTTTGTTGTTGTTTTTTTTTTTTTAAGCAAAGTTGCACTACATTAAACATAAGCTATAAGTAAATGATGCAAGATTTTGATGGTGGAGTAATTGGAGGACATTTATTTACCAGACAATCTCTTCAGAGGAAAATTTAATGTTTGCATCTCTGGTTAGCATGGAAACTTCCTCGGAACAGCTAAGGAAAAAGTCACACTCAGGAATCTCTTAAGTACTGGAATGTCAATCTTTGCAGTAAATGCGTTGTGTTCACAACAAATCCAGAGGCACCACACTGACAAAAGCCATTTCATTTTCCCACAGTGGAGGCATTCCAAGGCATCAGTCTTTGTGCACACGCTACGTCTTTCTTTTAGCCAGTGATGTAAGAAGTTTCTAAAGTAATGGCATTGTTTTCCATGTATTTGCATCCCTGTAAAATGCACAGTAGATGAAGATGGTAATTATATTTTTCATTGATCCTAAGCTCCAAGTTTCCTTGTTGAAATGTTTAATTAAAAATATAATCAAATAGTCTAATGAGATAATTGTTAAGGCATTCACATACATTTGACAAGACCAAGGAAAATGCTGTCCCAAACAGATGCTCATTAGGAGAATGAAGAACAAGGAAATAAATCTTCTTTTGAGGAAAGTAAATTACAATCAAATTTACAGTCTTTTAAGGGAGATGACTCTCTGGGGAGGAGACTTGTATATTGAGAGGTGTGTTCTAGTACAAGTATACAATATTTACTGGTTATATAGGTTGGGTTTTAACACCTCCCCGAGTCCTGCTTCATTCATTCTGTTTCCTTGAGTTAATAATGCACCTTTGCAGAAAATCATATTCCTACAAAGAATTCTTTCTGTGGCCTACCTTCAAATAAAGTGAAGACAGAATATATAGTGGCATGGGTTAGGTCCACTATAAATTGGTTTGAAGTGTGGAAACAGAGTTTTAAGATGAAATCTATTACAGATCATTAACATATTAAAAACTCTCTTTCAGTGAGACAGTGACCTGTAGAAAGAGGAGGTGCCATAGAATGTATAAATGTACAGGGACCAAAATGAGCTCCTTTTGGGAATGTGCATACCAATACAGTCAGTTCACCTTAAAATGTAAGCAGATAGTTATCAACTTAAAGAACTTGTATTACAAGAAAATTATATTTAAATTACATAACTAACAAGCTCTCAGATTACTGTAGCCTCTTACTATGTAAATTAGTTTTACTACTCATGTTTATTTTTGTTATGATTTACACAAAGTCCCTGACACTATTAGTTATGGCAGACTGACTTTTATGCTGAGTCCTTAACACTTTGGTTAAAACAAAGCAATTGGTATTTTACTAGGAAACAGTTACAGTCAAATATTTTTATTTACTTTAAAGCGACTGCTCTCACAATGTTTTAATTTTTTTTTTTCAAACAGAAATTACTCTTCCAGACTATCATTCTGAAAGTTTGTTTTTGCACAGCCCGAATTTGGGGCATTATTCTTTGCAACTAAAAGTGCTATTTTGTGACCATTTTCTTCCAGAGTCCGGCTCCACAGAGAGAGCTACTACAAAAACTCCAGAGGAACCCGGCGGGGAAGCTCCAACCCCACTGCACAAGTGGGCAGTGGGTTCCCACAGAGCATTTCACATTCGAAGTGGAAAAAGAAGCCTTAAAAAAAAAAAAAAACGCAACCCACCCCAACTTTTCACCTCATGAAGTGGACCTTTCCCTCACCAAAGTTTGTCTGACAGCTATGAACAATTGGCCGCGTTTGAAAGCTTTGGCATTAAGGCTTTTGTTCAAGTTTGCGGACCAAGACTTCCAGCTGAACAGCGAAGGTCTGGGAGCAGCCAGATCATCCCCGGGAAAAAAAAAAAAAAAAAAGGAAACAAAAGAAAAAAAATCGCCTTTGGGGCCAAGAACGGGGCTGAAGTTCGCCCCCAGGAGAGCCAAGTCCCGAGTCAACCCTCAAGTGGCTGTGGAGCTGCGGCCGGACCCTGAGGGCGGGAAGGGGCCGGGACCGGGGCCGGGGCCGGTCGGGGCGCGGAGGGAGCGGGCGGGGCCGGGCGTGTGTCGGCATCTTCCCCGCCGCCCCGGGGGCGGGAGGGAGAGAGAGAGAGGGAGAGAGAGCGAGAGAGAGAGCGGGAGGAGAAGGGAGAGACAGAGGGAGGGGAGGAAGGCGCGGCGCTCGGGGGCGGAGGGCGGTGCGCGCCGCCTCCCCGCGCTGCTGCTGGCGGCCCTGAGGGGCAGCGACCGGAGGAGCGGAGCGGGCAGCGGGAGCGCCGGGCCGGCGGGGCCGGGAGGCCGCGTGCGAGCCCGCAGGTACCGGGGCACCGGCAGGGGCGGCTGCGGGCCGGCCGGGCACGGCGGGAGGGAGGGAAGGAGGGAAGGAGGGAGCCGCGGGGCGGGGAGCGCCGCCGCTCCCGCCCTCTCCGCGCCGGGTCTGGCGGCCGGCGGGGAGGAGATGCTGCTCCGCGCTCCCAGCGCAGCCCTGCGCCGCCGCTCCGGGCGAAGCTCCGCGCTGCTCGGCTCCGTGGCCGCCCTGCGAGCGCGGACGGCGGCTCCAGAGCGGCGGTAGGTGCGCGGCTCCCGCTCCGAGCGGGGCAGCCATCCCGGCTGCGGCTTTCCCGGAGGGATGGGGGCTCTCCCGGAGGGATGGCCGCCGGTGGGCGTGGGAGCGCCTGGCTTTGGTTCTCGGATCGCGGCGGGGCCGGCGGCGGGGTGTGGGAGAGGTGCGGAAAGGCCGCACGCAGCGGCGGGGGATGTTGGTGCTCCCAGCGGGACTCGCAGCCCCGGTGCCGTGGGGTCGGGCTGGGCGCTCGGCAGCAGCGGGACACGCTCTGCCGGCCGAGAAGGGCTTGGGTTTGCCTGCGCCAGCCAAACAAAGCAGCCCCCGCGGCCCTCGGACTTGTTAACAGAGAGGAAACTTTTTCCTCATTAACGTTTTTGGAGGAGCAGAAATGAAGGATAAATCTGTTGGCCGGTGATGAGAAATAGCGTAGGTTTCATTGGCTTTTTATCTCCCAGCAATCGACACCTCCGCAGACCGCAGGATAATCTCTCTCATATTCTAGATTGTGTCATTCTCTTTAAATTGCATGTTTAAAACAACAAAGGCAGTGACTTCATAGGGAACCGCCAGGAGCTGTTCCGTACCCCTCCTGTTTACTGGGGAAACATTTGGGAACCGGTTTGGTTTTGTAGGTAGGATCAGAAGTAAATGTAGGACATGGAAACTGTAAGGTTGGTTGCAGGTAATCTGTGTCTAGCCATCTTATTAAGGTGTGAGTTTTGGAGAAGGGAATATGAAAGTCTTTGCATGTGGAACTAGCTGGGGCAGTAACCGTGATCAGTTCCTGAAACCTTTTCAGGGAAGAGGACGTGTTTTGTGAAACTGTGCAGCGAAACTGGGTCACAATGCACAGACATTTTCCTGAGGGTAGAACCTCGTGTGAGAAATCTGTATATTGAATATATACATTCCGAGGTGTCATGACTCCCAGGTCATTAGTTTGGGCTCAGGTTGCTGAAATGGTGACGTTCAGTGCCCATTCCAGAGCAGGACTGCCGTCACTGTTCACATCAGAGCATCAGGCCTCTGACTGAACGTCACCTGTGCAAGTTGGTCTTTGGATGGCCAGAAATAGGATCTAAAGACATTTCTGCAAGAGTTAGAATCAGCCTCAATAGAGGTACAAATGAGAAAACAGACACTTTGGGTCTTGTGCAAGAAATATTGATGAGGAAAGAGTAAATCTAGTCAGAGGATCTTTTGGTGGTGCAGTTACAACAGAATTTGCTACCGCTCCTAGTGCTATCAATTGGACATATCTGTTCAGTTTCACATGCAGCAGATGCGTTTCACTTGGAGTATTTTTGTTTACCTGCCAACAAGCATGTCTTTCCATGAACAGTTCTAGAATTTAAGCAGTAATTTAAGGAAAGAAGAGAATGACAGCAAGAAAGAGAAAAATATACAGTCTAACTTTTCAAGATACTTTATTACTCATTTTTAACCTAACAACCCTGTTTGGTGAGTGGAAAGGCACATAATGTATTCCTTCCATAACGAGGCTATTTTTTTTCCTTTTGTTGTGCATGATAAAGAAAAAGAACCTTATTTAGATCAGAGTTTTTATATTGATTTTTTCCTAATCAGAGTGTGGTGGTTTGGTTTTTTTTTTAAGTTGAAGGTACAGTCAAAGTAAACGCTTTCAAATATACCAGATGTAAAAGGAGACGGGCTGTATCACAGGGTGTTGTTCTAACAGCTTAATTAAGAAAACCCCTCTTAATTCCAAGACTGTAGTTGAGTGGAATTGAGGGCTGTGAGAACCCCAGGCTCAAGGATATTTGAGTGGATGGAAGAGCGAGGAAGTATCTGTGTGAAAAGATGGGGCAGAATGTTAAAGCACAAGTGAGTACACTGGGTGTATTTTCAGCAGGATAACAGAGCCTGGTGAAAGGATGTGACCCAGTAGTTTATTTACAGCTTCAGAGGCCTTTGAAAGTAAAAATGGACTGTGTGGATGAGTGGTAAATAGCCACTGTGACTGCTCATCATGACCAGTGATAACTTGTGCATAGCATTGTAACTTGTGCGAAGCATTGGCATTTTCAGTGCCTTGAAGGGAAGCACTGAAGAAGTCCAGGAAAGGGAGGAGATTGGATTCCTGAGACTGGGAAGCTACCAGGGCATAAATGTTACCTGTTCTGGTGGCAGGAAATTGTAGTGTCTTTGCTTTTTTTTTTCCCTTTATGGTGGGATTTTTTCAGCCATGTGATTAACACAGACTGACTATCACAGAGAAGGCCTGAAAGTAAAAATGCAGTCTTTTAGCTGTTCACTTCTTAAAGAGCACAGCAGGGCAAATATTTTTATTTTTACATCTGGAACAGAAATTATTTGGCACATAGCTATTTTTCTTCCAACCAAATGCAGGTATGAACAATAATAATTAGTGGTTGTATGGTACAATAAATCTTCAAAGTGCCTTCAAATCTTAATCAGCAAACCTTAATAGCATGCTATTCCTGCAAGGGAGGTAAGTAATTAGATAAAATGAGACTGGGCAGACTCTTAAATAGAGTTTATTGTTGAAGTGCCTGTCAGTTTCACAAAGCTCTTCTTTATCACTGAGGTCTCTGAATGCTGCCATACTTAAACGGCTTCAAATATTTATATGTTGGAATACACGACATTATGGCCTAGAGGGCCTTGTTAATATTGACATTCTCTTGTTCAAAGTTCTTCACAGTGAAGGACACCTTGCACTCAAGAGCCTCTGTAGTGGTTGTTCCAGAGTACCTGTGAAGACTTATTAACCTGAACAAGAGTAAGGTCAGCTCTTTAAGAGGAATGATTTTCTTCGGCTTTCCAGTTTACTTGCGTGACAAGCCTGGAACCTTTAGTCCACTATGGTGAAACTCAAAGTGATTTTGCCAGTAGTTTGTTAAACCTAAGAACATTAAGTATTGCTGTATTTTTGGAAAGAGTGTTGGTTATCAGCTCAATAGACTGTCACTTTTTTCCCTCTGCTCACAGAAAAATTTGACTGGAATTTTACTGTTTCAAAGTGAGCTAGTCAGTGAGACTAAAAGATTGAAAAGCAAGTCCTGGTGTAGGGTGTCATGGTGCAGAAAATATTGGTAGGCAGTTGCCCCAAGCTGTCGCTTACATGGGACGAGCGTGGATGGAAAGCTGTGAATACCAGGGTAAGTTAATGTTGTATGTCGCCAGTTAACTATTAATGAAATCTGTGCATCTGTAAAGAAGGGTGGAACTTCTGAAAGAAGTGTTTCCCAGCCCCACCTCCTCCTGAAGTACAGAGAAGGAAGCTGGCATTTACAGATGGGAAGGGCACAAGACGACTCTTTGGTGCCGTTTTTATTTCATCTGGGCTTCTCTTTCTCCTGTGCCACTTAAATACCTGGTGAGGAACCAGGCATGTCCTTTGTGCATCATTATCTATTCAAATGCTTTCATAAAAGGCAATTAATTGAGTAGGTTGCCTTGGGACAATGATATGCCCTGTGAGTTTGAAATCCAATTGGTTAGGATAGAGATCTGCTCCAGTTATGACACTGTAGAAAGAATAACAGACGTGGGAAGGCTTTGTTCTCAGGGTTTCATCTGTCCTTTATCTTTTATGTGTAAATTAAATATGCCACAGAAATGTCTGCAAGTATTATGTCAAGAATTAAAGGAGACCTGGTATTAAAACTGCTCATTTTTGATTGCTGGTATTTATAGGGAATACTGTAGTTTTGCAGGATGTTGAGTATTAAGGATGTGCAGGTGGTAAGGTAATTCATGTCAGATTTAGGACTAGGTGCTATGTTAGCTCCTGATTTCTGCTTCAAACAATTGGTCATTAAATTTGGTGAGATGGGACACTTGGAAAAGCGACAAAAGTTTTATCTCCTGCTTTGCAGCTAAAATTAAAGCTCAGGGAGAACTGACTGACCTAAAAATGATGAAAATTTAAGTGCACAGGTTTGAACTGAACACAAACCTCTTAATGAACTAATCTGATGCGGTCAAAAACATCATGCTTTTTTAGCAGACTTTGAGACTTTTAATTTCTGTGTGCTTCTGCCTTGTCAGCAGAAGGACATGATTTTCTGGGGTATCATGGTTTCTTTATCCAACTCTGGTGAAATTTTTTTGTGTGTATGTGTTTCTTGGGCGTTGTCTTCCTAAAGAGCATTCATCTGTATCTGTGGGGGAAACATGGGTGGGACCATTCTATAGAGATGGCTGAAGTTTTTGAAAGTGAATCTGAAGATGGCTTTCATGTGGTGTTGACATCTTCTCGGAGTATTTGTATGTAGTGTGGGTACTTGGCTTCAGGCATGTGCAGAGAGGTACATTGGAAATGGTGTATCTGAAGTCTGGCTTTTTTAGAAAAGTAGATCTGGAGCTGAAGTCTTTATGGGTGGCTTTTCTTGAGCAACGCTCTTGCAGGTGATTTATATTTGTGCTGTAAGCTTGAAATTGATGCTGAGCTTGTTAGGAAACCCCCCTGTTTATTTCTCAAGTAAAAGAACTTAAGAAGAGGCTTTTTCTTATCAGATTTGTCCTTGGAAGCTTTTCCCCTTGTTTGATGAGGAGAGAAGGCTGTTAGAGCATACAAATGCCTGATTTTTTGATGTGCTTTTCATCATAGTGAAAGCTGATAAATCAGTGGAAATACCAGGTTCTTGTGTGTTTCACATCCAGTTTGACAGCAGCTGTTAAAGCTTTTTTGGCTACATCTGTATATGTACAGAGGTGCAGCTGATGTTCTTAGCAGGCAGATGGGTAATCTTCCAGGCACACTCCAGGATATCCTTGTGTGTTGGAATCTTAGCACCATGCTGTGTGCTGTATGAAACTAACAATAAATACGAGTTCATTGCAGTAGCACAGTTGCAACAATGTTGTTGAAATTGTTGCATTTTTTGTTGACTTAAATGCTGTTTCAGAAATAGCATTGAAAGGCATAAAGATTTGTTAATGTAAACAATTTTCGTGTAAAGTTGCATGCTTGGAGATGGAAGGGTCTCTGAGTCTCGTGTCTGTTTTATAGTCTCTACCTTTATTCATGTCACAGCCAGTGTTCTAGTCATGTAGTGGGCAGGCCCTCAAAACCTGTTAGAGAAGGTTTAGAAAGAAAGAGAAGGTTTAGAAAATCTGTTAGAAGGTTAGAAAAAAAACCCCAAGGAACTGAGTGCAAAGGTTTTCTAAGTAATTGCTGAGTACAGACAGAACAGGGTTTATCTCATAATCTCTAGGGGTATAGAGACTCTCATTTGCAGCTCCTTGTTTGCACAGGGGAATTGGTTCCCAGTGATTAATTTTATGCTTGAGATAAGGTTTTTTCCCTTTTAATATTAATTTCTTCAGCATCTCAATAGCATGGGCATATTGCACCGTGTTTTTTCCAGTTTTCAGATAGACATGAATGGCTACATGGAGGGCATAAAAACCCACCCCAATAAACCTGTGACGCACATGGTTCCAGGGCTTTCTTAGGGTCACCAGGGAAAGGTAATGGGTCTTGACTCATAAAACCTTGTCTGTTCTACCCTGTAGGACGTTAGTGTTGAAATATTAACTACAAAATTTCAAACTTGTGAGCAACATTATTTAGTGTTGAAATGTGTTCCATCTTCCTTGTTGGGACTGTTGACTTTTTCTGCTAACTGCTTCTATATATTGTTATTTTTAAAAATGAAATCTATGACTAAAGACAGAGCTAAATTAAAGTCTGAAACTTCAGTTGTTAGAAATAGTTAAGCTTCCTGGCAAAGTCATGCCTGGTTTAAATGGTGATAGATTTGGACTTGGATATTGCCTTAAGCAATAGAGGGGTGAAAAAATGAAGCATGTGGATGTTTAACCATGTCATACACAGACAGTCTACCTAGTTTGCTTATCAGGGTATCAGTGCTGTAAAATATCTTGCTGGGTTTTCTTCTCTCACCACAATTCATCAAGGGCCAGCATTATGTTATTACTGATTTTACCCATTTCTCTCTTCACAGAACTAAGTGTTTCAGCAGAGAAAAGACAGAGAAGGGAAATGGAGCAGAAGTTTTGCCTTTTGGTACCTTTACTGTAAAGTCAGAAAATCCCCTCCTAGTGCTTAGGATTATGACCAGTGGAATAATAGCTCTCTTTTCTCAAGTCAGTGTAAAAGCTGTATTTGCCTTCAATGAATTAACTTGGGAGTTTGAATCCCAGGCAAGCAAATGGTCGATAGGATGGTCCAAGTACTGCTTTTATCCTTTGCTTTTTAATGTCAGTGAGGAACAGCACACGTGGTGCTTGGAGAGACATCTCTGTAGTATGTGTCATTGACTGGACAATTGTGTGGTTAATTTGATGTGAAGCTATCCTTCCAGCAGCCTAATTAAAGACTGTGTGGAACTTCCTTAAATGGGATGCTTCAACAGGTGATAAGTACTGGTTTCTCCTTCAGGGGATTTGTTATGGTATGTCTTTCAAGTGCCTTAGTGTGTTTTAACCATTTTTCAGTGATTGAGACGCATTTTCTGTTTGTTCTTCTGAAGCCAGTTTGCTTTCAACTTCTATAAGTCTTGAAATTGGACTTCTTCACATTAATTTGACGTTTAGGAAATAAATGTGCCTGTATGCATGCATGATGCAGAGATTTATTTGTTAATAAGCTTCCTGTGCACTTTTCGGTAAAGGATTTACCTTGGGTAGGTTTCTAGGAGGAAAGAGATTCTGTCCAGCCTTCATAGACTCTGTATTTTAGACTTTTCATGTAACTTCAATCTTCCTTTGTGTTCCTAGACCAGTGCCTTGCACCTGAAGGGCTTTTCTCTTAACCATTAGAGACAGAGCTTCAGAAACACCTGAACAAATATTCAGCTTATTAATTAGTGTTAGAAAACTGTACAGAAAGTGGCAGCAAAAAATAATAGTGCAGCTAATGAATCCACTGAAATATTAAAAAAATATGTTGCAGTCTAGGGAAAACTTAAATTTTGATGATATTTTTCCATAAAAATAACTTTGACATTTATGGTTGATGTCTGAATTGGTACACCCTGAAGAGCAATGAGGCTCTCCCTACTAACTTCACTGGAAATTTGAGTGGGATGAAAGTGGAATGCAAATGCTATTGACATCCTTATTGATACATAACATCACAGTAGATGATGCAGTATATGTCTGTATGTCCATAAATTAACAGTGCTCTGTACAGGAAGAGCAGCTGTGGGCTGTCAAATGGCTTATATCTGAAAAAAGAAGAAATTATTTTACATGGTAGCAAGAATACCTGTAAAGCATCTGGAAAATTTTGACCTAGAAGGTCTAGCTTGTGAAAACTGTTAGAAAAACATTAATTTTTGGAGGAGCACACAGTCTAGAACAAAAGGAAGGTGGGGTAAAGAAGTGGGGGAGAAAGAAAGGCTTGGGCTCATTCAAGATGTGCTGGCACATCTTCAGTTCCCTCTAGTTCAGATTTATGGGCTTTGCAAGAATGTCCTTATCTCATGTGCTGGTGGTGGGGGCTTCTGTGAGCTGAGGTTTCTTCCTCATAAAGATTGGGATGAGTTTTCAGGCCTTCATTGCTGCAAGTACTTTTGGTGTTCCCAGCTTAGTGGTTATGTGTTTAAGGTCTTCAAGGGTTAATAATTATCTGATTTCTCTCTGTGGTTCTTTATTTGTTTGTTTTCTTGGTTTTTTGTAGGTTTTTAAGAACTATTTATCCTCTTACCCATTTTTATTGTAAGGTTTTTCAGACTCTGAAAATCAGAAGTTTGTCTGGGAAGTCTTGCTACAGTGATCTGTTTAATAAGATTTACAAGAAATATATGCTATAAGTTTTTCAGGAACCCCAGAACTTTAGACTTAGATTCCCTGAAAGAGGTTTCTTCTGATGCTATAATCTGACAATGCTTAGCAATCTAGCTAATAGTAAAGAACCTTAAATTTTGAGCAGCTTCTTTTTTCAGTGAGCCCTGTCATTGAATCCCTTGAATGACCTTAATAAAGAATTTGAAGATTATCTGATTATAAAAGATTTGCTAGCTGGCAGTGCTGAAAGTTTGTTTCATCAGAAATATAGACTCATTTATTGAGTGGCTTTGCAGTTAGGTTATCACATGTGTGGGAGCAGCCAAATCAGCCTGGAGCTTTAAGCACATGGGCTAACACGTAGAACTGAATTACTGAAATAGCTGTGCAAAGCTCCTTTATGTCCATTTAAAATGTGTGTGCTCACCATGACTGGCACAAGACTTGGGTGTTTCAGAAGTGTGATGCTTTATAAAAATAGTCTTATTTTTTTTTTTAAATTACTCTTGTTTTTAGAGGTTTTCTGATACTATTGTATCACGTTAGTTTGTTTCAATTTATTGCCAAATAGTTTTGGTAAGAATAATTTTTCTGTTTTTCCTTCATCTCTGATCCAGTTCTATCCTCTGTGTATTTGAGGAATATAGTGTGTAAAGGGAGAAAACTTTAAGCTGGGTTTTTGTTGTTTTGTCACAAAATACTAAGGAAAATCCTAAAAATTGTTTTATAATAATTTTGAAATTTTATATCCTACAATGCCTTAAGAAGAGAAAATATTTAGTATGCTGGAAGATTTATTGCTTTTGTTGGAAGAAACCATTTTCTGTTCTTTTTGATAGCTGCAAACAATTATTGGTGTTTAGTAAAAGTCAGGCAACTTTGAGGCATGACTGGGTCCTTCAAGACCTTTAGCATGTTCTTTTCTAGTGAAATTTGAGAAGTAAGTTGCTGTCTTACAGCAAACAAAAGAAAATATTCTTTGTGAAGTGCTTAATTGCAGCTGTGTTACTGGAACAAAATGTCATGTGGGGGGAACGTGTAAATGTGCTCAGAAAGGGATTAGAGAAGTTAACAGAACAGAGACCATTAGTGACTATTAGATTTGACTGTGCAGCTTGAGCTCAGGAACTCAATAAACTGGTGATTGCCAGGAAAGGGGATGGGAGAGCTGGCCTGATCCAGTTTAGTACTTCTTGTATTAAACATTGCTGAAGTTTCTGAAACCACAGAAATGGGAAGCTCTTCCAAACTGAGAACTGCTTTAAACCCATTAAAAAAAAAAAAAAAAGCCCAAAAGATTAATAAGAAATCTATTGTGATCTGCCTCTGAAGCTGATGTGTAACCACATGGGCTTGACTTGATGTTCAGAGAAGAACAGCTGTCTGGTTCCAGCTGCAATTCCTTCCTGGTGTTTTCATCCTTTGTCTCTTGGAATCTGTATTCCCTTTTGTTCAGATTGCTTAAGGAGGGAATAAATGATGGATGGTCAAGTTATGGGGGAATTAATTTTCATGCATATGACTCTAGAGTAAAAATAGCTGCTCAGGAAGAGAAGAGAAAAAGACAGGAACACTTTGGTGATATCACAGTTTAGGTTGTAGTTTTAGTTGTTGAACAGGAAAGTGAAAATATACTAGTAGGTTAAATGGTAAAATATGTAAGTAAACTGTCATTTTAAATGGCATCACATGAAAAGTACAACAAAAACCAACTTGTGGAGACACAAATAATTTGATTTCTTTTACAGATGAGAAGCATATTACTTAAGAAGGGAAGAACATGCTGTGTAAGAGGCATTTTTTTGTTCTTACTTCCCTCAACATCAGATTCTTGTGCTTGTTGATACTACCATGTGTGCTGTGTGTGCTCTTTGGCCTTGCACAGAGTAGTTGAACAGAGCACTTTTCAATACAAAACCTTTAGTTTTGTGATATTGTCAGACACTAAAGGAATTTGTGTCTTCAACTACTCAGTATTAGTGAGCAGAATAGAATCAGCAAATTGAATTTAACATGATACGTGGCAATTTTCCTGGTGCTTGCACAGTGCAGAATATAGTTTGCAATGTTTTAGAAAATATTTTTGTACTTGACATTAACTGAACTCTTTGATATACACATTAATTATCACTGATTCTGTCCCACCCATTGCCTTTGCTTTGAGAATATTAAAGAGCTGAAGATCACAGAATTTAACTTTTCACTGTAATATGAACTGCTGGTTGGGAAGTCTGCTGCTGATGCAAAATCAGCATGTTCTGCTTTCCTCTTCAGTGGTTTTGGAGAAATGGAAGAGAAACTATTGCCTGTCTAGACTTTAATAGGTTTATATATACATATATATATATTTTTTTTTTTTTATGTATATCTTATGATGTATTTTCAGTGATAGGCTATAAATGCCAGTTAGAAAAAAAACTAGCAACAAACAACACAAAGTTTGTGCCAAGAAGTAATATGCATCTAAAAAGAGCGATTGCTTTTTACAATAGTTTTGGAACCTCAAAGTATAAAGTCTTCCAGCTCTTTTCCAAGAATTTGTGGAATTCAGATTTTGCTGTGTGAAAAAAGCTCTAATTAGTCACCAGCAGGCACCTGGGTATATAAAGCAGCTGTAAAGTGTGTGTGACTTCTGGGTTGGGAAAGTTTGGGTTTCCTTTACCTTCCTTTTTTCCCCACTCCCATCTGCTAATGGGAGAAATTGGGGTTTTTTATTACCTCTTTGTAGACTGATGGTCTAAAATCAAGGGTGAAGCCTTACAGCAACCTCTATACAAGTAATTATTATAAAAGATCCCTAGAAAATGGGAGAAGTCACTCATCAACATGGTAGGAAGCAAAATCTGGGTTAATGCCAGCTGTCTTCAGTTAAAGTTTTTGCCAAAGCTCAAAATTTTAATCTATACCTTTTAAAATGCAGGCTGTGAATGGTTCTATACGTTTATTTGCCCTGAATAACTGGGTTAATATTCAGTGTCTAGGTACATGGAGGAAAAGGGTCAGTAGTGTAAAACCAAGTGGTAAAGCAATTTTTGGAGGAAAAAGTACTATTCCTCTGGAATTGATAAGTAATGGTCCACTGAATCCCTTAATTTTGCCAGCAAGGCTTGGTATCTATAATGATTTCTCAATTTTATTTTTCTTGTGTGAAAGTTTCTAATGTTCCTGACTGCTGCTTTGTCTGTAAGCTGGGTATTTCTTCCTTGGCTAAAACAGCCTGTGTGTGCTTTAGTGCAGGCACACTCTCTGTCCTTCTCTCTCAGCTCTCTGATGAAGTCTTGATTCCAGCTTTTGTGCACAGTGAGGAGTCCATGGATAACTTCCCACTGTAGACCAAGATTTTTTCCTCCAAAAATTTTCCTGTCTCTAAGATGTCCATCTCAAGACTGTAAAATTTTGTTCCTCCCCACCTTTTTTTTTATTTCCTCTTTGCCTCTTGACATTAATACCAAATTGGATATTGCTGTAAGTGGTGAACACTTGATGCTTCTCATTGATTGCTGCTACTGCTTTTTCTCAGGTTAAGTGTGTATGCAACTTGAGGTAAACCAGTACAACTGGTCCAGTTTGATAAACTCTCATTCAAATTCAGTATTTTGTAAGCAAAGTTTATCAGAGGATGTTTTGAAACTGTTGAAACATTTGAAAGTTTTGAAATCTGTTTCAGACTACTCTCCAAGTGGTGTTTTTTAAGTGTTACGTTTATGAATTTTCTATGTGATGTATCAATGAATAATCTCCAAAGTGTTTAGCTAGCAATAAAAGATAGAAATGGGAGTTGAAGAGGTTCAGCCCATGTTTTTTTCACACATTTGTGAAAATTTTCTGATAGAAGCTGAATTTTCTCCTAGGAGTTAATGCCATTTGTATACTGAAAATGTAAATAATACTTTTTAAATAATATACCCTTTTTTTATTTTGCAAGAATAAAATTGAACTACAAAATTCAGGACTGGAAGAAAATTTGCATTGTTGTCAAAGTTCTAGACATACATGGAAAGGATGAAAGTATTGTATGCAGACTAGATTATATAAGCCTTGAGCTCTAATGTTTTGAAGGGAGGATATATTTTTTTTTAGCGTCAGGTTTTTCTGTTTATTTTAGGCAGTTGTAGTTACTGTTTTACTGCATGAGTCTCCATGCAGTAACAGTCACAGAGTTAAGCTGTGGTACACAGTATCATCAAATTGAGTGTGAAGGCAGCAAGGTTTGATGCATTCTTTAGCTGGTGTAATTCCCTTTGGGCCAGTTGTATGAATAAAAGATTCAAGGATTGCTGTTATATTATCCTTCTATTCTCCTTTCACTTAATCCCTCTCTGGGCAATGGCTTCAGAGATTAATGTGACCTTCTGCTTGGTTCTGTTCCAACACAGCAAATAAAATTTGTACATGGGCAGCACCTGTGTATGTCCTCAGTCTGACTAACTTTCCATTGCTATTTGTAGGAATGTTCTTCAAAGAAAAGGAAAGAAGGATGATGCTGTGAATCACTTCCCTCTCAGTTTCTAGGCCTGTAGAGGAAAAGTTTCTGCTAGTTTGCCTTTGTTATGCAGCCCAAGGGTGTAATATGGATTTTTGTCCTTCTAATATGAATGTTTATCATCCAGACAAAGTAAAACTTCCCAGAACTCTGGGTTTCTTTTTGGTGATAGCAGGCTTCATATCATGTCATGGGAGGAGGTGCTGCTGTCTTGTTTTTCCTGTTTTTTTGGCAATGCCATCTTCTGTAGCTTGTTCTGTCCTGTAATCTGTCCAAGTACCAAAACATTATGGAGTGCAGATAGTGATCAGATGGAGTTCTTTGTCCATTCTGGTGTGTGAAGCTAAATCAAATGTTACATCATTCACTATTTGTCTTTGCTGTAGATCAGGCAGTCTGTTTTGTATGGAAGGTCTGCTAAGGAGTTATGGAAATAACTCTTGGAGGTTCTTCATGCTGCGGTCAAATGATACTGAGACTTATGTTCTTTGTGGTGAGGATCTTCCTCTACACTCCAAATCCCATTCAATTTCTTGGCTCAGAAACCATAAACTTGGTAAGCATTTGAAGGTGGGCAGAAAGAGCAAGTAGGTGAATCTCTTGTGAAAGGGAAATGCCAAGTTTTCCCACCTAACAGGAAAAGGACTAATAATCACACCACCTTTGAGGGCAGTTAAGCCATGGAGAATATCATGGCTGTAGGACTGAATAAATCATGCGTAACCACTGAATTTAAGATGAATCATAAATTGAGTGTGTGTTAGAAATTTGTTCAAGGGGTAGTATAGTCAATTTAACAATTGTTCAGTTGTAAACACATACTGAATCATACAGTATATAATTATATATTTTTCTGAAGTGTGGGGAGCAGAGTGGCAGGCTGAGGGACTCAAGTTAACTGGTCAGGTTATGATTAACTCATATGATTTTGGCACAAAGCCATATGTGCTGTGTCAACTCATGTTTTGAAGGAAGATCATGATTTCCTAACCATAGGCATTCCAAGTCTTCAAGTGGCTTTATCTACTAATTAATCTGGAGCTAAAACCTCCTAATTGCAGGATTTAAACTAGACAGTATAAGCTGCTCGGGAAGGTTTTGGCCTCCATAAAGAGCTCATTTAAAAAGCAAGTTTCCATGACCAAAAATCTTCATGTGTTATGTGGAATCTTTGAACTGATAGCTGTCTCTAGACATGCTGCTAAATAGTTGACACACAGACCATACTGTTCTCAGTACCTGGTGTATACCACACTTAAAGAGTTGAGTGGGTGAAAAATAGGTAAATTTTGATGTATACACTATCAGTTGCAGGAAATGGATCAGCAATGGATGGTTGGATAAAGAAAATCTGCCTTTAAAATCTCCTCTTTTTTTCAATATTTGCAAGATGGCTGTGGGTAATATGCTTAAAGACACTGCTAATAATAGATTTAACAGAGAAGTCAAAGAACTTTGGAAATGCTGAAATATGAAATCAGCAGCAGCAGGAAATTGACAATTTAGGGAAATCCTATAATGACTCCATAGGGAATAATGTCCTTCATGTAGAGCTTGTCTTCCATTTTCTGAAGATAATGGAAGAGTTTCCCAGCATGGAAGACTACACAGCATATTTTCTGCTTGCTCTCAGATTTCTAAGTGCCCTGTAAATTGGTTACTGGTTAGGAGTGTATATGCAGAGACTAAGCACAACTTTAGTCATAAATTCCTTTCTGTATGCTTGAGCATAGAAGGAAGTGGAGAAGGAAGGGATCTGCCGTCTGAGAGGAGAAATGATCACCTTGTGATGTGGAAACAGTTTCTGTGGGACAAGCAGGTGTTAGGCAGAAGAAGAGATTCTCCATGTTTGCACAGTGTGCATTTAACTCAGAGGTCTGGTATCTTCTGTATTATGGTTTAACCACTGTTTTGTGTAGGGTGTGTTGGACCTTATTGGTAGGTCACCTAAATTACGTTACACAGGCAGATTCTCAGTTACTAGGGGAAAAACTGAGATGTATCCTGTTCAAGGACAATTTCCAACAGTCTGCTCTTCAGCTCAGCATCACTGAAAGGGAAATACCTTTCCTATAATTTGAACAGCAATTAAGTGCTTTCAAGAAATAGCAGTTGACTAGATAATTTTTTCCTCTGGAAAATGAGTTGCTTATGGAGAAAAGGAAGTGCTGTGAAGTGTCTTATGAGGACAGGGGTTTTTAAAGATGATGGATGCTTTTGAAGTTCTTTGCAGGAAATGGTTGGTGCTGCTCTTGGAATACCATGTGTCTGTCTATGTGTGTAGAGTGAAGAGCTAGTTTCTGGACAGATGGAGGCCTCTTACTAGAGTTGCAGCCCATCTGCTGGTATCAAATCTGTTTTTCCAAATGCTTACAGAATCTTATTTAAATCTGCCTTGGCCAAAACCTTTAATAGGCTTTAGGGACCCTCTAACAAGGCTTTCAGGTAGTTCATGTTGATTCTCAAAATAGATCAGTGTTCCTGCCCATTTGTAACTCTCTTTGTCCTTCAGGGCTTTTCTCTTGTCCTTCAGCAGAAGCATAAAACAAAAGTGAAATATTTGGTCCATATGGAGTATATGCATGCACCCACACATTTTATATAGATAGTGGGGAGCACATGCAAATGTGGAGACATGCACACACTCTTTCTCAACATGAGTGGGCACTGTCAAAAGCACATCCTGAAGGCTGACAGACATCAAGTGCAGTGAGCCAGGTATGTAGTGGCATTTGCCAGTCTTCTCATTTCCGCAGAATCATCTTCCCTTCATTTGAGGCAGTGTGGACAAGTCAAATCCAGCCAGTTGCCTGTTCACATCTCTGCCATTCCTTGGAGTGTTCCTGTTTCCTGATGAGGCACCAGGGCCTGTCAGTTATGGTTCTCATTTGGAAGTGTATGAAGTTGCTTTATAAGATTAGTCACTGATTTCCCCTGCTTAAATCTTTGTAAAGGTTTAAGCAGGGGAGCACCTAATAGGAGGATAACATATCACAGGCATTTAAAATTGTATTTTCATGCGTATAAAAAGTGTAAATCTCACACTCTGTACTACCATGTCTGAATAGAGAGGCTCCCTCTCTGAGAGCAAAATTACTTTTTTTCTTCTGTTATAGACCAGTGAAGAAAATGCAGTAATCTTCAAATGAGACTTGATATTTGCTATTGTGCTTGAATTAGCATTTATTTCAGCTTACAGAAAAACTGAGCAAGAATCTCTCAGCTTCTGCTTTGGTTCTAGAGATAGAGACACAGATTTTCTTGTGTGTATGGTTCTTGACAGCTGAAATGTAGGCCTTTGTTCCATCTTGTCTGTTTTTCAGTCTAGAAATTCAGACTTTCACAATAATAATTAGTCATCACTTGTGTGAATAATAGCTTTACTCCCAGACAGGTGAGTTCACAGATAAGATATCCATGGTGTTATCTATCTGCAGACCTTGTAATGTTCTTAATGTTCTGTTCCTTATGCCATATCTCTTTTTTTCCCCCCCCAGAAATGAACCTAAGAAATCATAACTGTCTGAGAAGGCAACACACTTTTTTTTTTTTTTTTTTTTTTTCTGCTGCAACTTCTGTGTTGTAAAGCATATGTAATTGCTTAAGGAAATCTAAATTTTCTAGGAGCTGGAATATTACTTCTTTGAGCATCAAAGACTGAAGACTTGGTGCACAATAGACCCTTCAGATGATCTTTCTCCATCAGTAATTATTTGGACTCATCAACTATTTTCACCAAGTCACAGGCAGAAAAAAACATGTATGAGGATGGTAGTGCAGCTTAGGGCATTGGGTAAGAAAGTCATTGGGAACCATTAAAAATATTGAAGTATTAGTATGAACCAAGCAGCTGCAGAGAATGCTGGCTGGGTAGTAACTTTTAAATTGGTTGGATTTTTTTTTTTTAATTTTCATGGCAAAACCCACACAAACATGCAAGTGCAGTTTAGTAGAAATATGGTAAGTAGAGTGATCCATGTGGGAGTTTGTTAGCTCTCAAACTGAATGTGTGCTTCAACAAAAAACTCCTGGTGTTTTAGCAGTGCAGCTTCTTTACCTGTATACACCTGAGGTAAAGCACTGGTGGATGAATCAGATGCAGGTAGATGTCATTCAGACTTCATTCTGTTATTCAGCCAGTTTTATCTCCATTGTTGAATATTATTTCCTTTCCAGGGAGGATGTGAGGTAGCTGTTAGTATGAACTGTCCTCTGAATGCTGGGGTTTTTTTCTGGTTGAGTACACAAGTCAGCAGCTCTCTTTCTTCTTGTGAGTGTGTAAGGATGCTGTTTTCAAATGAAGAACACAAACCTTATTTCTGAATCTGTTGCATTCTTTACTAGTACCATACATGAGGTCATTTTTAACTATGGAAAAACTGCTTTGATATGCCATAGTGGAATATCTTTTGTGCTAATTTCTTTTTCCTAAATGTCTGATAGACAAATATAAACAAAGATTGTTTTGCTAAGATCCACCTTTTGCCCATGAAAGGAAGAAATCTCAAGATCCAAGTGAACCATGCAGTTTACTCAACAGCCTAAAAAGCCATTTGTGGAAGGACTAAATGTGAAGATATAGAATTAAAGTCAGGCTTTGAAATAACATGTGGCAGGGCCAGTCTTTACACTTAAGAGTATGTTGACTTCTATGTTATTTACCAATATGCTGCAAACCTAGCGCTTTTCTTTATCACTAAGGTTGGTGGGTGCTGATGCTTCCCATCTCCCCCCCCAGTATTGTAGCACATTAACTTATTATTTTTGTACCTGCCTGAAGGACTTTGAAGTGCCACATCCAAGGAAATAGAGAACTCTTGGTCACTTGGCTTAATTTTTTGCTGATCCAGTTGCACTGCCTTCGTGACACTAATTATTGCATTACTGCAAGGGGACTGCCTTACCAAGAAGAGGCATGTTTAAAGGAAGATAGCATTCTCTGTTACTGAGACTGAAAGGATTCTGACACAATCTGAGCCCTTTGGAACTAGAGAATTTGTCTGCTGTAGTAAAAGTTATCACTTCATTATCGTGGAGAGGCCTTAAGCTAAGCTTTTAAAAATCTGCTCTAAAGTAAGTTGATCCATTAATGAAACCTATTGGTAGAGTCACTGAATTTCTTATCTGTGGCAATTTATATCTTGGTGTTAAATATTTGAGCATTACTCTTCTCAAACATTGGGAACTGATTATGAATAATACTATAATATAGTTATAAAATAATGTTCTGAATGAAAATAATTATCAGTGCTTCCTGTACTTGCTCACCAGAGCCCCAGTGTTTTATTTGTAGACAGCTTTAGAATGTCACAGATGGTGGGAAGCACTACTTACAGACTTAGAATAATGCTTTCTAGTAGCTCCATGACATTTAAATCAGGTGCCTGCTACTATTTCTGCTCCCCTGACAAAAGCTTTCATTCCCTCTTCAGCTGTGCTGAGAGCTGAGTGAGTAAGGACAGACTTCAGTCATGACCTTTTCCCAGTATGTGAGGAATGTGTGGCTCTGGAATGCAACAATGGAATAACTGCTGGACTAAAGCTGGAGGTGCCATTCTTAGTGCCTTTTGTCTGATAGACAGCACATCATCACTCCATCCTATAGCAAGATGCCTTTTTGCTTCTGGTTATTTCAGGTCATTAGAAGGGTTTAATTTGTTATGTGTGAATGAGGGTGTTACTGGCTCATGTGCTGTTTAAAAAGTGTCACTACAGCCGAGCTGCTTTGTAGTCCTGAAATTTTTTCTTTTTTTTTTTTTTTTTCTAAAGCTTGCCTTAGTCACAGGTCTTCTGCTGCTACTTAGCAATTAAAATGAAAGTTGCAAGTATGAGAAATGCATCAAGGAGACGTGCCCTCTCCGAGGTGGAGCAGATCAACAGCAAAATAAGGGAGTTGCCCAACAATCTTACACTGACAGTTAAACAAAGAGAGGGATACAAGAATCATGCTACGATTTATGTGGATTAAGCTTACTTTGTAGTGATAATTATATGCTCTTCTGAATAAAATTTTAATATCAAATGTGAAACATCAGCTACCCTCATGTATAAAAAAGCATTCTGCAGTTGCCTAGAAAACATGACTTTCATGATCATTATATGCAATTTGGACTGGCTTTACTAGTTTGCCTAACACGAAGCTTCAGATAAACAAGTTTATCTGGTTCTGGTGATGGAGACAGAAGAGCAAAGGAGGGAGTCAACACTAACCCTAGCTTGTCTTCTATTGTGTGTTCAGGCCAATGCCAAAAGCTGATTTCTTTCCACCTTCCAGGAAAGAAAGCAAGCACTTTTTGAGTAAAATAAACACTGCTTGTCCTGGAGGTGTGAGCCAAGATTCTCAGTATGTCACATTCTTCTGTCTTCCAGATCTGGGAATAGAATACTGATTTAAGGCTTTGGGAGGAGAAATGCTAATATCTCATCTGTTAATCTGTGTATGCTCAGATAAAAGGCCAAGATTTATACTTCTGGGAGTGTTTCCATATTGTGTTTTCTCACAAATTTGAGCTAGTTTCTGTTCCTTACTTAGGAGGTCTGAGCTCAAGCAGCAAGCTATCAGTTTGAAGAGGAAATGCAGTTGCAAAAAAATTTTCTTGGTATAGTTTGAGGATTTGCCCAGGAGCATGAGATTTTTGTTTTGCTGACATTTCATCCTGTCTGCTGTGGGGGAGAAAGAGGAGAACATGGAAAGAAAATATGTGAGTGGAAGAAGCTAATCTATTCCATACCAGGAAGAGGGGAGAAATACTTGGGTGGTAATACTAATCTCTGCTGGCCTCTCTAAAATGAAAGAGAAGGAATAGTGCTATTATCAGGTCACAGGTTGAATGAAAAGCACCATGGGACTGTGGGATTTTTTCACAAAAACTTTGATTTCTGGTGGCTCTTTAAATACTTTTAAAAAGAGGGGGGAAATGGTAGTTGGATCTTGTGGGGCTGTGTCCCCCCTCTTTGTATCTGTAGGAGAAATGAAAAAAGTGGATGTGACACAAGAGTTTGTTTCCTTATCCTTTGAGACAATAATTGAGAATAATGTGCAGTAATTAACTTAAGAGCAGGACTCTAAATGAAAGAAAACTCTTTAAGCACAGTTGACTTGATTAGCTAGTGTGTTTGACTTGATTGCATGCTTAACTTGACTATTTGCAAATAATGCCTTATTTTCTGGATAGTCTATGCAAATTGGACCTGCAGCTATAGGAAGACCACATTTTATGTGTGGATTTGAAAATAAAGTTTCAAAGACTACTGAAGTGCAAGCTTTCTAACTTGGCTCCAGGGTTCTGCACTTCAGCCCAGTTTCAGCAACAGTATTATTGGGGATAAACTAATTGGTAGATGTAGTCCAGATCTTGTTTGGGGGTGTAAGATGGGCCAATGTAAATAAATAGCATAGATGCCAGGATTCTGAAATTACAGGGCATGGTAATGGCTCAAGATGCTCAGGTTCTGAAATGGGAGAGACCAGACTCTGGAAAGTGTCCAGGTCTAGCCCCAGTTCAGTGTCACTGAGACTTGTGCCTGTCGAGTGCTTTTAGAAAGCACTTCCAGCTCAGTGAGTGCTGAATGAAAGTGCCAGTGTTTTATTTTCAGGCAGTTAATCATGGCGTGAGAAAGGTGAATTTTAAGAGATTCTCTTGGATAGAATTGCCTTGTTAAATGTACTTCTGCCTCCAGGCATTTATATCTCCAGAGGAAGAAGGCCCCTCCAAGAAGGGGCTCTTGGCTCATCTGCTAAGAGAAAGGTCTCCTCAGAACCTGCCACCTTTTGCCCAAGTGCCCCTGTGGAGCAAGGGGGCAATACTGCTCATATTCAGGACAGTTAAGGTCAGCTAACAGTGTTTTACATGGGACAAGTAAGGTGGGTTCTTTCTCTACAGAAAGTATTTTGTATGTATATAGAGCTTTCCTGCTCTCTTCTTTGTTTTAAATTTTGTCAAATGATAAAAAATTAGTATCAGAATTTTTTATGTGATCATTGAGAAATTCTAACACTGTTTTGTATTCTAGATTTTTTTCACTGTTTCTTGCACATCTAAAAACATCTGCATAGTGTATGCCAGAGCAGCTGTTTTTTGTGTTTCTTGGCATCATATTCCTATGAAATATCAAGTGTGAGGTAGTGCAAGCATTTCAGTTAGCTGATGTTAAAGCACAGCTTTTGACTTAAAGTTTTTGTTCTGAAGTTACAACATTGGGGAAAAATGTTGATGCACAAGATAAGTAAAGAAGTAAGGGATATCTTACTAAAACCAAAACACCAAGTGTCAAGCACCAGTTAAGTTGAAGCAATTTAGCCTATTGACTTTTAGTCTGTTTCTAGGAACCTTTTGACAAAAATTACTCTATTACAGTATTTAATAATGAGCGTTATGGCAAAAGCTTCTTAATATTTTGACTGGCAACAGTTCAATAAAATTTGGAAAGAGCAGGCCTTTAAAATTTTCCAAATTCTTCATTGCTGTTGGAAACCTTCAATTTCAAATTTAAAATTTAAAATGTGTGAGGAGAAATGGTGGTGGTTGGGGGAAATGAGAATTCTGAGTGTTTAACTTCTGCATACATAGGCAATTAAAAAATTGAAGACTTTGTAAGTGGTAGGGATAAAAGTATATAGCTTGCAAACTGTCATTGTGACAGAATTACTTGGTGTGAGGGGCTGCTCCTGTTGTGCTTTCTGTCTTCCTTGGGACAGAGCAAGTGGAAGGCTGCCTCATGGGGTTGGCTGGATGTTCCATAGGTGGTGTGCTTTTAACATCGGTTTCTGGGACTTTAAAATGAGACTTTTTAAAGCCAGGAGGTCACTGAGCTTGTTTTGAGGCAAGAGGCAGAGCCCCATCCCACTCACTGGGGAGTGTGAGAGCTGTCTGTCTAGAGGGAGGAGCTGGCAGCTGCTCCTCATGAGGTAGGCAGGCTCTTTTCAAAAAGTGTCTGAAATACGGGAGAGGCTCTGGCTTAGGCAACATTTTTCCCCGTGACTGTGCTGCCTGCATGGCTTAGGGCTGAATGGTGCCAAGAAATTTGCACTCAGAGCTTGTTAATACAAATGATTTACACCTGAATTTATTCTCTTGTCCTGGAGCATAAAAGTTGCCTCCATACAATGCAACTCCCTTCCTGTGGAAATAGTATTCCTGTGTGGTCTGGGAGTAAATTCTGCCCCAGAACAAGAAGTCTGTCAGGTTCATGTCTATGCACCTCCAGTGCTAACTGGTTTAATTTGTCCACTGCCTTCCTACGCTGTGCTGTGCTCTCTGCTGTGTGAATCTCCCTGTTTGGAGAGATGTCCTGTGCCTGTGATCTCGTGTGAGTTTTGGGTGTGTGAGTAATCCGTGCCCTAGCAGTTCCTGTGGAGTTCATGCACCTACCCCTGAGACTTGCCTGCTCCAATCCCATCTCCTTGTGGCCTCATATTAAGATGCCATCATAATTCTGTCCCAAGAAAAGGGGAAGTGAACTCATCCTTGGAAGGTGCACCTTTCCATGTTCTTTAGTCTGTGCATCCTTATTACAAGGAGTGAAAGGAACAGGGCACAGGATCCCAGATCTTGCTTTTCTTGGCTAAAGAGGAGATGGGGAGAGGACTTGTAGCAAAAAAATGGTTTGACATGAACCATGAGTCCATAGAGAACTTTACCAGTGCATCTGGATTTCTTTGCTGGTCAGCCTGGAACACTGAAAGACACAAGGACTGCCAGGAGCATCATTTTGATACGTTATTCTACAAAAACTTTAAATGTTTTTCTCTTAGAAAACTTACTCAATGTAGTCCTTATATTGCAATTTATCATAATGTTTGTGTATTGCATAGAACCAAAAGCTTTTTCGTGAATTGAGCATTTAGGTTTCTGTATTCACAAAGGACCACACACTATTGAGGGTTCCCAGAATCTAAGGAGACAGCAAATTTGGAGTTGTGCATTGCAAACATCAGCATTCCTACAATTATCTTCTTGTGAAAAACATTCAAGACAGACAAACTGATGGGGGAGAAATAAATATTGAGCCAGGCACTTCTACTGTCAGCTCCAAATCGGTGCCTGGCTGATGCCAGGTTGGCTGGACAGCTGGAGAAACCTGGCCTTGCATTTTCCTGCCAACAGCCTCACCCCAGCTTCCCTCAGTCAGTGCCTTGGTGCTAGAGAACCATTTTGTGGGATGTTCTTTATTCCTCATAACCAGCATGTTGCTCTGCCCATTGCTGAGACAGACAAGCACTGCAGCTTAAAGATAACTTTGAGGAAGAAAAGTCATTAAGTTACCAAAAAGTTGGTGAAACAGATCTATTTCAATGAGAATCCCACTCAAATCCCAGCTTATGGCATTTTGGATGTGGCTGTGCTTGTGGTTTTGTGACAGATTTTGCTTGGGCTTTCAAAATCATAATTTAGTTTTGCTGTGTGTTTGATTTTCATTTGTCAAGCTCCTGCTATGTGTAAAATGCAAGCAGATCTTGTTGCTTGCCCTGCTGCAGCAGAGGCCTGGGTGGCTGGGTGTGTATATTCATGCTGCTTCTTACTGTGATCAAGGAATTGTTTGCTGTAGGATTCTTTTACTGTTGATGTAATGTGTTTGGGAGTTTGAGCAGACATGCTTATGGTCTCTGTTGTGTTGTTAAATAGGGAATTGGCTTATATCTGCTACAGAACAGAACACACTATTTAATCACAGCTGAAAGGATGCAGTGTTTTGCAGAATGGGGAGAAGGGGAGTGGCAGAGAAGGATTTGGGGTTGGGGAGAGGGGATTGTTGTTCTTATGCTTGGCATTCTCCTTTAGAATCTTTATCACAGAAAGTTTTCATTTGGAGTTCATGTATTTTTAGTCCCTAGGAGAAGATGAGATCTTTTAATCTGAATAATCCAGATAGCTTGATTCTAGATGTACCTACTGAAATTTGAGACAGTGGCGTGAAATCACAGAATTTCCTGGAACAGTGAGACCAGACACTCACTCTGTGCCTGGTGTATGTGAATCTCATGAATCTCTTATTGTGCTCATGGAAGGACAATTTTCTCTGGTTTTCCATCCATTTATTGCAAGTTTGCATTGGTCCCTACCTTGCCATTTTTCATGGTTTGTTTCTTTTTCTCTTCGGGAATTCAGGTTTCATCTTTCTTTTAAATGTATCTGAGTCTGCTTTCCCTTCCACTGTCTTCTGATGACGACTTTTGAGCATTAATTTTTGAAAATATATCTGGCTTAGTAAATATGCACAGTAATTGAATGCTACAAACTGGCAAGTTGTGAAATAAAGAAAAATAAGCTGCACTGAAAAGCAGCCAGCAATATGTAATTTTTCAGTAGTAGTATGGAATTGTAGGTGAAAAGGCTAGTTTTTTAGCAAGTATTGTCAAACCCCATGTTTTCAGTTAGAAACGGCAGGATATTCAGCCCTTTATGTTGCCATTGTACGTGTTTAGGTTAGTTATCTGTAGTTAAAAACACATGGAAGGCATAAAGCTGCCTATACAGTTGTGAAACTAAACATAGCCTGTAAGCCTGTTCCTCTTTAAATTTGTTAGGTTAATATCCTACACCTGAGCCAGGATTGTATGGTGTGATGGACAGGCTCTGGATAGGTGATTTACAGGAGGGGCAGGAGTTTCCAGCAGTACCATTGGGTCATCTGCAACTGTTGGTATCAGCTACTGGTCTCCAGACCATAAGCATTGCTTGTGGAACTGTATTTTCCATTTCCAGCAACAACTTTGGAGCCTTTGAGACATATGACAAACTTACCAGCGATGAGTGACAGTACACCTTAGGCTCTTATTGCAGCTCGCTGCCTCAAGATTTTGTTCTCTGGGCTTTGGAGAGAAGCACAGAGAGAAGCCACTGCATCCTAATAAGAAATATAAATTGGCATGAGTGCTCAATCTGAGAACATTCCATAGAAAGCTGGAATAATTAAGCAGACACATGGTTTATTTGCTCCTGAGCTTATCAAATGGATGAAGCTTTGCTTTGCCAGAATATTTAGGAATGCAGTCTTCAGTTTTCAGATGGTTTTGGACAACAGAATATTATGTTGTTGTGTGGTGAAAATGGATTAGTTCTTTCAAAAAATAATGAAGCATAACCTTGTTTATCTGGGGGAAGAAATCTTTCTTTGTTTTCTGGGGATGTAACATGTAGAGTTCTGCTAACAGTTTTATTTAACTCCAAGGAGAAGCTGTTGCATAGCTATCTATCAGTTCCATAGCTATTTAGCTTGTGTGCATATTTGCTGGCAGTGGTCTCATAATATGGTCATGAGATGCTATCAATCAGCTATTAACAAGATTTTGACAGGTTTAAGTCATGAAGCTGTTGTTAGAAAAGGAAGCTCTTCCTCATTTTCTAACAACAGCTTCATGACTTCAACCTGTCAAAATCTTGTTAATAGCTGATTTATTTTAATAAACCTGCAACTACTGATCAATCTGTCATATTTATAAACAGCAAGCTCTTGCTATAGTATGTGGATTAATGCTAGCTTGTTAAATTTATGGATGTAGAGCCTCTGATATTAATATGGATCATTATTTTCTTAACCTGAGTTTTTCTGGAGTGAGTGCTCAAAATTCTTTATTGCCACAGGGAACATTTTGTATTATTGATATTTGATGGGTTCTGCTAATGCTGGAGAATTTTTGTGACTGAGGGATGGGTTATTACTACTCGAATACTGCATGCATGGAGAAGAAAAGATGTTATTTAGTCTTACATCAGTCTGTTTATTTCCCAGGTAACATGCATGTGTCACTAGCAGAGGCTCTGGAGGTTCGGGGGGGACCACTGCAAGAAGAGGAAATATGGGCTATTTTAAATCAAAGTGCAGAGAGCCTTCAAGAACTATTCAGAAAAGGTAAGCATTGTTTAAGACTGATAAGTACAGTCTAACTGGAAACATCTTGATTATAATAATGTGCCTTATAAGTAAACTGCCTTGTCCTTCCTAGGCTCTAAACCCAAACAGTAGCTTGCTTCTGTGTTGTCTCTGTAAGTGCCTCTCTGCACCACAGCCCAAAGGTTGCTTTCAACCTGCATTTCATGTTCTGACAGAACCTGTGGCACATCCCAGTTCTTGTGGTGGTAACTTCAATTATTTTAGACCCACTGTAGTGAGATGGAAACATAGGAAAAAAGTGATAACTAATTCTGAGACCACTGGAACACTTTGGTACTGAAGGGGACATGGAAATGGGTACAGAACTGTGCAGTCATGACCAGTGTGCTCTGAAGAGATTTGGTCTCATAGGTGAAAAACAGAAAACTTCACCAGAGGGCTAGGTATGATTGCCCAAAATCATCATTGCAAGTGGCAGCACCTACATAGCTACTGAAGGAATGTGGTACTGACCTGTACTTCAAAGGAGTAGAAGTATTTCTTCTTCCCCCCCACTCCCACCTCAGCAGGCTCCCAGTTCAGCATCTGCAATACTGCTAATAATACATATCTTAGCACTAGGTCAGAATATGGAACTTTTCCCCTTGCTTATGTTTTCCTTTCTTTTCTTTAAAATCTGCAAGTCCTTAAGGCCCTTCCCACCCTTTCTTGCTTTTTTAATAGCAATAAATGCTTAACCCACATACTGAACTTCAGTCACATTTTTAACTTGTTCTCAGATAAAGTATATGTTCCCATGATGTATCCTGGTATTTCAGCACCTTTATGGGAGGTCATCTCTTTATATCTAAGCATGCATATGTAAGCTTATTCAGTTTTATTAATGATAAATCAGAGGCTCACACTTTGAAAATAGTCATTGTTTAGTGATATCACTATGCAAGGGGCACATCTTTGTTATTTAGGGCAAAATGCAAGCATTTGATTTAGAATTTTATCAAGATTCAACATTTAGGTTGTTTTGGGCTGGTGTTTTAAAGATTTGGTTTAGACAATGTATTGAGTCCTACACTGGCTCTGCCTTAATGCATTGCACAGCCTCTGAGAGTGGTCTCTGTTGGATGCTTCACAGGCTCCAGAGGGGCAGATGTGGGCAGAAACTGCTATATGGTGCCTGATCTCTGATTACACTTGACTTAGCTTTACAAATATGAATTTTATCAACTTCTCCCACATATTTTTTGCCTGGTGAATTATAGGTAGTTTTGACATCCCATTCAAATTTACCTTCTTCCCTTTACCAGTGTTCTCACAGCCTATGTGTAGTGAAAAGCTTTCCCTATTAGGAATGCTGATTTTATTGTTGCATTTTGAGCAACTGACCTGTCCTGCTGCTTCTCGTACTGCAAGAAAAGGAAAGCTGGCATCTGCTTTCCTCTCTTTCACTCTTTGTTGTCTCTTAGAGACAGTCAGGAGAATTATTTCTTTTAAGAGGGCAGATTAAGACCTTGACTTAAGAGGGATCTTGAATGATTAGAGGTTTGCTCTTATAAACTTCACAGGAATTGACACATGGAGCTCCATCTTCTAATCCACCTGCAAGATCACAGTTGTATGAGCACATTAGTAGTGGTTTCACTACTAATTTTCCACTCAAAACTTTATCCTAGCTCTAAATTTTTTTTTCCAGAAGGGAGTCTCCACTGAAAATAAGAGCTCACCCCTTCTTGTCCTAATAGTAGTGCAGAAAAGTTACCATAATCTCCATGAAGACTGCATGCAGGCATCAACAACAAGAACACAGTTAGCCCTCCTTCAGAAGAACAAGTACTGAAAGATAAGAGCACAACAGAGAAATCTGCCCCAGGACTTCTGATATGTGTTTAAGGCAGGGGAATGTTTGCCAGCCAAGACTGGCTAAGGTGGCAGAAGCTTCTGATCTTACTTCCTATCCATGAAGACCAAAACATAAATTCAGATAAAATCAGTGCCAGAAGAATCTGTCTGTTTTTTGGAGATGAAGCTGTTTTATTGAGTTGTTTTTCTGCTAGTTCAGCAAACCATTTTCAGTTGCATGCTATTAATTAACCTGGGATATAGCCTTTGGTAAAATACACTTCAAGAGACACTCAAATGAAAAAGCTTTTCTGTGTAGCTAAGGTTGATAAAGGTAATCTAATTCCTCCCAGCAAGAGCTGGATAACCAGACAGTCTTTAATGAAGGTTATCTTCACTCAGGAAGCAATCTAGAAACTTTTTTTGTCATCTTGAATATCAGTTTCTATGCTGGCTTATGAAGGTGGTGTTGACATGCAGGGATAGAAAATGTGGAGGTTCCTCTAGGCTTGTCTGACTCAATTTTGCTCTTTATTTGTGGAGGACTTGTAGCAAACAGGGGATTCTAAAGAAATCTTGTTTTCCTTGGTCAAATTTCAGGCCCATTTCTTCCATGCATTTGGTGGGGAAGAGCTATTTTATGGCAGAGAGTGAGTTTCCAAAATTCTTCAGAACTGACTGATCACTCCTGGGCAGAGGGAGATAGGGCAAGCTTTAGCTTCTGCAAGATGACAGCATGTTCAGCTTTGACCAGCTCTCAAAAGTGTTCTCCCTCCCTGTACAGAGTCCTGGAGTCTCTGAACACGCTGTTCTGTAACAAAAGATAAGCGTTGCTGAGTGTTCCGTAAATTTTTTATTTAAAAAAAATAAATTAGGCATAATGTTCAATGGTCTGTGCACCAGCTGTTTTGAAATGAGGAGGATAAAAAAGGCTGTGGAAATAGCCAACTTTGAAATTGCCATCTGTCGGCAGCCTCCCCATACCAGCCCAGGAACCACAGACTCTTAAAGGAATTACCAGCCCAAGTAATAATTTATGTATGTGATCCTGGTAGAGTTTTGGTAGTTTGTTTCAAGTTGGGTATCTTGCTATCCCTCAGTCAACTGAGAACCTGTTTTTCAATTAATGTCTTATTTAAACTGGTTTCTGGAAATTAGAAAAAAAGTCCATAACAAGGTCTGTTACAGATTTGAGGACTTCTCAATATATAGAAGTTGTGCATGTGTTTTAGTGAGTCTATCTTCTTATCCATCAAAGCACTGAATAAGAGGGGCACAGGATGGAGATCCATTGTCTTCATGGTTAACTGAATATCACATCACATCTTATTCAGCAACAGATACAGAAAATGTGCATATTTTTATCCCTCTTTGTATTTATGGTTCTAACAGATGTTGAACTTCTTAAAAATACTTCACACATTTATTTCTAGCATTATAAAAAATGAAAGCTTACACTGAAGTGCCCAGTTGCTAATCAGCAGTTTAGAAGATCAGCTCTGGTAGCTGTCTTGTCAGCAGGTTATAAGCTGTTAAATGAAGGAGAAAGGCAATCTGGGACTCAGTTGCAGATCTGACATCAGTTGCACCGGCAATGTTGAGATTAATCTGGAGATTTGAAAAGGCCGATACCAGACCTGCCCTTCTCTTACATCTGTTTAATTATCTGCAATAACTATTTTGTTGTTGAAAGGGTGTATCAGCTGTTTCAGACGTGCTCTATCTTGCACTCAGAACTCCATGAGGTCAAAGAAACAAGTCTTTGAAGTAATCTCAAATGTGAGTGTATAAGCATAAGGAGAATGCTGTGCTCGCTGCTGCTGAGAATTATAAAACAGGCATCCCTCTAATTTGCTGGGTTTAACTGGAAAAGATTTATCTAAACTGCAAACTGGGAAAACTTAGGCCACTCCTGTTCTAAAGTGTGTGTTGAGGATTCTGAAAATAATTGGACCTTAAGTTTGGAGACATGTATCTAAAGGAAGGAGAAGAGAAGGAGGAAAGTGAGTCTGATATTGAAAAGACAAGTTGAGCAAAGAAAGAAAGAAAGTCTTTGCAAGTTGAATGTCTTGCAAATTTGCATATGAGAAATTATTTATGTAAAGAAAAGTTATATCTGAAAGTGGATATGAAGAAGGAAGATGATGGTTTTCAGGGACTTGTAAATCTTGTTGACAGTCCAACTACTGGAGCTGTTTTGCTTGAGTAAGTGTAATGAAAAGAACGAAGCCAAAGTGTGCAATGTGTTGATGGGGACTAGTGGTGAGTCCAAAGTAATCACAGTTGGGATGGAGCAGGAAATGGACTGGTTTGGTTGACAAGAAGAAAAATACAATAGGAAGGGCTAAAAATCCAAATTTTCGTTTCCTAGCTCATCCTTGTTGGCAGGTTTGATTGCTTTTTCCCTTTGCCAGTAGCTTTTGGGGAATGGTTTTTCTTTTTTCATCATCTGGTGACATTTGATCTTTTGGTTGCTGAGAAGGAGAGAGATTTAGCTTTTGTAATTTTATTGGGGTTTTAAAATTTTTTTCCTTTCTATTCCTCATCCCTTCCTCCACCTCCACCCACCCTACTCCCAGCAAAGAGGCTCAGTGACTCTGCACTCTTGGCAGAGCCCTGCTGGATGTGGTCAGCACCACAGTGAAGTGTAGTGTGGTGTTTGACTGTGGGGCAGCTCAGGAGCAGAAACTGATCTCAGAAACAAATTGTTCACCCTGTTTCTTCCTCCAGTACCCTCAGGAGAGAGTTTTCCAAGGGGTTCAGTGTCCCATCAGAGCTCTCCTCTGCCTTTGTGCTGAAGGCAGAGGGAGCAGAGACGCTGCAGCGCGGCCTGCCCTGCGCAGCAGGCGTGCAGGGACACGCTGCACCAGCCCAAGGACGAGAGCATTTCCAGCACAAGTGCTCCTGTGTGCTGGCTGCAGGATTCCTGGCCAGGCTGCAGGGGAGTCACTGCTCTGGCTGCCTACAGCCTGGCCTGAGCGTACAAATGTTCAGATTACTTGTCTCAGTGAGGGCTATGGAGGGAAACAAACGTGTATTGAAAACCTTGTGTATATTTTTGGGTTGTTCTGTGCTTTTCAGAGATTTGTGTGTGTCTTTGCTAATGGCTGTGGCTTAAGAGAGAAGTGGGGGAAAAAGATCCTGAAGGACTGACTGACTGATCTTTTTCCCAAGCTGTAGCTTGGGAATTCAAAATTACCTGCCATCAATGATGTAAAATAGATCCATTTCGAATATTTGTCTTCATGTTTCTTGGAATGTGGTGGGTCCTTTTTAGGCTATTTGTATGCTGTTAAAGCACATAAAGGATTCTTTTCCTCTCTCATTTGTTTGGCAGATGCTCTGTAGCTGAAGATTATTTCTGGTTTTATTGTTTAAAGCCAGTTCACTCTCTTCCTTTAAGTAAGACCACGCTATTTATCTCTGTCTTGGCACTGCTTGAAATGCTGTGCTCTCACAAGTGTTTTGTTACCCACTTGCATAGTTCTGGAGTTAACTCAGAAGGCTGGCAGCTCTAGCACAGTTGAAAGCCCAATGGATAGAAAATTGACCAGGAGCCATATCCTGAATTCCAGTGCCTTTAAAAAAGGGGGTTGAAACCCTTTTTTTTTTTTTTTTGGTCATTTTCCTCAGTATTTTCTGGAGTATGTTACCCTTACTGCTCTTGTAAATGATTCTGAAAGCCTAAACAGAAGATGACATGAATATTATCACTGGAAAATAGTTTCTTTTGTTTTCCCATAGTTTCTGGCTGTTTGATGCGTTGCATCTTTGCTACTTTTTTATCCATGGTGCAAACACATTAGAGTAGTGTTACTAAAAAGTAATTCCTTAGCTCCAACCAGGTAGCTATAACTTTGAGATAGTTAGTTTGGTTTATGATGCATGCCTTAAGGAAGAAACTGGAGAATTAATTGTTTTATCTTCATCCTTCATAACAATAGATGAGATTCCCTGGAGTTGTGATGTAAGCACTATGATCTGCTACATAAATTATAAGCTAATGAACAAGGAAGCTGAGAAAATGTCAGTAAACTGAGCCTGGCAAAATCAGTCCTTTTTCTAAACTTCCTATTTATCACATTAATTTTAGATTGCTTCAGGTCATGAAGATTCTTGAGTGGGGGTAGATCAATAAATTTAGACTCTGTAGGGGACAAATGCTCTAAAGTTTGTTGAAATTAATATTGGGAAGACTTCAGACTAATTTGGGGGGGTTAATTCTCAAAACTAAATCAATTTTTTGTCTTAGTATGTTTCAGAATATGAAGAGTTTTTATGTATTTCAAGTATTTGTTATATAAAATATTAAATTAAGATTAAAACCTCTACATTTCTTAAGGTTCCTGAGTTGGGACTCATGAGGTGAAATCTTAAAATATTATAAGGTGTTGGTTGTTTAGGGTTTTATATCAGTGGTGAATACACACAGAAGTGGTGCCGAATCCAGTAGTTACCCATAGGATAATTTTTGAAAGTCAAAGGCCAACTAAGGTAGTCTTCCTGAAAATGTTTTTGGAAGCTTTGCTCTATAATGTGGTATTTTTTGTTACATATAATAGGAATAGCCTGTCCATCTTTATTTCTTTATTTTTAACATCTGAACTTGCTGCCATAGCAGCGACCAGTCCTTGTTCTGTTTGTTTCAGAGGAAGTGGGGTTAGAAAATGGAAGGAATTACTTGGGAGATCCTTTTACACCTGATACCTGCAAGCAGTAATTTAATACATTTCCTAGGAGATTAGAAATAATCTAGATTACAAGATAGTTCATCAGTCTAGGAGTCAACGCTGTAGGAATATCCTGAGCTGGAGAATGGAAAATGGTAGTGGTGGTGTTAATGGAGGGAATTATTATTCTGCTGGTTTTCCTTACTATGTCAAGGGAAAAGGGCATACCATTCAAATGTGTGTTTCCTCAGGTCTTTAATATATTGTGTAGCAGAAGGCAGAGCTGTTGCCTTTTTGCCTATGAAAAAATAAAAGTTAACTTTTAGCTTTACTTAGTGAAACCTCATGCCTCCTTCAGTGAAACTGAGTTGATTCATGTAAAATATTTTGACTTAAGGAAATGGTCTTTTTTTTTGTTTTGTTTTGGGTTTTTTTGTTGTTGTTTGTTTGTTTGTTTGTTTGTTTTAGTTAGTTTGACAGCGGTATCATCAGATATCAAAAACCTAGCTGGCAAATTGCATATTTTGGTTACTTTTGGTTCTGCAATTTCAGTGTTTCTTTTGGAATGTTCAAATATTTGTAATATTTTTGACATTAAGCTAAAAAGGACTTCTGTGCTCCAAAACTCTTTTGTTTTGTCCCCTTCTATTAGCCACTGTAATGAGTATTTTCCTTCCCCACTAACTTTGTCTACTCTCTTCCAGGCATTGCTGTTGCAGTAGTGCTATGTTAGGATAGGAGCAAACCCCCTTGTAGGAATGGAGTTTGGAATGGAATTCCTATTGTAGGAATTAGCCTTAATGACATGTGCACTGCACAAAGGGAACATTTTATATGTCAACTGTAACATAAATGAAATAACTTCAGGACAGGGGATTGTGAGTATTTTAGCAAGCTCTTCCTAAGCTTTCTGCTATGAGTAATAGTGAAGAATAGTCATAAAAGATAGGTGTTACTCCCCAGTGTGATTAAGATTGAGGTGGTTGTTGTGGTTATGAAATACCACAGGTGGAAAAGGAAGCATGAATCTATTCCACTAATAGTATGTAGGCTGATAATAAACTAACATCCAGCAAGGGCATCTAACAACATTGCTTCATTTTCAGGGTGGTTTTTGTTTTTCTTTCCCTTTTCAATTACAGCTGATCCTGCTGCTCTGGGATTCATAATTTCTCCGTGGTCTCTCCTGTTGCTTCCATCTGGCAGTGTGTCATTTACTGATGAGAATGTGTCCCAACAAGACCTGCGAGCGTTCACAGCACCGGAGCTTCTGCAGAACCACTCGCTGTCATCCCTGTCGGATGTTGAAAAGGTACAGTGCCTCTTCCTTGGCAGACAGCTCTGGGGTTTTGTTGTTGTTCCCTTCACAAAATAGCTTTATACTGGCCTTTTTGTCTCCCCATGGTTTGTGATTCATGTCATTTCTTTTGTGAGGTGGGAGAGGGATCCTCCTACTTGATTTTTCTGGTTAAAGTGGAATAGTGATTATAGTTGTATGCAGTTGTGAGGAAGAGTCTGTACAAGCCCTGGCCACATACATACTTGGGCAATGGCTGCACAGAATTTCCATTGTTCCCATTTAAGTCTTTCACAAGAGTAAATGTTCAGACAGGTGAGGTTTGTATATGTGGTCTCCTCCAGGTCTCTGACAGGTAAAGTCAAAATTATTATCTTCTCAGCTGTCTTCTCGACAAGAATTTGTTGTGAATGGTAACACTTTCCTCAGGAAACCATTCCCAAAGATATTTAGTGGTGGGTGTGAGTGAAAAGGAAGCTGAGCTATTTCTATCTCCTTGGCTTCCCTGGATCAATAATCCTTAGAGGGAAGCTAGCCACAGACAGTGTTGTAATCTGGGAACAATTATGACACTTGGCAGTGTTCCTCCAGGAAGAAACAGCTCTTACTTCAGAGGAAAGTGGTATTGGCATGAGTTGCTGTTGTGTGCACAAGGACTATTAAAACATGTGTTTCTCTGTTGAATATTTTATTTTAGCAGCTTTTTGTATATAGTCAGTTTTCTTCAGGGCTGTATCCTGAACACCTACTGAACACCTACTGAAAATCCACAGTTACTCCCAAGCCATTTAGACATCCTTCTTGCCCTGCATATTGTCAAAGTAATTGGTATAATAAAATATGTTTACAGTTTTGTCTATGGCAAAACTATAAACAATTAGCAACCTAGACTGAAAGTTAATGGAGAAGTAAAAAATAACACTGACATCAATGAAGACTTAGGTTCAGTTATGTAGGATGCAGCTGGCAAATCCTGTAGTCATACTGTTGGAGTTGTTTATTTGCTTTCAAGAGGGACAACACTTTTGAAGACAATAACGTTACCTCTACTGCCAGCTCTGAAGTTAATGTACAAAACTAGCCTTTAAAAATGGCAGAAAAAATAGTTCTGAAGTGACAAGCTTGTGACCTTGGTCAGAGCTGATTGCATTCTTTGTTCTCTGCCAGCATTCAATATGCTACTTTTTCTCTTTTTGAAATAAATGGAGGACTGTTACTATGAAAAGCCATGCTGTGATGTTTCTTAATCTTTAGGAAGGAAGCACTCAGAGGGACCTTTGTGGCCTGTAAATGCCAGCACAGAGTGTGTCAGTAGGCCATGAGCAAATGCTGGCACTGTACATGTGCAGGGCTGATTAATCCTTGCTCATTTGGGCTGTGTGAATTTCTGCCCTGCTGATGTCAGCATAACCCTGCTTGCTGGATGGAAGGAAGGTGATCCACTTAGCTGCTGATGTGGAAGAAGGAAGCTCCCTGAAACGTAGCTTTGTACAAAACTGGTGTCCTGTTACGGCTTTATTGGTTGAAGTTGGTAGGGGTGATAAATAACTTATATGTGCACCCCTCTTTTCTTCACTGCTTCCCTTTGCAGTCCTATTAAACTCTGTATCAGGTGTACACTGGTTCTTTGTAAGGAATATATTGACTTTGTGCTTCTTAGATCACAGCATCATATCTTTCTTTGCTGACTGTGGTAACTTTGGACACGTTTAAACGTTTTTTCTTCTGTCACAACTGGCTGTAGTTCACTGAATTCATTTACTGGAAATAGTTGGTGTTTTCCTTTTTGATTGTTCTACTAAAAGCTGCTGAAGGCAGAAAAACACCTTGTTTTTTAAGGCCTTGTGTCAGTCAGTGACAGGCTTACCTTTGTCTTTTCAGTTATGATTGTACTTGCTATTACAAATTAACAGTGTCTTCAAGGAGAAATACTAAAAATAAATTACAGTCAGTAAAAGAATACCCCTTTTATTCCAAGACACAGTCAATTTGAATCCAAAATATGTCTGAAGTAACTGCAAGCTTATTGGAACTAGAGTAACCAAACCATTCAAAATTAGAATGGAGATTGATTTGGGAAATTAATTTCATGTTGATCTATTTATTGTGGAACATATTTTAAGTACAGTACAAACATTAATTAGAATTTTTGAATAAATGCTTTTGCTTTGAAAGCTGTTTTCAGATGGATTAGTAGAGTAGCAAGTTTTAGTTAAGAGGACTGATTGCACATCTCATTTTTGGAAATATATTTGGGTATGTTGAAACTCAGAATCATAGAATGATGGAGTAGCCTGAATTGAAAGGGATCCTCAAGGATCATCAAGTCCAATTCCAGATTCCAAAGAGGGTAACCCAGAAATGTATCTGACCATTGTCCTAATTTTTCTTGAACACTGACAGGCTTAGGACTATGACAGTGTCTCTAATTGGAATTAACTAATTTTATAATAGTGTTTTTGATTGCTGTTCTTGCATTATTGGGGGACTGAAAGAGTTGAGGAACTTCCATTTTTGTTTGGTTGGGGCTTTTTCTGAATTGCTTTTGTGTCTTTTGTGTTTTGCTGGCTTTTTCTGAAAAGGTTTTTTTTTTAATTCATTATTGTCATGAAAGCATATTCACTTTTTTCTGTGTAGCTGTGGTATATCTTGATATTTAAGGAAGACTTTGTAGCTTTTCAGTTGAAAGGGTAATGGATAATAAACCAGATAGAGAGCAATTTTCTCAGTATTTGAAAAAGAATGTTTCTGATTGGATAGGGCAGTGGTATTGACTTAGAACTCTTGATGCATTTTTCTGACTACTGTCCCAATCTGTTCAGATTTTTGTCAATTTATATATCTAGAATTTAAGTAAGATGTTTTGCTTTTAGTTGGTAAAGAGGCTGAAGAAGCTTATGTGAGCTTTTAATTTATTGCTGTCCTTGTAATTGTTGTTCATTGTCTTCAGAATTATTCAATATATTTGTTGCTTTAAGTACCACAAATAATACTAATAATATGGTATAAAGAGCCATGACTAGTGTATATTATTTACACAGTTTAGAAAAACTGTGCTTTCTTTCTACACTTACCTGTTTTGTTTTGACATTTAAGCACATGCTGGCTCTCTAGGTGTGCTCTTAATTCTGCACTTTTTAAAGGGCTTATTCCCTGTACTGATGGATGTATTATGTTGAAGATATGTTAATTGTTAATTATGTGTATAACAGTTAATGTATTTGTACCTTAAAATATCAGTTATAGATTAAGGTACTGCTTTCAATGTTTATATTCATTTGTTCTTTCCTTCTTTTCCCTTTGATCTCAATCTTTGTGATCTCCTTAGGATAGCCCCCTGCTCGAGTCATGCTAAGGTCTGCCTTGCCTTCAGACACAGGTTTTAAGGACCCTTGGACACAACCATGCAGTCTTTACCCCACACTGGGCTGATTGTATGGATTACATGAGTTTTCTGGCTTCAGTGTGAGATGAGAGCTTAAAACTGAGCAGAGAAGATGGTGGCACTGGTTGGATGCTGAATGTCTTGTAGCACTAGGATTTGCTCTTCTGAACCTCATGTAAAGGAGAGGTGGGATGTGGAAGACAGCTGAGCTTAAATACTAGAAATGTATTTCTAAGCAAAGTGATGTTAAGTTAGTTGCTCTCCTTTAAGAAGTCTACTTTGCATTTCCAGTCTTGTTCAATGAGTTGACAGATATTTTGTGTCTTGTGGCAGGTCCATATCTATTCTCTTGGTATGGCACTCTTTTGGGGAGCTGACCATGAAATTCCTCAAAGCCAGGTAAGTTTAGATTTGGTTTTGTTTAATATTGCAACTTCAGACTTGATGTTGTTTGACTGACTCTGCATTTGAGTTTGCATGGCAGGGTTGTCATACTGAGACACTGAGGAGTAAGATGCCTTGCCCAGAATATTACAGAATGGATCAGGTTGGAAAGGACCACAGTGGGTCCAACCTCCCTGCCCAAGCAGGGTCATCCCAGAGCACATGGCACAGGATTGCATCCAGATGGTTCAGTGAGGGAGATTCCACAGCTTCTCTGGGCAGTCTGTTTCAGTCACTGCACAGTACAGAAGTTTCCTTTCCCATACTTGGAGCTTTTTCTTGTGAAGTCTGGTGTTGTCTTTCAGGCAGAAGGTGCTGATAGCACGTTTGTGTTAGTTTCCATGAAGATACATCTGGGCTGGTCTATCCTGTAATGCCACAGGCTGAAAGACAATGGTTTAAGCTGCTGACAAAGGAGAAAATAATTTGTTTTGGTTTAGGCTTATATAAAAATAAATATTGAAGTAACAATGTTGCTTTACACATAATAAACTTGTACTCCACACTGCTGTAGATTCCGTGAGTCTGGATTTGGCACATATAGATACTTCCTTTTCACAATGGCCAAGAAAGGGTATGAATTGTGTGGAACAGGGAGTAGACTCTTGCTATGGATTTGTCAGTCAATGCAGACACAGTTGCAGACTGCTTAGAGCTGAGTGTTATTGCTCAATGTGGTTATTTTACACACCCAGCAGAACTCTTAGACTGTCCTGCCAAAACTGACTGAAGATAAATGTGATTCATTATCTTCCTTAGTGCTCCTTCCCTGCCCCCAATTAAACTTTAAGAAGTGAATATCTAGAATACTGAAAATAAGGTGGAATGCTTCTGGAAAAGCATTTAATGATGGACTTGCAGCTGTGGGTGAAGCAATTTGTGGTTTGGATTTAGGTTTGTTCCTACTAGTTGATATTATATATAAGACTGAGGAAGAAAATTTTTAAAGACTTCAGCATTTTAGGTGTTTAGTTCCTAATATTTTCTTTAACAGAGTTGTAGTTGGGATCTCGGTTGTACTTATTTGGAAGTAGCTGCCTGAATGCAGCTAATGAGGTAAAAAACTTTGAAGCTCTGACTATTTAGGGGTACCTGTTCATAATGCCTACTGTCCCTGTCCCAAAATCCCTAGAGTTTTCTTAGGTACCAGGGCTTTTCTCTTTGCTCTCCTGTCTTCTAGGAGATGAAAGGAGCAGTATTCAACAGTAGTAGGAGAGTGCCTTAAAGTAGGTGACTTAAAAAAGGTAGGTGTTGAGAGGAATGTAGGCATAAATTTTAGTCCCTGTTTTCTTTGTTTCTTTCTTTGGTATCAAGAGTGTGGCAGCAGTTTCTCAGTAATGTAGAGGGAAGGCATGCTCTACCTGCTAATAAAAGAGTATTTCCCCAAAGACAATGTGGTGAGGGTATGCCTGGAAGGAATTTGCCTTTGGGACGTTGTCATGTGGGTCCTGTGCCCTGTGGAGTTAGTGTTGGCAAAAGGACAGTCTTGTGTATGGCATTACTTTTGTGTGTTAATTTGCATGTGCAGATTTCCCCCTTTTTTTAATATGTTTTCTGTATTTCTCTGCCTGTGTTGGTTAATGAGCTGCTTCTCTGCTGGGAGTGTGGCTAAACAGGAGATTCATATCTTATTCACATACATGATTTTTATTATTAGTTAGAAGTGATAAACAGATAGATGGGAAAAGCCTACATTAATTAAATCGGGGTGGTCCAGAATGCCTTTTTAATGGTTCACCTTAAGAGTGCTCACACAGGGAAGATTGAAAGATTGCAATTGTTTGAAGCACTCTGTGATGCAAAAAGCCTGACAGTGTTTGTACTTTGTGGGTAACCACCCACTTTGGGAGAGCTGCAGATCAGAAAGCTCAGGTCCCAAGTGCCTGTGGCACCTGAGAACAAGTGTTATCAGGGACTGCTGCATAGCCTGGGGAGGGATATTCCACCTTCAGTGTGCTGCCTTCACAGAACAACAGGGACAACAGAAAGACATCTGGATTTATTTTTTTTACTCTGTATGGGTGTTGTCCTGCAGTTATGAAGCTCTGCTTTGTTAATCAGTGGCTTGGTTATTTTATTCCTTCCTTTTTTGTTGATACTGTTTGGTGATATCACTGGAATTTGGGAATTTGCTAACACATCTGCTGCAAAATATTGGTGAGGTGAGGAACTGCAGAAAATGAGCACAGAGGATTGTACAAAATTATTGTCATGGGGTTTGAATTTTATATTTGTGAGCGGCAGAATGGTCAAAATTAAGGATTAAAGCTTCCTCTGAATCTTTTCCCTTTTGCTTTATTTTCACTTATTCATTAAATGTTTGAGAAAGTCTTTGGTGTCCTGACCTTGCAGATCAGGCAGCTTGTTTAGGCCAGGTCGTTGTAGAGTCAGGGTTGAATCCAGAGGCTGAATGCCTCTCCCCTGTTCTACAGCCACCATTTTTCCACCTCCTAGATGGTGACTTTCAAACTGGCACTCAGATAATGTAGGCAACAAGTCTCATGAATAGTTAATGTGCGTTGTTGAGTGTCTTTTGTTTCTGAGTGTTCCCCAAGTCACTGTTAAAACTGATTCTCCTGTCTCCCCTGTTCTGGTTTGCCACTAGCCCATCAAGCTTGGAGACCACCTGAACAGCATCCTCCTGGGCATGTGTGAGGATGTCATTTACGCCCGTGTGTCTGTACGGACAGTTCTGGATGCCTGCAGTGCCCACATACGGAACAGTAACTGTGCCCCTTCTTTCTCCTATGTGAAGCAGTTGGTCAGGCTGGTTCTGGGAAGCCTGTCTGGGGTAAGTCTGTGTCAGCATCTGAGGAAACAATAGAGGTGAGCAGGAAGAGAGCAAAAGTGCTAATTCAGAGTCACTCTGCTGTCTTTCTTCCTCTTGTTTTGGTATGTTGCAATTTTGACAAGGGTGAGTGATGAAAGGAGAGAACAGCTTCTGTCCCCATGTAGCAGTTTGTGCACTTGACAGTTCCTCCTGGAACATGCATTCATGAGTTTCTCAGGAGGTCATTTCGTGAACTGTCTTCATTGAAAAAAAAAAGTAGGGAGAAACAGGACAACAAGGTGATGAACTGTAGGGCAAGGCTTAGACTTGTTGCTACTTGAAATGCTTCAGAAATGATTGCTGTGAGTTTACTTTAACTTGAAGTTATGCCTGGCTTTTGGAGAGTTGCTTATTAACAGAAAGAAGGACTCTTTAGGCAGTGTACCAATTCTCTTGCACTTCTGCTCAGCTCTTGACTATGAGAATTGTGAAGGATTTTATTGTCTAATAATGACCAAACTGTTTTTAGAAGTGAAAGAAATCACATGAGCTCATCTTGCAAAGTTACTATTCCTGATGGGCAACTTCTCTCTTCACCTAAACCATTACAGCATAACTTCAGAATAGTTAAATAATTTTAAGTAAATCAAGGAAGACCATAAATTGTCATAGAATCATAGAATGGTTTGGGTTAAAAGAGACCTTAAAGCTAGATGCAGCCTCCCTGCCACGGTCAGGGATACCTTTTGCAAGACCAGATTGCTCAGAGCTCCATCCAGCCTGGCCTTGAACACTTCCAGGGAAAGGGCATCCACAACCTCTCTGGGCAGCCTGTGCCAGTGCCTCACCACCCTCACAGTAAAGAACTTCTTCCTAATAGCTAATCTAAATCTACTCTCAGTTTGAAGCCATTTTCCTTTGCCCTGTCACTACATGCCCTTGTAAATAGTTCCTTTCTGTCTTTCTTGTAGGGTCCCTTCAGGTACTGGAAGGTCACAATTAGGTCACCCCAAGCCTTTTCTTCTCCAGCCTGAACAACCCCAATTCTCTCAGCCTGTCCTTGTAGGAGAGGTGTTCCATCCCTCTAATCAGCTTAGTGTCCTTTCTCTGGATTCTTTGCAGCAGGTCCATGTAAATTAAAAATTTCTGTTTAGAGAGACAGAACTGAAATTCATGAAAAATGATTAATTTGCTGATGCTTCCTTTTTTAATTTTTTTTTCCCTAATGGAAAGGTATGATCTGATTGTTAGATAGTTGCTTTATGTATCTGGTTTGGAAATGCAGAAAGCAAGAGGCCCCTGCATTTGTCTAATATTTGACAGCAGCTGATTATGCCAGGCCTCCAGAAATAGTGCTGAGCCTGAGCTCCACAAAGCATTGTCTAGCCTGTGAGGTATGTCTGTCAGTCCAGTGCTCCTCACTGTAGTGTCTGAAGTCTTGTGTAGTTGCCAAGTCTGTGGTTCAGTGAAATAAAAGGCTACAGGGCCTTCAGCAGTGGTGCTGTTAAAATTTTACATCAGGCCACAATCAATAGAAACAGCCACTCTAAGTCATTATTCTCCAAGCTGTTGATGGCCATTCCAGGGTAGCAAGTTTTCTGCTTTCCCTCCTCTTGTTTTTGTCAGCAGGCTTCCAGGGAGTCTGGGGTTAGTGTGGCAGACTGATCTCAACCAGCCTGCCCAAGACAGTAACAGTGCTCCCAAGTACTTGTTCTGAAATCCACTGCAGAGCTGAATCCAGCAAGTGTGCTCCCAGTCTCCTGTCCATGCTGTTAATGAAGGAGTGGGACTAGCAGTTATACAGTGCTGAAGCTTTGCTCATTTCCTCTGCCAGTGACCTTTTTAATTCTGAATGTGTCACTGCATTGGCTTTGCAAGAAGACTAGCTGAAAAACTAGCTGAATAGAACCAAGAGTTAACAGAGCAATGACAGCATAGCTGTGCTGCTAGGTTTTTGTGCACCTTAGCCAGCCAGCCCTGCTGATTTTAATGTTCAGTGCTCTGTATGTGTGTTGGAATTTTGTAAGTTAACAAGAAAAATGTATAAATTTTGTTTTTTCAGTGGCAGAGTGCAACTTATTATTCCAAGGTTGGCATGCTCTAATCTTGATGGGCCTCATGAAAGGCTCCAGGGGTCTTATCTCTAACTGGTCATTTGAAGCACAGCTGAGAGGTCCCATTTGAATGTTTTCATTTGCCACGTTAATATGGTTTGTGAAGGGCAATATTCAGGCTGATTCAGTCTGTTTCATGTTAACTGAGTTGTATTGTAACTGTGAAGTCTGCTTGATTTCTCTTTCCCTCCTGCTGTCCAGGTTACACTCCCACTATATGGAAAGATCTCACTGAGAATGTTTTGTTGTAGCAAATGAACTCTTCTTTGAATGATTGTACATGTGAAAGGGTTTTTTTCCTAGGGAAGTAGTGATTTAAAAAAAATAAGGTTAAGTGAAAAGCTAGTGGGAGTAAAAGGAATGACAGGTGAAAGGAATGTGCCTGAGGGGCTGAAGAGGCTGCTCACAAATGGGTGCATGTGATTTGGCATGTGCAGTCAGTCCTGTGAGGGTACAAGACAGTTCTTCCTGTTATGCAGATAACTCCTGGGTAGAACTAGGCAAGTTCTAGTCATGTTATAATCATGGAAGATGGTTTTTGAGTGCTGCTGTCCCTTCAGTTTGCTGTAGGGGTGGAATGTGTTTAAGTTGTGAACTTAATTTATTCTTAGTGGAAAAAAGGTAGACCAAATGTGTCATTAAATAAAGGTCACACTGTTCAAATATGGATAATTCGAGGGGATATTCTCACTGATGAATCAGTTCTTTATTAAAAAGTTTGAACTCCCATTCTGCACTTAACTCTTTGACACTGACTAATATTGTGCATTTACATAAAAACAACGCTTGTTTCATACTAATGTGAGCTCTTCCTACCTTTTGACTTTGTTACTGCCTTTTTTTGCAGATGGATCAGCTGTCTTGTAATGGAGACAGAAAATTGCAGCCAGACAGGAGCCAGGCTATTCGGGAGAGGCTGAGGGGAAAAGGGCTTCCCACAGGTAAGTGCTTCATTGCAGTCCTGGGGAAGACCAGGTTTGGGGAGATTTTGCAAACAAAGAAATCAAATAGAGGAGGACTTGCTTACATTCACAGAACTCTGGTGGTTCGGTATCTAGCTAAAAGTTGGTGATGGTTTCAAGAAAATATTTGTTTTTGAGTTCAGTCCTTATGGCGGGAACAGGTTTTAAAGGTTCTCAGCCAAATGTTTTGTTTCTGGAGAAAGGAGATTGTCAGCTGACCAGGAGGTTGGTCAGCTAGAGGAACAGGAAGCAGCTTTCCCTTGGTCCCTCTTTCCTGTGGACTCTGCCCCCTCATCACAGCTCTAATTGCACAAGACATCTCTTCCTGCATCCCAAGGAGCCCTGGACTCTTTTCCCTGCACACAAAGCTCTTTTGCTGCCTTTTTTTTTTTTCCTGAAGAGAAGTGGTATATATCCTATAACAGTTCTGCTATGCTTTGATAGTGTGAGGTAGATATGGATGCCAGGTAGGGTTGTACTTTACTTCAGGGAAGTAAGGACAGAGGAAACTGGGAGACCAGGGAGGAGACAGATGGTTGCTATTGGAGGAAAAAGGTTAAAGTGATGTAGGTTGAATGCTGATGTTTGCCATGACTTTTTGTTGTTTAAGATCACAGATATTGTTTAAGGTCACTGGCAGCATCAGCAGCATCAGCTCTGTGCTTGGCTTTTCAGACAAGAGGATGTATTCTTCCAAAAGGCTAGTCTCTAATTTTTCTGGAAGAATTGTGGAGCTGAGCAGGAACATTTTAAAAGGCATCAGCATGGACCAGTCAAAGTCATTGCAACAAAGATATGTTGCTGATGTGCTCAAGTTGCTCCTCTGTTCTTTGGCTTTGTGTCAAGCAACAATGCAGTGAAAAGCAGGAACTGAAATAACCCATGGAGTTGTCAGTGACAATATGAACTCAGAAATTAGACACAAGTCTGGCAAGGGATTGGTGGTCTTCATTTATTGAGATATATATATATATAATTTTTTTTAAGAGGAGGCTAGATTATGCTACTGTTTCATATGAAACACTTATGGCAGTGGTTGTCAGCCCTTCCCTTACAGCACTGTGTGTTTAGGAACAGTTTCTGGTACAAGCTGTTTCTTATTTTCTGGCACAAATTCACTGTTCTGACAGCTTTCTCAGGGGCTTTGTTTTCTTACTGGTTCTTCTCTTTTTTTTTTTTTTTTCCAGAATACTTCTGTAGCAATAGGGAGATCTTTTGGGACTGGATCAATCTAGTTCACTGGATTCATAAACTGTGTCATGTCTGCCTTTTCTGAATTTCTTAAGAGCTTTCTTAAAATAAATTCTTTCCTTGGTTCCCACTAATTTTAGGGTTTGAACCAGAGCCTTATTTTCCTGGTTGTTAATTTGTTAATTCTTTAACCCTATTCTTCCTAGTCTCCAGTGTTGTCCAATAAACATCACTGTTTCTTTACACACCTTTGTTCTTTTGCCTGTACTACCCTATTCCGTGTTTTTCAAGAACTTTATTTAAGCAAAATGCCTTACTACCTCAAGTTTTTCATTTCTATACCCTCTTTCCATCCCCTATTCTGCTTTTTATTCTGTAACCATAGTTAACTGTGTTTTGAGAATGAGCAAAATATTTGTAAAGTTTTGGGGACATGGCAGGGTTGTCTTTAAAGTCTGTTCTCACTGCATTAGCAAACTCTGATTATTCTTTTCTTTGTTGTTTCTAGCTTTCTGTTCTCTAATACAACTGACCAGTCTTTTGCTGTTTTGTTATTCATTTTCATAGAAAATCTTTAACTCTTTTTAAATGTTTGTGGTTTGAGGACTTTTGTTTCTCTGTGTATTTGTTTTCCTACCCACAGCTTCGTTTAAACTTTTTAGCAGATTTTTCTTTCTCCTGAAGTAATGCTTGTCCCCAGTCTCTTCATTATATCTTAACAAAAACCCTTTTGTTTTAGGTTCTACTAAATTTTGGAGATCGCTGTATTAGCTCCAGCCAATATCTTCGTGGCTTTCTGGGTCAGCATCAGGGTGAATAAGATGTAATGTCTGAAACTTCCTCTGAGGACTCTGTCTTTAACTCAGAGGAAGTAGACTAGGTGATCCAATTGCTGGGTTTTTTTACCATATTCTCTAACTTGAAAAAAATGTCGTTTTTCCTCTTATTCTTGGAGACTGAGGCCACTTGGCTCAGCTGCTATCAACCAGTAAGTTTAACAGAGAGTTTTAAGCAACCTTGGTCAAAATTACTTTCTGAAAGAAAAGTTCTTTTTTTAGGGAACTTCATACTATCTGAAGAGTTCTAATTTAATAGAATCTTTACTCAAATAATATTTGTGAAATGAGAGAACCTGACAACCCCCAGACTACAAAGTTGGCTGAATAGTCCTCATCCCTTAACACCTGTTCCTGTGAAGCTCATGGAAAGTGCTTGCATGTGTAGTGTGTTACAGAAAATGTGTGGCAGCCCGGAGAATAAATGTTTGTGCTTCACTCTTCCAGTGCAAACATTATATTATCTGCATAATTCCAAGCTTGGTCTGAAAGGTACAAGTTATTAATGAGATGCTCTTGAATACCTGATTTTTTTCTATTCTTTTCAGGATGAGCTCTCAATGAGCACAACTGCTTTTCACTTACCTTGTAGGCTTTATGATATTTTGGTATTATGGTTCTGTCTTCCCCCCATCCCTTGAAGCAGAAAATATTTTTCATGTTTTCTGATATTTGAGTCTCTATTTTCATTTTAAAAAGATGGAAATCACTCATTCATTTGTTTTATGTGTTGCCTGACCTGCTTCCACTCAAACGTTTCCAATTTCTCTGTATCACTGTATTATTTATTTGTGGAACTAATTTTTCTCCTTTTCTTTGGAACCTTTACTACCTTCTTAGCTTCTCCAAAACCTTTCTCAATTCTGCTTCTGTTATCAGTCAGTTTTCCTAGTATGCCTTAATCCCTTAATGCCTTTTCCTAGTAGCACCATCTTCTCTTTATTTTGATCTTCGATCCATTGCTTGATCTTTGTTTTGCTGAGACCTCAGGGAATTGTAATATACAAAACAGAACCCCTCAAATAACCAAACCAGTTCTTGCTGTTTTCAGTTCTGTTTTTACACTGATGTTAAGTACACTGAGTCATGTATTTGGAAGTTGGTGAGGACCCAGTGAAATGGGTGTCTGATACTAACGGGCAAAGGCTTGCATTTGATTCAGGGAGATTCAGTGCTTGTTATTTCTTTTCCTGCAATGCTGTGCAGATTTGCTGGTGCAAATTCAGTCAATAACAGCACAGATAGCACAGCCCTGGAGCACAGCTGTAAATTTCAGGCAAAGTGAGCTATAGAATGTAGTGCTGATTAAATATAATCTCATAATCTCATAAATTGAGGAGCCACAAGTAGAAGGCCAGATGAAGGTTTAAGAAAAATGTTACCTTTTAAAAAAGAAGCTAAAAACCCAAAACAACTCAGGAAGGCACAAAGTCCTTTTTCCCTGATTTGTCACTGTGCTGTTCTGCTGCTGTTTGTAGCTGAAATAAATGCCTCTTAGTCCAGTTGCAAATTGGCAAGCACTTAATAGGTCAGTAAGCTACTAAGAGACAATTTTGAACCTTCATCTGTCTAATGAGTTAGAAGTTCTGTGAGTCATCTTTTACCCATTTCTTGGGTTTAACTGCCTCTGAGAACACTTTTTGGGTCAAGTTAAGCATGGGGATGATTGGAGGAGGTGAGGTGGGTGCACATAAGAATGTGTATAACTTTCCTAGTCACTTCCCTAGTGTATTGTAAGTAAAGTAAATACACAGTGAGCAGCAATCTTTGCTGGAAAGGACAGAGGACTTGCCTAATGCTCACTGAGGTGAAGTTCTGTTGAGTTGTTGTGAAAATCTTAGAATTCACGTTGAATAGAATATCTGTCATATGGAGAAAAAGCAGCATAAGGGGTATGGCATTTATTGTGAACTTTAGAGTATTGGAAAGTTACTTGGAGAATGTAACTTAAATTGTGCTGCTAAGTCATGCTAAGTTCCTGAATACAAGAGATGGTTCAGTAAGAGAGATGTGCTTCTAATTGGAGAGTAGCCAACTAATGCCTTAGAAACTTGCAGTCTCTGTAAAATGATACAATTTTTCCTTTATTTGAATTTTATTATTCTTAGGATCAGTTTTCCATACCATGTTAATCCACAATTATAATTGCCAGGACTTTATTGTTGACTTAGGATAAATGTTTTGAAATTTTTTCACCTCGCATGTTTAAATCAAATATTTTGCTCACCTTATGTAATCAGCTTCGATATTTTCAGCTATTCATTTCCATCTTTATCTTCAAGATAATTATTAAATTAATAAACAGCTTTGTGTTAATATTCTTCCCAGTTAAATTTTTTTTTGTCTCTTTTGTGACTCACTTTCTGTGGCTATCTTGGTGAATGAGTTTTACAGCAGGGTTGGCTGCAGAAGTAATTTATTGTAAATTAATATTACAGAATGTTTGGTTTTAGTCAAGTCATATTGGGAACACAGTGTTTAGGAACTGACTGAGCCAGCAGAAATAAAAGCAGTAAGACCTGTCATGAGTCATCTGAGCCAATGAGTTACTTAATTTTTGTACTTAAAAACACCTTAGACCTTAAAAGAGTTCTTAGATCAAGAATTATAGGTAAAAGTTACTTAACTGGCTTCATAAAGTTCTTTTGGTGTGACAAAAGATTAAATAACTGTCCAACTCTTCCAAACATAAAGCAAGAATTAATTCACTCTGTTACTCTTTGCCACAATTTATCTTTTAAAAGGATGTGTAGGCTATTTAATGCTCAGTTGAAATCTCCCTAACTTGTGCTTGCCTGGAAACCTCCTTCCCAACCATCAAATACCAGAAATTCTGCACCTTGTGTGTTTGTTTGCAAAGTTCCAATTTAAGTTGATGATCCATGACCACCAGGGACAGACCTTTGCCGGAGATATTTCATCTTCTGAAGAGATGCAGCTAACAGGTGTTTTGTCTTTCCTGCCATGAGGATCCCTGATTTTAACTTGACTTTTACAATGTGGTAGACCGTCACAAGTCCAATTCATATAATATTACAGTTGTATTCTGACCTTTTTCTCTGCCAAAAATATGTGCTACATGAATGAAGGCTTGAAATATTTAGATTTACCTTAACTGTACACAATAGGAAGGTGTTGTAAACTGAATGAAAAATGCTAAGGCTAAGTGCAGCTGATTTTAATTTTAAAAATATTCTACAGTTTATTTACCACTCTCCATAATAGCAACAAAAACCTCAAATAAATGAAAATGTGCCCTTTTTTCTATTGATCCAGTGAAGTTGGCTGTGCATTATGTTTTAGTTCCTGATCTGGGTGAAAATACCTCTTTTATTCTATAAATAAATGGTTTATAGTATTACTGCATATCCTATGGTATATAGGAATACCTCCACGTGTGAACTGAAGTAGCTTAAACATTATCTTGAAAAATGCAAACACACAGACTTAAATTATCAAAAACTGCAGCACAAACTTCTTTCCATTTGCCTGAAAGTCTGTCATCTGTAAATCTGCTAAATATACTTTTTTAACTTTTTTCTTTTAATTTCCCCTGGCTCCTCAGTTCCAGAAAAAAAGAACTGAGTAGGTGGAGAATAACTTCCAGAGTTCAGCAAAAACAAATGAAAGCCAGATGAAGATTTCTTGTTGAAAGAAAAAGAAAAATTTATTCTTTTTCACTCCAAAAGTCATGCCTGTTTTCTTCCAATAAGTGTTTGTGTTGCATCTAGTGTACTGGTGGTTGGCATTGGTGGAGATCTTTTAAATTTAGGTATAATTTCTCCAGGTATAGGGAGCTTCCAGCCTGGTGCTATTGGAAATGTTTCCAGAGCAATGCTGAGGACAAACTCAGAACTCTGAAGCTAAACAAGAGCAGACACAAAGATCAATGAGGAAACCAATCTAGAGATGCCAAATGCTGTCTCTGTACAGAAAAGCAGCTGTACCACTGAGCTTCTCCTGGGATACACAAAAATCCAGGAAAGGAGTAGCTAGGTGGATCTTTTGCCTACTTGGTTGAGAAATGTACCACAAAAATACCCTGACCCATAAAGCTGAGTGGGAAAGAGCAATGGTTGCTTTTTCTTGCAGAGGTGCCTAGGAAGGGAAGAGGTAAAATGTTGCATTTATGAAATATGAAGTACTACTTGGCAAAGCTCACTACCACTGTTCTGAACAAGATGTCTGGTTTTTTGAGCTGTTTGGTGTTTTTTGATAGGAAAGCTGTCAGTCCAAAGCAGACTGCAAGTTTTTATACAGGATTTATAATTTGGCCATTACATATAGTGCTTTCAACAATCCTTGTGTCCAGTTCAATTCTTCCTTCACAGAGAATACATTGTTTAGGAGTATTTCCATCTGAAACTTGGATTTTTCTCAACAATTTAGAAAGGAAAAGAGGGGGTGCCATTCCTAGCAGTCAAGCCACAGGCCACATCTGGCTCTGTTGTCTTCTGTTTGGCTTTTAGCCTGCCCCAAAGGGATTGCAAACCCAACTCCTCCATCAGCTACCCACTCATATTTTAGAAACTAACCACATTGTCTAGGGAGAAAGAGTTTTTTCCTATGGCTTTGTTTTCTGCACAAAGATGGCGTGGGAGATGTTTTTTAAACTCCTGTATAATAATTTCCTCTCTTGAGACCTTCCAATCTGGCAGAGATGGTGTGTGTTCTCATGCACGTGTGGGCAGTCTTTCCCTGCTCCCCCCAGCCCCTCTTCCTAACCACCCCCCACTCCCATATGTCTGCATCTACATACATCCACAAGTCAAAATCCATAACAGAGTTGAAAAAGATGTTCTATTTTGTGCAACCTAAAGGAAGGGGCAGGCAGAAGGACTTTAAAGAAAATTGAGTTGAGTTAAGCCAGCAAAAACAGATACAGTGTGTGATAGTACCAACAGTATTTGTGCTGACTTAATATTGGATTAATTGCCTGTATGATCAGGCTGGTACACAAGTAATAGCAGACAGAGTGGATTTAGTTAGACAACAGCTCTCTCTCAGAGGAAAATCAACCAGATTACTGTCAGCCTGAGAGAAAGATGGTCTGTGAATGACACTGGTGTAAAAGGGTGTAGATGCATTCATAGCTGGAAACACCAAAGGAAGAAGGAAGCAGATCTATGGTTGTTTAGCAAATGTAACATCTGGCAGTTGAAGGTGCGTGTGGAAAACTAGAGTTTCATTTTAGCACCAGAAGGGAATTTAATCATGAACTCCTGGTGATTAATTGCTATTTTTATTGTATTTATTCCCTCACTATATATTATACACAGGAATGATACAGTTACTGTAATTGCATTTGAATTATTTACAGTAATTATAAATAATTGCACTAATGTAACATCAAGTGGAGGATAAACACCTGAGGGCGATATGAGGAATCAAGAGCTCATACACTCTTCAGATGAGCAAGGAGGAGAGTCTAGTGCAACAGAGAAGGAACTGGGGAAGGGGAAAGTATTCTCTTTGAAGTTGCTTACATGCTGCAGCATCTTAATTGCCAGTGGCTTGTTCTGTCACCCTCACTGACAAACAGGGAGGCTCTGCTCTGTCCTGTTGCACACCTGGGTAACTGAAGCCTGGAGTAGCTCTGTGTGGTCTCAGGTGGTGTAATTAATGTCTCCAGTCAAGCCATTGGGATAGGTCTCCAGAGTTTTCACTACCAATACAAACTTTTTTTTTTTTAAAGGGGAAGGTCATAGAATGAGTCTTGCATCATAAAGACATACAAGTTCCCTTATGCAGGTTCCTTTTGATCATTTAGTTAGATATTTATTCCTTATGTATTGATTTTTGCTAGTGATGCTTTCCTTCATTTTCCACACATTTGATTATAAAAGCTGGGGGTGGGGGGGGGAAGCTGAAGGATAAACCACATATTGACTTAGGAATTTGGACTTGAACGTGCCATTCAACTGAAAATCCACGTGTTCAAGAGGGAATATTATTCCAGTCTGCTCTGTTTTGGAGGTGTACTGTTTTTTGGAATCTGGATACATGAGCCTTGTGCTGAAAGAGACTTCCTGAAGTCATTTAGGACTCTTGATCCAAGTAGTGCTGAGGTAGTGGAGGAAGTCCAGGATTAAAAAAGTGAAAATACCTTAACAGTTGATCGTGTGACTTACAAAGTCTGTAACAGTACTTCAAAAAAGGAAGAAGGGATGAGGACAGATTTACCTTATTAAAAACAGAAATATTGGCTTGGACTGATTGCCTAATCCAATTTTACTACTGGTATTTGCACTTGAGTTACTTCTGTGTTGAGAAGTCTTGCCCTTGATCCCTCTGTGCTCTGGTGCTAAAAGCAGCATGCAGTTTTGCCTGGGAAAGTCCAGGTCTCAGAGTTCTCTACTGCTGCTTTGTTTCAGTTTGCCCTCTCAAGATACCCAGGCTGTGCACTCCTTGCCCTAAAGTCTCCCTAAAATCATGTGTTTGATTTTTAACCGGCTCATGTTGGCACTGTCAGTCAGTTAGGGCAGAGCTTGTTGAAATAATGTCCTGTAGAGAGGGATGGGTTTTGCAGAGGTGGGAAGAATTGGCAAGGCTGATAAAAAGCAGAAGTGGGAATGGGGAGAGCAATAAAGAACAGATGAAAGACTTCTAAGAGAATTTTACAGTCTCAAGCCTGAATATTGAGGCCAGCTGTACATTGATTTTGGTACTGTGTAGAAATCTCTCACTGACTGCAGAAGTCAGTGTGGATCTGAGTTAGACCTGTAGAGTGGAAGAGCAGTGTGGAAGTGGAACACCTCCTGCTCTGCTTCCTGGCAGGACAACTCATCTCCTGCCTCATCATGCCCTTGGCTGGCTGAGTGGCAAAGCTGTAGCCATGAGCACTTCCCTAGCCACTGCCCATGAGCCAGTGCTCATGGCCTTCACTTTTCTTGTTAGGGAAGGCCCAGTGGATGGGGAGTAGAGAGAATCTCTGGTGTGCTCAGCAAAGGAGCTTGGGTCTTCAGTGCTTCTGTGCAGACAGGAAATAGCTTCTGGTATATCCATGTCCACAGCTTTGGTGAGGAGGATGCTCCTTGCCCCCAGCGCTCTCTTTCACTGACAGGGCTCTTTTGCTGGAGTTCTCACCAGCCCACAGCAAGAGAGGGTTGTGTCTCTGGACTGTGCGGTGGTGAGGACACCCACAGGTGCTGAAAGTACCTTGTGACTCTTTTCATTGCATGTGATCCTGCAACAGGATCAGTGTGCAGAGACCTAAATGATCTTTTGAAGCAGGAATGTCCTTCTGAGTCATGACCAATTCTGTAGCAAGTAATCCTGTGTGCATAGCTGTGGTAGTGCATGGGAGTTGCAGCTGCCTGCTTCTCTTGGTATTTTTCTGCTTTGTTTGCCTTTGTTTTGTTCAGTAAGGACCCTGCATGTAAATGCTTTCAGTGTTAAAGAAGTGGGTGTTTGGGGTTTTTTTAAAGTGTGTAGAGGAGGTTGTTTTGGTTTTTTCTGGCCTAAAATTATCCTGGAACTCTCATTACTGGGGAGGATTCTCAGAGCTCCTTTTGATTTGTGTTCCTGTTGGCCATCTTAAAAAGCCAACTGCAGTGTTTAGTTCTTTGTCTCACAAATGACTGAGTTAAAGTTCTGTTCAGGAATATTTGTCCTTGGTGCATGTACATGAATGTGAAGTACATGTTTGCAGAGTGGGTATCATCCCACTAGTGGGAACTTCACAATGAGCACTTATTTTTAAAAGGCTTTTTTGTGTGTGAATTATACGTATACCAGCCTTAGGATGATGTATAGTCTGAGAATAAGGTAATAATGTAATATTTACTTGACCACAAAGATAATTATGTTTAGTTTAATATTAAAGCTATCTTTGTAAAATACAAAATGAGGTATCAGATCCTTTTAGAAGATTAGTGTGTTCTCACTGGCAAAAGCGTTTTTTATTTTCTTGGCTAGAGCATGTGGTAATTGTGTGTGATTTCTTACAAGACACCTTTAGACAATCCAAACCCTAACATTTTATTATCATGTGTTTGCATGGTGGTAGGAAGCAAGGGGCTACTTGGTTGCATTTGGCTTAAATCTTGCTGATTTAGATTGTTAGTTAAATATCACAGAAATAAAAACTACAATCTAAAAGCACAGCCCTTCTTGAAGAAGTATATCAGACTTGAAAGGTGTTTACACCTTTAAAAGCCATAAGCTTTTAAAGCATTAGTGACTACATTTCCAAACATCCCTAAAGCATTCTGTGAAATTCTGTTTGGAAGGATAACACTCTAGATAAAGATCATCAGGAGCCTGCTGTGCAAGTGGGGCAGTTAATTTCAATCGATGCAGACAGGATTGTGATGCATTCTTTAGGAGTAGTAGATACAGCACAGGGATTACTTTGAACTCATAACTGCTTGCTTTTGCAGTGAAATCTTCAAGGCTGCTCCTTCTTAAAGAATGTACATGGGAATATCACCATAAAGATGGAGCTAGCTCTAAGGCATCAGTCACATGCCATGCTGACTCCACCTGGGAAAAAACTTTTTGGTTACCATGATATGATATTCTTCAGAGACCACATATTTCATTGATATGGTTCCACCTCTGGCAGTTTCTTTTATTCTGGAAGTAATTTCATGAGAAGGGAGAGGGAGAAGAATTCCTAAGAATTCCTAAGAATTGGCAGATCTGTGTATTAGTGAAACTCAAAGGGTGCAGACTCATAGAGTCATTTTAACCTTGGGAGCTTTGTTGGTTTTGTTTCAGAGTATTCTTTACCAGGAAATACTGTAGTCACCAAAATTAGTCATTAGAGGAAGATCTAGGATTTTTATAATTCCTAAATACACAGTCATTCTTTTCTTACTGCTGACTCTATTGCAGGGCATCTGTAAATCTGTAGAACAAACCCGGACTTGTTATTAAAACCTGTAGGCGGTGTATTTGGGTGTGAGAGGAATGGCTGATTTCAGATTGATTATTAAGTAGTATTTTTGGTGATAGTCCAGGCTATTTTGAAAATGAAACTTATGAGGAAACAACTTTCAGCAGGTATGTGATAGTTTGGGAGTTTTTACTGTTAATGCAGAATTATAGTAGGCCTTATTTTTTTTCTTGAGCTTTTTAGAAATAAAAGAAATAGAATGGTCATCATGTATGAAGCAGCCATATTTCTGTCTTTGTTGACTGAGGGAGCCCTTGGAACAGCCTTCTCAATGCTTTGTGGGGTAAAACCAATGCCCGAGCGTGTGTTTGTCATATACTTTGACTAATTTGTGTTGGACTCCTGTGTATTAGGTAGAAAATTACATATATGAAATGTCTCCTCATTCCAGGAAAAACACTGACGGTTGATGCGCCTGATGGACACAGAGCTCACTTCTCTCAACAGACCACCCTTAACAAAGGACTTAGCAAGTCTATGGGATTTCTGTCCGTTAGAGGAACACGAGACGAGGAAGAGTTTTTCCAGGGCATTTCTGCAGATTACAGTTCGGGTCAGGAAGATGTTTTCTGTCCTCATAGGTGTAAAACCAGTGAGCTTGAGAAAAAAGGTCACCTTCACACAGATGTCCCTCCCAAACGGAAAATATGGGCTTCTTCCACAGATTTGCTTTGCACTACTGACAAGGCAGCTGAGAGGGACCATGCTGGAGGCCCTCACAGGCACAGCCATCAGTGTGAAACATTTACAGTAAGGACTTCTACTGCTGCCAGGAACAAGGAAGCAAGGTACTCTGATGGGAGCATAGCACTGGATGTCTTCGGACCACAAAAGCTGGACCAAACACGCCACATGCCTGAGACATCAACTTCTGCAGCAATATCAAGTGCCTTTGACAGGATAAGAGAGAGACAGAAGAAGTTGCAGCTTCTGAGGGAAGCTATGAATGTAGAAGGTTAGTGAAGCTTTGATTTTCTCAGTATTCCACTCGCCAAACAAAGATGTCTCATTATTATAAAGTTGAGTTCTCTTGTAGCAGCTCTTGAAACAGCTGAGGGCTTTGCTTCATCTTTTTTTTACATAAAGTGAAGTCATTACTCTGTTGTCAATGAGGATAAATTGGTTGTCCAGATTGCTCACTCAGAATAGTTGATCTCTAACCAGTATCAAGCTCATCAATTACAATTAGGAAAAAAAAAAAAGCTGGTAACAGCCAATTGTCAAGCAATTTTCCTTAAAGGAAGATTCTCATCTCCAGCTATTAGAGATGGATTTATGCCCCTGAGGAAAGGCAGAATTTCATCTCCAGATCTCTGTTTTTGTGCTGTATAACTCTGGACTTAAGCCCTTAAATATGAATTTTTTTTGGCCTTGTGTTCAGATCTTCACTGCAGTGGGAGCACTTCATACAAGTTCCATCAGTTCATTAAGAAAATGCATGGGGGAAGAACAAGTCTTCGTAATTGTTGTGGGGAAAGTTATAAAATTACCTTGATGCAGAACCCTCTGGAACTAGAGCTGCATGTTTTATTTTCTTTGGTTTTGTGGGGTGATTTTCAGGGGCTATAAGTTTGAGACAGTTGGATAGAAACTGAGAGCAGAGCTGGATCCTGCTTGTGCTGGGCCAGAAAGCATCACTTGGTCATCCAAGGTGTATGGTGCAAGAGCTGTACGTATAGAGCTGGCTCAGGCATTTACTCAGGGGTACTCAAAGACTCATGAGTTAGCCTGCCTGTTGTGTGACAGGAGTAACTGTGAAAACACACCCTACCTTGACTTCCTTCTTCTGCCTGAGGTGTAAACACCTCCATATTAAGGAGAGATGATAAAGCCTTTTGTCAAGGTTGAATTTCTGAAAATGCCTGCTCATGCCCTTTGTAGCCAGCTTGGGAGATGCTTGTATTGCAATTAGCACGGGAAGCTGATCCTCTCTTGTGCATGTGAGCCTTTTGTTCCAGAAAGGAGGAGTGTAACTGAAGTGGCATAGGCAGGTTAAAAAGCTGCTGTGATTTCTGTACAGCTGGAGTTGTCCTGTGCTATCAGATCAGCATCTTCCATTGAGGAGATGAGGGTCACGTTATCGTTGAAGAACTGAAAACAGATGAAAGCACCACTGTATAGTTACCATTGTTTATCTCTACAGAAGTTTATTATCTGTTGTTATCTACCAGGATGTCTGATGAGGGAAGCTGGTTGGCTTTTGGTTTAAGAGTCTGAAATCAACAGGGTCTATCTCAAGTTTATGAGTCAACTGGGATCGCTGGGGATAGGCAGCTGACAGGGTTTAAGAGAAGGCCACTCCCAGCATTGGGAAAGCTCAATAGCCTTGTTGTTCAGGAGTGCAGCTTTGTGCAGGTTTGTGTTGCATAAGAGCAAAACCAAAAGCATGGCCAAACCCCTTGATGAGCAATGGGTTTATCATTCTCATTCGGGCAGATTGGGAGATGGCAGAAAACAAAACATGCCCGTGCTTTGCAAACTGAGATCGGTCAGATGTGTGAAACTACTCAATTCATAAGGGGAATGGGTGAAAGTGTAGTCAAAGTAAACTGGGGACTGGGCCTTCATAGTCACAGAGGCTGAGGGACAAACATGTACAGGGAAGACTGAGGCAATAGCCAATGACTCGCTGCCCATCCTTCTGAATTACTTGCTAGGAAAAAAGTAAAGACACTTTCTCAACAGGTAGCTGAGTTTCAGAGTTTTCTATTTTCAAGGAAGGTGTGTTTCACTCGTGAAGGTGGGCATATGTGCTTTACTGTTATATTTTAGGCTCTCAATTGTTCAAATTTTTTGGTCAGTTAACTACTTAAAGAAAATCTTTTGGACCAGAAACTAGTTGTGAATGTGAATTTTTAATGAACCAGTTTAAAGGAGTATTCTAGTAAGATGGATGATGAATGCTTTTTCACATAGGAGTTAGTTGCTGTTATGTCTTTTAGGGCTTGAGAAGCCAGACTGGAAATATCTATTCTGCCTTAGCAAGCAGATTCACAAAAGTCTTAATACATAAAGTCTGCTGGTCTGTTAAGACTTCTTTCCCTTTTCCTTTTTTTGTTCCATACCAATCCTCATCTTACATTTTTTTACATGAGACATGTCTCTTGAGATCTTTTGTAAAAACTCTATTGCCAGTTTCATCTGTCAAAGAAATGAAAAATACAGTCTTGAGTTTTTATGTGTTACTGTTGTATGTAATTTTGGAGTACTTAGTGGGTAGACAGATATTTCCACATCCAACACTATCAAGTGTCAAGTGTGTGTAGAATTACTCTTCTGACCAGAGCAGCTGAGAGGCATGAGTGAAAAATAGAGAAGGAGAATAACTAACTTCAGAAGTTCATGCACTTTGGAATAAGAGTTCAGTTCAGTTTGGAGGGGGAGGAATGGGCAAGGAGTCACGGGAAACAGGGTTATGGCTGGCTAGCAGAGGAGACACAATCTGCCTTCTCTTTGGTAGGTCTGGGGATATTTTCACTGCAGTTGAGCCCAGGTCTAGGTTACAGCTAAGCCTGTGTAAATTGTATTAAGCCTCTGCTTTTGGCTGTATGCATTGTTTTTCCATTTTTGAATTGTGAAGTGACATTGGACTCTCTGTGAGTTGAACTTGGTGAGATAAAACTTCCCTCCTCAAACTACAAAGGAATTTAAGTGACATATGGGACATATGGCTTATTTTTCTTTACCTTACTTTGGGTTAAGCTGGAAAACTTTTCTGCTTTTCATAAAACCTTAAGGAGCTGACTGCCTTGGAAAAAGAACATGTTCTTATGCACAGGCTGTGGTTTGCCAAGCTTTCACTCAGAACAGATTTTTACAATCTAAGTTATAAACTCATGAAAAGCAAAGTTTATAGTGGGAAGAATGACAGAGCTTTAATTACAGCTGTGCTGTGGTACTTTGTAGTGAGCTGCAGACCATCTAAATTGCACTATAATATACTGTTAGAACATTTCAGATTTAGCCTCAAAAGGCTTACAAGGACATGGTCCTTGTGACTGCCTTGCTCTTGAACTTGCTGGCTTATGTTAATCTGCTGTACAGTTTCAGGGTTGAGGTTGTTTATCTCTTCTATACTGAAGATGATTGTTTATGATTAGGTGCCATTTAGCCAGATGGGGCAAGGCCAAGAGTCTGCTATTTGACTTATGGTGTAGCCAAGTCTGATCACTAATAAGGGACTCCAAAAGTATGTGTTAATCTTACCAAGACAGTAAGTTCTTCATCTTTGCCTTTTTCTTCATTCTTGTTTTCTTATGGAGGTTATGTGACCTTAGAATTTATTAGAGTTAAGAAGTTGTTAGGTGTTAAACCCAAACATCTTACCTGTACCCAGAGAGCAGGTTTTGTTTTTAGTGTTCTTTTGAAACTTAGAAATTGTTGCCTAGCCCCTGCTGATAGTGTCCCATTTCTTTCAGAGAGAAAATAACAATCTATTACATTTTTCAAGCTTGCATTGCAGCTCAAGAGTGTGAAGGTGTCGTCTGTTCCCCCATGCTCCAGGTTTTTTTGCCTTCTCTCCCTCCCAAGTGTATCTCCTGATACTTGGCAAGTGTACACACACTCAAGTTTTCCTATCCTAGGCCTGCCTTCCAATGGCTCAGTAGCAAGGCACAAGGCTGTGAGATGGTAATGGTAGCCTTGTCTGAACCTCTCCTTTTGCTTAGGCAGCTCCTCCCCCCCTCTTTGTTTTGGGTGAATGCATGTGACTGTGGTCACAAGGGTTTTCAAGATGAAGAAGAGATGAGAATGTTGACTCTATGATTAGAAGGTTTGATTTATTATTTTATTATATATGTTACATTAAGATTATACTAAAAAGAAATAGAAAGGAAAAGGTTTCTTCAGAAGCTAGTTAAGCTAAGAATAGAAAAGAATGAATAACAAAGATCTATGTCTCAGACAGAGAGTAAGAGCTAGCTCTGCTATGAGTGGTCAGTAAATCCAAACATCTACAGGAGACTAATTATGGGTCTACCTGTTGCATTCTACCGCAGCAGATAACCATTGTTTACTTTTGGTTGCTGAAACTGCAGCTTCTCACAAGGAAAAATCCTAAGAAAGGATTTTTCATGAAAGATGTCTGTGACAAATGCATAATTCAAAGTGAAAGGATTTATATGTTACTTGACTGAATGAGTATCCTTTTTTTAAATTTTTTTTTAAAATGCAGTGTTGTTTATGAGGATGTTGTAAGTGAGATAGAAGCATAAAGCTTGCCCATGTCCTTGTGGAATACAGGAGGACAAAACCAGGTATGAGAGTAGTAACATAGCTGCCTGTGGGTTGAAATAGCATACGGGGCAAAAAAAGATGGGAGGATAGTGAAAAAGTTTATCTTGCTGAAGCTCTGGAATGCTGAATCCAGGGGTGGGGAAATGGGGGTGGTTTGAGAATATTCTCAAGGCTTTGCTAAATGTTTTTGAAGTTGGGAACCATGTGAATTCCAGACCCACAAGTTGTGTTTATTCCCCTCTATTTCTACCTTTATTTTTTTTCCAGCAAAAAACACAGATTATTAAGTCCTCAGATTTTATGGTTTTTGTGCAATTATTGTTCTTGCTTCATAGAGTCCGCAGGAAGTGGCAGTAATAGTCTATATTTCTAGAGAAGAGTCGTTTCCTCCTAAGTCTTCTTCCATGTGTTTATCTCATGAAACTTCTCATTAGCTACCTTGAAGACTTACTTGGACTCCATTTATGAAATTTCCATGTTATGACAGCCTGTGTTTAGCTGGCAAGGTTGCAGTTAAAGATTACAGTTAGGGATACTCAAAATGCCTGGATTTTAGGCGCTCTCTTAATTTAAAGGTACATTTTTGAATAAGGGAAAATTTCTGCAGGTAATCAGGTAGCTGTTGGTAGCAAATGTATCCCAGTAGATTAAGCCCCAGAGGTTTGAATTTGGGAGTTTCTGTAGAAGTGGGTTAAATGGGAGATTTGATTTAGGGGGGAAAAAGTGAATAGTTGCTTTACAAACTTAGCACTGTGGATTCATTGAAGTGCACATACTTCCTTTTTCTCTAGAATTCTGTGTTCTGGGTTTCTGAGTTCACTGTGGGCCATTCCAGTCATGCACAATGGCACATCTGTTTGCATGTGAAAGCAAAGGAAGGGGCAGTTTGCACATGTCTCTGTGGTGCTGCAGTGTGATTTAAATTCATTTGTGACAAAATAGATTCTCATGTGGTTGGTGTGTCCAGTAGAACAATATTCAGAAATCATTTTAATGAATCTGAGAGGTAGGATAATGGACTGATGCTATTTTGGTTAGAGAACTCCAGCTGTTGATTTTACTGGGATAAGAGATGCTGGCTTTTCAAGGAAGAAGGTATTTGTGGGATATCTGTAAAATACAAGTACTGTGGCATCAGCAGCTATTACTTTGTGCTGAGTTTCACAGCTTAACATTGGGTAGTAAACCAGCTCTAACAATTGCATAATTGCACAGCAGAATGGCATCTGCTTTATCTCATCTGTCAAGCTTTCAGCAGCTCACACAATCTGAGATTGTCAATTTCTGGTCAATACATTGCATTCTCAGTTGGATAAAACATTTAAATTAAAACAGGCAAACAACTTTGTTAGACAAACTCTGTCTGGGGCTGTGTTAGTTTACATACCTTATCCCAGATGGCATGATCCAGATCCAGAAAACAGGGGTGTCTCTCTAAATACAGGACCCTTCAGTTCCTACCAGACCCTGGCGCTGTTATTGTTAATCTCTCTGTTTTCCTTTCCAGCCTAGCACTAGAGATGTGTGTCCTCTGCAGTTTTCCAAGGCTACATTTTTCTACATTAGATTACATCTAATCTAAGGTACATTAGGTCCTGCCAGGCCCTCTGCACCAGATGGGGCTCCCTGGGGGTTGCCTGGACAGCTGGTGACTTGGACTGCATGTGCAGTACAGCTTTCTCATGTGGAATGTGAGTGGTGGAAACCTTGCAAGTTAGAATGAGCCTGCCCCCCTGGAAGTCTGAATGGGATAGCTTCCTTTGTCAGTTGTTGGATATGAATCCCTACCAGGAATTTGAACTGGATCTCGATGTCCTTCCTGTTAAACCTATACTGGCTTGAATAAGATAGTTCAAGTTTTCTTAGATGAAAAGGGAAAAAGGAAAAGCAAACATGAAGCTAATCTATTGATTTAACTCATGGGAAAGAAGTGAGTCCCAGCTTCTCCTGAAGGACAGTTAATGTGTTTTAAGTGGTGTTACAGTACCACTCTCCTGTAATAGACACCCACCAGCAAACTTCAAAGGGCAAACAAGAGCTCTCTCCCTGTCACGAAACCGTCGGTTTAATTCTGCCGCCTTCTCTGTGCCGCCAGAAATAATTCTGTAATGATGTGTATTTGAAAACCTGGGTATCTGATGTGACTGGTGTTCAGGGTAATGAAATTCCAAGCTGAATGTGGTTCTCTGATTTCTGTTGAAGTTGGCTGAGGTGAGGCTCTCTGTAAGTGACTTGTCTGGGCTTGCGGGTCTCGCCTTGCGTAAATAGCGTGTTTTGTTATTTCATGCTGCACGATGTGCCCGGGAGGTTGTGCTCTGCTGGTTTTGATAGGGAACTTGAAAAAGCACCACTGGAGCACTAAGCAGCACAAAGACAGACTTTCCAACTTGTAATGCATCATCTACCTTTGCATCATGCTTATTTCACTTATTAGTACAAATTCTATATATTCATTTTAGTTACGCACTCTTAAAACATGCTTAAACTCATGGATTTTCTTCTATTAAGGAATGAAATCATTCCAAGTGTTCTGTTAAAAGATGTAATCTAAACAGTGAAATGTTGAGGAAGCTAACTGATGCCATTATTTTTGCTACGATGTGCTTTGTGTTTATAGAAGTTTGATCAGTTCTGAAGTCTCTCTTCAGTCACCAAAAATTTTTAAACAAACAAACCAAAAAAACCCAAGAAACTGAGCAAACCAAGACCATTCAGAATTCCCAGGGAAAATTGTAAAGAGATGAGAGATAAGTTGTTTTATTGTAGTCTCTAGCTTTTGTTGTCATTTTTCAGCTCCTTCCCAGACAGACAGTTTGTCTAGAAGTTTGTCCTTACTTTTGGAACTACTGTATGAAAATCTAAACTTTAATTTGATCGCAGAAATGGGACTTGTGACCTTTGGAAGGCAATTCTTAATTAGAAGCTTAGCTTGGACATGATCCAAGTGCCTTCTTTGAAGTTAAATCCTAATATGCTACATTAGAATTGAGGAGAACTTGCTGGAGGAGAGAGCATAAATTATTTGGATGGCTATGCAAGCATTATAGATAGAATATTGTCAATATTTACATTTTAATGGAGTATTTGCAGGTTTGCAGTGCATACTCTGTCTGTGCCCTGGAAGGAAGGCACTTGGTTAAGAGGGAGTGCAGTGCTGGGGGGATGTATAAGGGGTGTACACAGATGTTTGTGTAGGCCAGCAGAGAACTGGAAGGAAGATGCCCCAGCAGCAAACAGTTCCACATCTGTATATGTTTTCTCTAAACTGAGCAAAATGGATATAAATCTAGAGGATTTACATAAAATTTCAGGATGTAGCTTCTTAATTGCCTTGAAACTTTGTCTGATAGCCCAGCATGGAAAGGCTGTTGAATGCTTCCAGCAGATGAAAATAATACATTTGCTTGTGTTCTTGGGTTAAGTTGTGTGGTCTTGATTAGGGAGAAGGATGTGGCAAGACAGGAGCGTGGTCCTGTCTCCAGCTCTATTTGTGAGTAGCTTTGAGCCTTGTTGGGCCTTATGTGAGGATCTGTGACAACATTGAGACAAATGGTGTATGGAAATTTTGCTTTTTGTTTCTTGGTTCATGGACTTCTTGGCCTACAGCATGGCACCAGCCCCTGCTAACAGGATGAGTCAGGAGAAATCAAACACCCTGCAGAGTCCCATAGCATGCCACCATCTACAAACACTTGTCTCGTGGTTTAACTGCATATTTCTGTTTTATCATGGGTTTGGTGTTTTCAGAATTTAGTGTCTCAAAGAACCAGAATGGAGCCATAATTTGTGTGCAATTTGAGAAGCCCTGGCTGCTGACTAAGTGGAAAAAAATAAGTCTGTTTAAAATCTCACGTCATTTTTTATTGTTCCCTCTCCATCATCTTGCTTCAAAGTCAGTTCAGCAGACTTGAAAAACCTACAGCTAATAAAACTACTGGGAAACAAGAGGTCTGGTTTTAGTTAAACACTTCAGTAGTGTAGCTCCAGTGTTGTGTGTGGATTGATGCCTCACTTAAGGGCAAGGAGCATTTTGAAAACACATCTCCAAAAGCTACCCACTGAATTTGGTTTTTATTTCCCATGGTAGGCAAGTAATTGCTAGACTGGGGGCAGATTTCTTTGTTGTAAAATCCACAATGTTGAAGGTAGCCATTGTGGAAGACTGAAGCAACCTCACTGCTCCCACACAGCCCCAGTGGATTCTTTTCATCTTGCTGTAGGTCCATACTGTTCCTTTCTCAGAGTTAAATGGTAAAATGTTCTTTGGATAAATTGGGATTTATCCTGCTAAACTGTGCAACTGTGATGGGCTGGTGAGACCTGTTGGTTTCATGAGTTGATTTGTAGCTTTGCTTACCTTTCCCAGTTTTCTTAAAGATTCCCTACACAGCTCAAGTGAGCTGGGTTAAAATGGGGGGAATAAAGGCTTTTAAAGAGGAAGGTTTTGGAAACAGTCCAAAATAAACATGAACAAACTTTAGTTCTTAGAGTGCTGCATTATCTTACTTCTTTTCATGCTTCTGTCATCTTTAGAATTTTTCCTACTTCTGTAGGAATTCTGTATGAGTAGTGTTGTTGACTAACCTGTCATCTGACCTAACAGAAGTTAAGCAGCAGGTTTATTGGTCCCTCAGAATTTTTCACCACATTTTGTTTTCTGGGTGTGAAAAGTTGGAACTTCTGATTTCCTTGTTGCAGCCTCCAGAAACATCTGCTCATGTGTTCCCCATTTTGTATTCTTGCATTGCATGTTCCTTGCTGTAGTGACTGGCACTTGTTTTCACAGCAGTTATATGTGCTTTCTCTATATCACTGCTTTTGTTTTCAAAAGCATTAACTATAGTCAGACCAGAAACAGCCTTCTGCAAATGAGGACACCTGAGGTTTTTTGCCTCATTTTGACAGTGAAGCATTGGTGTTCCCAAGATGTAGAGACTCTTTTTGTGTGTGTGTGTGTGTTTTGCTTTAATGCACATTCTGTGTATGGTTGTTGGCTTGTGCTTAGGAGAGTTCTGGGAGATGGTTGCAGATGTCAAGTACATACCCCCTTCTGTGGAGTCCTTTGCTCCAGTATGTTATGTAATCCCCTGGGAGTAGGAACTGAGACTGCTGTATTGATTTCTCATCACATCAGTTTAGCTGTTCTGGTTAATTAAATATCCTCTAGGGGCTTACTAATTGATTGTTAATCATATTTTGTGGATGTCAAAGATGAGCAGAATTATAATTTTCCAGTGCTTGCTTTATCTCTCTGGATATTTTTCTTTTCATGTCATAAAGGAGCCAGGGACCGAATTCTGGTGATTGCTTTTTACATGCAAGAGGTGCACACCAAACGCTTGCACCTGGTTTGTTTGTGCAGGAGGGATCTGGTTTTGTCTTGGGTCTCAATGAGGTTTTTTAATACCAGTTTTAGCTTGGAAGTGATGTTGAGGGAGGCTCAGAGGAGGTGGCTGCATTGGGATAGTCAGGAGTGGCCAGGCTGACCACAGAACCCTCAGGCCATGGGAACAGAATGGGACTGCCCAGCATCCCCTGGGCGTTTGCTTTTAGACTCCATAGCCACAGGCATTTTAAAGTGGTATAAAAATATTTTTTAAAAATTCAAATGTTTGTGTTTGATTTTTACATTATGACTGTTGCTTTCTACTTCTGACACCTTGATTTAAACTTTCAGAGCCTTTGAGAAGGTACAAATCTTATCACAGCGATGTTTATAGTACTTCGAGTGAAAGTCCATCTGTTATTTCTTCAGAACCAGATTTCAGGCAAGGTAAGACCTATGTTTAAAAACCAACCAACCAACCAAAAACCCAAAGAAACAAAAAAACCTAAAAAAAAAGTTTGAGATGAAAACCAGACCACTAAAGCCTTTAGCAGGAGTCTTGATAATTGTCCTGATACGAAGTTCTAAGATGATGAAATTACTTGATGTACAGATCAGCATAATGTGCAGTCTGTTCAGAAGTAAGTTTGACATGAGGCACTCTGGGAGGGAACTTGGTAGGAAAAGCTGGAAATAATTAACTTTTTACTAGAAGTGTTCTTTTTTAAATAACAGAAAATGCTGCAGAAAAATGATGGAGTTGTTGTTAGTGCACAGTAACCGTGAATTACAAAAGCTTCATGTGGGACCTCCATAGTATAATTATATCAGTGGGATTTATTATGATGGTTAAGTGGTTTATAATTTATATGCCAAGGATTTCAGTGTAATGCTAAAGTACTACACAGTACAGGCTGTTAGTAAGGTAAATTTAAGTAGTTTATATTAAATCAATCACTTGAAAAAGCAGGAGATGATACGAAAGATTATTTGCTGATGTATGGCAGGAAGAATCATCTTTACAGAATCATTGTAAAAAATGGAGACAAATCATTTGGTGAAAATTAGGAAAGAAAACAATAGTTAGGAAGCTGGAATATAGCTGCACTATATGTATTCTGTAAGCACAGAATTCCAGCCCAGCCTCCATGTACTCACTGCTCTCTCAACCTCCTTTGTCATTGTCTGTCCTTGTGCTTACTGAGCCAGAAGCCTGAGGAGCAGTAACAAATTCTGAGGCTCCTGTAATTTCCCTTTGCTTGCTTGCAATTTGGAACAGACTGTTTACGTGTTCCGGTCCAAAGTCAACATCTCCTAAGTTTGTACAGGCAAGATAGAGCTGCCTCCTGCTGCCTTCTGGTAGAAGTATATCTGGGCTCAGTGAAATGACTGCAAAAAAACCCAACTATTTCTAATTCAATGTGGCTTTAGTGTGTTCTGCAGGAGCTCTCCTGCCAGCTCTGTTTGCTGAGGGTACAGTAAGAGGGGGAAGTGAAGTGCTGTGCAAAATCAAGCCTGAAGTGTGGCATCTCAGGTGCTGCCACAGGAAGATCTCCCAGCAAAAGCTGTAATTTTACAAAGAGAATCACAGGTTAATGTATTGCCAAAAGGAAAAAAAAAAAACCCCTATAAATTATAATGAGGAGTCAGATTCCAGAGATAATGATTAGAAGTTCAGATACTGCCTTCTTAGCTCCTTTTTTGTGTACTGGATGCATAGTTAACTAGCTGCTCTCTTTCTGGTCTGGAGTAGTTTTGTATGATGTGTCTGCCATGTTTGTTTCAACTCATGGCTGACAAAAAAGATATGTTTCCTTGGGAAGGGGTCTATGAAATTTTGTGAAATTTTATTGTGATTTCTTTTAGGCCTTCCTTAGTATTCTTCTTCAAAGGTCTGTCAGCTGTTTTTGCTGGGGTAAAACTGTAAGGTAGCTCTGAAAACTGAAATCAACTTCATAATGTTAACTTGTTTCATACTGTAGTGCCATTGTGCAGAGCAGATAAATTTGATTCCTTCTGAGTAATCTCATATGACTGATAAATCCTTGAGGTTTAGGTGGATTACTCTTTGTAATGTGTGTGTTTTGTTGCCCAGTCAGGTATTAATTTGTCTTTTGGTTTGCTAGTGAGAAGAAATGAAGTTTTCAAGAGAGATGATGCCAGTGGTGTGTTATCAGGTGCTGATGATATCTCCACATCAAGTCAACCTAATTCTCAGAGAACAAGGTAAACCCTTTGAAAACAATATGGCTTTTTCTTTATCAAAGAATGTATTCTAAATCTGCAGGTGAAGTTTTTCACTCCCATCGCTGCTTCTGGTTAAGACTATAAAAACAAGGCATGTAATACTTGAATGAAAATAGTGTTTCAGAATTAAATATTGCATTCTGAAGTAAAAGTCTCATGATGCTCTGTAATGTAGAGGTCAGTTGGGTGCCTACATTCAGTTCCCATGTTTAATGGAGACTGGGTTGAACTCAGGCTGTTATAACTGTCAGAAGGTCAGAGGCCATGTTCTGCTTGGAAATATTTAATTATTTTTAAATCATACTTTTCCAGAACAAAGTTTTTCAAATTACTGATATTAATATAGATTTATTTGTGGGGTTTTTTTTCATTTAATAACAAAATGGAACCATGCTTATTTCCTTGAAATACATCAAAAGCAATACATTTGGTTTGGTTGTTTTGGCAAAATCTTTAGTTCATGTTTTTGTGTTTGGATTCATTTTTTTAATACCTCAGCACTTACTAAGCAGGCCAATTCAGCAACAATTTATGCTTTTTGAAAATTACTTTGCTGAGTAGTGTATTCAAATACAGGACTCATATGAGTTTCATTTTTCCAAGTGCCATTCATTAGTACAGCTTTAAAAAGTAGGTTCTTTGAAACTTTGAACATCACCTTTGATACAGCATCTTTTTAATACAGCAGAAGCATATCTTGCCATATCTATTACATTTTGAGAATAGTTCCCCTCTAAAGGTTTGAAAAGTTTTACTGACATTGACTTTCTGGACTTAAAAGTTTCTTCTGGTCTCTTCCACATACCTAATCACCTTGGAAGATTTTATCAAAATTATGCAGATAATTTTTGAAGCAAGGGGTAAAAAATAAAGGCACATCTCTTTCTTCCCTTCTTCCCTCATCACATCACAGCAACAAAGCCTCCCCTTGGCAGCTTTTTGCTTTGTATTCTGTAGATCAGGAGCAATATTGCTGCTGTGCTGAATATTCTAGGATATTTATATGGTTTTGGCATATGTTGGAGGAGAATCCTGCTCTATCCTATTAAAGAAACTTGGAAATGTGTGAAGATTGGACCCGTGTTGGGTGATGTGACGCTGCTGGTGAATGTGTCCTTAAAGCAAAGGGTAAATAGGGCTTAGAGCCATGCTTTGAACATGGGGATGAAATAAGTGAGTGTCTGCTCCTTGCACTATATTGTGTGCCAGAAGTGGATCTGGGTAAGGCAGGGTCTCAAATGAACTGCAGGGCAGTTTGAACTGCATCTCAGGGCAGGTGAGCACGAGAAGAGCTCCTTGGGGGTCATACAGCTTTTGGTTACCTCGTTTGGTGAATTGGTTTCCTTACTACCTGCAGTTTGCCTGAGAAATGCAGAGTCATCTAAAAACCTGTATATTGGCATTTCTGGCAGGGAAGAAGTGATTGGGTGCAGCTTAACTGAGTCCACACAGTTTTGTTGTCAGGAATATGATATCTGTGTGATGCTGTATGTGTTAACAGTGTCCAAGCAGTCATGGGAATCCTGCCTGTCTTCACATAATATATGTGCTTTTATGGCAGACTTCAAGGGTTACTGGTTTATATTCCATGTAACCCTGATAAGGAACTGTACATGTTTACTTTGTGTTTCATGCTGTTCTAGCACCACACTAAAACGGCAAATCAGATTATTGCCACTGTACGTACAGAAACAATATACAGATTTCTTATTTGCCTTTGTTTTTTTTTTAATTTTGGTGAAAACTGCTAAGTCAACCTTCCTGCTTTGCCTGGAACCCAGGAAATTGCCCATTCAGCACCGTAGTTATGCTTCCAAATAAACCTGCAGTAATTTGTGGATGCTGATAGAGAGCTTTTGTTTCTATTTACAAAGTATTTCAGAAACAGAAAGTAGTATGTGGTATGTAAATGAGTCACATTGTAAGTGAGTCATTGTTGTAAATGAATCAGGCCTATTATGCAAGTGAAAATGCTGAGGTGAAGCAGCACATAGTTTCTCATGGTTTGTTTCACATTATTTTATATTACTCTGTTCAGACTGGTGCCTTTAATGGATGTAATTTGTATATGAGTGAAATCAAGAAGGAAAATATGTTTTGCAAGCACAGCATAGACTTACCTGTTGTACTTAGCAACGGGATGAATTTTGCATGTATGTAACTATACAGTATTTTTTAGTATTTTTTAAAGTCTCCTGTATCCTTGACCTCCACTCTGATACTACTGCACTTGCACAAAAATATCATGGTAGGGTACCACAGGTAATTATTTACTGATTTTCATAATTGTTCACCCATTTTTATAGGTGAGGAAGTTTGGGTTTTTTCTTAATCTAACTACCAGACAGTACATATATCCAAGATGAAAAAATAAGACTGCCAGCTAGTTTTACTAGCTTTTTTTGCAGACCTACTGAGAAACAGGACAGCAGCCACAAGCAGAATTCAGTCCTGTACTAATACTTAGATTATACCTCTGTTACTAATGTGAGCTGAATAGAAAACTGTGTGCCCTCTCTGTCTTACTACAGCAGCTCATAAAAGATTCCAGTGCTAACAAGTGTAAAAGGAATTCTATCCAAGATGGTAGTTAGTTAAATGGGGGATTTCTAAGAAAATAACTTCATATTTTTATCCAGGACATTGCATGTTGCTGCTCTAAAATGTCCTGTGTTGCAACACACCATGGCTTTTATGGATTCAGAAACCTCAGGTCTCAAAGTAAAACTGGTGATAACAAGTAGTTCCAAGGAGCAGGATCTCAGAGTTTACATGCTTTGGCTGGCCATTTGATTCCACAGTTTGGGGAAGTATATGCAACCTAATCCTTTACTTAAATTTCATCAGCGCTGGGGAGCATGTTTCAGTGTCTCTCTCGTGTTCAAGAGACACCAACTGTACTTCAGTACATCTTAATTTTATTGCTCCTGTGGCATATTCTTAGAGCCAGTCTGTTTAATTATCCACAGAATTATCCTGATAAAATTGAGTTGTAAATCAAATAGGAGGGTTTGGATTTGAGGGAGGTTTCTTTTAAGAGAAGCAGCAAAGCTGTTCAGAGTTGTCAGAAGATGCAACTTGTGCTGTTTGGGTGGGCATGCCCTGATGTTAAATTAGCAGGAGCCATAGACACTCAATATTACCCTTCTTGTGGTCTGTGACTGTTGTTATCCTTTAAGCTTCTTGGAATGCATTCCTTGTGGCAATGGCTTGTGTCTTGTTTCCTCTCTGCTTCTTATATTCCTTGGTTTTTTTCCTTTTTTACTTCTGTTTTCTTTTTCTTCCTTTACTATTTCTTCCTTTTTCTCTCTAGGAGCAGCAGCTGACATGGATCTCTTCCTTCTGTTGCCTTTTCCTTCCAGTAGATTTCATTTTCATACCCTTCCTACCTTACCAAAAGGCATCCATCTTTCTCAGTCTATTCCTGACCTTCCCACTGCACTAATCATTAGGGAATGCCTACCTGCTTCCCTTCTTCCAACTTCCTTCTCTGATCCAATACCTGCTAATTTCTTGGTAAGTACACCAGGTGAAGAGGGAATTCACTTCCTCTTTTTTTGTTTTTCCAAGTGTCAGCCTTCCAGGTTCGTGCTCCCCTACAATCTGCAGGTTAATAAGCAGCTGTGAGGTTCTGGTTTGCAGTCAGACACTGATGAAAATACAGACTAGCAGCCAAGTACTTGTCTGATGAAACACCACACAAAACACACTTCTGTGATGCTATCTCTTAGGAATGTAATTTAGACTCTTGACTCTTTTTTTTTTTCTTTTTTCCAGTAATAACATTTGCATATTCAGAACTTCACGAATGAGCTCTCCTCATTTCAGCAGTATTTCCTTTTGTGTAGGAGAGATGCATTCCTTGTCTTGGAACCTAAAGACTGAATCATGTTGCTCGTTCCCCATGAAAACTGGCAGTCTGACCTAGCCAGAGTTCATTTTACTGACCCAGGATGCTGAAATGTGCACATTTATGTTTGGTGATAGTGCTTATGTACTAAGACAGGAACATTTGTAAACTCTTAGGTTTTTGAGCTTCCTCCAGGGACACCCCACACCCACCCCAATTTTCAGAGAAATTAGTACATGTCAACAGAGATGATAAAACCAACCTACTGCATAAAAACTTCTCATTGCTGCTGTTGCTGTTTTTAAAAAGAAAGATCTTTTCTGCAGTGGTGTTTTCATTTTCACAGTAGCAAGTTTTTAGAGAGAGCCAGTTGCAACATGTCTCTTTCAAATGTCTTTGATAATTCATAGATATTTGTGTTCAGAAAGTGTTTGTTTTTGTTTTATTTCAGAGCCCATCCTTAGACCTTGATCTGAAGGGTTCTTGTGGGTGTATTTAACTTAGGGTTTTGTCAATATTCCCATATATGTCGATCCTAACAAGTTTCCTCACTGTGAAAAGCTAAGCATGTGCACATGTGTTGGCAGGTCTGGAGCCTTTTCTCATTTCTTTGTCCCTTTAGGTGCATGTTATTCAGTCTTTTGTAGAAAAATAAACAGAGGAGGGAGAAAGTAAATAAATGCTGTGATAGCCTTGCACAGGGAAAAGGCTTCCATTAATACATTTGTTCCATAACTACTCTGTGTGTTCCCTGAAATTCTCTTTGAGGAATGTTAGCATTGTTCTCTTATATTTAACTCTTCTTATTTTAAGGCTGGTTTTCTATGCTAACCAATGACACTTTAGTATTAAAAGTATTGGTATTAACTGGTAATGTTGTAAAAAGATGAAAATAAAATTTGAAATCACATCCAGTTTAGCAAGCGTAGGCAAGTGTAGTGGCTTGGACAGGGGCATTTTTCTCTTAGCTTATTAACAGATTTGTCACTCATCAAACATATCTTTAGGTTCTCCTAGGAAGTAGGTGTATAAATGTAAAGTATTTTTAAGAAGTCTGTATGTTACCTTACTACAAAGGGCCCTGTGTCACTCAGTGCACAATTACTCTCTATTTTTGTACATTTCTAAACCTGACTGCAATGATACACAGGCTTCTAAACATCTTCTTCGCTTTTTCATGTTTTTCATTACTCAGTTTGGGTGGTATGCTTAACACTCAGTTCAGACTTGCCAAAGAAAGGACATTTTTCATGAAAGCCACCTTAGTTTTGTCTGTCCATTTTTGTTTAAGAATTGCCTCTGTGTAGTTATGTTAACAGGGGGAGAACATTGCTTTTTCTTGGTTTAGGATTTCTACAGAAGGCACGATTGATTTTTGTTTAGTTTGGTGTTTGAAGGTGTTTTTCTGTAAGCGTGGGACAGAGAGAAGGGGAGTGGAAGTTGGGTGGTTTTTTGGGGTTTTTTTGTTTATTTGTTTGTTTGTTTTGTTTGGGTTTTTTTTTTTTTATTTCTCAGTTGTTCACATTTCCTAACCAGCTATTTTATTTTTCAAATAAAAAATGGCTTTTGTTTACCCAAACAGGACATGAATTTCTTTCCTTGTATAAAGAATGAGACTGATAGGAGTTTGGGCTCAATACTTGCAGAAAAAAAATTGCAGATATGTTGCTGTGTTTTTTGAAATACTGATGCATTTTTTGTTTGTTTTTCATGTTTTCCTTCAGATTATAAATTTAGACTCTAATTTAGTCATTGGAGTGACTGTATATCAGCCAAGCCATTCTTGGGAATTAAAAAAAAAAGGAACTATTTTCAGCAAAATAAGATTATGGAAAGATTAGTGTATGATATTTAGAATAGTTTAGTATATAGTTTATGCCATAAACATTTTTATGTAAATATTTCAAGCTGTACTACTTCTCAGGAGAAATCAGGGAATAAATATCAGGCTGATGCAAACAGAAAGTGTTGAAGCAATATTTACTTAGAGAAAGTAGACTATTATGTTAGTTTTTTCTTTAATGACATGTTTTTGACCATGCCTTTTTCACAGTCCCCCCATGAACACAGAAATTAAGATATTTGCAAAGCATTAATACTTCTCTTCTTCTGGTGCATCTACTAATTTTGCACTGATTCACTGAGTTTATAGCTGAGTATTTCTTCAGACTGCAGCTGAGCCTTTATTTTCATATGAATAAATGAGGCAGTTCTGCAGGCAGCTGCAGAAAGCTGGTGTGTTATTTTCTGCAGTGGTGGATTGCTGCACAGAGGTAACCTCCTGGCTGACAAATAATGTGTTCAATGTAGCATTTGCTGGCTGGTGTTTGTGCTCTGTGTTCCCACCTGGGGACGAGCTTAAAGCAGCAGAATGTCTTAGGCATAGCTGCTGATGTGTCATCCCCTCTGACCCTCCTGCAGGCAGCATGAAGCACCATTTGAAGGCAAGCTAATAAGCCAAGAGGTGATGCTGAAGCGGCAGGAGGAAGAAATGATGCAACTGCAAGCCAGGATGGCTCTGAGGCAGTCCCGGCCTAACCTCTACCCTGGGGATGCAATTAGATCCTCAATGCTTGACATCACCAGAGACCCACTGAGGGAAATAGCCCTGGAAACAGCCATGACACAAAGGAAACTGAGGGTAATGCCCTGAGCTCAGGTGAACTCTTGTTTTCATTGAAACGCAGCGCTGTCTTGACTGAAACTCTGGTATGTGGGATTCATAAGCCTGGTCCTGTAATAAACAGTCATCAGGAGATGAAATACCAGGTGTGTGGGGTTGGCCTACTTTCACAGGGTAAAACTTCTGAGATTTTGTGGCATTAGTGGCTACAGAGGCTAAAGTGGCATCAAGAGATGCTAAAACAGACAGCAAGGCTCGACAATTGCATCAATTAAACAGTATAGCATCCTAACAAAGGTAAGGCATAGGTTTCCTCCTCTGTTCTGTGGTGTTTTCAGCCACTTCATTTGCATTTCTCTTCATGGAATGTGGATGTGCCCTGCCAGCATCAGAGGTCATTAAATGAACAAGTTGGGAAGGTAAAGAGAGAGAGCATTCATTTGCCTCACAAGTTCACCCTGTGCAAATCCCCTTTGCTTTCCCAGCTGTCTTGGTATGATGAAATAGGGAATTACACACAAAGAGGGAGACAGAGGTATATAGGTATATTTACAGAGGTAAACAGAGTGTCTGATGTGTGGAATAGATGATGGCTTGATGCCCTCTGCTGCTGCTTTCCATGAACTGGATATTTTAATTTTTTTTTTAAAGTAAGCATGGGAAAACTTGAAGCAAGACTCAGGCACTCGTTGCCCTAATGCAGGCTAATAACTCCTGTATCTGTCTCCAGTCCATCACATTAAGATGAGTTAGCTCATGTAGGCTTTAACTAACCAAGTTGGTTCCCCTCTCTGTCCTCCAACCCTTAAGAGGTTTTTGTGAAAGTGTTTTGCATATAGTACAGACTAGGTAGCAGGTAATTGCCAAATTTTAGCCTTTGGTCCCTCTTTTGCATTTGCAGGGTGGGAGTTAACTGTGCCCCAGCCTGTTGTCCCAGCAACACAGTGTTCATTCATACTCTGTTGTGATTTGCAGAATTTCTTTGGCCCAGAGTTTGTGAAAATGACAATTGAGCCGTTCATCTCCTTGGATCTACCGAAGTCTATCCTGGTAAGAAAGGGGCTGTTGAGCCATCTTTGGCAGGGGAAGTGTGTTAAACCAACAAATGTGTTTTTATCACAAGTGTGAATGTTGAGAGATTTCATTTCACAAAATGCAGACTAAGAAAGGCAAGAGTGATGACACCAGGAGAAAAGTAAATGTGATGCTTCTGAGTGGGCAGAAGCTGGAGCTGACCTGTGATACCAAAACAATATGTAAAGATGTCTTTGATATGGTTGTGGCCCATATTGGCTTGGTGGAGCATCACTTCTTTGGATTGGCTACTTTAAGAGGTAAGAATAAATTATTATATATGCTAAATTATTTCTACTGCCCTTATTCAGTACTCTCTTTAAGAGATATTGTGCTTATTAAGTCGATGTTAGTCAATGGAAAACTTTGCTGTTCAATGCCCAGTTTCAGAATTATAAATCTGGTCTTTATCCTCCATCTAGTGCAAATACTTGGTTTTCATGCTTTTACCTCTTTCATGTTTGTGGCAGACAATGAGTTTTTCTTCGTGGATCCTGACATAAAGCTAAGTAAAGTAGCTCCAGAAGGATGGAAAGAAGAACCAAAGAAGAAGAACAAGCCTCCTGTCAACTTCACTCTGTTTTTTCGCATAAAGTTTTTTGTGGATGATGTCAGTCTCATACAGTGAGTGTATGAAATTTTTTATAGCCCCTTAAGCCCTAAATTTATGGACAGAAATTAGGTATTAATCTGTACTGGAGGACCAAAGGTGGTGTGTGAGTTTTTTTCATGTTTTTGTTTTATTTTCCTGTTCTAGGCACACGCTGACATGTCACCAGTACTACCTGCAGTTGAGGAAGGACATCCTAGAAGACAGGATGCACTGTGATGATGAGACAGCCTTATTATTAGCATCCTTAGCTCTCCAAGCTGAGTATGGAGATTACCAGGCAGAGGTACATCATCAAATCCACCTTTGATCTTGTTGAGCTGTGATCTTGCTGCTTCATTAAAGACTGGACTGTGCTCTGCCACATGTGCTCTGCAGCTCTGCCCCAGACTGGAAGCTCAGCTGATATGCTCTATGCTCTTGGCAGGTTTTACTGTGAGCAGCTGTTCCTAAATTCTAACACAGTTGCAGAATCTGTGTGTTAAAGCCATTTTTTTTTCAGTGGAAGTAGAGTCAGGCTTGAATATGGAGAAGCTGATATGAATTAAGCTGTTGGTCAAGATGGAGATTGTGATTCCCTCCCCTTACTCAGAATCTTATGATTCTCTGAGTTGTAATGTACAGTTGTTTGTAAAGATGAATGTTTGTGCTTCAGTTGTGCTCATAGGGCATGGAAGTATGTGGAGGTGCCATCACAAAAATGTTTTGTGTTGCAGGTGCACGGCTTGTCCTATTTCAGAGTAGAACACTATGTCCCAGCAAGAGTGATGGAGAAACTGGATCTGTCCTACATCAAGGAGGAGCTGCCAAAACTGCACAGCACTTACGTGGGTGCCTCTGAAAAAGAGACAGAGTTAGAATTTCTGAAGGTAAGTGGGCAGCAGTTGGCTTCCTTCATCTGTGGCTTAAAAATTCCCTTGTTGGAATGTGGGTTCATGGACTTCAAGTGAAAGCACAGTAAAACAACTCAGGCTCTGAATTACACTGAAAGGAAGAAAGCTGAAAAGATTTTGTCCAAAGGACACATCATAACAAGCCAAAAGAAATTGTAACAGATGGGAAGTTCTCTCACTTTTTCCCAATCAGTAGCTCAAGCTAGCTAAAAGCAACTACTAATCTAAAGGAAGATTTTTGTTTGCTCTAAAGGAAGCACTGTTTATGAGGCAGCACACCCTGTATTCCCCATGCATTTTGTGCTTTCTGTAGAGGGAGAAAAGCTCATAAATTACAAAAAGATTTGTTACAGCTAGTACTTTGTGTGATCCTTGGTATGAAGCAAGCTAGAAGTACTGCCAAGGAGAATTTTTTGTGCAGGTTCTATGTAAGATGATAGGAAAGGCATTATCCATGGAAATATTTGGATTATTCTAAAAGGACTCATTGAGAAATCTAATTATGGTGTTTGCTCGTGGGATAATAATCAGATTCTCCCTTGATCAAAATGAGTTCAGGGAGCGAAGGATTGCTGTTGAAACACCAAATAATCATTACACTGTAATTCCACAGCCACACTGCAGTTCCACCATCTCTGAGTATGTGATGGAAGAGACACTCAGCTTTGTCCATTCCAAGTCTGTTGCTTGTTTTGCAGAAGTGTTCTTGTAACTTAGCTGCAGAGAGCAAAGCAGGGTGACAGGATCCTGGCTAAAACCTAGCCTGGCTGGGGGTGTGGTGGGGGGAGTTAGCTTCCCTTGTTTGAATTCATTCCATCAGTCCCTTACACCAGTACTGAAGAGACAACAGGGGTGAATAACTGGGACTGCAAAGTGCAGTTTCATTCCCAGTGAAAAACTGGGAGTGAAACTGCATATGATACCTTAATATGGTCACAGAATTGCAGTGTTAGTTTAATTCTGCTTTTACAAAATGTGTGAAGTACAAGTGCATCTGTCTGGTTACGGTTCCTTGCTAACAACTGCTTTGTGCAAGTTTGATTTACTCACACGTGTTCTCTGTTTGTGCTTTCCCTGTTTGATTTTAATAAACATTGGGTTCATTTGCTGTAGTCTGGCAAGTCAAGAGGTACCACCAAGTCTTAAAACCCTCAGCTGATGTGTGTCTGTAATAATAACTGTAAGCTGTAAGTAAGTGGAATCACCAGGCAGAGAGGATTATTTTGCTAAAATCTATATATTTACATGCACATGTAAACATTTATAGAGAGATATATAATATTTCCATATAGTGCTATGGAAACTTGTAATGGCCCTAAAATTCATACTCATAGAAGTTTCATTGCATTGATCTGTGCAGTTGTGTCAGAGGCTCACAGAATATGGGGTTCACCTTCATCACGTGCTGCCTGAGAAGAGATCCCAAACAGGAATCCTTCTGGGAGTGTGCTGCAAAGGAGTTGTCATTTTTGAAGTTCACAATGGTGCACGTACACCTGTGCTGCGCTTCCCGTGGAGAGAGACAAAGAAAATATCCTTTAGTGTGAGTTGCTCTCTTTTCCTCTGTGTGTACACATCTATATTTGTGTGTCCAGTTACTGTGAGTTTTGGTTGGTTATTTTTGCAAATTAAGCAGCTGCTTTACAGCATAGTCTGACTGTGTTTTGGATGGCTGTCATATTATGGGATTGAAATAGGAGCTTTCATGTTTGGAAGGTTTTATTTTTTTCCTTAGCTTGCATGGACAAGCATAGTGAAGGAGCACCAGACTGAGAATCCTGCATTAGAGGACTGGGTACAGGCAAATACCAGTACTCAGTATAATTAGGAGATGCACCTATGTTGCTTTCAAGTTATATTTCCAAGAGTAGTTAAGTTAAATGATAAAAGATAACAGGCTGACACTTGATCTGGACAACACCAGCCAAGAGTGGGTACACCATAATCTGGTGATCATGTGTCAGTTTTTAATGAAGCATTGAGCTTCAAATGCTTACCTTTATATAGGTATTGAAAACACTTCTAATTCTGTCTGATACCTTATTGAAAAGCTACAGCTTATTTCATCTGTGAGATGGTTTTAACTAGAATGGATAAATTCTAGTTTAAAAATTACTGAAAATATAAGTTCAAGATCTGGAACATTAACTGAGAGATTTGGTAATTAGATCAGCATGTAGTTATTTTTCTCTTAAATGGCAGCATCCCTTGTGACTTCCTCAGGGCTTTTGAAAAACCCCATCTTGAAAAATATAATAGTTCTGGTTGTCATTACTCAGCACTAACAGTAACAGAGACAGATTAAATAATAATAAAGCACCTTCTCATCTAGCCCAGGAGTAGCTTTAAAGAGCTACTTTATAAATCTCACATTACCTTTGACTCCTATTTTAATAGAAATCTCTTTCATCAGTGCATTTTGCTTCAGGAAAGTTTGAATGCTGCAACTGTGCACAAGCAAACACAGAATTCTTTGTAGGCTAAAAGAAATAATTTGTCTTTGACTTTTTTTCTTTCTCCATTGTGTAGAAGAAGAAAATAACTTTGCAGAACACATCAGATGGCATCAAGCATGCCTTTCAGACTGACAATAGTAAGACTTGCCAGTACCTTCTGCATCTCTGCTCTTCCCAGCATAAGTTCCAGCTACAGATGAGAACCAGACAGAGCAATCAAGACACTCAGGACATTGGTAAGGACTGTGATACTGTGTTAGTTTGTACTAGCAATCTATAGGTATTTTTGTAAGGAGGAAAACTGAACTGGAGCTTCAGTAATTGTGCTGAGTGCTGTGTGTGTGTAGATCTACATTTAGAGGGCTTATACTATGAAGAAACCCCACTAGCTAAGCTTGTTTAGATTTTGTTTAAGGGGTGGGAAAGGAGTTGGGAGAAGACAGAAAAGCTGGCACACAGCAGCTGCTCTAGTCTAAAAGGAATCTAAAAACAGGTCACTAATAGTACTTCCTTCTTTAATTAAATAAAGGCTTTTGCCTTTTCTTTCAGAAGTATCTTGAAAGTATTTCAATAACAGGACTTTTACCTTTTGCTTAATGTGAAAGGGATTGGCTTGATAATGTGGAATTAATGGTGTGATCATGGGAGTGCAAATAAAATAGGGGACATTCCATGATGCTCCATCTCTAAGCTGTGGATACAGCTGTCTTTATTTTGCTTTGTGTTGGGTGGACCTGGTAAGGAACAACATGGATACTAATTTTTCCTTCATAATTCCCATTTCCTTCATAACTTATGTGCATAACAGAAAAATGTAAAGGCATTCTTTTTTTAGATAAAAAATATTAATTGGATAATGTAATCAGTGAAAAAACCCCTCTGTACAAATTTCTTCACTGATTGGAACAGAGCTCACTTGGCTGGATGGCCTTCAGTGGGGTCTGGAAGAGCTGTTTTGGTCAGTCTGCCTGCTCATGCTCTCTTTGTTCCCTGTTATCTGTCTGCATTCCAGTTAATCCAGACTTCCACCAGTTTAGCTGGGATGAAGTTTGACCACATTGCTGTGGATATTGTGATCTCTAATTTAAAAAAGAAAAGAAAAGAGGAGGGGGGATGGGAGTGGGAAAAGGCTTGTGGCAACTATCCAGCCTTTTTTCTGTTCTGTTGGGCTCAGCCAACTTCAGGCAAAGAAATAAGACCAAGTGACTTAAAGCCTTTTTACCATTCTCTGATTTAGAGTTTGCTTATCCTGAATTGCAGAGAAAAACAGGAAAGGCTTTCTTGGCTAGGCAAACTTGGTTTCTTTTGACAGATGGAGTAGGTGCTGTGCTGTGGGAGTCTGGAAAACAATAGTTTGCTTCTGTACAGTGCAGATCACTTGGAAATCAGAGGTGTCCCAGATTCCACCAATCACTTGTAATCAGAAGCAAACAAATCAGCATTATGGTTAACTCCAGCACACTGATTATTAAAAGTAAAAACAATTGAAACAAAAAATTTGCTGTTGTCGTAACTTTGCTAAATCTACATTGAACCCTTAATATGCCAGTAAAAGCTGGCGCTCAGCAAAATAGTAAAGGAAAGGACAGTAAAGAAAAGGGCATTCTGGAAAATGCTGGAAATTCTAGATTCCAGAAAGGGCATATGGAAAAAAAAAAAAAAAAAAAGAAATGAGGGTTAAGTCAGCCTCATTTCATCATTTACAGATGATGAGTTTTTGAGTTTTGAGCACATGAGAATTTTCAGTTACAGGATTGGCAGAAGGTTTGAAAAGCCTAATGCCTATATAATATAGTTAATGGTGTGAAAGTATTCATCTGAAATCCATAGAAATTCTGTTTGATGTTCTCAGAGGGTAAATAAAATGTCAAGAGAAGAGATCTCAGCACATTTTATTAGGGTACTCTTCCTCATGATGGCAACACAGCAAGTGCAGCTGTCATCGATGCCTTCTGTCAGAGTCAGGAATTCGGATTTGTGGATTTCTGGTCTGATTGGGCAAAATCATTCTTCTGTAGCTTATCTAGTCTGGTGGCTGTGGCTAGAAGAGGTGTTTGGTGTGGGTAAGGAAGTGGTAGTTGTATGCTAATTCACCTGATGAAAGGACAGAAAAACATACCTTCCACAACTAAATCTTCACCATCTCTATGCCTGTCCATACAGAGCTTGAGTTACTCTGGCAGTTAATTCCTGCCTGAGATATTGGAGGCAGTGAAGTCTTTTGGAATGGCAGGACTGAGGCTGCATTTGTCAAATACACTCTTTTCTAAATGCCATGGTATTTACCATTAAACCTAATGGGTGATATGTACCAAAAAAGTCTAATTTTCCCTTTGACTTACAGTGCAGCTTTTATAAAGCAGCTTTTTTTCTACATGTATATAGTGTTAAAAACCCCCCACTGGTTCACCCTAAATCAGAAATACATATGCAGTTGAGGATTGCTTTTCTTGAGACTTCCCTGTGAACTGACTCCAAGACATCAGTGAAGTTTATGAAGGGTCCAGGTGGCCTGATTTCCTTTAAAGTCTCTAACCAGCCAACCAGTTGCCAGAGCTTATCAGGTTCCTGTGTGAGAGCCAAGCCACCACAGCCTGCTAGCCTTAGGAGGCTGTTAGGGTAATAGAAAGGAGCCCTGCTTAGCTTTGCTCTGAATTAAGAGGGGTTTAGGCTAAGATGTATTATCATGAATTTGCTTTCAGCTAAGAACATCCACCCAGACAGTTCCCACGACTCAGCTGACAGTAATTTAATTACAGCCCAAGACCTGTTTCTCACTGCTGCTTAAGGGAATCCTTGCTAATGAGTCCAAAAGTCTGGCAAACCTCAGTCAACACTTTCTGTTTTGTGCTAGGATGTTTGTGGCAGGGAGGTCCTTAAGTGCACCTGAGTGCACTGGTGCTCTGTATCTGGGCAGAGATGCTGCCAAGCCCTCATGGCCTTGCAGCTGTACTGTAAATGTGGAGGGGCTCATGCCAAGAAAACAAAGCAATGGATGGATGGAGGCATCTCATAGTGTGTACATAGGGGAGACCTATTTGTTCAAATCCTGGAAAAGATTTTTATTAAAGGAAGATGTAGTGTTCCAGGTCACTTGGCTTGAGGATATTATTTGTTTTGCAGAAGGAGATGATGTGTCTGTGTCTAAGGCACAGCAGCCTGGCAGGGAATATGAGTCTTCATGCTAATAAGAGGATAAATATTCAGTGGTTTTGGACTTTGGGTTAGTGTAGTGTCATGAACTCCAAACTTTGCTTCCTGAGCAAACCCCATGGTGGGTGATTATATATCTCTGCTAAGCATCTTGAGAAAAAACATTTTTTGTGAGTTGGTTGTTTGAAAAGCATACTTTGCACGAGGTGGTCCCACTAGCTCTACCAAATAACTTTAATTGTTTGGGTTTTGTTGATTTGTTGTTTTTTTTTAATTTCCACAGAAAGAGCTTCATTTAGGAGCCTGAACCTTCATGCAGACTCTGTCAAGGGCTTCAACATGGGCCGAGCCATCAGCACTGGCAGCCTGGCCAGCAGCACTCTGAACAGACTCGCTGTCCGACCCCTGTCTGTCCAGGCAGAGATCCTGAAGAGACTGTCCTGCTCTGAGCTCTCGCTCTTCCAGCCACTTCCTGGCTCTGCAAGGGACAAGAACGAGAAGAGCCCATGGGAGGAAAGGCCCAGAGTTATGAGCAAGTCGTTTCACGATCTGAGTCAGAGTCACATCTCTGTTTACCCCCCGAGGAAAAATGTAATTACTGCTTTCGACTCTTCCCCCAAAAAAATAGAAGATATCATGGGAAAGGTCTTTCAGCAAATGCCAAAATTTGATACTGGATCAGCAACGGGAGCATTAAAACCGAGCAAGTAAGAGTCTCTCTGACCACCCTGCAGTATCTTTGTGTACAGTCAATGTACATTTTGCATCAGTTTTGATTTATTATTCATGCCATTATTTTATTACATTGATCCTTCCCTCTCCCAACTTCCTCTTCCCTCTGTCTGGTTCCCCTTCTCTCCTTCTCCCCTTTAAGTTCAAAATCTCATGCAGGTTTAAGTAGAAGCCCTGAAAGAAAGAAAAATGAATCAGACTCATCATCCATTGAAGATACCGGTCAAGCCTATGTTGTAGGTCAGCATGCAAAAAATAATATTACTGTATTTACTAACAAACTTCTAAAATTGCTTTGGGTGTAATGCTTTGATATGTTTATTAACTGGTGGTTTGATTTGAAAGTGGGAGCAGAGTATCACCTGTTAAAGCAATCCAGGCCATTATTGCAGTGAATCCAAAAAAATCCTCCTTTGGTCAGCACCAATCTGTGCACAGCGGTGTAAAGTAAAAGCTGTAGCAGAAAACAGCTTCCAGGTTATCACTTCAGGGTGCCATTTGGTTGTATGGATCTTTTAATAATTTGCTAGTCTTCAGTCTGTTTGTGAAGGCTGAACTTTTTTAGTATTTTCTGTGGAAAGGATGTCAGGAGTGGTTTTTTGGAAAAGACTGCTTGGCATCAGCTGGGTATTGGCCAGTGCCTCTAAGTAGTAGCTCCACACTTTGGAGTTTTTTCTTCTTTTTTTGGGGTTTTTTTTCAGATATAATAAATTAGTTAAATATTTTTTTGTAGTACACTGGGTGTGTTACAAAAACACATTTGTAGTGAGGTAAGCCAGATGCACTTACTCCATTTTCTTGGCAAGGATTGGAATGCACACAAGTAGTCTTACTATTAACTAAAAGAGAGAGCTCACATTAAAAAAAAAAAAAAGCCAAACATTCAGAGCAGCAAATAGACTTAAACTAACACTGGGGTATTAAAAGTGAACTTTTCATATCTGTGTGTTACCAGTTTCTGGTTCTAGAAGGTTCCCTGTTATAACAATAAACTGAAATATTTGCAGCCTTAGCTGCTGGTTGGCTTTCCTGTAGTTACAAGACATCAGAAAAAGTGGAAGATGGTTAAGTTTCTGGGGATGGAGTCATTATAAATTAACTAAGAAAAGGCAAACAAAGCAGTGTGTGACATCCCATGTCTGTTCCCAGTGCATTTGGAACCAGGACTGACTTGGGAATGATGCATTTTCAGTGCTGAGAGCATAAATGCTGAGGAGTGAGATGAGGTGTGCAGGTTCTGTAGTGACTGATTGCAGCCATTTACTCTGTACCTTGAGTTTTGTGATTAATAGGATCATGTGCTTGCCCGTAATCTTCTGGGCAGAGGTTCTGGTGAGGGTCTTAGCCACATGTCAGAAAGTCCTACTGGATCACACTGCCTGTGCTGAGGGACATAGGTTCTTTGCATGGTGAAACACATCAGATGGAACTTTGGGGTTTATAGGTTTGGAGAAGGTCAGGGCTGCTTTCTTAAGAAGCTTGAATTATTTTTCCTCATTTATTTTCATATATTGGTACATTTATTATTTTATCCTGTAAAGTAGGGCCACATTTGTTTGGCTGTGATAATTCCAAAGTAAACATGATTCTAATATGCAAACAATTTTCAATAGCAGTAGTTCAAATTGCTTGTTACTGCAGCAGCTTATTTGTTCCTTTACAAAATCTTACAAGAGTCCTGTTGTGTTGGCTTATTAGGTTCAGCATATTCAATATCCAATATTGTTAGAAAATTTAGTCTTTGACTTCATTGCTCAAGAGCCATTACTTTTATCTGAAGTTAACCATGGTCATAAAGGCCAGACCTCTGTCCTTCCTTTAATTCATTGCCTTTGCATGAGCTGCCATCCATCTGAACCTTAAACTACACTAGAGCACATGAGTAATTTGGATTTGCTAATACAAAGCTAGTTTTATGTTTATTCATTTTTAAAAGAAGTAGTTTGATATTGTGAATGAGCTCATGTGACCTGTGTAAAGACTGAAATAATTCTTGGTAGCTTTTGTGTTTATAAAAAATTGATAACAGTGTCTAATACTTCCATGCATGTCACAGGTGTTAGCATGAATACTTCAGAAAATCTTCTGTCATCAGCAGCACTAAAAGAGAGCGGTAAGTTGATAAGTAATTAATTCAGTCAGTTTGTCACTTGCAAATGCTTCACTGTTCCACCTGTCCTGTGCCTTTGGTGGTCTTGAGTGCCTCTGCCAGTTAGCTAGATAGGACCTTTTCCTAGTATTTCCTTTCTTAGTATTTATTTTGGATTGCTTCTTGGGGGGCTTTAGACATCTGTGTGTAATATTTTTCAGATATGAATTTTTCAGAAGGGTGAAGCACTTGAAGGGTGCTCTTTCCTATCAGAATCATGCTCTTGAAAGCTCATTTCCCTTAGGAGGTTACTGCTTCTGTGTTTTCTTTTTAGTTCTTTCACTCTTTAGGCTTGATGTGGTTTTGAGGGAGAAAAGACTCCTTTTCTGGGTGATGTGCAGTCTGCTGCACTCTCCTGCATCACTTGTTCTGTGCTTGTACCAGTGTGTGGAGCTCATTAGGTTTCTGCAGCTGTGCCTCTTGCACTTAGGGCAAAAGGATCCCAGGCGCTCCTGGACCAAGTGAATGCATTCTCTAGGAAGCAAGTCCATGAGTTCAGACTTGTAGAATGTCGGTGTTTCCTGAAGTTTCAGGAGATTTGGCTTGTTTATTTGTTTGTATTTTGTTTTGTTTGCTTGTGGGGTGGGGTTTTTTGGTTGGTGTTTGTTAGTGGGTTTTTTTTCTTCACCAAATTATTCTCCTTGGGTCTCTTAAATGCCTGGGTCTACTCCAGCCTGATGGGAAGCCTCAGGAGTCAGAGTTGCATTGTGAGGATGCTCAGATTTTAGAAGAGGTGGAATCTGCAGCCTGTGGAGTTGCGAATGAGGAAGTAAATTGAAGCAAGAGAAGTTCTAGTAGATGTTTCTAATTTTGGTTGCTTTTTAATGAAGAGACACCATTAAGAGAACTCATTGAGTAGCCTTTCAGTAATTTCATATAATGACCCTCAGTTTCAATTTTACCAATGTGTTTGCATCCTCCCTACCTATGAGCAGAGCACATAAACACAGATCTAAACATTTTCCTGAATTAAGACTAATGAAATTAAAGATTCTAGGACTCAGTGATGTTGTCCCTCCACGAGACTGTGCCAGCTGCTTTTCTTAGGAGGAGTAAAAGATTTTTAACTGCTGAAGATGGAAGTGGGTTAGAAGGGTTGTGGAGATTTTTTTCTGTGGTTAGCCATGGCTTAGAAGATGAAAGTTGAACCAACTAGATCAAAACAGCTTTTCAAGTTATCAGAGAAGTAATATTTTCTAATGGAAAAGAACTTTAAAGTAAACCTGAAGGGAAGTGTTGAGGTAGTGTCTGATCATGAAATGTTGGCTTTACAGTTGACTCTCTTCAAACAACACAGAACAGAGTTGCCACACCAGAGAGAGAGATCACTTTGGTGAACTTGAAAAAGGATGAAAAGTTTGGCTTAGGTAAGTGGCTTTAAAATTGTTGACATGTATTTCAAAAAGCCAAAAGCAAAATAAAGTTTTCTGGTCTGTGTTTAAGCATTTATTGTAGAAAAGCAGCACAGGCAGTAGCTGAGCAAAGCAGTGCAGGCAGTAGCTGGATTTTGAAGGCTTTTAAAATGCAGTTTCTGTGATGTTAAGCAAGTCTGTTTTTCAGTTTTTCCATATAAGTGTAGGATAATATTAATATTGTGAACTAGTCATCCTTGAAGTTGGCCTTTTAAGTTTATCTCTGTTTTCAGTGTAGAATTTTGTCTCTGTGGAACCTCACAGCTTTGAGCTGTGATAAATACTTTAAATGAATGCTTTTTTTTTTTTTTTTTTTTTAAAGACAGAATAAAAGCATTATGTGCTAATTGTGGAGTGTTTTCCTTATTCCTGTATTACCAGATGAACACTGATTTGATGATTAAGGAGCCTGGGAGATGAGATATTTGCATAACATTTCTTTCTCTGCCACTGAGTTTTTTGCATAGGCACACATAATTTTTCCTTGTATGAGTAATGAAAAATTTTATGTCAGTGTTGTGCTTCAGGAAGACTCTCTAAAGTGTCCTTAAGGACATTGTTCTGTCATTCAAAATCAGACTGTAGTGTAAATTTGAGAGGGCAAAAAAGCCTACAAGACAGTAATACTTAGTGTTTACACTGCACAGTAATGTATAAGTTGAGCAGAAATGAAAAAAAAAAATTCAAAGAAATGTACTATTTCTCCTCTTTCTTCCCCATGCAATTTATGGTAGTTTGCTGTTTAAGCTGGAATAGAGAAGACCTGATATCTTCTACCTTTTTTTTTCCCCCCCTCTGGAACATTTGTCCCGGGTTTATATGGTAGAATGAACAGAAATAGATTACAAGCCTCAAAATAAAACAGAGACATTGAAAACTCGGATCTTAAGACCAGGGTCAGACTTCTTTGTGAAACATCAAACAATGGAGAAAACCAGAAATTTTTATGTGATAGAAAACAATCTTTATCTGCTCAGTGAATGTACATTTCATGTCACCTGTTTGTGTGTTTCTCTTGCCAGAGTTGTCTTCTGTAGCCTTTGCTGGAGTGTCCTGAACAGACAGACAGACAAAGTCTAAATCAGTTGCTTAAAACAAGAGTATACAATAAAGCTTTATCAAAAAGCTTTGCTGTCTGTTTCCATGCAGATTTAAATTTGAGGTGTCTGGGGTTTTTTACTTTACATTTCTTAGAATGACTAAGTTTTTGTTTGTTCTAGAAGATGGACTTGTGTTAAGTTACATGGTGATCACTGACATTTTTCCTGCTTTGGGCCTTTTCTTCATAGGCTTTCAAATAATCGGTGGAGAGAAGACAGGGAAACTTGATCTGGGAATTTTTATTCATTCGGTTATTCCTGGAGGGCCAGCTGATTTGGAAGGAACTCTAAAACCAGGTGAATAGCATAAAATTCCATCTGTGGTTCTGGGTATCACAGTTCCTTACAATGGTGACCTTCAGTCACCTTCCAGACAATTTCTGAAAACTAGTGATGCTTCATTCCTAGACTATACAAAAACAGCAATCTTACAAATCAATGTAAAAATGATAAAGCTTGAAGCAGCAGAAAGTTGAAGTTATATATAAAGATAAGGGCTTTATTTTCCATTGTGGGTCTTGCAGATGCATTGTAATTTAAAGTTTTTAAAACTCAGTATACATACCTACTTTAATTTTTTAAATTTTAAATTTTTAAATTTTAAAGTTTTAAAAAGTGAAATGGAACCATATATAACCATAACTGTAGTGGGGGGGGAGGAGAAAAAGGTATCTTTTTTTCCTTCTCATTGTAGTCTCTGTCTTGAACTGAACTGCATATTGCTCATTTAACATCTGATTTCTGTTTTTTCTTATTTCTTATACAGTAAATGAGAAGGTAGAAATCAGAACATGTAAAGATTTGACAGGTTTAAAAAGAGGAAATATAACCTGTTTTTCTGGGGCTTTTTTTTTTTTTTCATGCTTAGAGTTCCCTATTCCAGCATCACTTGAAGTTTAGTAATTTTTAATCTGTGCATTGTGTAGAGGTTGTCAGACCTGTACTCCATGTTGTCTCTGATGGGTAAAAATGTAGGTGTTGGACTGTATCTAAACAACTCCTTTTGTGCAGGGCACCGCCTCATATCCATAAACAGCACCAGTTTGGAAGGTGTCAGCCAGCATGCAGCCTTGGAAATCCTGGAGAATGCTCCTGAGGATGTGACACTTGTCATCTCCCAGCCCAAGGACAAGCTGTCCAAAGGTAGGGATGTGCAGTCTCCCCTGTGAGCAACCCCAGCTAGCTGGGAATTGTGTTCAGAGACAGGATGGAGAGGAGGTGTGTGAGGGTAACCATTGGTGGGGGTACAGTGTGAGCAGAGAGCTTTCTGTAGGATATCCAGGCGGGTGAAACCTTCCTGGGCTGTAAGCTGAGAAAAGGGTGTCGTGCTGCAGATAAGCTGATGGCTGTCTTGTCTCCTGCTTTGCAGCATCGTCTAACACTGCTCAGATCAGTAATGGAGCCAGGGGTTACTTGAGGAGGCCCTCCTCAGTGCAGGACACGGAGGCAGAGTCCTCTTCCGAGGAGCACAGCCGGTGCCGAGCTCACCAGAGGCCCGTTTCGGGCAGCCTCTCCGGGCTGTCCAAGCGGGACGGGAGCGTCAGCTCCCAGGATTCCCGGACCGAGAGCGCCAGCCTGTCCCAGGGCCAGCCCACCTTGGGCAAACGTGCCAGTGGCAGAGCCCAGCAGGATGCCCAGCATCACAGCGAGCCCCAGGCTGGGGCCTCGAAAGCCCTCGAGAAGAGGAGATCCTCGTCGGACAGTGCTCGAGCGAAAAGTAAAAGGCCCGGGGTAGTGGAGCCTGTGGAGTATTCTGACCGAGGGGATTCTGACATGGATGAAGCAACTTACTCCAGCAGTCAGGAGCAGCAGCCAGCTAAAAAGGCATAGTGGATTTCATATGAATATTTCCCATTAGTGTGATAGTATATTGAGATAGCTGTCTGTGGGTGTCAGGATGTGAGGGAAGAGCAGCCTGGCCTAGCCTGCAGCTAATGCTAGTAGCTGATTTCTAATAGCATGGTGATTTTGTGCAAAATAAATGGAGAAAATCACTTCTGTAACTTGGAACAACTTTCCAGCTTTCCAGTGTCACAAGATGTGTCTTATTAGAGGCAGATTGTGCTTTGGGATGAACCTACAGTGCACTTCCTGAAGCTGTAGGAAACCTTTCAATTCTGTGTGTTTGTCCAATATATTCATAACCTAGTGACCAGTCCTAGAGGTAAGTTTATTCACTTGGCAGATAAATCAAGTTTTTCCTCAAGGAAAGTAGGAGTGATATGTCTAGAGTGGGTAGCAGCAGAACTCATTGTCTTCTGGGATTGATCTAATCCTTGAAAAACTGCTCTTGTGCATTAAAATTCAGCAGTGAGTCATGCTCTTGAGCAGACACAGTTGCTGCTTCACCTTTCCAAAAGGCCACAGTCACAAGTACTGCAAATTTGTTTCCAGCTTGCAGTGATTCCTCTGTTCATCTGATGGAGGTTATTCAATTAAATTGTGGCAGCTCATGCTAATTAGTCCAGCAGACTCTAGGCTGCTGAACTGCTGAGGTACTGCAGTTTGTGTTCTGTAACTAGCTCACTTGAAGAGTAAAGACTTGGCTGCTAAAGGCCAAGCATATTTCTGTGCTAAACCTGTTCAATGGCAGGAATGGAAGAGTTGAAGCTGTGAGCCTTGAGTCTTGCTAATTGGTACTTTGCCAGGTGGACTCCTTGTGGCTGTGTCTGACTCAAACCCCCACCCTTTAGGGTCTTAGCTGTAAGCATCTGTTCCAAAGGCAAAAGGCAAATCATTGTCTCTTTTTGTTTTGTTTGTTTTTTTCTCTCTCTCTCTCTTTTTTTTTTTTTTTTTTTTGTAAATAAAGGATTCATCCTCATCAAATACAGCAAACAAAGTGAATTCTAAAAAGGTTTCTACAACGCTTCTTAAACCTGGAGATATCTTTGAGGTTGAACTAGCAAAAAAAGATAACGGCTTGGGAATAAGTGTCACGGTACTGTTTGACAAGGTTTTTAGATGTTTTCTCTTTTTTCTCTACTCCCAGCAACCCATTAAATTGCTAAATTACAAGGAAGCAAAATATTTCCTGGAATCACTTTAATTTATAGATTTATTGATGTGTGGTTAATCTTACCAAAGCTGAAAAGTAATACTATTAATTTATATTAATTTTCTTGTCATCTGCCCTTTAAGTAATTCTTGTTTTTTGTTTTATGGTGGAGCCCCAAAGTCCTAATAGACTCTTATCACAGATTCTGCTTTGTGAGTACAAAAGGAAAGATGGTCTTTGTCCCTTGCTACCTAATCTTGTGGCATATTTGCAAGGAAGGAAGTGAGACCCTCCCAGACTGGCACTGCAGGCGGTGGAAGGAGTAGTGTTATTTAAGGGTATCTGTGCACACTCAGTCACATTCACCATGTTCAGTGTTCTCCCTCTGCTGGAAAAAAGGCAGAAAGCAAAAGACTACATAAACCCAGATAGGACCTGGCTGACACTGCTTTCTTGTAATATGAGGCAGAACCATATTTTTTAAGACTGATATCTCTTCAGGCTATAAGATTTTGAAGGTAGTTTTATATTTAGGGCCTGTCATACTGCAGAATGGCACTTCAGGGAAGAAGAGAATAATTTACATACATTTTCCACTGCATCTGTTCCTGCATTAAAATGAACATTTTAATGTATTTTAATATTCAGCTATTTTCAGTGGAGGAATTATTTGGAAGCCTAGTGCTGTTTCCATATATATGGCTAGGATTGTAAGAGGAGCAGAAGGAAATTCTTAGTTTGGCATCCCATTCTATTAAAAGTCATGTTCCATTACTTCAGAGAGTTGGAGGAGCAGTGGTTGAGCAGGGGTTACTTACTGAGTAGCACTAGACCTGCTGTGTGCATGCACTGGCTTTGTAGAGATGCTAGAAGATGCCAGCCAATGCAGAGATTTCCCTTGAGGGGTGACCGGGTGGTGTCTTCACTGCCCTTTGCTTTTCCAGCCCCCATTCTGCCCCTTCATTGTTTTACTGTGCAGTGGTGGTGAGGAGAGGTGTGCAGTTAGCTGTAGGTTACCTGGGAGCATTAACACACTGTTAGTCTTCCTCTTCCCTCCAAGTCTGTGGAGCACAGTGAGCCAGAATCACACAATGGTTTAGGATGGAAGGGACAACTAAAGACCATCTAGTCCTACCCCTCTGCAATCAGCAGAAAGGCCAGGGCCTTCCAGAAACAATGTCAGTTCAGCTTGAGCAGCTTAGACCTTCTAACTTGTCTGAACTGAGAAAAAGCAGCGCTCCCTAATCTCCTGTTACATCAGAGAAGTTGTGTTGGAGTAGGACACTGCATGGTTGTGCATCTCCTGCTTTGGCATGCTGTGCTCTTGCACATCTCTGAGCTTTGGTGTGCATGCAAGCATGTAAAGTCCAACAAAATGCAGACATGTTTCTGCTGAAGGACATTTGTTTGTGTTTTGTGCATTTGCATTGTGATGCATTGTGTTTTTACAGTCTTCCCATCCCAACTTCATTCATAGCAAATTGCATGACTGCACAGAACATGCTTGATGTAACATTTTGGTTTTGATAGTTTTTCTGTTTTTTCTACATGCCAGTAGCCCAAATGCTTCCTAAGAACAGTTTTCCTTGTGTCACACTGTGTTTGATTACTAAGTATTCTAACTGCAAAAAGACTAACAATCCTATTTTTGTTTTCTGTTTAGGGTGGTGTAAATACTAGCATAAGGCATGGTGGTATTTATGTGAAAGCAATTATTCCCAAGGGAGCAGCTGAAGCAGATGGCAGAATAGAAAAAGGTAGGATTTCCATTCTTTCAGTGGAGACTCTTAATGTGAAAAAAGGGCAGAGGACTGTCTGGGGGGACTTGACAATATCCTGTGGCCTGGAAACTAGCACTCTGTTTGCCTCCTGTCCTTGCACCTTTTTCACTGGGAAGAAGAACTATTTTTTTAAGCTGTTGCAGTTGTCATTTTAAATATTGCCTTGATAGCTAATTCTGCAGGTGAAGATTAAAAAACTAATGTAGAGCAACTGCAGAACCAGCAATACTGAGGCTGTGGAAGGGAAAAATAGGAGATAGCTTGTGGGATTTCTGTTCTCTAAAGCAGCCTATGTTAATGGAGAATGCTTCTCTGTTCCAGGCACAGAGAGAGAGGGCTTTGTGTTATTTGTGGCCTTCTTGCTTGGCATGCCCGGCAACTCAATACAGAAAATGCTGTAATTGTTATGGCTCTTCTTGTTAGTAAGCCAGGCCACATTCTTCACTGAAGTGAGCATTCCTGCTGTGGACTAAGATTTGTTTTGAATAAAGAGTCTGAGCTTTCTGGCAGACTGTCACTCTGATGGTTAATACTAGTTTTGACATGGGATTATCCCACAGAATCATTAGATTGGAAAAGACCTTTGATTTGAATCATATAGTTTGTTTGCAAAGTTCTCTTCTTGACTCAGAACATGGAAGGGAGGGAGAATTTCATTAAATAACTGTCCTTGTTAGCTCAGACTTGAAAGTTTCTGTGCATCATAGATGTTTTATAGGTGATGCTCTGCCTACTTTTTCTTAAATTATTAAATTAGGTGACCGCGTGCTCTCTGTCAATGGGATCAGTTTGGAAGGAGCTACCCATAAGCAAGCTGTTGAAACCCTGAGAAACACAGGCCAGGTGAGTGGCTGCTGCTTCTGCTCCTGTCTGTGGTAAACCAGTTCTCTATCAGTGAAAAGAGGTGAAGGAACCTCAAGACTGGAATCCTCCCCAGTGTTGTCATGGTTACTTTAGATTTGCTTTCTTGGACTCTTTGGCTTCCCGGCACACCTGAAAATAGCCAGTGAGTGTACACATTCAGAACTGCTGAGAACTGCTATTTGTGTTCACTTTATAAAATGCTTTTAACTTAACTCCCTGTACAAATGTGCAAGTGACACTATCTTTGACACCTCTTAACACCCTCAACTTTATAGTAAGAAAACCCTTTCTTACTCTATTGGCAAGTATCTTGCAAGTCCATTAGTGTACTTTGGAGGTTGTCATTTAACAGCCCTTAAAAATAAGGAATAATTGGAGGATGTATATGGGGAGGAAAGTGTCTATAACACTTGCTGCTGTAAAAGTATGGACTCTTGAGAAGTTAGAAGGAAACGCATACTCTAGACTGTGTTATCTCTGTTGCCAGTTAACTGGAGAATGTTTCATCTCTTTAGGTGGTGCACCTGCTGTTGGAAAAGGGTCAGCTATCAGGGGCCAAGGCTCATGCTCCAGTGACACCACAGTGCACGCTCCCAAATCAGGTGGGGCAGTGTGAGCCACAGGAGAAGCCAGCAACAGATTCTTCAAATGCCAAAGATTACAGCTTTGTCACTGCAGGTCAGCTCCCACAGAACAATTGCCTTAACTGTCAAAGCATCCTCTAGTTTCATAAGATTTTCTTTACTTCTTAGGATGAAAATAGAGTGGGTAAGAATCTATACCAAGCCCTTGCACATAATGCAGTCTCTTTCTTTTTGTGCTGTTGTGTTTCTTTTAAAGACTTCCTTTCACATCTTGGTTACTTTGTTTAAATACTGTTAACTTTTTCCTCTCACTGTTTCACGCTCTTTCCTAGTGTCACCTTAGATGCCAAGGCTGTAGCAAGTTTGGAGTTAGGAGGTGCTGCTGTATCTGGTGTTGCTAAGGGGTGCCAAGGGGAATTTAGATATTTATATATAAATGAGTGCTTCTGTGGGTCTGCAGCTCCTGTCTTAGAAGAGAGAAGATATCAAGAGCTAGATGAAGAGAGAAGGATTTGTGCCCCTGACTAGAGGTTGACATAATTCAGCCTCTCCTGCTGGTGACTTGTGCAAGTGAAGGGAAGCCTACCCAGATGGCAGAACCCCTGCAGATACCTTTGGGTCTTCTTGCATGGGCTCTGTCCTGTCTGCCAGGAGCTCCAGTTGCTGCTCTCACTAATGCCTGATCAGTGGCTGGAAAAGTTGAGTCACTCTGTGCTTTGAAAGGTTTCTTAATAGACTTCCTAGGGAATAAGTCCTTTGGAGACACTCTGCCTTCCTGCACATTGATGTTGTCAGGCCAAGCAAGCTGACTGAGAAGTCGTGATCAGCTTTTTGTCCTCTTTAACCTGGAGGGATCTTTTGGGTAACACTTCTGTTCAACTCAGTGAAAGAACCATGTGAGGGGGAGATTGCACATTGTCATGTCTGGAATATGAGCACCAGACACTCTTTCCATGTGCCATGTGCTATAGGAAATAATAAGTTAATTGTGGAAACCCAGGGCACCGGGATTATTTCTCTGTCTGCTCTGGGGTGTCCTGACACCCAGGGGAGCACTGACTTTGACCCTCATTCATGGAGAAAGTTTCCTAAACTTCAAGATAGACTGGAATCCACAAAAGTGTGAAATAGATTATAGAGAGTAGTGTATGTGTCTCACTTGATGAGAAATTTAGGTTTTGGGATTTTTAGTATGTTTTGGATGGAAGCAAGATGGAGGGCACAGGGTGTCATCCTGGATTTCTTCTTCATGCTTCTTCTTCCTTCCTTTTTCTTGGGTTTGGGTGGCATTTTGTAATTGGGCAGAAAAGTCTGCATTGCGGGCTTATGGGGATCAGGTTTTGGGTTAAAAGGGAAAATAATCTAGGTGTCAGTTCTTAATTGGATAGTTTAGTCTTAAAAGACCTTGTAACAAGAGATTGTTGGCCATTTTGTGCCTTCTAATGAAGAGCTGCTGAACTCACAGTAGTGAGACTGTTTTACTGATAAGAAATAATAAACACTTGAGTCCAAATATGAACTACTATCTCAAGTGCCTTCAATCCAGACCCAGAGGAACCCACAGCTGGTACACCCACAGTTCATGTTTCTTTTACAGAGAACACATTCGAGGTAAAACTCCTGAAGAACAGCTCAGGCCTCGGGTTCAGTTTCTGCCGTGAGGACAGCCTGACCCCAGAGCAGCTGGGCTCGACGATTGTGCGGGTGAAGAAGCTCTTCCCTGGGCAGCCAGCCGCAGAGAGCGGGCAGATTGAGATCGGGGACGTCATCCTGAAGGTGAACGGGGCGTCCCTGAAGGGCTTGTCCCAGCAGGTTTGTACCCATCATAGTGAAACTGATACTGTGGTAGCCCTGCAAGTCTGCATCTGACAGTGAATCCCTCTGTGGCCACAGGAAGTCATCTCTGCTCTGAGGGGAACATCTCCAGAGGTCTCTCTTCTCCTTTGCCGGCCACCATCTGGAATATTACCAGACATTGACCCTTCATTGCTGGTAAGGTGTCTGGAATGGGATTTTTTTAAACGTAATTTGCTATTTAAGGTTCATTTATTCGATCTGGTGGGTGGATGGGTTAGTTCCATCTGCATTATTCCATCTGCAAGATGCAGATGGAATAATGGGGAGAGCGCTCACGGAAATGTAGTTCTTGGAATGAGTCCCTTAGGAGTGCACTGTTAAAGGAATGTATGGCTTCAAAAGCTTTTTTCCTCCATTTTGTGACCTAAGGCATGAGAAATTGGTTTAACAGTGTTTCTGGAGCAGAGATTTCTTTGCAGCCCAATGTTTTGAAGTTGGCATCAGATAGAAATTGGATATTTCTGTGAAGGATATTCTGCAAAACATCAATTTGGTGTTAATGTATGTAAAAACAGGGAAAATATTGTCATATTTACCTCCTGGAAACTAGAGGTGACCCAAAGAATATTTTCAAAATGCTCCAGTAAATAAATTGAAAGAACAGAAGGCCATTTTAGGATACTTGAAGAAGTGGAAATGAAATGTGTTTCAACAAAAGAGAGTGTTGAGGACAAATTGCCTGAATATTAGGCTTTCCATAATACAGGAAAGTGTAAAACTAATGGAGACAGGTCTTCAGTTTAAGTTCCCCAGGGAGTTCATCACAGCACTAAGCCTGCCAGAGTTCAAGAAGTGTTTGGACAAGGCTCTCTGGCACAGGGTGGGATTCTTGAGGCTGTCCTCACACCTCAGGCCCTGTGCAGGGCCAGGAATTGGGCTTGGATGATCTTTGTGCGTCTCTTCCATCTCAGGATACTCTGATTCTGTGATTCTGAGTTACTTTAACATTACTTTCAAACAATGAAATCATTCAAGTCTGATGTGAGAAGTTTAAATAGACAAATACAAATTTAAGTGAAGTTACGACTGGAGTGAGAGATAAGCAACTGAGCAAACTAATAATATAAATAACTATTCCTATAATAGACATGTTTGTAATGTGGAATAGCAGGAACTTTATTAGAACTTTATCAAATTTTAACAGGAACTTTAATGAAACAGTGCACATATTAAAAGAAGAGGAAAGCCAAAATTTTTCTTTACATTGTCACAGATTGATGTGTTCATGCATACAAGCATGAAAGCAGAAATGAAGCTTTTATGTCAGCTGCTGGCTGACATAATTCTTCCAAATATGTGACAATTGGCAAAATTGTTATTCAGTCTGGTGGTGGTTAATAACTTGGTTAACAGTCACCATTTGGCATTATCTTAGTCTTTGTAGTCTGTTGCTTTTTGGTTGACAGCTTTTCTGATTCCTTGCTCTGTGAGGTTGGTTTGACTTCAGTAGCTCTGTGAGCCTCAGCTTCTGGTTGGAAGGGATTTCATGGTAGTTGCATAGAAGACTGCTGGGCATAGTTTAAAAGAATCTGTCAGTAAGCATTCTGAAGCTAAAGTATTTTTGTTTTCCTTTAATGAATTTAAAGGTTTTTAGCAGCGTAAGTTTCAGAGTTTTGCACACTTTGTCTTGGCCAAGTTGCATTGAACTTTTTGGAACTCTGCTATGATGTGTTTCAACAGTTCAGTCAGTAGCCACTGACTCCTTGTTTTTTGGTAATTTTATGCGGTCCTTGAAACTTTCTTTTGTCATCAGAACCGGATTATTGTGAATGAAATGCTTTTGCTTTTGTAGACCCCCATCCATTCGCCCCAACAAGTTTTTCCAGAGGTCAGCAGAGAAGTTTCTGGTCCATCAAGTAGAGAACAAGGCGACAGCTCAGATGAAAATGAAACTACTGATCTGAGCAAGAAAAGGCTAAAATCTCCCTCCAGAAGAGACAGCTACAGTGACAGCAGCAGAAGTGGTGATGAGGAGGTGATGGAGTCAGCAGCCCAGGTGGGCTGGAGTTCAGCGCTGTACCAGGGCTCAGGGGAAGCTGAGGCACGGGCACAGGCTCAGTACGAGGCACACCCTGGCCAGAGGGACGCTGTCCGCACCATCCTCTATCCTGATCAGGAGGCTCCCGGCAAAGCAGAGCTGGAGGACAGGTATGCTGCTGATAATGATCCTCATCATCCTGCAGAAATGTTTATAAAAGTAGTTAATTGGACCTATTCATAGAAATGCTTCTCTTGGTTTGCTTTTTAGATTTACATAAAGTCAATCTTGGTTCATGTATTAATTTATGAATGACAGCCACATTGTACTTACTCCTGTTTTTCTTTTTCTTTCTGCTTTATCTGTAGTGATCTGCCTTTGGATTTGCCAGTGATCCCCACCTGTAGAACTGTACCTGATGTTACCACATCCATGTTAATAAATGACTGTTATGCTACTCCTGTCTCTGAGCTGACTTCACACCTGGGAGAAATAGATTCATTACTCACCCAACTGGAAAAAAATGCTGAAGAATATGAGCCAGTAATACACTATTTCTGTCTTTCAGGAGCATGAATGTCTTGCTGTCGTTGTTTTAGCCATGATTTTGAGAGTGGATAGAAATTAGGCACATTAATTTACAAATGGGATAGCTGTAGGTTATACTTGCACTACTCTGTGTGTGTGCCTAATAAATGGCACATACATTGCCATTTGTAATCAGTGGCAGCTGCTCATACCAGTGTCTGCAGGTATTTTCCGTGTGGACTCTTGAAGAGTTGATACATTTCCTTCTGTGGATGTGGAGGCATCCATGTGTACATAGGTGGATGTGTGTATGTCCATTTCATGGGTCATTTCATCCTGGAAACCTTGGCATTAAATATTTACCTACCTCTCAACCTTGTGCTTAGAGGAAGCTTAAATGGCAGATACCTTGCTTCTGCTCTTTTAGTTTTAGGTGGTTGTTCAGAGGTCAGAGGATAAATTGAGGCATCAAGGGAATCAGGAGACCCTGTTCTTTGCTGTGTTTATAAATATGAATCCCAAAGACTTTCTGCTGTGCTGCAAGATGGAGCCTATTTTTGAGGCTCTTCTGAGAAAGCTTTTGACACCACAGAAATGTCTTGTGTATCAAAGGGACTTCCATATCATCATGTAATCTGTTCAAATATAGAAAAAAATTGAAATTGAATCTTGATACATCCCAGTTGTGAGGGTCTTCCATGTTATAAGTAGCCAATACTCCATTTTGACAAGAAACTGTATTTTTCTTAGTCCCTACTTCAGAAGTTTTTCTCCATCCTTTCTGGTGCTCTGTGTTTTTTTTTAATGCAAATGAGACAGATCCAAATCTTTCAAATCAAAATTAATGCAAATTAAAGTGGGCAAAGCACGTGCATGTCTTCAGTTTCCAGAAAGCTCTATAGTTTTGTGCCCCACTGTAGCAAAATATGCTCACTTATTTTCTTCTGAATAATTATGGATGTGTTGAGATATTTAAAAATACAGAGCCTTTCTTATATATGGCAACTAGATTAGGGTAAAATAGGGTGTGAGTTTTGAAGTGTGCCTTCAATATTTTGTTTAATTCATAGACTTTTGGCCCCATGTTATTTCCATGTAAAATATTATTTGGTTCTGTCTAGAACTCATTAGAGATATTTATTTGAAGCAACTAAGCTGAGCCTGATAAGAAATATGTCTTGTTCCAGGCTTGTGTCACACTTAAATCAGTAGGTAAATCAGTTGTCTTAAATTCAGTAAAATGTTCTTATTTCTTCTGATTGCATGTTTGTAAGGTGCTGTTTTGTCCCCCTAGGAAGTGGAGCTCCGAGTGACTCTGACAAAGTCAGACAAGGGCAGTCTGGGCTTTACAGTGACCAAAGGTAATGACAGTGTTGGCTGCTACGTGCATGACATTGTTCAGGATCCTGCCAAAAGCGATGGGAGACTGCGGCCTGGAGACCGACTCATAAAAGTGAGAGAATTCACCTTTTCATGTACAGGCCTTGCACAAAAAGGACAACTTTGAGTCAAAAAAAAAAAGTTAACTGTGTTGTAGGCTAAGTCAAATGTGGTTAAAGGACAAAGATAGCACCTTCTGAGAGTCATGATTCAATAGCACTTGAGAACAGCAATGAATGCTTCCTCAATAATGCTGTCTTACTTGGCATCTAACAAGGACACCTGTGTTGCTTTGTTCCTTGCAGGTGAATGACATTGATGTCACCAACATGAGCCATACTGATGCTGTCAACTTTCTGCGAGCTGCCCCCAGGACTGTCAGATTAGTACTGGGGCGTGTTCTGGAGTTACCAAAGATGCCAGTGTTGCCTCATTTGCTGCCTGACATTACACTGATGTGCCATAAGGAGGAGCTAGGTAACACGGAATTCATATGCTTTTTGCCCTAAAGGAAAACCTTCCCCTTCAGTTACAAAGAAACCTTGATTTTTATTGTTTTCCCCTTCTTCCCTGTGAAGGTTTGTCCTTATCAGGAGGCCATGACAGCCTTTATCAAGCTGTGTATATTAGTGACATTCTCCCCAAATCGGTTGCTGCCAGAGAGGAGAGTCTCCATGTACTAGATATTATCCATTACATTAATGGAGTAAGCACACAAGGAATGACTCTGAAAGAAGCCAAAAGAATGCTGGAAACATGCCTTCCAACAGTGGTGCTCAAAGCAACCAGGTGTGTTCTGGAAGCAGATGCTTTCCTGTACTTTTTGTTTTTCTTGCATGATTGTATGAGTATATCTGAGAGTGTCTGAGTAAAACCTGTTCCTGGTGTGACAAGAACCACCACATGTTACTGAGGACTGATTCTACAGAAAGGGTCTGTAAATTCACAGCTTTTGTGCTGCAGTGGAGCACAAGGGTATATGGTACTTGCTGTGCTTTGTGCTTCTTGGGAACACAAGGTTGTGTCCAGCTATGAGCTACAAGTGTTCAAATAGACCCCTTACTATCCAGGAGGAATTAGTCAGAGACCTGCTGTGGCACTTGGACACTCACAGTGAGGATGGGATGAATCCCATCCATCTGTGAGGATCCTCTGTGAGAATGGATGGGATTCATCCAAGGATATGCAAGGAGCTGGCAGGAGAGCTCACCAAGCCACTCTCTATCATTTGTCATCAGTCCTGGCTCACTGGGGAGGTCCCAGGTGACTGCAGTGTGACACCCATCTGCAAGAAGGGCTGGAGGATGCAGGGAGCTACAGGCCTGTCAGGCTGACCTCAGTGCTAGGGGAGGTTACAGAACAGATCACCTTGATGACCACACAGCACGTACAGAACAAGGGGATCAGGCCAGCAGGGGTTCAGGAAAGCCAGGTCCTGCCTGGCCCAGCTGATCTACTTTCATGATGAGCTCCTCATCTGGTGGATAAGGGAAAGGCTGTGGATGTGTCTGCTGGATTGGGTGAAATCTTTGATGCTGTCTCCCACAGCATTCTCCTGGAGAAGCTGGCAGCCCATGCCTTGGAGGGATGCTCTTCACTGGGTTAAAACCTGGAGTGAGAGAGTGATGGTGAATGGTGCTAGTGGGGTTTCCCCAGGGCTCAGTTTTGGGGCCAGTCCAGTTCCATTTCTTTACTGATGATTTGGAAGAGGGGATTGGATACGTCCTCACTCAGTTTGCAAATGGCACAAAGTTGGTTGGGAATAATTAGCAGTTTTACAAGTAGTACTGTTTATTTCAATATCAGATGATTGCTGTGATTTACTTAATTTTTTTAATAAATATTCCTGTAAATATTTCTTTTCACAGAGATGGTCATGCAGTGTTCCCAAAATCCAAAAGCCCTGAGAACTCAACTCCATGGCCAATGAAAGCTAATGGTAAGATTTGTGGGCTTACTTATAGCAAGTGAAATTCACCTGTTCATAAAAATAAAGGAACTGATATGGACCATACAATACTATCCTAGTCCAGCTTATTGTGTCTAGCCCCAACAGGAGTTTGCTTGATCTTTCCTCTAAAAGCTCCATGAAAAGAGATTCACCATCGTGTTTTTATATATAATTTCTTGTGTAGTTTAGAAATTCTCTCTAATATAAAGCAGAAGGGTTCCTTTGAAAAAGGACCCAGGTGTCAGATAATATTTATAACAAAAAAAGTAGTCAATGACAGGTGTTTGTGGGGCTGTATCTTGTACATTTTGAGGAAAAGGGAATCAACACTGTTCTCAAAGGTGCACATTTCCCTGTAATTTGTTAAACTATTTATCAACATTTCTCTTTGCTTTGAGTTGGTGACTTATATTAGCATTCATGCTTTCTGATCACATTAAATAGAACATTCAAAAAGCCATTATATGAAGTGTAGTCATTCAGACAGAAAAGTTTGGCAATGCACAGAAACCAGGCAGAAATGCTACTCATGTTGTAATGTAGTATTAAATAATACTTGCTTCTTTTATAAAAATAATCACTTATAAAAATAATCAATAATTTAATTTCAGAGAAAAAGTTGTTGTTTTTCCCACATTTTTTTAGGTTGTTCCTGTGGTGATCCCTGTGATAAAACAGAGAAGTCAACTGATGCTTATGGGCCCAAGGTAAATGCTCCTCTCTTCCATCAACCAGACAAAAGTATCTACTTCAAACACGTATAAAACTAAATAAATGAATGAAACAATCTGTTGATCAAAGTATACAAACCCACTCTTATCAATTGACATGAATAAGCAGTGATCATAATAAATATGCAAGTTTTTTTAATTGATTGATCTGCTCTTTCTTTTGGCACTGCTTTGTTGCAAGACAAATTGTCCTATGAGAAGGATGTAAGGCTATCATCCAGAATACTCCATTCAGCCTACAGTTTCTGCAGATGTTTTCATATTGTATTTGCTAGGTGGTTTTCTTTCTTTTTTCCCCCTTAGTTTTTCCATAGAAATGCTGATGTTGTGGGACCAAAAGTACTGAAGCTTGGATACATTTTATAGGGATTAAATTAATGTTAAGTACTACCACGTGTTCTCTTGTAGAAGCTGCTGCTTCATCAGCATGTGGGTTTTTTTCTTAGTTACTTTAATTTTTCTATTTGCTCTTGTAATGTGAAGCTTCCCACCTATCACCCAGATATCTCAGATGATATGAATAGAGGTTTTTATTTGTTGCTGAGGAGAGGTGAGAACTTTTTAGTGGTTGTTTGCTGCTTCAACAAGCTGCCAGGCTCTTTAAGAGTTAATTTGTAACAATTTGTTAATTGTTCTCTGCTTCCTCAGGTCAATGGCAATGGCATCCTGGGACCTTCTCAGGGAAATACAGAAAACAATATCCATCACACGAAAGCACTGAGGAACCTCTTAGGGGCAGAAGATGCACCTTCCCTTGGATTTACCAACCAGATGTCAGATTTTCCTAAACACACTGACAAATCAGGTAAGAGGGGATGAGATGGACACTGCATCATTCTGCATTTATTGTATCAGCACAAGAGAATCACAACATGGTTGAATATGCTGAAATAATTAAATGCTAGGCTGGCAGTTGCTTTTAGAAGATCATTTCCAAGTCTTGTGCCTTGCTTTGTGGGAGTTAGTTGATGTTGAAAGTGGATTTATAGAAATTGGATTTTGTGTTAGAGAGAAATAAAGGAAGGCCATGGTAACAGCTAGAAATAATGCCTTGTGTCTGCCCCTTTAAATTAGTTCTTGCAAACCATTCTGTACTGGGAAAACTTGTCATTTTGCACTATTTGTCTTCAGGAACAGAGGTTCCAGATGATGAGTATTATGATGAGGATGACCACAATGAAGTTGTCCAGTATCTGTTGGATGTTGTAGATGAGGAAGCCCAGAACCTCTTAAATCAGAATAATGCAACTTCAGAGGCTCAGAGTCTTCTACATCTCAAGAAGGCTGCAATAGAAAATCACCTGCCAGGTAATATGAGCCATTAGAAAAGAACATCCATGACAGCAAAACTCTGAAACAAGGTGCCAAGTAAGCAGTTGATTTGTCAACAGGGGGAGTTGATTGACTTTGATTTGATATCTGAACTGGAAGTTTCCCAAGTTGAACACAGACAAATAGCTGCTGATTACCACGAATTCGAGATGTGATGTAATAAGTGAGGTTCTGGTTTGAAAAATCTGAATTTTGCATTAAGTAATCTGGAAAAATGTATTCCCATTCTAGAGTTGTCTCTCGAGTGAAATTCCTATTGTTTGAGTACTTGGTCCTGCAGCTGCAGCCATGTTGGTGTGCTGAAGCGTTTCAGTATTTCATTGACTTCAGATTGCACTACTTGGAAATGTGTTGAGATCTCTCAAAACCAAACAATTCACCAACCTGCTTTGTCTATTTCAGAAAGATTGGCTCTTTTTCAGTACCTCCTTCTGACTGTACACTTTTCTCTTGCTTCATTCCATCTCCTCAGCTTTACTCGTTATTAACTCAAATGGAGTGAGGAGTAGGGTTTGTAGTTCCTTTGTGGTGTCACACTCTGTATGCATGCTCCAAAAATTCAAGCAAGATGCTTGATGCTTCTGTAGAGATTCCTTCTAAAACCCAAGATACACTCTTCAAAATTGTAATTATTTCAGGTCATGACTACAAGGCCATTGGGTTATTGTCATTGGTCATTGCATTAGAAGTCAGGGATCACTGAAGTTCTTTCTGGCTGTGCCAGGATCTCAGCTGAGGAATATCATTGGAGCTCCAGTACTTCCAGTTTCCTGTAGGCTGTCCTTTGTGACTGAAGATGAATTGAATCCATAGGGTATGGCAGCAGAATTCTTCCACAGCAGACAGATACAAGTCAGATTTTATCTGGCATGTCCTAATTACATTTTGTTATTGCAAAGAGTGAGTAAAATCCTGGTTTGGACCTACTGCTGGTCTGAATCCAACTGAATTGCAGAAAAGCCACTGGCAGGGGGAATGTGATAGCTCAGTAGCTGCAGCCTGTCCGTCAGTTATGCTGTGACACAGATATTCTGTGCAAACAACCTCACATAACATGGCAGCTGTTCCAGTTATAAAATAAAGAAACCTAAAGTCTGTTTGTCCTATGCAGTAAGAAGTCTTTTCCAGCACTCTGGTAGCAAAGGGCCTCAAAATGTGTTTCTTGGTTATTCTGGCACCTGTATTCCCTGTCTAGTGCCAGGCAGGTGGAACAGGATCCACATCTGTGAGAGGCCGGCTCCTGGGCATTTTCTGGTGTGCTTATGCTGTATCCCCTGATTTTCCTGTTCAGCAGAGATGAATGGAAGGGTGACAGAAGATAAGTCTGAGGACACAGACTGTGATGGGTCATCTTTACCTGAAGATTTTTCAGAGGTAGGATGGCAAGAAGCTGGCAAGTGCTTTCAGTTTTTTTCCTTATTGGCATAGAATTGGTGGATGTCCTTTAAATGAGAGCATCACTGTAGGTAGTAGCTTTAAATGGTGTGTAAACATTTATTTTTAAATAGCATATGATTATCATAAATTACCTATGTAAGAGAACCAAGCATAAAGTTATTTTACACTATCATATGAAGTCCCTCAGCTTTTTTTTCAAAAAGAGTGGTAATAAAACTACTTTGTTAATGCTACTTCAGCTTTTTAATCTAAAAGATTTCAGTGATTCCTGCTCAAAGAAGGGAAGTGGTCACAGTGAAAATGAATGCCGTGTAGACCTTACTGTCCAGAATGTGGAAATCTGGATTTAAAATTTGTACTCCTGCTGCTTGTTGCTAGGATAAGTTCATTAGCTTGAATAACTTCTATATGTGGTTTACTCTATGTTATTGTGTGTCCTGGTTTACATCAGTCACTGGAAGCCTGGGTTTTGTCTCTTGTTTCAAATCAGCAGAACTCTTGTCTCTCCAGCACATCCTGGCTCTTGCAGCTTTCTGTCCAGTTAGTAGAGCTGAAAATCAAATTAGGAATCTGGCTCTGTGTCAATGTGCTCTAGGGAGAGCCACGAGTAAAACTGTCCCAGTATGGCAGTGGAAAAGCAAGTTGGCCTAAAAGGTAGAAATTATTTTCTAGAGTTGTTCTTGAAAGAAGGATGGAAATGCCTTCCTCTGTGCTGCAGAGTCTTCATTGTCTGCTGAGGAAGGTGTGAATAGAAGTGTGTGTCATTTAGAGGTGTGTTCCATATCCACAGCATAGGAACTGTGGCTTGACAGCTCTGAGGCAGAAGTTCTCACTATCAAGCTTAGCTCATAAAGGGTTTCTAAGTATTAGAAACAAAAAAAGCCAGCTGGGGAAACTTAGGTGACTCTACTGCTGCTGAGAGTCAGGAGTGATTTTAATATAGCTTTTTGGCCTTGTTACAGTAGAGTATCTTTCCAAGTGCTCAGTGTTCTTGTCCTCTGTTATTTTGGGTTAATGAGATGTCTAAAAGAGGAAAGTCCTCCATTATGTGCTGCTTTGAACTTAGTACCCTTCAGAAATAGTCCCAGTAATTGTTAATTGTTTAAAATTTGCAGCATGTGAATGTTGCAACTATGTCTTTTAATGTGTTTTGAAATGTATCTTCTTCTAGGCAACCCATGTAAATGGTTGTGAAGACTATTGTGAAGTAAAAGCTGTGCCAGAAAGGTAAAATTTCTTTTCTAGTGTTGGTTGAAAGCAAACCCATGAAGTCTGGAAGTCTGAAGTGTAATATGTTGGAATGAGATAAAAACAGCAACAAAAAAAACAAGAAACCATCCCCAAAACAAACCCAATAAAATATCTGTGCAATGTCTTGTTGAATTGTTCTCTTGATCTGTTCCTTACTTTAAAAGTTGTAATTTTCCTGAATACTAGTCAGCTTTATGTGGTTTACTACACCCTACTTTTATCTGTTCCTTTCATATGTGGTTGTAGCAAGTAACTGGACTGTGTTCAGATGTCTCCAAATAACATAATTTGCATTGTGCTAACAACTGGGTACTTGGATGTGAAGAAAACATTCAGTCAATGCTGTCTCCAGTTCAAATCTATACAACGTTTGTTAGTGTTACATATTCTGGTTTTAGACCACTGCAACTCAAATGCAGAGCTCCTCTGCTCCATCAGCTCCCATTTGGATCCCTGGGCTTACTGTTTTTTTCCATGGAGCACAAAGCATATGACTGACCAAGTTACTAGCTAATTGTCCCTTTGAGCTGCTTTGAGCTTTAGATATTCCCAAGGTTGTTTTTCTTGGTGGAATAATTTTAGTCCAAGTGAAATTTCAATGAAAATGTATATGGTTTTATGTTGTTAAGCTTGTGGGAGGTTTGAGTTTGAGACTTGGTGACATTATTACCTAAAATACTTAATACATTCATCAGTATCTTCAACAAAGCTAGAAAAGTTGAAATTGATAATAGATGCTCAAGTGTAGTGAATTGTGTGAATGGTACAAATCTGCTATGGGATGCTATTTAATTGCTTAGCCTTTGAAAAATTATTTTTTTTCAAAGTGGTAGTTATTGGTAGATTTGTATATTCCTGGCTCTTTTTCCTCTGTTATATTTTTCAGATCCCCTTTGGAGATGTAAAAAAAAAAAGGGGCGGGGGGGACAAAAAAGTTAAATTTTTGAGATTACTGGTGTAGGGGTCCAGTCCAGAAATAATTGTAGCTATGAATTACTTTCTGGTGGGGTTTGTTTTTTGGGTTTTTTATTAACTAGGTTGCAAATGTGTTGGTTCTAGGTGTCATTTCTTACTTCCATACCTTGTCCTCTCATAGATCCCCTCCACAGCCTTCCTTGAGCCAGGCAGATGAGGAGGAGATCACGTGGGGAAGCGACGAGCTGCCGATTGAATCAGTCAGCCAGGAGCGTGTGAATAAAGGCAAGGACATTTTGCATAATCACTGGGAAACTTCAGGGGCACTTTTTATATAAACAGAAGTGAATTTTGAGATGTCCTGGATATGTTTTGAGGGTGTCATGGCAGGTATAAGGAGGATTCTAACAGCTCAGCAATGCACTGGGAAGGATCTCTACATTTTTGTGTGGTAAGTGTGTGAGAGTTAATAGGAACAAGTATTGGCAATGTTGTGTCTGTAGTTGTAGAAAGCTGGGACTAGCTGAGATACTTCTTTCCTCAGTATCTGTCTCACAAAAGCTGCAACAATAAATTATGTTTGACTGTGATTAGATTGATACATCATGTGTTTCACATACCAGCTACCCCATGCTCAGATCAGGCACTACTTTTATCTTGACTGTCATTCTTCCAGTGCTGCTCAGTGTGGCAGAGTGGCATCTGTACAGTTTGATGTGTTTGGCAGAATTTAGTCTTCACTTTTTTTAAGCTAGCATTAGAAATGTTAGTTCCTGAAGTTCATATACAGCAGTCCTTTGCATTCATTTAAAGAAGAAAGGATAATCCATGTGATAAGTCAGTATATTTAAGACACTTCTAATTGCAGTACCAGAGAGATACTTGATTTATGAATTTTGTTGTGCTTCAGAGAAGCAGTGAAGGCCTGATGGGAGGTAAGCTGTATTGGAAAAAAAAATGTCCTTCCAAGAGATAACTGTAAGATGCCATATGCATGTTGAGTATTAGTGCTAAAAACAAGTCACAAGCTGTAATGTGCAGAGTTCTGAATTATCCCTGTCATGTCCATCCATTTTTGTAGGTTATTGTGTGAAGAACTTACATTTAAAATGCACTTGAAGTTTTTTTCAATGTATTTATTGGACGTTCAGGAAAATACTCCCCCTAGTTACTGGATTCATCAGAGCTGATTTTGTGTCTTACTGGTTTTGCTAGTTAATTTGCTTTTGCCTGCCAAACTAAGAGGAGAGCTGTGTTCTCTCTGTGTATGGGGGCATTCAGGAGAAAACAGGTAGTGCAGTGGTGAACAGCAACATGCAAATCCAACTGTGAGCTTCAGTTTATGTTTCCCTGGTTTTAGCTATTTATTTATATCTTCTGCTAGATTTCCCCCTAGTGACAAATGAAGAGATCTCTGCACTCCCTACTGTGAATGTGCTCCCTGGAGGCAAATATTCAGGAGCCAAATTGAAGTCAGTGATCAGGATGTTGCGTGGATTGCTGGAACAGGGAGTCCCTTCTAAAGAGATTGAAGTGAGTAACTATTTGTCCTCTAAAGTCCTTTTTCCCAGTATGAAACAAAAATAGAATGGCTGGATCATCACTGCCTTGAATTCCACAGCTCTTTAATTGGAAGCTCAAAAGAGATGAAAAGACTTGACACCAAAGACTTCTTTCCCTTCTCCCACAAGCTGCTGAGAGATGAGATCAGTTTGAATTCAGTTCATAAGTGCTTTTTGCATCATTCTCGTTTCTGGTAAATTACCAAGTGAATATGATGTAAACAGGCATAGACAAAGGCTGTAAAGTCCAGCTGCTGAATGTGAAATCAGTTTTTTCAAAGTCTTAAGTCAGCCATGTTACATGATCTCTTTTTTGAGAGAATGAGATAAAATATTTACTGATAGTGTATAGGGTTTGATTTTGAGGTTTTTTTTGTTCATTTCATTTTCTTGGCTGTGTAAAAGATTCTTTCCTGTGACTGCATTATGTTGCTTATCCACCTTAGGATTTGATTTTTAATTATTCTCTTTGTTAATAACTTGATAACATAACCAATCTTGCTATTATTTCCAATCAGTGTTTCCTAATGCACATAATGCACATCATTGCATCTTTTCAGAACCTCCAGGAGTTAAAACCTCTGGATCAGTGTTTGATTGGACAAGCAAAGGAGAACAGGAGAAAGAACAGATATAAAAACATACTTCCTTGTAAGTCCTAACTCATTTGAAATTCACAGTTGACATTCTGTCACCACCTGTATGGTCAGATGGATTGGATCAGAGGTGGGGTGGTTTGATTCCTAATCCTAGTAAGGATGAAAATAAAGCAAGCATTTATGAAGCAGTTTAAGATCAGTGAACAATATACTACAATGCTGTGTTAGGTGAGGATGGATGTTCACAGATTTTTCAGTTGTTTTAGCAGATCTCATGTCTTAAATGATGTATACATGTGGAACCAGATAAGGTTTTTTCAGTTTTACCCATGCAGAATTGGAAAAAGAGACGTGTACTATTGTCAGTAAATTTCCTGCCATAAAATTCTGCTTGTTAGCTGTTGAGAAGTAAGAACTGACAGAGGTTAGTTCTATGTCAGAAAAACTCAACCTCTGTTTTTCAGAATTGCTGCAGTTCAAATCACTTATCCCACCTGTCTGCTGATTTATATTTCTCCTGCAGACATCTTTTTCTTTATTAAAAGTACTTAGTAGTGTCTTAAATTAAGTATTTAAGTGATTTATTTCTTCTAAAGCAAGCTGTGGAAGCATCTGTGGAGATAAGTGCTGTGTTGGTGTGTAAGGCTCAGCACCTGTACTGTGTGAGGGTGAGATGATGTGCACAGCTAACATGAGGTCTCTCTGTTGTGTGGGGGTGACAGATGACACCACCAGAGTCCCTCTGGGGGTGGAAGGTGGATACATCAATGCCAGCTTCATTCGCATGCCCGTGGGGAACGAGGAGTTCGTTTACATTGCCTGCCAAGGACCTCTTCCTACTACTGTGGCAGATTTCTGGCAAATGGTTTGGGAGCAGAACTGTACTGTGATTGCCATGATGACTCAGGAGGTCGAGGGAGAAAAGATAAAGTGTCAGCGTTACTGGCCAGATGTGCTCAATAAAACCACCATGATCAATGACAGACTGCGCCTCGCTCTTGTGAGACTTCAGCAGCTGAAGGGCTTCATCATCAGGGTGCTGGAGCTCGAAGAGATTCAGGTGAGTGAATCTAATTCTGCATGCTTGGAGTTTTTTCTGAGTGTTGCCATATTATCCTTATACTTCTGCCTTTCCTGCTTTCACTTGCATTGTCTACATCAAGAGGCAACCAGGGCTTCTCCTCTATGCCCAGTGATCATTACTGGGCAGCTGTTCCTTGTGGCAGCTTGTGCTGCCTTGTGACCTTTACAGGAGAAAGCATTTGGGCCAGGCTGTGATTTAATTACACTAATAAGACTCTAAATTTTGGTCCCCATTGGCTACAGAAACATATGTGAGGATATTAATTCACTAATAATTCAGCCTGGCTGGTTGACTCCTCTGTGTGATCAGCTCAGTCTGCACAGTGAACCTTACACTTTTAAATTACTTACTAGTTATTTCCAGTTTAGCTCTTGCTGTATTGAATTACAAAGCACCTTCACTGAGGAAATCCCTCTGTTCTGAGACTTTTCTTTGGGAACTCCATTTCTTTCTTTTCATTCTTGCCACGTGCAAACGATGGTGTTGTTTTTGCCCCTCAGACGGGTGAAGTGCGGCACATTTCCCACCTGAACTTCGTGGCCTGGCCTGACCACGACACGCCCTCGCAGCCGGACGATCTGCTCACCTTCATCTCTTACATGAGGCACGTGCACAAGGCAGGACCCATCATCACCCACTGCAGCGCGGGCATCGGCAGGTCGGGCACCCTCATCTGCATAGATGTGGTCCTGGGGCTCATCAGCAGAGACCTCGATGTGAGTATCCCAGGGGATGGCCCAGGGGTGCTCCTGACCTGCAGGAAGTGTGTTCCACTGAATCCATGCAATCTCTCAAACAGTGTGCCCTGCTGTTGGCAGTACTATGTTTCTTTGCTGGTGATCCCAGGTGGGGAGAGCTCTAATATCCAGTGGGTTAGCTCAGGGAACCTCAGCAGCCAGGCGCCACTTGAAGTATGTTTGAAGATCATCTTCTACCATAGTGGACTTCTGGCACGTGGCATGGGAAAAATAGTGTTGCCATGGTGGCTTGGGCAATTGGTGGAAGGGGTGTGTGAATTGACTTTTCCAGCACTACCAGGGATTGATTGCTTTCTAGGGTGATCCACAGGAGGGTGCTAGCTTCCTTATGTTTATGTCCTTCAGCGGCCTGGGGTAGCAAAACTGTGGTGAATTTCCAAGCAAGATGAGCTGTATCATGCTTAGTTCAGTGGAGTTTCTAAGCTCCCTCTGAATGTCTGAAACTCTCTTTCTGCATACTTAGCTGAGAGTAAGCAAGAGAGCCTTTGTCCAGAAAGAACACTGGAAAAGGGGGGCCTGTCTGGTGTAGGGCCACATCCAGATTGCCCAGAGACAGCACATGCTGGTTATCTACTAGATAAACATAGGCCATAGTGAATTATTTGTTTCATTACTGATGTACCTAATTCTGTTCCCTGGTTTGATGCTGGGGCTGTTCCTTTGTTCTGCATGTCTGTCTTTTTTGAGTGTTTACCTTGCTGTTTGTTTTGGCAGTTCGACATCTCGGACCTGGTGCGCACCATGCGTCTGCAGAGACACGGAATGGTTCAGACAGAGGTGGGTCTGCATTCCCCTGGCACTCACTGAACCACCTGGAGTGCCAGAGAGCTTCAAGATGCACACAACAGTTGTCTTTGTGCACTGTAATGTGACATTTGTGACACAAGAATTGAATCAGATGAGTAGCAGGATGTATTTAACATTTATAAACACAAGCTGTTTTTAACATGCTCTACTGGTTTGATCTGTGTTTAAAAAAAATGTGAGTTTTCATCTTCAAAAGCATGTATTTATAGAGGAGGTTAGCTAAGCTTTTTTGGTTTAAAGATGCATTATAAACTGAAGAGAAGGCCTAACTGTAGCTGCTGGGAATCAATGATATGTTTTGAGATCTATTTTGGTAATATATTCATCCAGAAGTTCAATCTTTTAGGAATAATCTGGATCTAGAGCTAATTAACTTTAGAGATGGTCATCACAAGGTCTTGTTAAAATCTGCACTTTTTCTTTGAATAGGTAGGAATTGTGAAGTCATTGTTAAAAAAAAACCAAATCTGAAATCAAACAAGCAAACTATCAGCCCCATTCCCACCTCACACCCCAAAACATCTACCAGCCCCCACACCTCTATCACTCAGATTGAGGAAAGAAGTTTCACTGTCCTCTGAGTTCTGTATTAGTTGGCATTGATGCAAGTCCTTGAAATTCTCTTGCAGTCTTCATTTCTGCTTACATAAAGTGCCTAGTCTCCTTTAGGTGGTTTTGGTGTGAAAGAAAGATAAATGTCCCATATGAAATATATCTTTAGTGGCAGAAGAGTGTCCATATTTGCTTTAAGTTGAAGTTGAATATTTTTCCACTGTGGCCTTTTTGTTTGTTTTTTGTTTTTTTGGGGTTTTTTTTGTTTTGTTTTGGTGTGGTTTTTTGTTATTGTTGTTTGGGGTCTTTTGTTTTCTTTGGGATTTGGTGATGGTGGTTTTATTTAATAGCATAATTAGTATTTAAAGTGCTGTGCAGCTGTGAAGTGCAAGTGGGAGCACTTAGGTGTGCCGGCATTTTTCACATTTTTTCTTTTCCTTACAGGATCAGTACATTTTCTGCTATCAAGTTGTCCTTTATGTCCTGAACAAACTCCAGGATGAAGAAAAACAGAGAGACAAATAAAATACTGAAGCAGAAGTGCATTTAAAATAAGGAAGCAAGGAGATTGAGAGGCTTTGGAGCATTTTATTTGTCTTGCCAATAGTTTTCTAATCCCTTTCTTCAGTTGCTGTCCAATGCCTTTTCTATGAAGTCTCTCCATCATTCCAAATAAGATATATAGTTTTAAGGAAAAGGGATAGCTCATACAATACCACTAAAATCTTCAGCCCCATGGATGCACATGTGAGATTTTTGTATAACAATATTTAATAAAGCTGCATTTTTTTGCAGATTCCTTAATATGTCATGAAATACAGAAATAAAAATATTTTAATTTAAAAAAGAAAAGTAAAGAAGAAGAAAAAAGTAATCCTATACTACTTCCTGCAGTTCTGCAACTGTTTTGGGGTATTTTTTTCTTTCAGGGTGGGGAAGTGGGAGGGATGAAGCAGTATTCTTATCTTGTAAACTTTATTACAAAGACCTTTTACTAGTCTCTTTTGAAAAGTTGTTCATGGCACAGAATTTTTGCCCTTCTAGTACAATTAGAGGTATTTTATAGAGGGTATCTTGAAATCAGCATTTAAGCTTTAAGAGATGCCTGTTAGCATAAGGATAGTAGTGAATGTTAACTGTATCACAGTTAATAATGTTTACTTCATAGAATTTTATGTATATATTTATATACTTTTACACAAAAAAAAAGCTGAATTATTTGATGTCTAACCTTATAATTGATTAGGCATCTCTACTCTGTAAATAAAAATATACCTAATGTACACTGATCAGTGGGTCTGGGTATTTTTGTGTCCTTGTGACTGATTTTTCTTGGCCTTCCATGGCATCATTCCTTGTGGTTGCTGCCCGTACGACATAAAGGCTGTGCACATTTTAAGTTTTCAGTGTCCTTCTGTTCTCCAGTATCTGTTTGAAAAATCTGGCAGAACTGTGGGCTCCTTTCTGGAGAGTTTCCACAGTATGGTGAAGAGTTTCTTTTCCCTCCCTCCTTGTTTTTCAGCACACCTGGGCATTGAGACCGCATCACTTTTTTAGAGGGTGTGTTTGCCCTGCTACAGCAGCATTCTGACAACAGTGTAACCTGCTCTGCTCACTGCCACCAGGCTTGAGGTTGGAGGCAAGATATTGGATTCTAAGTAGTTCTGTGGTTTACTGATACTGTAAACAGTCAAAACTGTTCTGAGAGAAAATTTTCATTTTAAGCTCTGTGGGTACCTTGGATGGTGAATAAATGCCATCAGCCTTGAGTGGTCATTTGAGGGCCAGGGCAATATTCCTGTCCCAATAATCCTTGACAGAACTGAAGCTTTTGTGCTGTCAGGAAGGGTGTAAGAGTGCTAATTTAACAGCATTCTGCATTGAAGTGGTGGAACTAAGTTCAGAGGCTGGTTATTATTCAAGGTTTTGACTCTTCAAAATAGTTGCCCACAGTGTTCCAGTGTCCCAAAACTGAGCTGACCATTGCCTTGCATGGAGACATTTTTAAGAGCATGACTTAAAAAGGAAGGAGCCTTTTTCACTTTTCAGTAATACTCTGTATTTTATTCCCTCCAGCATACCAGCAAAATTGTGCATCTTACAGAGCACCATAGTGTGAGGAAGGAAAATCAATTCTGTGTAGATAGAAGCAGAGGTAAATTGATTAGCCATGTTGGCAGTATACCTATGTGAAGGAGCTGTAAATTGAAGACAGAAGATTTTCAAGACATCAGTTGTATACAGGCAAAGTAAGTAAACACAGCTAGTTAATACACTGCAGCTGCTTGAACATGAATAGTGAGTTCAGAGTTTGGGCATGTCTGGGTTTTAGAAACAAAAGAAAGTGTTATGGTAACCAGATAGCACAGTTAAGGCAGTTAAATTCTTCTTTTAAATGTTTTCAGGTACATGCCAAGCAATGTAGAAACATGAACAGGTTTTGTATAGTGTGCTGCAGGTACAGCACAAACAGCTTGCTTCAGATTACAGCTTATGGGAAACACAGATCAGTAAACAAGTCCAGATTTTGCTGCTTGTCCTCACTGATATGATGATGATCTGTGGTATGGTGTGTTAGACCCAATTTCCTTTGAATGGTGGACACACAAAAAAGCAGAGCAAAACTAACCTGACCTAACCTCCCCTTCCTCAAAAAAAGGACAAACACACACACACACAAACAAAAAAAGCAGAGATCTGCACAAAAAAAAGAGAAACACATGCACACACAAAGTATTCAGATGTTGCTGAGAAATCATGCATGTATGGTGAAAGGTGGCATTGGCCTCTTTTGAGAAGTACTCTGAATTTCCTTGGATTTTTGTCTCAATGCTGAGGAATAAAATATTGAATAAAGATTGAATACTCTCTAGTCTGACACTTGCTGAGGACACTGGAAGGTTGTTTGTTTTCTGGTAAGCAGGTGGAACTTCTCTGTGACACCTGGTGTGGTCACTTTGGTCAAAACAGACCCCATAGCTCAAAACTCATTATAAAAAAATGGATGTTCTTATGCTGTGGGATGGCCTAAACTTGATTTCTGTGGAAAATCTGGTTGGAAATATGTTCATCTTATTCTTCAAATGATTAGATGACTTAAAATCCTTACGCCTTCTTTGAAGAAATGAGAAGTAAAATTATTAAGCAGCCTAGTTCCTTGAAAGGAAAATTGCTGTGTGCTTTCTTTCTATGCTTTCTTTCTATTATTTGCAGGGGCAAAAAATTGAGAGGCTTTTTTTTTTTTTAAATTTAGAACTGGGATGCCTTGCTGAGTAAGCATCCAAGACATGCTCCAGCTGAAAGGTATTTTCCTCTATATAGGTATCTGATTTTTAGCAGGAAGTGTACCAGACTAGGGAAAAAACTGACATTTAATCCATTATAGTTCTAATTAAAGAACTGACCCTGTGTGTTAACCCAAGAGAGAAAGGATCCTTTTGTTTTTCCAGCCAGAATTAGCTGACAGAAGCACAAATACTTTGCCACACAAGCAGCCCTGTGCCATTAGTAGTTTATCATATCTTAGTTTTCCTCACTGGTCTTTGCCTTCAAGAGAAGGGCAACAAAGGAGGGATTCCAGTTGCTCCTTGGAAACTGTTTTGAGGGTTCATTACTGTTGTTACTTGAATGCTTCTCAGCAGCTTCTTTCCTTACCACTGAAGTCCTTCTAAAACTACCTGCATGTAGAAAAAAGAACCATCATCTGGGGGGAAGTTTGAATTTGTGACATCCACTGATAGACAAGTCATTGGGGCAATGACCTGGGGCAAGGCCTCTGAATATTAAGAGCTTTCATTCACCAAATATTCATTCAGAGAATGACATTCTCCTGGCTGGGCAAAGTGGCAAATAAATGAATGAACGAGCCAGCAGAGAAGAAAAGGCCAGCTCAACACTAGGGAAGAAAATGCTGACAAAAAGTGGCTGATACAAGTTAATGTTTTATTGGATATACTGAAAAGACAATGAAGAGCAGACTTACACACACATGATGAGATAACAAGCTCCCATGGCACGTGGTTCTGAGTAGTGATTGCTGCAAACTGGAGCACAGCCACTGGGTTGGAATTGGAGGTAAACTGAACTTCTGGATTCTGTCTTTTGGAGAATTCCTCCTGGAGTTCCTATTCAATTTCAAGTGACCTGTGCCGTGGAGTGTTGACTGATTCAAGGTGTTATATATGACAGTGGTGAATCTATCACATCCTCTGGGCATTGGAGAATTTGTGGAGTGGGATATTTCACACCAGCCTCTCCCACGAGCAAGTGAGGATGAAAATGACCATTTGTGTCTGAAGTTTTGGCCTGTATAGATCTCTTGCAGATACACATCTTGGTCCATCCAGTTCGTGTCAGCTCTGATAAAATTAATAATAGCCATCATGGAAAGAAAATCTTGTATTGCTGTGGACATGATGACTGAATTTCCACTGCTGCTTTGGGTAAACAAACAACAAAAAAAAGGCAGAACACCACATCCTGGGGCTGACATTCAGACCTCAGCTTGAACGTCACTTCTTGGGCTTAATTCCTAGTGTTTTGTGTTGGCCAGCCCAGTGGGCTCTGCAGGGAGCTTTGCTTCTTAATGAGATGTTAGGAAAAGGGTGGTTGGTTTTGTTTTATTGAAGTGCTGGAAAGATCTTGCTGGCTATGAGAACGTGACTTGAAGGATAAATCACTGGACTGGGAGTAGATTTAATTGCTAATTTCCTCAAGTGGATTCTAGGAAATGAATTTCATCTTCCTTGTACTGTGATGACCTCCATAGTCAAAATTTTCTCTGGTATGGCTCTGACTGTACAATAGCCAGATTCCCAAACAAATTATTGTCTCTAAACAAGTTTACTTGGTCACAGATGTAGCCTGGTATTCAGTAACAAGGAGCTTTGTGTGGTCTGTTTTGCCTTCTCAGCTCTCTTTAAAGCCAGATTGGATATTCCTGCACTGTCCTCAAAAACAGATACACGGGGATATCCCATTAAAACTCCCTTTCCTTGAAGCCTTGTCAGAGGTGGAACTCAAAGCTTCAGTAAAGGAACTTGATTTTGGAACTTGATTTTTGGTTTTTGCTGAGCTTTCAGACCAAGCCCACTGAAATTGGAGTGTGCTGAGCATTTGGTGTGTAACTCTGTCTCCTTGAGGTGGGTAAGCCAAATTTGATGTGCTGAGTAAATCTGCAGAAGCCTTTTGGAAGCTGGACAGGGTTAGAAAATAAAACAAGAGAGTTCTTGGCCATGCACTGTAGAATGGGGTCGCTTTCTCCACAGCTCCTTTAGCACTTGTCAAGGAAATAAATTTTCACTTGTCAAACATTTGTGGGTTTAAAAATACCCTGGCCTTGAGTGGTAATGTGCTGGGTAGTGCAGCAGAACTTTCCTTGCATTTTCTTGTATCTCCTGCATGTAGCCTACTGCTGGATAGAGAATGAAGACATCCCATAAGGCAGGGTCCCACAGTTGTGGGTTTCCTGTGTTCAAATTTGTCCTGAGATTCTGCAGTGTTCAGTACAATCTTAGAATGTGACAAGGCTTTTTTAAAGTTAGTTCTTCTAACAAGGAATAGTAATGTCTCAAAGAACAGTGACCTCTGACCTGGTAATTAAAATAACTGGTCTGGGACATCTTGATGCATCCAGGAAAAAAATGTTAATTTACACTAAATTAAATTATAAAGTAAGGTCAATTCTATTTATCCCCTCAATATCTTCAACAGGTGCTGAATGCTCTGAAGCAGAGGTGACACTGCCTGGCTCCTCCTAAAGCTGAGTTTTGGTATAATGACACAAAGGCTGTGTTCCCAGTTCTTCTATGAAAAGATAATCATGCTGATGCTACAGATAACAGGTTATCAGGAGGTGTTTCCTCAATGGTAGTGTTCCTAGAGCACTGCCAGTCTTCCCATCAGCACAATCTGCTTATGCTACCCACTCCCATACTGCAAATAATTCCCTGAAGCACAGCTACCTGCTTTGCTTTTCTCAGGGAATCATAAAGCACTAGCAAACAAGGTTAGATTTAGGCAGGAGTTATGTGAGCCCTGCAAGGTTGTCCATTCATATGATAATTATTCTGTATTCATCTTTTTGTAACCTGCTTTTTTATGCACAGCTGCATTTTTTCCCAGCAGAGCTTAAATTTTGTTTTGTTTGTTTCAAATCCCTGTATTGCTGTAAGCATTCAGCAATTCTGTCTGCTGTGATAAGTCCTTACCATGACTGCTTTGTGCTCCCAGCAGCTCAGGCTACTTGCCTTGGGCCTTTTGGTCCTGGGACTTTTGATATAAACTCCTTGTCTAGTGATGTGTAGCCCTGGCATGTTGATGGTTGCTTTAGAAATCAGCATTTTCTCAGCACAGGATTCAACAGAAATATTTGCCTAAGTGGGATTTGTGTGTCCAGCCACATGGGTGTACTAGGGAGGGTTGCCTTATTTACCTCAAGAACACTTACCTTCTTCACCCCCAAATCACTTTATCTTTTTTCTTTCCCTTTTTATTACTCTCTTGTTAGAGAGACATTATTTACGTGTCTCTTGGGTGACCAGTGACTTGATGGTTTATGGCACATAGGGATAATGGAATTTTCAGAACTTGTTTTCTGAATTTGGGCATAGTATCAGAGGCTCCTGGAGATAAAATAACCTTCTTTTGCACTCCAAGGTTGTGGAACTGGGCAGAAAACAAGTGCAACCAAGGGAAACACATAGGTACCTTATCATTCAAGACCTCCTGGCTTCCCTTGCACAATTTATTGTGCAGTCTGTGTCATGTTGTCCAGTTGTCTCATTCACTTAATTTTTTGAGGTTTGCCAGTGTTCTTGACCCTAGGTAAGAACACAAATCAGCACCTGACATGAGAAATTTTTCATATTATGTATGTGGAGAGGTAGATTATGTTACATTCCAGTTAATTTTTGTAAAAATTCACCTTAGAGTCCACAGGAGCTCAGCATAGATGAAAGAGGTGAATGGAAAGAGGTGACTTCCACAAAGGGCATTTCAAAATGTTCCCCTTCCTCTGGAACATAAGGTTGCCTCACTCACTGTGTATGAATCAGCTCATCCAGGAGTGGAATCCAAAAGGGAATTGTGCCGAGCAATCATAATTCTAACGAAGCCATTACAAAGGGTCTAGTCAAAGTGAAATGTATATTTAAAAACATCCTCTGTCTAGCTCTTACCTTTGTCTCTTCAAGCAGGTTCTGTGACCTTACACTTGTCCTTGTTGAACTTCATAGGGTTCATGTTAGCCCAAGTTACCCATAGTACCCACTCTTCCAGCCTGTCCAGGTCTTCCTGCAGGGTGAGTCTTACGTCCCAAGTGCCTGTTTCCCCATTTGGCAAACCTCTCCCCAGGGTGCACTTGGTCCCATCACACTGATCACTTGTGAGGATATCAAACAGTTTTGGGCCCAATATTTATCCCTGCTGGACCCCACTTGTGACAGGTCACCAGCCAAAAAAGGAGCTGTTTACTGGCACCTCCTGGGTGCTTCCTGCCAGCCAGTTCCCCACCCACTGCAAGGACTGCTCCTCTAGACCTTAATGTGTCTGTTTGTCCAGGAGGAGGCTGTGGGAAACCATTTGGAAATCCCTGCAGAAATCCAGGTAAACAATGTCCAACCAGCTGCCCCACTTGGACCGAGCAGTTCCTTTGCCACAGAAGGTGATCAGCTCTGTCAAGCACAATTTGCCCTTGGTGAATCCATCCTGGCGTTTCCCAATCACCTGCTTAATTTTTCTTGTGGTAGCCTCAGGAGGATTTCTTCAGTAGCTCTTCCAGAAACCGATACATAACTTGGTGGCAAAAGCATTTGTAACTTGGGGAAATATGTCAGGTTAGTAATGCCCACACAACCACAAATCTGTGGGGCATCAATGTGGTTGAAAACCTGACTCTGTCAAAAGCATTTGCCAAACTTGTAGATTGTCTAGTGAAATCTAGATTTCACTGCTGGCTGCTCACATGCTTTCTAGCTGTGTTGAGTTGGCAGCAGAGCAGGCTTTCCCCACACCCTGTTCAGTCACATGTGCTGCATCTCCATCTGCCCGTGTTGTTACGGTGTGAGGTCTGTGCTTCAGCCGAGGAAACCCCTCCTTCTGTGGCTTGCAGAATGGTTGTCTGATGGCCCCTCACCTGGTGTTAAAGCCATGACCTAGAGCTCAGCTGCTTCATCTAATCATCAAAGCACCTGGGGTCCTGTTTCATATCAGTTGCTCTAAGTGGGTTGGTTCACAAGGCTTCACATAAAGCTCCTGTAGCCTGGACCCCTGCCAGAAGTCATTTTACTCAATCAGGAGCGTGGCATGCTGTAAATGAATGTCACAAAATGAATGTAAATGTAAACATTTTCTGTCCTATTTCTTCTTGTTTGAGACTTTGCTTTTGCTGAGGTGGTCTTGCATTTAATTAACCAAGGCTTCTTTAACATGTTTCCAGGCAGGATTCGCTTCTTCCAAGGTCATTGTAGAACATGGCTGCACAGCACACTCATGGGCCAGGCCAGATCTCATGACCATGATGTTAATGTCATCAGTTCTGCTCTACTGTGAACCAAAGACAAGTTTGGGCCAGACAGGATGGTGAGAAATAGGTGGTGGCCATTGTGAGTGAACAGCATTGTAGGAGTGAGTTCACCCCCTTTGCATGGACCAAAGCAAGGGGATTTTTTTTTTTTTAATTTACTGTGATGAGCCAAAATGGTACCAATTGTGTAGTGACTGAAACTTAGCTGTGTCTGAGGACCCTACAAGGTGGAACTCACCCTACAGTGACATGAGGAGCTTAATTGCTACAAGATCCTTCCCCTTCTCTTTCCTCTTTGCTTCCTGAAGATTGCTTTGAATTTTTACCCAGTGCTGCCTTTATAGCTGTCCTTTTAATGTTTGTTTTTTCTCTTCTCTCTTTTCATGAATGTTGACATTCATTGGAGGCCTCTTTGATTGTCTAAAGAGCACATTTATTCTTAAAGTTGAGCAAAACATCCTGGAGCCAGTAAGAGTAGCCTCATTTGTCATGCTCTTCGCCAGGCCTAAAGTTCTCTGTAGGAGCTGACCTGAAATGCAGCAGAAGGGAAACGGGAATGGAAATGGGAGAAGGGAAAAATGGATCTCTTGGTTCTCCCTTTCTTAGCTACATATGATGCACGTGTTTGGCTTGTATGTTTAGGAGCACTGTTGGTGACTGCCAGTTGGACATTCCTGGCTCTCTGCCTAGCATGTCCCTGAAGATCTTGAGCCAGTGTCCCTCATCCAGTTGCAGCTGAGTTCCCTGTGAGGAATTCTGAAGAGCTCAGCAGAGATGCTGGCTTTGGCAGCTGCTGGTCCTTTGAAAAACCTGCCATGAGAGCCAACATCACATGGCAGCTTCCACTGCCTCGCAGTTCTAGACAGGCGATTGCTAAATCTGGTTTGTTGTTTCTTAACAGTTAAGGCAAAATTCTGCAAACATTCATCACGATCTACTGATGAGTGTGTGTGGCTCTAAGAGGTCTCTCTGAAACTGAAAGGAGTGTTTACAGGAGAATTCCCAGCATTCACAAGCTTTTCCTGAACTCAGCTTCTTGAGCTGTGTGTTTGATGCAAAGATTGTGCCTCAGCCTGTCAGTATTGGGAATCGTGTGTGGAAAAAGCTGTCAACCTAGTACACATCAAAAATTCAAATGATTTGCTGCCTCAGGTAAGCAATCTGTTCTTTAAGTTCCATCTAACCTTCCTGTTGTGTAGTATTTCACTGAACATAATCATAGCTAAATGATGATTTAGAATGCTAGGGAGAATCTAGAGATTCACACAACTCTGAGGGAGTGTTGGGGGTGAGTATTCTGTGTTTTAATTTTGCAGTACAAAATTGTTTTGGAGAGTGAATTTAAAATGGAGATTTCAGATGTAACACACTCAAACCTAAACGCAGAGTGTGCACCCACAGGCACACATCCAGGGAGGAAATAAACATTTGGATACCAGTTTTTGTTCACTGTAGCAATTACTGGAATGACTTGCTGCTTTGGAAACTGAAGGTTTTTCATGTTTGCTTGCTTAACTTTCCCTTTTTTTCCCACTGTTGACTCCAAGAAAGCATTTTGCATTGACCTTTTTAGCTGTTGAAGCAAGGCTTGGGTAGCATCTATTGTGTACAATGCTGCTCTTTTGTAAAAGAGATGTTGAGTATCTGCTTCTTCTCTTCTAGAGAAGCTGACCCAAATTGAGCCTTCATAATGGAATTTACAGACATGCACAACAGCGGCCATAACTAGGAATTAATTTGTTGAAATCTTGGCTTCCCAGGTGCTGTGACAAATGTTGAGACTGTTTAAACAAAATAATCCCCCCCTCAATGCAAGAAGCATAACCACTGAGTGGAAGGAGGTTTAAATCTAGCATGCTGTCCTTTACCAAACAACTGATGCCTTTTGTAACTTGAATCTGTTGAGAAATTATCAGTGCTGGACACTGGGTCTCAGTGGGACCCTCATGCAGATGTAAAGCTTAGGGTACAGTGCTTGCAGGAACAATTCTTTGGAAGTTTGGACAATGAGGGTTTTACACACATATAACTTGCAAAATTTATTATTCTGTCCCTGCCCAACCCTCCCAAGGATAATTTTTATGCGGTTTCCATTTGTTTCTCATTTAGATCTTAACAGCTGCCAGTGTGCTCTACACTTATACCACCTGCTATCACTCTCCAAATTACATCTATTTTTTTTTTTTTTGGCAATACATCTGCAAGGAATGAACCTTAACTTGTGAAAGTTCATGTGCGTTATGGAACATTTTAAGGCATTCTGAGTGATAAGTGAGTAATGCCAAGTAAGATGATGGAAATTGCTCCTGTTGGCTGCCAAGAGCTAGTAGGGCGTAGCCTCTAGTACAGTCTGGTGCCTGCAAGAAGGTGGTTTCTTTTTAAAATCTGTTTTCTTCAATTTAGATATTGAAAGATGAAGGCTTGTTTTCCTCTCTTCTCAGAAAAGTTTGATTCCTAACATCTGTAGAGCAATTACTTGCATAACAGACTGTACCCAAGTTAGTTTTCTTTCTTAAAGTCAACATATCTTTTTGGTTGTATTCTTCCCTACCCCTTTTTTCAGTGTTGTACTCAGCTGTTTCTTTCTTTGTCCTGCAGCTCCTCTAACCTCACTGCAGCTACACAGTGTGGGTAAGACCCAGTGAAATGCAAGTGCTTTCCAGGATTTGCCCAGCAAGGATGTGCTCCTGGCAGTCAGCTTTGTTTCTGGAAAGTGCTAAGGTTAAGGAGGTGCAATAAAACAAGTCTAGAGGGAAGTGCTTTGCTGAATCAGGGTTAGCAGAGAGTTTTGCTGCCTCAGCCTTCTTCAGACTCATCATTTCTCACAGCTACATTTACCTTGTTGAACTGGTTTTTGTGTGTGCTTGCCTGGATGGGTTTCTGAGTTTTGCTCACTTTCCAACTCAGCTTTGGAGGCAGGAATTTGAGGATGAGATTAACGAACTCCTCCAAATATGTGGAACTCTTGAAACCCTGTGCTTTATGGTTGTAGCCCTTGCTTTACAGCACCAACACACACATCTGCAGTATGGCTGGCTCCTTGCCTACCCGCGGGGAAAGGCACAAGAGAATCAAGCCCTTGGCAGGCTTGTGTAGGGTTTGGGATTGCCAGAACACAAGCAACTCCGCAGGTGTGTAGCCTCTGGCTCTCTGTAGAGGCAGCAGGGGGATGCGAGGCAGAAGGGCGCTGACAGCCAGAGGGGCTCAGGGGTCAGGGATTGTTCCACCGGGCTGGGGCAGCAGAGCCTTTATGGAGCACGGTCCTTGCCTCCTGACCCGCTGCAGAAGTGCCCTTTGCAAATGAAAGGCCACCCACGGCTCCCTCAGGCCGGGAAACACAATATCCACTGGACCCTTTTCACCTCTAAATGTGAGGGGCTCATCAGGGGCAATAAACTGCAGTGGTAAGATGGATTCCTTGTCAACAGGGCTGGGAGAACACATGGTAATTAAAGGACAGCAGGGACTCCTGGAGAGTGAAGGTAAAGGGGTGTGTCTGTTTAAAAACCTGATGCAGTGCAGTGCAATGAAGTGTTTTGAGCAGCATGGTAAGGGCATGGATTTGACCTATTTCTGTGTATAAACAAATAACATGTTTTACTCTACAGCAAATGTGTTTCAGGAAAGCTAACTGACCATGTCTTTATTCTAATGATTTTACTATTGCTTGGTATGTGTTCCTTCTTCATTGGTACTCCATGCTTGATTAATTGTTTCACAATGCCACAAGCTTCTGGAATTTGTCCCACAAACTTAATGAATTATCGTACCTTTATTAGGATAATGCCATGCTCTATTTTTTTCTGGAGTTAAGGGATGCTGCATTCCCCTTCCTGAACCAACACCTGGGTATGGCCAGCATGGTTAGTGGTGCACAGAGAGATCTCATCTTCCTTCTACAGGCTCTGCTGTAGATGCTGTGGTTAAATTTTGTGGCAATGCATCAGTATCTGCACCTTATCTGGAAATAATGTTGCTTCATGCTTGAAAATTCTGGATCTATTTTTTCTCTTTTCTTTTCTGTTGAAATGTCCTTCTGGTCAGCATGTCCAGATACAGGTAGGTCTATAAGCAGGTGAGAGGGGACTTAAAAGAAACATAATGTACCCACAGCCTGTGCTTTATCACTGATGCCTGAGGTTGCCAGTCTGGCCTTTTTCAGGAGTTTGGAATTAAGTAAAAATGGCATCCAGGCTGCCTGCACACCTTTGTTTGTTTTTTGGTTGGATTTGCATTTCTGTGAAGTGTTTAAATCACAAGCTTCATCTCTGGAGAACTCTATTCTCATCCAATGCATAGGTAGATATGCATGGATCTTCAAATATTATATACAGCTTAAATAGCATTTGGAATGATGATCACCTGTAGGAAGCCTTTCCTGATAGGTTTGTAAGACAGAGAGCTCACTGGTGCATTTCTGAGCTTATGATGAGCTGAGGAGTACAAAGAGCTTATTTTATTGATCTGTTTTGTTTGCATTTTACTTAAGGGACAAGTTTTCCTTCATTTGCAATACATCCTACAAAGACAATGTAAAAAAAGAGGACACTTGCATCCCTGATCAGTGACTAGAACCAGGTGAGAAAAGCTGATTTTGGAAACAAGCACGAGGGAGGAGCCAACAGGTGACAGGACATATTCTGACAGAAAGCTTTCCTTGGAGAAACACTGATTATGTCAGATGTACAAGTGCTTTTGAAAGGGGGCAGGTAGAAAACTGCTAGAAACTTTGGCTGAAAGCAAACAAATTTTTCTTCCTGGAGAAAGCTCAGCTGTTGGGGAAAATCTAGAGAATATTTTTTTTCTGTTGTTTGTTCTGCCTGAAAGAGCTGATATAAATTTTATTTAATCTCCGAGGAGATAGCTCAGACTCGAGATTCCCATAAAGGTTATCTGGAATAGGAAAACAATCAAGTACAAACCCTCCTCCTGGTATCTGCCAAGTACTTTGACACAAACGGTGCTTTAAACCAGAAAAGTAGGAGGAACATAATGCTGTTGCAGCGTCCGTAGAAATCTTAGACATACTAAGTTGTGGAGAAAAGTTGAGGGGACCTTGGATGAATGTTTTTTGCCTGCTGAGTGCTTGGTTAATTCCTAGTTAAGAGCAGTTGCAGGAGCAGTTTGTTTCTATAATTGTGCCAAGAAACACCCAGAGCAAAGGACAGGTATTGCTGCTTTCCGAGCGCGTCTGCAAACCGCGGCCAGGACCGGAGCCCGGCAGAAGTTGCATAACCAGCTTCATCTGCCACAACAAACCCTTCCCCAAAGGTTCTCAGCCTGCAATTCCAGCTCTGGCTCCAGCAGCGCGCTCAGGACTTCCTTTGCCGAATCTGTGGGGACACCTGGGATGCGCGTCTGCAGCTGGTCTCTGTGTTCGCTTCGAAAATTTGGAAACTCCAGAAATTTTGAAAAATTCGTGCCGTTTTATTCTGTCTTTCTAAAACCAGCCCCCCCCCCCCCCCCCCCCTTACAAATAATGATGATGATAATGATAATAAAATAATAAATCCCAAATAAACCAGCAGATAAGTGAAGCAGACGCCGCCGGAGCACCCGCGGGGCCGTGGCGGAGGGCAGGGGCCGGCTGCCGGGGCAGCCCCGGCCCGTCCCGCCCGGCCCGTGCCCCTTCGGCCCGCTCGCCTCAGGAGGGGTCCGGTCCGGGCCCAGCCCTCCCGCCGCCCGCCCGGGCCAGGCCGGGCCGTACCACGAGCGCTCGGCCGGGCAGGGGGAGGCGGGCGCGGGGCCCGCTCAGCCGCCGGTCCCGCTGCCCCGGGCACCGCGGCGACACCGAGCGGGGCCGCGGCCCGGGCAGACGGCGGCACCAGGCCCCGCCGGCTGCGGGCCGGAGCGGGGCCGTCCCCCGGGGCCGGGCGGGCCCCCCTCCCTGGCGGCGGCCGGGGGAGGGCCGGGCGCCCGGATGTCGATCAAAATGAGCGAGCCCCAGCCCTGCGCCGGCCGCCCGGGCGGGGGGAGCCGCGGCGCGGCGGCACCGGGCACCGGCGGGGAGGCGGCCGGCACATGGGACGGCGGGCTTCGGCAGCGGCGTAGAGCCTGGACAGCTGCGGACGGAGCTCATGGATAGAGGACGTTTGGCAGGATAACCCCGCGATGGCTGCCCAGTCGAGGTACGGCACTAAATAACTTTGGTGGCGCCCGGTGCATCTGGCTTGGAGCTGGGTTTGTGATGCCCTGGCTCCTGCTCAGGCTCAGCTGGCTGTGGGGCTTTACCCCGAGCCCCCGGTGGGTTTTGTCCTTGCGTTTTGTTCACCGCCGTGCCCGCTCCCTCTTCCCAGCGTAAACTTTCTTCCAGCAGGAAAAACAAAGTCTTAATTGCTCCCCGTCAAATCTCTCCCAGTCCAACAAGTTAAAAGCTCCTTGAAACCGATTTCCTTCTCCCCGGTGGACTTGTCTGCTTAAAAGCTCTTTGATTCTGTTCTCGCGTTTATTTGTTTCTGCTCGCCCTTAACCAGCCCGGCGTGAGCGGGTCTGTGTCACTGCCTCCAGCACTGGCTCAGAAGGTGGGGAAAGGTTCTGCTGGAATGGGGAATGGGCCGGGGGAAGCAGGTTGTATCTGCTGGGTAGCTGCGAGCATAGAAAATGTTAGGTTACATTTTCTAGGTATGGTTACAACAGAGAAGAGTACGGGAATGAGTTACTTAGTTGCTGTCAGGGAGCAAAATTCAAGCGAAAACGCCGATCTTGGGTAAATACTTTTCAGCTGTGGTTTTAAAGAAGCAGCATTTTGCCTGCTCTCGAGGGAGTTGGGGAGTGTCCTGCCTAAAGTAAATTTCACACTCAGCATGGGGGAGGCAGCTTTTCTTAAGCAGTAGTACTTGATGGAGCAGTGCTATTTAAGGTACCTGTTAAATGCCTTTTAGCCTTTACGATGCCTTAATGGGCATTTCAGAAATGCCAAAGAGAGAAATTCATTTTTGCTCTTTAGTCCCACACCAAACAGGCACTCTGCTCCCCTTTCCTGCAGGCAGGGAAAAAAAAATTAAAATGGTGGTGTATCCTACACATAAGTTTGGCACTCACGGTGCATTTTCACAGTGGTGCCTTTCTGCAGGTCTGAAGCCAAGAGTTGGCTTTAAATTACAAACTGGAGAAGGACAGAGCCCTGCGGTTTGTGGAAGAAGCAGGGGAAGATTGATTGCTTGGTTAACAGCTGAGCTCTTCTCCAGCTTCCATGGCCTACTCTCCCAATACTGGGACTATTTTGCATATAGAGTACTTAACAAAAAGGTGAAGATTGAGTTTCTAGCATCTTTTTTTTTTTTTTCCTTTGTATCATCCCTTTGCGTGATTTACTGGCCTGCATTATCAGCGTTGCTGTAATAGGACCGCATGCTGGATGCAGCATAAATCCTAGGGATGCTGGCTGGCCCTGGAGCTTGGCTTGGCTCCAAGGCCAGGGACGTGCCTGATGTCTCAGAGGTCGCACAGCCATTCTGCTGGGTGGCAGGAGGCCACGAGGGAGCCGGCTCCCAGCAGTAGCCCCCAGCTTCAGCCAGCTGGCCAAGGGAGGGCAGAGTGGTGCTGGGGCCAGGGAGCCACATCCCTGACCTGTCAGGTGAATGGTGCAGAGAACCAAGTGTTACAGGCTGAGTGGCTCAGGCTGAAGGCAGGAAAATGGTCCAAGGGCTGCGACTGTGGGGCTGAATACTGCAGGGCAGGTGGAAGGACTGTGCCCCACACCTGCTATTTGAGACAGACATGGGGATGAGACATGCACCTGCCATTCTGTACCCTCTTTCCTTTTCCATCCTGCATGTTCGCTTTTGCTTTTGTCAGGATGCTGTGAGGTGCTCAAGCTGTAAAACTGTGTCAGAGCATTTCAGCACAGTGAGTACAGAGGTTACTCTGTATGCCTGAAGATCAGTGTTAAGATCTCTGATTATTGTTTGTTTTAAGACAAAGAGAGTAGGAGTGCATATGAGCAGCAGAAATGAGTCTGTAGGACAGAGATTGCATTTGCCAGAAGGCCTGTGATGTTTCTGTTTCAGTGGCATAGATCTCCAGGGGTATCCATCCCATTTAAAAAAGAATGTGTTTTGTGGGTGTGTAGAAGCTTTTATTCAATAGTAAAGGACGAGTTAATATTCACAATAAATAATTAGAACTCTGCTGCATGGGACTGAGAAGCCACATGTCTCCAGAATTCATTTTGCCAAAACATGTCAGTGGGTTTACTCTGCAAGGCAGCTGACAAAAGAAATGGGTGAGCTTTCTGTGTTTATTTGTGCTTTGCAAAAAATACAGGCAATTTTTGCAAGCTCAGTAAATTACTGATGAGGTGGTGTGATACTGAGCTCAGTAGTGGTTTGTGTATCACTCTGTATGAGGCCTTCAGGCTCTCCTCCATCTGCTCACGTTTTCTATTTCTCACATGCTGTTTGCTTTAGCTAGTGAAAGTGATGTGACACAGGGGAGGATGCTTGTTCAGAAACAAGAAAATCCAGCATCCTTTCCTCAGCTCCAGTGCTGCGATCCTCAGCAGCTCACCTGGCATTTGGGCTTCACAGTTTTGAAGGGTGGAAGGGTAGGGAAAACAAGGTGATGAAACCTACCTGTTGCTGCTCCTTAGCGTTTTAAAAACTGTAGCGGTGATAACTGAGGAACTGTTGTGCTAATGGATGCCACAGGATTCTTTAAAATCGTGATCTTAAGAAATAAGAAATGCTTGCAGGGCGAGTTGGGCATGCTTTGGTTTCAGCTGTTTGAGAATGATCAGCTTCTCCCATTAGCTGCTGCAAGTAGCTTACATCTGGAGCTATTAGCTGGAGAAACCATCCTCCAGTTAGCTTTTTTATTGTGTATAATGTGGGGTTGTGGGGGTTTTTTAAGTTGCTCGCTGAGCCGTAGGTTTGCAGCTGTAGCTTTCTGTGTGCTCCCTTCTGGAGTGCACAGATGATCTGATGCCTGTGGTGTCCCCAGGCAACAGGGCTTGTGTCAGGTTTTTGTGGTGTATTCAGCAACTTGTGAGCAGAAGCAGAGCTGATCTGAATAAGGACAAATTTAGTTTCTTGTCGACGGTGGTGTGATGTTCATCATGTGCCATTCAGCTGCTTTGGGAATATGGCAGGACCCTTGGGAGGAGTGTGGGACAGACTGACAGAGCCCATCATTTCTGCTTCTTTCTTCATTAAAATACCTGCTCAGGTGCAGCAATTGCAGGCTGAGGATCTTTAGATGAATATCTGCCTCTTTTTTTTAAAGATGCAGGCTGCTTTTCTCAGGCTGCTTGAGGTAATTTAAATTTGTCTGTAGACGCTGTCAGTTACACTTATTTACAGTTGGAGGATAAACAAAATACTTTGTTGTTTTGGATGCTAAGAATTTCGGATTGTCTTATCTATAACTCGCTTTTCAGTGTGGTCATGGTTAGGATAATTTCTGGTGTGCAGAACCAATGCAATTTTCAAGTCTTTGGACATAGGTGAATACAGTACACAGTCAGAGCAACATGAAATCTGAGTGTTGTGCTGTCATCCCTGCTGGGCTCATACCGCTCTTTCTCCTGAGCCAGCCCTGCAGGGAAGGGTAATGATGGACAGCAGCCTGGGAAAACCTCTGTTTCCATCCCCTAAAGCCAAGTTGTACCAGCTAAACCCACAAGAGTCTTGAGAGGAGACTGTACTACTGCTTGTTCTGGTAGAAAAAAGGTGATGCTTTGGAGAAATGAAATAAAATGTGACTTTATCTATATTTAAAACGCAGTAAATTCTGAAGAGAGTAAAGCTAAGGCTTTTCCCTGGGGAGAAGCTACATTGAATGATGCAGCTTTAGTTCATTCCGTGTCATTTCGCAGCTTTCCAGGCCAGACGTAAAGACACTTTTCATAACTTGTTTGTTTCATGGGTCCTGTTGATACAGGCAACTGCCAATATTGGTGATGCTGGGTTCCAGTCAGCTGAGGGAGGTCAAGAAGGGCTGAAACAATATCTTGTTGGAGTTTACTTGTCTATTGAAAGCTAAAACATGCCATGAAACCCTGTTGGTTTTGCTTGCTACTAGCCCTGCCTAGAAATACAGACCTGTTTTCTCCAGAACCAGATGTCTGGATGATCTATGGCCTGTTTTGTGGGCTGCTGGGGATTTTCAGTTTGCAGTTCCTTATTGCCTGGACTTTCTGAGCGTGGAGTTGCTCTGAGGCAGACCTGCAGCTGAAACACTCCCACACAGAAGACAGAGATGCTCACAGGGAAGTGGATTTTTCAGGTTGGTTTGGTTTTTTTAGCAGTAGGTATTCCAATTTGCAATAGGCCATTGAAAATTTTGAAGTACATTTGTCATGGCATACTTGAGCTGGTATACAAGGGAATGTTTCCTTAGGTCATGTAATTTTCGTATGTCTGAATCTGTGTTACAAAGAGAGGCCTCTTCTCACAGCTTTTTATGAGAAAATCATTTGCTAGTACAACTGCAAGATGCAGCATGAAGAGCAGGAAACAAGCTTTTAATGAGGTGCATAAATTCTCCTCAGCACTTTTCTTCTGAGAGGAGTCATAGTGAATGATACATGAAGCTTTTAAATGCCTTTAAAATAGAATAGAAAAGGTGTCTCCTTGAAGTTAAGTGGGAATGCCACAATGGCATTGTTTTCCATGAGGTGGAGGGCAGTGAAGTGAGGAAGAGTGCAAGGTGTCATCCTAGGGGCTGGCTTTGGTGCTGGGTGGTTGGGGGTGCAGAGTTTGCTTACCTGGCATGACAAAAGAGTTACTGTAGAGATGCATGAGCCTCAGAAAAAAGAGAAAGTACTTTTTCTGTTCAGTCTTGAACACAGCCTGGAGCTTTTTTTCCCCCTGTGGTATGTTATAGTGGAAAATGTACTGGCTATTTTATGTTTTGCAGTTTTGACTGCTGCAGTTCATCTGTGTCCATGATAAAAAAGGGAAGAGTGTGGGACTGGCTGGGGCAATTATCACTCCCAAATGAGGTGTTACCATAGTAGATTAAGATAGAGCTGCCTCTCCAGCAGAATGCTTTTGTGGGGAACAGACAAGAGCTGCTGTGTGTGCTAGGAGAAGATTTTCCACAGTTGCCTATTCATAGACAATTCAGGAAAGTGAAGTTAAATTCTCTATCAGTAGAGAATCAAGCAGCTGTGGGAAGCGGTGAGAGGTAGAACTCTTGTAGCCCATCTTCCCTCTCAGCTGGAGTGGCTGCTGTGTGCAGAGCCAGCCCCCAGCTCAGCTCTTTTGCTGCTGAGGTGCAGAAGTTGTTGATCACCTTAATGAACTGCATGGCTTTTTAAAAAGTGCATTTTTTTTGCTGCCTTATTCTTGTATAGGAAGAGGGAGGTAGCAAACGGGGAAGAAGAGCAGGTGTGTGGGCACAAAACTGCATTTGAGAAGTTGATCTGCTCCTGTTAATGCTCCAGAATTGTCAAGCTGGCACACTAGGCACACTTGATTAGGCAACCTTCATCACAAATGCTTCTGGAAGATGTTTGACTTCTGGATTAGTTTAGGCTTAGATATTGTTTGTAGAATTGTCATTTTCAGTTGTTCTGAGTGTTTATTGTACTAGCAACCTAAAGTTTTCCTTTACTGTTGTTTTTGCAATGTTACCATCAGGTTAAGAGAAAATAATGTCCCTGCTGTAATTTTTAGAGAAAGTTCAACAAGCAAATTGTTAATGGTTAACCTCAGAGACAACAGCAAAACTCATTTTCAGAACTGCAAGAACTGTGGGTTTCATTTCTGTACTTGCAAATAAAAAAAAGGCAACAAAAACCAACCTCAAAAACTCATCAAAAAATAACAAACCACAAAAACACCTATATCACCAGTTCAGCCAAAACCTGAGTAAGAAGTATTTTAATAAGAAACAAAAGAGGAAACTCTTGAGCATATGGTAGTATTTTTATTCTGTATATCTTTGCTTCCTAGAATAGCGTATAAGCTGTAAGCAGCAAGGGATGTATTCAGCAGTGTATGATCAGCTCCTTCATGGCACGGTGTTTAGCAGGTGGTGTGTGCATGTGAGATGTGTGAGAAGCTCCAGTGCACGTGCCTCTGAGCTGAGCTGAGCTGTGAGCACTGCATTTTGAAATACAGCTGTCTGCTTGCATCTGAAATGGAAAGGAATTATTAAAATGTGGAGCAGTAAAGGGATATTTACATCTCTGGAGAATTGGAGACGTGATAAGAAATTGCTTTTGGGTTTTTTGTTCTTCTGCAGTTTGTAAGGTTTTGCTTAAAAAGATATTACTGGCATAATTAATCTTTTCAAGCACAGCTCAGAAACTCTCTCTCCTAACTGGTATGCAGCTATTTCTCAATACTCCTCTCCCCCTGTAGGCTATTTTGGAAAAATCATCCTAATCTGAAGGCAGGGAATATTCTGGCAGTTTAGAAGTGCTTTGATGACATTCTTCTCTTTTCCCTGTCCCCAAAACCCTCGGCAGAACAAGCTGTTCTAGGAAAAGTTGTTTTCCTGATGTCAGTAAACCTGTGGCTCTGCTGAGAACAGGCTGTCAGTCTAGAGACCTTTTTCTTAGCTTTACTAAAATAACACATGCTAACAGAAAGAGAGCCTGGTCTGTCCCTCTGTGCTGCAGAGCAGGGAGCTTTGCTTGGATTTTTAGAAGACTCCCTTAGAATTGCCACTACCTGGAAGCTGCCATGTGTGTCTGTCTGTCTGTCACTGCAGACCTTCTTTACTGTGAAAAGTGCTGGCACAGCTGAAAGGCAGCAAGTGCACTGCAGAGGTGAGATAACTGTGTTGGCCCAAGTGTGAGCTCCATGATACTGGTGAAGGAGGCTGCTTTTTCTGGCATATGGCTTTTGGGAGGATGGCTGTGAGATGGTGGGTGCAAGCAGTGCTGGCCAAAGAGCTCTTTAGGACCACTGTGTCTCCCTTCTTTGCTGAGACTCTGCAGGTCCCTTGCAGCAGAGTGCTCAGCTTTATCCAGCAGTTAACTTTTAATTGGTCATTGGTTTGATTTTTGGGTTTCTGATTTAATGCATGACATTCTGTAACTTTCATTCTGGAAGCAAGATGAACAAGTGCCTTAATATTTAAAGGGAATGTGATCACTTTGCTGAGGTTTTGGAACACTGTAGGTGATCTTTATCTGTTTGCAAACCC